>NC_140484.1:77167794-77910294 GCF_964271855.1 Acomys minous | reverse complement strand
AAGGCGCTTGCTGCTAAGACCGATGTCTTGAGTTCAAGCCATGGAACCATGGGGTAGAAGAAGAGACCCAAGTCCAGCAGATCGTCATCCTCTGATCTCCACATGCATGCCATTTACGTGCTCATGCATACACACACAAAATAAACTCAATTAAAAAAATTTAAAAGCGACTTAAAGGAAGGAAAGTTTTTGTCTTGGCTCACAGTTTCAAAGGCCTCAGTCCATCACGGCACGGAGGGCAGAGTGGAACACAGCAGTTCACATTGTGGTGGGCCATGAAGCAGAGAGGAAGACAAGATGTAGCCATGATCCCAAAGACCTGGCCCCAGTGACTTACTTACTGTTTCTAGAATCTCCCAAAAATAACACTCTGAGGACCAGATGCTGAAATTCAGAGCCTTGTAGGGGTGTTTGACGATCCCATCACGAGTTAGTGCTATTGAGTGCTCAGCCTGTGTTAGGTGAAACATGCCTTCTTTGGTCCCTTCCTTCTTCTTCTCCCCTTCTCAGAGGCCCTCGTTTTGTTTCCCAGTGCCGGACAGCTGGTGAAAGGGGTGCAGTGCTCACACATTGATGCCATGAGTGCCCATGTCTTCCTGGCCCACTTCCAGTATTTCGAGAACAACTTCTTCCTGCTCTCACCAGATCAGGTACCACTGGAGCGTGTTCCTGCTTCTAGCTCTCTCTTGATGCCAGGGTTGGGCCTAGATTAACTGTGGTGTCTAAAGATATTTATACCAAAATTATGCAGATAAAATATCGAACTAGCTAGAACCAGATATAGAAAGCACATCTGCTCCCAGGGTGGATGTCACTGATAAATTATCTTCCTGGGTGGATAACAGGTTGCATTCCAGGTTCCTGTAACTCTTTCTGTTTGTTTGAGTTTTGTCTTTTGAGAACAGGGTTTCTCTGTATAGTCCTGGATGTCCTGGCACTGACTCTGTAGACCAGGCTGGCCTTGAACTCAGAGATCTGCCTAGCTCTGCTTCCTAAGTGCTGGGATTAAAGGCAGGTGTCACCATCGCCTGGCTCATCCCTTACCTCTTATCTGTAGGCACAAAGACCCTCTCTCCAATACATGTAAAAAAAAATGAAGTCATACTAACTACCTTTCCCCCCCTCTCTGTACAATCATCATGATACGAAATAAATCTACATTGTTATATCAAAATAGTGGCATAAGGGCCATAAAGATGGATTGGCAGGTAAAAGCACTTTCTGTCAAGCCTGGAAACCCGGGTTCATAGTCCCTGGGATACACGTGGTGGAAGAAAAGAACTGACTTCTGAAATTGTCTTCTGGGCTCTAAGTGCATTCTGTGGCATCCTTGCTCACATACATAAATGAATAAACATAATGAAAAATCAAAACAGTCACATAATATTCTGTCCTATTCACATGCCAGGCATTTGACTTCCTATTGGGGGACATAGATGCTATCTCATTCTTTCTTTTGTAATCATAAATGAGATTGTTCCCTCAGCTATTAGTGTTCAAAGGAGTGGTACCTACACCATGAGGCATTCTGTTACATAAATGGGCATTTATAAAGCATTGTATGTTCTTGCTTTTATTATTGCTGGTGCTTATCTTTCAGGTCAATTGTTTAGCATGGAAATACTGGGAAGTTTCAAGGTCCTCTATGCCACCATTCCTCTTGGCCTCCCTCCCGTAAGTGAGCTCCTTTCTGACTCAGCCACCAGATAAGGGGGTGGGTCCCCAGAGTTTGTGATCCCCCTGGCTTTTTTAAGGAACCAGACGCAGGGTGGAGAATGCCTTAGACACCCCATGACCTAGGAATTTGGGATTACTTCTGAGCTCTGAATGGACAAGGTTTCACATAGACTCTAAATTAGATTGTGATGGGCAGACTTGCTTTCACACACAAGGTACATCTCTGGGAGAGCTCATGCCTACAGGGCATCCCTGGAGGTGGTATCTGGTGTTGATGTTGCCTCTGGTACCCGGGGCCAGTGCAGAGCGGACACTGCTTTCTTTCATCTTCTGGTCTCTCTGTAGGTCCCGCCTCCTGGCATCAGTTCCTCCCTCTCGCTGTGTGCGTTTTCTCATCAGCTTGGGGAAGAGACACTTGGACACCTTGGTTTTAGATTCCCACAAAAGAAGTTTGATCATCAGGAAGGTGCAACATTGTGTGGTAAGAGGAATTCCTGAGAGACACTTTGCTTAGTGCTCTGTCCCTTCAGCGTGTTTGTGATAGTCTCAGGGAATCTGTGTGTGTGTGTGTGTGTGTGTTTGTGTGTGTGTGTGTGTGTGTGTGTGTGTGTGTGTGTGTGTGTGTGTCTCCAGAAGCTGTGGAGGGGAATTTAATGGGATCTTGAGCTTGCAGTGATGGTTACCAAGTCTGCCTTGTAAAAGCTCTGACTCAGAGCTGGCACTGAAACTATTGTGTGGGGTGATCTTTGCCATTCTGGAGACTTCCATCTCGGAGAGAGAATGCTGGACAGCCACTGTGATGGAATGGGTTCTTTTCAAGCCTTGTGATCAGCTGGTTCTGTGGCAAACCCTTCCTCAGCACCCTCGTGTGTAAGGTGGATGCAATAGGACCTCATTCTGCAACTCCTGTGGGCATTAAGTGGGTAATGCTTTGCTGAATGCCAGGGTCCTGGACAGAATGTTTGGGGACCTGGACATTTCTTTATCTTTATAAAGCACAAATGACTGGTTCTTATAGTTCCTTTGATGGTGGAATGGACTGAGGCCCGTAACACAGCACAGTGTCCTAGCCCTAGCAAACACTCTGCGCATGCTATGTTTTGAGAAAGAGTTCTGGAGGCTCAAGTGCTGCTTCCTATGTCAGGCCATGATAACTGCCTTATGTTGCTGATGATGGAGCCTGGGACCTTGTGCATTCTGGGAGAGTGCTCTACCACTGAGCTGTGTGTCTTGCCCTTGCTTATCAAACTCCACAATATTAACAGTGACAACAGTCTCCATTTACTGAGTGCAGAGCATGCGCTAATCTGGGAGTTCCCAAGCACCCGAGGCCCACTTCCCTGAGTGGGGGAATCAGACTCGCCACCATCTTTGGTGGTCTGTGGCAAGGCAGGCTATTCTGATCCAGGACGCTTTGTGGGGTTTGCGGATGGGGAGTTTTCTCAACAGGTCACGAGCTTGCTCCCAGCTGGGTCTCTCATCAGCTGTACTTGTTGGTTTCAGGATGGTGTCATTGCTGATGAGTACACCGTGGACATTGTGGGTAACCTCCTGTGCCACCTGCCAGCCACCTTCATTGAGAGAGGGATCTCGCCCAGAGCCTGGGCCACCGCTCTGCATGGCCTCAGAGGCTGCACGGCTCTCAGCTCTGAGCAGAAGGCTGCTGTGAGGTTCAGGCTCCTGGAGCAGTGGGGGTAAGAGGGGCCTGCTGTGGGGGTGCGTCAGGTTGGGTGAGGGTGGCTTGCTGCTGCTTCCTGTTCTCTGTGAAGAAGACCACCAGGCTAGGAAGAGAAACCTCCGCTGACTCTGAATACGCGACCTTTCACCTCTTGGCTTCAGGCTCCCTGCCAACGGGAACAGTTGCAGCTGGCAGCAGGCCATCATCGACTCACCTTCGTGTTTGGAGGTGAAGGAGTTTTGAGGAAATGGTCCTTTAAGGCCTCATTGGCCAAGTGCTTGCTGCACAAGCATTGAGACCGGAGCCCAATTTCCAGAAAACATGCAAAACAGCCAGGTGTGGTGACCTGTGTCTGTAACCCCAGCCTTGGGGAACTGGGGCTAGCTTACTAGTCCAGCTGCAGGACACTGAGAGTCTCTGTCCAAAAACGACAACAGGTGGACAGTTGTTGAGGACTCACACCCAAGGTTATCCTCTGGCTTCTTCATACACCTGTACATGTATGCACAATCACTCACACACATGCACATGCACTCACAAAGATATGACACTTTAAATGTAATCTATTGGTATTCCATTGTTTTGGGGGGCTGCTTTCTGAATGCTGGGGATAGAGGCCAGTGCCTTGTTCATGTTAGGCAAGGGCTCTTCCATTGGGCTCCATCCCTGGCCCTTGTTATTTTGAGGCCGGCTTTTTTTCTGTGTAGGTCCAGCTGGCCTTGAGTTATGTAGCCCAGGCTAGTCTTGAATTGTAATTGCCTTGACTCAACTTCCTGAGTCCCAGGATTATAGGTCCTGGCAAGAGGAGTTCTTGGCTCATAGAGAGGTTGAGAGGAAGGTAGAGACTCCTGTGTATCTCCTCTGCCCACTGAGTCCTCCGGCATCGCTTCCTTATTTCATCATTCCCTACCACAACTGTGTATGTATTCTAATCCATGAACTGCATATTTATTCTAATCAAATCAGCATCATTGTTGACATTATCACCCAAGGTCCAGAGTTTACTCGAGGGCTCACTCTTGGTATACATCCGTTAGACTTGGGCAAATGTGTGATGCCATAGTCCCCATTAAAATTTCATCATACTGAGCCCATTAAAATATCATACTTTAATGCTAGCACCAGGGAGGTAGAGTTCAAGGCCAACCTGGTCTACAGAGTGAGTTCCAGGACAGCCAGGGCTACACAGAGAAACCCTGTCTTGAGACGCCAACTGTCTCAGTCGGGAAAGGCATTTGCAGCCAAGTCAGATGGCCTGAACTCCCCTCCTGGAACCCACGTGGTGGAGGGAGATAGTGGGAAACTGTAACCTGTTTTATGACCTTCCCACGTGTGCCATGGCATGTGCTCCCCCATAATGTAAAAATGATTAAATGAAAAATAAGAATATTTAGTATTTTTCGACTCTTACCAGCCTCTGCTCTGCCTGGCCAGTCCTCCACCCTGTACCCCTGGCTACCACTGACAGCTTTGTCTTCTCTGATGGTCACGTAGTGGGAACATGC
Source organism: Acomys minous (assembly GCF_964271855.1). NCBI lineage: Eukaryota > Metazoa > Chordata > Mammalia > Rodentia > Muridae > Acomys > Acomys minous. The sequence continues at coordinate 77,905,434 of NC_140484.1, read as the reverse complement.
AGTACTTAGCCTTTTCAAACAGGCTTTTCCCACCTAATACCATTTATTTATTCCTGCTTTTTCATGGCTTGATGCTTCATTTCAATAGCCCACTGTCTGGAGGTGTCTGGGGTGATTTATGCACTCACTCGCTGGAGGGCATCTCCATGCCTTCCAAATTTTGGCCATTATAATTAAAGTTGCTGTAAACATTTGTAAGCAGATATTTTAGGGACATGAGCTTTCAGAACCCTTTTGTAAATGCAGAAGTGTGCAGTTGCTGGGCCATATTGTTTTGTAAGAAACCATGGAAATGTCTTTCACAGAGGCTGCCCCATCTTGCACTCTTAGCATTAGTGAGCGACAACTTCTATTTCTCTACATTATTATTTTTTGTTAAGATACTGATGATTGGCTGGTGAGATGGCTCATGGAGTAAAGGTGCTTGTTGCTAAGGCTGGTGATTTGAATTCTATTTCTTGGATAATTTGGTGGAAGGAAAGAATTGACTTATTTAACATGCCTGCTGTGACACATGCCCTTCCTCCATAAATAAATGAATACAATAAAAATTTAAAAAAGATATTTAGGCTGGGCAGTGGTGGTGCACACCATTAATCCCATCACTCAGGAGGCAGAGGCAGGAGGATCTCTGGGTTCAAGGACATCTTGGTGTACAGAGTGAGTTCCAGAACAACCAGAGATACACAGAGCAACAAAATGTGTTTTAAAAAGATATTATTATTGATGATGAAAAAGAAACCTGGATCTAGGTAAATGCGAGCTCCCTGGATCCAACCAGAACTGTCATTTCCTACGTAGAATTTCCTGTTGTGGATCAGACATGTCAGTAGGACCTTGATATCAGTTAGTGTTGAGATGACAGCTTTAAATTTTTTTATATTTATATTTAATTTTTAGGTGTGTGTGTGTGTGTGTGTGTGTGTGTGTGTGTGTGTGTGTGTGTGTGTGTTTACATAGTGGAGGTGCCCATGGAGTCCAGAAGAGAGCATTGAATCTTGAACCCCTTTCAGGTGATTGTGGACTGCCTGATATGGGTGCTGGGACCCAAACTCTGGTCCTCTAAAGAACAGGAAGTGCTCTTAACAGCTGATCCATCTCTCTAGCTCCTTTCCTCCTTTTGTTTTCAGTTCTTTTGGAGACAGGGTCTTGCTCTACAGCCCATGCTGGCCTGGAACTAACTCACTATGTAGCCTAGCATGGCCTCAAACTCCTAGTGTCCCATCTCAATTACTGAGTGCTGGGAATAAATATTTTGACACTAGTCATTTGTCACAGGCATTTTGCTATTTTCTAGAGTGTAAATGACTCTTCCTGAAATGTTTATAGGTAAAGAATTCTATAGGTGGACTTCAGGTACGGCTGGATCCATGGCCTCAAATGGTGTTATTTCTCCCACCCCTCATCTCAGTGGCCTTAGTGCGGCCTGCGTTTTCTCCATGTGGCGACAAGGGTGACCTCTAGTATTTTCTTTCATGGGAGAGATACCAGAGAAAAGGAAGAACCTCCTGGTAGTTGCAGCAGAAGTCCCAGGGATGGCTCTGATAGGTCAGCCTATATTGATTACCTATTGTTTTTTCCTTTTGGTCAGAGAAGTGAGAAGACTTGACTGACAGCCTTTCTGGGTACGGAGGATGGTGAGATGCAACGGCATCAGTTATCATCACAGCATGCCCTTTCATTTTGCTTCTTGTATCTCTTCCTAGACCTCCTCAGAACTGGACAGCAGAGACGACGAAGGACTTGGCACCTTTCTTAGCATTTTTCTCAGGAGACGAATTACACACTGTGGCCACAAAGGTATCACTGTGCCTTATATTAAGAAGGCTGATGGAGGGGCTGGAGAGATGGCTCAGTGGTTAAGAGCACTGTCTGCTTTTCCAGAGGACCTGGGGTCAATCCCCAGCACCCACATGGCAGCTCACAAGTGTCTGTAACTCCAGTTCTGAGGGATCTGACACCTACATAAAATAAAATATAAAAATAAATGGCCAAGAAGACTAAAGGAGAAAGGGAGAGGAAGTGTGGTTGATTATAACTTGTCAGTTTGCTGACAGAGTCTGTGGTTCTTGAAGCTTCTACCAAGTCTCAGACACCTCTGATATTTCTGGCTTCATGTAAGATTATCCAAGGCTCTAGGGAAGCTGGTAGCTAGATGAACTCAAGACCTTCCCCCTGCAGATGTGGTCAGCGCAGCTGCTGCCACTCATCTTAGTACTCTGCTGTGTGTGAGCACCTGACACACACACCCGTTCTAGATCGTAGACCCAAAGGAGAATAGTCACATGGACAATAATCAAACCACAACTCTTTACTGTGCGGACTTCAGCTACAATGTAAGTGAGTCAAAGTCAAGCAGCAGGGAAAACAAGCACAAGCCTGCCTGCCCTTCTCTGCTGTGCAACTCCGTGGCCGTGAGCAGGACACGGGAAGAGCAACAGAGGGAGTCATCTCGACTCAGGGTTTTGGAGGGTTGGTCAGTTGGTGCTGTGTGCTTGGGCAGAACCTCACAGCGGCAGGAGTGTGTGAGGGAGGCTGTTCTTCATGGCTGGCACACGGAAAGCAGGGGGCAAATGCAGGACAAGACCATGGCAGGCTGTAACCTTCAAGGCTATGCCCCCAGGGATGTACTTCCTCTGACTAGACCCTGCCTCCTTCCTGCTCACCACCTCCCAATAAAACTGTCATAACATGAACCCATCAAGAGAGTGATCTATTGATTGGGCCAAGCCCTCATGATCTAATCTTGCTTGGAAAACTCAGAGACACACAAAGGTGAGCTGCACTAATCTAGAAGATTCTTAACCTAGTCAAGGAGACAATCAAGGTTAATCACCCCAGTGACAGCAGTCCCCACAGTCTTACTGGCATTGAACAAGATGGGTTGTTTCTATCCTTCTGCATCCTAAGTTGGTTTCTGAGGCTGTTCATGGGTCTCCTGACAGTGCAGGGCTCACACTTTAGGAAAAAGAATCCCATTCTCTTGAGGGCTTTGGCTGGACAGTGGCACACCACCAGCCAAAGGCAAATCTCCTTCCTTCGAGGTAGAGGAAAGTGATCAGCTTTAGGACAGATCACACCCCATGTTCTCACACCCATGCTTGCACACACAGACACACACAGACACACACACACACAAACACAAGGTACACAGTGCGTGCGCTTGGTGGGGCCCGAGCAAGGGCCTGCCACCCAGTGCCACGTATGCACAGCATATATGTCCAGCCATAGAAAAAAGATCTTTTTGGTGTCCAAATATGTAATCTCAAACAATATATATGTGAGTATTATATGCAGATCTGTTATTAAAAAAATCACTTGTGAGGTTGTAAAAAGACTTCTATCAACATGGCAAGACCCGAGAAACATCATGGGGCTATAAAAATCCCTGCACTGCAACCAACTGTGGTGCTAGGATACTCAGTACATGAATAAATATTAGCTAAATTAATTTTGAGCATGTGCAAAACAGGAGTGGTTCAGAAGTGTACAGGAGAATGGTTAATGCTAAATTCAGGGTCATTGTTACATCTAAGCGCGAGCAAAGTGGGAGGGGGAGGGGGAGGAGAGGGGGAGGGGGAGGGCTGAGCCTGTCAGTTGTGTCTGTGATGTTTTATTTCTGAAGCTGCAGGCAGTGTGGGCATGTGCAGGCTTTGTTGGATTATTCTCTATGCTTTTAAAAATAAAACAAGATATACATACTTCTGGTTAAACAGATCCTGAATGTCCCAGAAGCTCTTGGATGCAAAGCAGCCCCCCCCTTCCTTGAGAGGCAGTCTCCACTCCCAGATTCCTCGGGTTCTTTTCAGAAAGCCCCACCCATGTGTGCATACACACTCCTCTTAAAACTAGAAAGTAGAAAATCCCAGGCACTTGCCTATGCACTTTGCATAAAAAAAAGCAAACCAAACAACCCCCCCCCCCAACCCTTATAACTGTAAAGGCCATGGCTAAAGGCACTTGCTGTCAAGCCTGAAGATCTGAGTTTGAGCCCACAGACTTAAATGGTAGAAGAGAACTGACTCCCCAAAGCTGTCTTCTGACCTCCACACATTTGCCATGGCATGTGCATCCCCCAAATAAATAAATGTTTAAAAGGTAAAGATATTAACTATTAATACAGTCATGAGGGATGGGGGGAAGCATAGGCGAAATACATCCTAAGGTGATTTCCTCATTGAGCAACACTGTAGATTAGAACATATCACACAAACTGATAGCAACAAGTGACATCATCTCTTGGGCGCACTGTTGTTATGTGGCCCATTGACCAAAAGTTATCAAGCAGGACCTGGCTATCTTTTCAAAAAACTATCTTCCTTCCTTCCTTCCTTCCTTCCTTCCTTCCTTCCTTCCTCCCTTCCTTCCTGTGTGTGTGTGAGCGCATGCATGCACATGTGCATGTGAAAATCAGAGAATAGGGGAATCAGTTCTTCTTCCACTATGTGGCTCCCAGGGATGGAATTCAGGTCGCCTAGCTTTGGCAGCAAATGCTTTACTCACTGAGCCAACTTGCTGGCCCTTGGCTGTCCTTTCATATAACTGCTTAAGCAGCATTACCACACACACACACACACGTGGGACCATTATTGTACTTGTGGTCCATCCTTGACCAAAGGGGAATTGACTATGCAGTGTGTGAATGTTGCAGAACCTTAGTGGACATTAGAATAAGCTAGAGAGAGCCACTTGGTGGCAGAGACTCATAATCCCAGCACTCTGGAGGCCAAGGAGAGAGTATTGCAAGTTCAAGGTCAGCTTGAGCTACTGTAGAGAGACCCTGTGCAAGGGGAGCAGGAAGAGAGGGAGGGAGATAAATAGGTGGAGCTCTGAGGAGACTCTGGAGTGGTCACCATACTGGACTATCTGACTCAGCATCTATGGCATTCAGGGTTGACTGTATAATTTGTAGGCATCTCTTTCATCCATCCAAGGATAAGAACTGAATGTGTGCCTGGTGACTCTAGTTCTGAGAGGGGAGGTGCCTCAACAGGGGGCACATGTCACAGAGAGGCAGGGCCCTGTTAGAGGGCCTGATGCATTTTCTGGGCCCACAGGCCAGGCTTCCTAATGACGTCTCAAGTCTCAACAAAGCGGACTATTTCTATATGAGGAATGACACCTCCTCAAGTGCCCCTAAAGCTCTCCCATTGTTAAGCTGTGCCTAGAATTTATATGTAACCCTCCTCTGCCTATGTATCTTATGTGTATTTGGGCTGGAGAGATGGCTCAGCCATTAAACATTAGGCTCACAACCAAAATATTTTATGTGTGTGAGTGTTTTCCCTATGTGTATGTCTGTGTACCATGTGCATGCCTGGTGCCCGAGGAGGTCAGAGGGTGTTGGGTCCCCTGGAACTGGAGTGTTTGAAGATAGTTGTGAGGCATCATGTGGGTTCTGGAGATAGAAGCTGGGTCTTCTGCAAGAACAGCAGGTGCCCTTAACCACTGGGCCATCTCTCCAGGCCCCAAGTTTGACTTCTTGACATGAACTCTGGTGCCCCTGTTTGTCCACTTCCCCTTGGTGGCTAGATCTGGTGACGCTCAGAGGAAGAGTAAGCAGGCTACCAGGAAGAGACTTGATAGTCTGTGATCTTATAGTGGGGGACGCGGTCCCCTTCTGTCACAGACCTAGGGGAGGGGAATAGGATGAAAGAGGGAGGGAGGGGGAATGGGAAGATACAAGTGAAGGGATAACAATTTAGATGTAATCTGAATAAATTAATTAAATAAAAAAAATAAAAAATATTAAACATAAAGCTAAAAATTAAAGTAGTTCCAAACCAAGAAAGATATATGCAAACTTACATCTTTTGTAGATATTGTCAGCCTGCTTCGTGATGGCGTACCATTCAATAGTCCTGGAAAATCTCCCATTATCAGTTCACTTGGTGATGGCGTACCATGCAACAGTCCTGGAAAATCTCCCATGTGCAGTCGTTTACACCAAGTCCAGCATTAATTATTATCACTTTATTTTTGTCAATCTGATAGGTGGAAGGTGATGCATGTCTGTTATTTAGCGTTTATCTTATTGTTGTGGAAATCAAATATCATTTTGGTAGTATTCCTTATTAGAGACAACATTAATTGGATGAGGGATTAAATTTATACATCAGGCTATTATGAAGAAGAAAACCCCACCTTGAGGCATTACGTAGTGATACACTTTAAATTCTGATTTAAATGCATCTCATGTGTTCTTTTTTTTTTTCCCTTTTAACTCCAGTTTCCTCATATCCTTCAACAAACAGCTTCTAAGATGACTGGGATGTTGCTCCCCAAAGAATTCCTCTGGGCTGTCTTTGCGTCAGTTCGGAATAGCAGTAATGAGAGCCCCAGCTTTGACCCCACTTCTGGTGAGTGTTTCTAGGGTGTTTGACCCTGCATCTAGGGTGGCATTATTTTAGGTTGAGTTTGTGACATAACCGAGCTTCCTTCTCAAATGGCAAAACCCACAGGACAAAGAGTGACAGCTCTGTAACATGATTTGAAATCAGGTGCCAGGCTTGAAAGTTTGATGAGTGAACATGTGACAAACATTTCAGTAGATTTGGCTTATGGATTTTGAAGATTTATTAATTGTTATTTTATGAGTATGGAGAGTTTTGCTTACATACATGTATGTGGCACATGTGTGCAGTGTCGTCAGAGACCAGGAGAGGGTACTGACCCATTGGAACTCGCATCACAGATGGTTGTAAGTTGCCACCTGGGTTCTGGGAATTGGACCCAGGTCCTCTGAAACAGTTAGTGCTCTTAACTGCTGAGCCATCTCTGTAGCCTTAATTTGTCTCATTTTAAAGGATCGCTATAGCTTAGCAGCTAAATGGCACAAGTCGGTAGGGTTTGAATTCTGACTTTGTCACTTACTGGCTGTGTGACTTTCTCTAAGATCTTCAGGTTCTTGGTGACTGAGGTCCCCCTGCTCCTTTCTTTCCTTCTTTTTTTTTTCCTCAAAATAACTTTTATTTGATACTTAAATTAAAAAAAAATTTTATTTTACTTTTATTGAATGTCTGATTTACACATCATGCCCCCAAATCCCTCTCCTCCCCCCAGTAAAATAAAACAGACAAAAAATCTTGTCACAGAAGCTATAGTGTATCATGCAGTATAGCCTTTTGCCCACATATGCTTACTTTCAAATGTTCATTGCTACAAGTCATGGGTCTGGTTTGAGGCCTACACTATTGTTACTGGGTCCTCACTGGGACTGTTGTCAGATATCCCATTGTTGCCGTGTGTCAGGGAGATTCTTAATCTTTGAATCTGCAGGTCTGGCCCCTTCATGTATTCCAGCATGGGGTAGATGTTGCGGTGAGGTCCACTCAGAGCCCTGGATTACAGCCTGCTCCCGTGTCCTCAGGGCAGGGCCCCACTCATCCGCTCCAATGTCATCATGGCAGGGCCTGCTCTCCCACTCCCCTGTCCTTGGGACAGGGCCAGTTTTCCCACTCCCATCTCCTCAGGGTAGGGCCGGATCACCTGCTCCCTTGTACTCAGGGTAGGGCTCACTCTCCTGCTCCCATGTCATCATAGCAGCTCTGGCTCTCCTGCTCCCGTGTCCTCAGGGCGGGGCCCTGCTCATCCACTCCAATGTCATCATGACAGCCGGCTCACCCACTCCTGTGTCCTCAGGGCAGGGCTGGCTCACTCACTCCTGTGTTATCATGGCAGGGCCAGCTTTCTTGTTCCTGTGTCCTCAGGGCAGGGCGCTCCTTTCTTTCTTTCTTTCTTTCTTTCTTTCTTTCTTTCTTTCTTTCTTTTTTAATAGTCAGAGTTTCTTTCTGTAGCCCAGTGGCTTGCAACTCACTGTAGTCCAGGCAACCTCAAATTCCTATTCCTTCTGCATCAGCCTCTCTAGTGCTGGGATTACAGGGCAGAGCCACCGTGCCTGGCTGTGTCTCAGATTTCACCCTCTGAGGTGTGGTTATGCACACTCTGGACTGCAGTGGTCACTGTGGTGGTTAATGAGTTTAAACCTTCCCAGTCTCCAAAGGACTTGGACACTAGAACTTACCAGAAAGTACTTCTTCCTCTGCCACCTGCTTTTGAGACGGGGTCTGACTATGTATCCTTAGGTCGAGCCTGAACTTTGAGTCTTCCTGCCTCAGTCTCCTGAGTACCAGGCCTACAAGGTGTGTCACCATTTTTATAATCTGTACTGAGTGCCTGATAAATACAGTCTGATACCCGGCATGAGGAGAGCAAAGTTAATCAGAATTGCCAGTGATGGTGATGGGGGCAGTGGTGGTTGGCCGCTGTTTGCTTACTCATTTATTCAGAGTGAGATTTCATTGCGGTGTGGTTGCTTTCGGGCCACCCATAGCCTGGGAAGGAAATCCCTACCCATACTCCGTAATTAAGCCCAATAAGCTCTTTGTTCCCCCAAGTTGGAGTTGGCTGGAATTGTGCACTGGTTTGCCTTGGAGCCCTGTAAGGAAGGAGAGACGTTTGTTTAGGCCTCCCCAGTGAAGACTTCCTGCAACACAGGCTCTCTCAGTGACCTGTAACTCACAGATTTGGTCAGTAAGGCCTCTGACTCTGCTCTCCTAGGACTAGGATTAGAGGCACATACCACCTGCTCATTGCAATGCGGTGAAGCCTCTTGGTGGATGTGTAAAACCAGGTCATGACCACAAAAGGCCAGGGGTGTGAGCCCTTGGTTTCCTGCTATCAGCTTTAGTGAAGATTATCACTTAAGAAAGCAGCTAACATTTTCCGCAATTCTCTTCCCCCTATTACTCCCTCACATCTCGTGAGTGCCCCTCAGGTTGCCATGGAGTTGTGGCTCCCTCTTCAGATGATATCTTCAAGTTAGCTGAAGCCAATGCCTGCTGGGACCCTGAGGTCCTTCTCTGCATGGGGGAGGACACTTTCATCAGGAACGTGGAACTGCTGGGGGCTGTGAAGGGTTTCAGCCAGGCTCAGCTGACAGCCCTGAAGGAGAAGGCGACCCAGGTGAGCCAGCCTGGATGAACAGGAACCATTGCTGAAATTTAGCAGTGTGGCCATGATTTCCTCATCTGAGTTAACATGTCTGTCCTGGGGCAGAGGCAGAACACAGGCGACGTGTGACCTTAGCCAATCAAATTCTGTGCATGTTCCGACTTAAACCGCTTGCAGGAATGCTACCTTTGTTTGCTGCTCTTGGAGAACCCCAACAGCTGTCTGCAGCTGGCCTCCCCAGCAGCTGCTGCAGATTCATCCAAAAACAGGAAGAGAGTGTGAAAGGGATCAGAAGTCATTTTTAAAAAGTTCCCTTGGGGGACTGGGGAGGGGGATGGCTTGGTGGTTAAAGCACTTTCCTTGAGGATGTGGGGAGCGGAGTTTGGAATCCTAGCACCCAAGTTAAAGCAGGTGGAGTAGGGGGACCCAGCGTGATCCCAGTCGTTGGGAGGTAGAGATGGGGGTGAGCAAGCTGGCTTAGCCCAACAAACCCAAGCAGTGAGCTCTGGGTTCAAATGGGAGAACCCCCTGCCTCTCTTTGTAGCATTGGCTCTCAACCTTCCCAATGCTGCGACCCTTTAATACGGTTCCTCATGCTGTGGAGACCCCCAACCAACAGTTACTTCATTGCTACCTCAACACTGTAATTTCTAAATCATAATGTAAATATCTGTATGGGTTGTTGTGTCTGCGGCTCTCAGAACATGCAGATACAGGATATCTTGGTTCGCATTATAAGTTACAAAAATGATATCGCACTCATTATTCAGTAACTTGTCTTCCACAAGCAATGTGGGTTTTTTCCGTATCAGAAAGAGAAACATACATCACTGTTTTGTGACTGGTCTTTATTTAGCTAGCCTTAAGCTTTGGATTCTTTGACTTTTTTTTTTTATATAATATTAATTCCCCATGCCAGCCAGCTTTTTATTGCAAATGTGACAAAGTACCTAAGTAAAGGTGATCCAAAAGGAAGAAAGGTTCTTCTTGGCTCATGGCTTCAGAGGCTTCAGGGTATGGCCGGCGGCTCTGGGTTTGGGTCTGAGGTAAAACAGAATATTGTGGTGGGGGGCCATGATGAAGCTTGCATGTTCACTTATGGCAGCCAGGAGAGGGGAATGATGACAGACATACATACATACATACATACATACATACATACATACATACATACATTCTCCAGTACCCTTCAAAGGTTTGTGCCTACGTGACTTATTTTTTTCATCCTCACATCCTAACAGTCCATTTGGCTGTGAACTCATCAATGGGTTGATGGCTCCCCCATGGCCCAACCACTTCTTAGTCATGACCACCAGCTGGAACCAAGCCCTCAACACATGAGCTTTTCAGGGAAGGCTTCATGTTTAAACCCTAAATAAGCCTTGGTACATGTTTGAACATATGGCTTTGAGCACTTGTCTCATAATTTTCTTAGGTTAATTTCCCAAAAAAGAATGCCCCCAGTGAAAGACTATCAACCTCAGCAAGGATTTTGGCACAACTTGGTACAAAAAGCTGTGTGTGTGTGTGTATGCGTGTGTGTGTGTGTGTGTGTGTTTCATTCTATGGGACTGCTATAAAATACCTTATACTGGTTAACAGTTCTGGTGGCTAGGAAGTCCATGATTAAGGCTCTGACAGATTCCATGTCTGGTGAGTGTGAATTTTTTTTTAGGTGATGGTTTCCTATAGCATCTTGCTCTAATACAGTGGAAGTGGGCGGGAGCTCTCAAGGTCTCTTTCACAGGGCAGGAATTCCATTTGTGAGGGTGGAGTAATTTTCTAATGCCATCGCCTTGGGGATTTTTGTCTCAATGATGGATTTTGGGAGGATAGTAAGTATAGACCATGGCAAGTTCTGCGACTCATGTCTGGTCTCGTCTGTTTTCCTCCCACCTAAAGGTTTGGGGCCTGCCTTCTCACTGGAAGGAACACCACATTGTCTCCCTGGGACACATTGCTTTGGCTCTTAATGAGAGTGAGTTGGAGCAGTTGGACCTCAGCTCCCTGGACACTGTAGCATCCCTGGGCCAGCAGACAGAATGGACCCAAGGGCAGGTGAGTAGCTGTTCCTGGATTCTTAAACGATTCTCATTCCCTTAATTGATGACGTTTGACTTTATATCCCTGAATAGATTTATAGCACTAATAATAGCTTCTTTTATGTCCTTGCTAATACTTCCATCATCATTGTCATTTCTCAGTCTCTTTTTCTTCCCTTCTTTTTAAGAGATTTATTTTTATTGTTAAAAATTTTATGTATATGTGTGTGTTGTGTGTGTAGAGGTGCCCTTAAAGAGCAGAAGAGGGCACCAGTCCCCACGGAACTGGAATTACAGGGGGTTGTGAGCTGCCTCATGTGTTTGCCTGGAATTAAAGTCTGGAGGACCACATAGTCATCTCTCCCGCTTCTCTCAGGATGTATTAATGGACTGATTTTTCTCCTAATTAAGGGTTGTACTTATTTGAGAGCCTAGTAATTTTTCACTTGCTCAAAGGCAAGGCAGGGAAACAATGACACCTAGTAATTTTGTCTGGTTGATGGGCATTATAAACGTCACATCTTTAAAAAGTTTGATTTAGGTACCGGATTGTGGTGGTGGAAGCCTTTAACCTCAGCAATTGGGAGGCAGAGGCAAGTGGATCTCTGAGTTCCAGGGCAGCCAGGGCTACACAGAAAAACCCTGTCTTGTATCTCCCCCAATGTTTTAAAAATTTAGTTGTATCCCTATAAAGAATACTAGGCTTTGCTGTGCTCTGAGCTATATCTAAGTGTTTGGTAATAATTTTTTATCTTTTTGTTGCATTCTTTTGAGCTTCACAGGGCCAGAGTGATCTTTATTCTGTGGCTAATCCTTCAATGAGACATGGTTCTTCTATAGAATGTGCCTATTTTCCATGTATTTCAAGGTCTTTCCACTCTGACTGGTGGGAGTGAAAGCTTCTTTCCAACGCCACATGAACTTTAAGAACTGCTTAGCCTACCACTGTCTCCTGGCTCTTATTCTCTCTCTAGTTTCATTCCTGGCATCCAGATGTGTAGAAAGCAGGACTCAGTGTTCAGGAAGACATCTTTGCGGATTTGTAGAACCCTCTCTGTCCATTTTCCTCCTCTTTCTTTGTCCCTGAAATGAGAGATGCCTCGGCCTTCCTGAACTTGAACTTCTCTCTTACCTTTTTGTATAATTATTTATAGGAAAAAAAAATCCAGACTGTCAGTTCTTTGAGGCTGCTCTTATAGGAAGAAAACAATCTAAGAGTTTGATTTCATTTCTCTGGGGACTACCTCTGACATTTATACTGGCTTAGGCTAGATCCTGGGCACAGAAATTGTATCCATAAAAGATGACTAGCACATATTTTTTTCCTTAAAAATATATGGTTACGCATGCATGTTTCATCACATAATAAATATGCATTGAATAAATGAATGCTAAGGTACTCTCATCTTCTAGGGGCCAGCAGAAGTGGGCTGCTACTTGCTGAGTGCCGGGATCTGAGCTGGTGGGGAGAGTAGCTTGCTAGGTTTGCTATTTGACCTCATATCTATGTCTTCAACACAGCTAGCCCACTGGGCTCCTGGGTTCCTGACTGATGATGTAGAAAGTGCCTTGGAGGACAATGTTAAGGCTCATTTTTGTTTACCTTGCTTCATGATCACCCTTACACACATGCTCCCTGGTTGTTCAATACTTTAATGCCATTACTTTTTATGTTTTGCTCAGTTTTCCAGTTGTTTATAATGGGTTGAGAATATTTAGTTGTTGATCTCCTGTGGGCTAAAGAAGTTCTCCCAGATTTCAGTTTTGATTGAGCGAGGTATTTGGGGTATCTAGTTACAATCGCCCCCCAGTTAGCTTTGTTCTTGGCCAGCTACCCCATAGTAGTTATTTTCAGCTACCTAACTAGCAGCACCATCAAAATGCATCTCTTCTTCATTTGTTATATCAGAAAGTCCCACCGTTAACACCACTCAGCTCTGAGCAATCACTCCTGTTTGGGGTAGCACATGTTGGTAGTTTATACCTGCTATCGTTGAGTGGAGTTCCTGTCTTTATGACTACACGGTGATCTGAGAGCCGGGCTGGCTGTGTAGCAGACAGACTAAAACTCTTCCACAAAGATCTTCAATCAGAAGAACTTTCCAGAAACCCACAAATACAACTGGTTCCACTGCAGGAAGGAGCTTTACAGACGAAAGTCATTTAAAGGTCTTGAGACGGAGGCTGGACAGACAGTGGTTAAAATCATTTGTTGCTCTTGCAGAGGACCTAGGTCCAGCTCCCAAAGTTCACAATGCATGGCACACAGGGGCACCTCACTTCAGTTCCAGGGGATCCGGTGACTTCCTGTGGCATCCACAGGTACTTGCACACATATGGTGCAATACATACACTCAGGCACACACCCATATATGTAAACATTAAAAAACAAAAGATCTTGAGATGTGAATTATCCTGTTGGGTTCAGTGTGATCACAAAGAGCCTTCCACGAGGAAGCCAGGATGCCACAGCCGCAGAGGACAGCTCAATAAGGAGAGCAGAGGTGGGCAGGGTTTGAGGTACAAGGCTGATGGTTTTGAAGATGGAAGAAGCAGTCATGAATTAAGGAATTAACTAACTAGGAGTTCGAAAAGCCACGGAAATGCAGCCTCTCTAAAGGTCTTGAATGGAACCCACCCTACTTAGTTACTTTTGGACTTAAAGCCTCCAGAACTATAAGTGAATACTTATGCGTTACCACCAGGTGGTAGTTTGTGACGGTAGCAGATGTGACTAATGCGGAGTAGTTGACAAAAGGAAAAGTAGTGGCATCATTCAGCCACGGGGGTGGGCACTAGGCAGGCAAAACCAAAGTGTGGGCTCTTCTCTCACGGGGTTTTCGTAATCAGTGTTCTGATGTCCCATGATTCTTGGTGGCATCTTTCAAACACAGCATGGTGTCAATCATGTCTTACCCGGAGCAGGGCAATATGGAGATCCTGGCCACGAGAATTAAATGAGTTAAAAGATAAAACTTGTTGAACAGTAATATATAAAGGCCAGTAAAAGTTAATTGTTGCATTAGCTACTTTTCTCACTGTTATGACAAAACACCTGACAAGAAGCCATGTCAGGAAGGAAGGAGTTATTTTGAGTCACAGTGTGAGGGGACATATTCCATTGTGGGCAAGGTGTGGCTTCAGACAAGGAAAACATGGCTGCATGAGAAGGAGGCCAGGGAGGTCACACTGACTGGGCAGTCAGGAAGCAGGAAGTGAACAGGAAGTGAGGCCAAGTTAAAACTGGCAAGGCTCACTTCCCTGTGACTCACTTCCTCCACAATCACTTCCCTTTCTCTGAGTTGGATTCCCTGTTTGAAGAGTGAAAAAGATTAAACTCAACAAGCTGAAGTCCCTTCCACCAGCACTGGGCAATCCCACGGTTCTCTGACTCTAAAACTGGTTTTGGCTAGTTTGTGAAAAGCCACATTCCATTCCTGATATTAAAATGATTTTATTTGCAGCCTGGAAGAAACTGAAAAATAGATCTAACTTAGATGCTAGCGCATCCCTTCCCCGTGTGCCAGTTTTAATTCCCGTGGATGGCAGTGAGATATATCAATATGTTTGAAAAGGATATGAAAACGTAACATTTGCATATATCATTTGCAGTCAGTTCTTCAACTTCAGCCTCCAATCAAACCTTTAAATGCATGTTTTTAGATTAATAGTCAGACCTGGAGGAACTACATTAGCAGAGAGTTCAGCTTAAAACCTAATATAAGGGGAAAAAACTATTATAGAAGTCAGAGGGATGAACAGAGAGACTGAAATCTTACAGCCACTCATTTTTCAGTAGTTATTATTGCCTACAAGTATTGGTATTAATTGTCTCAGAAGCATTACATATACACTGGCCCAGTCATTCAAGGAAATACATTTTGACTGATGACCTTGTAGGCTGAGCTTGCATTTTCTGGGTTCCAGGTGCAAGGACAATTTAATATCACATCTTCAAAGCCATTTTATTTGAATTGTAATTTTGCACTTTCATTTTAAAAATGAGCATCCATGATATTTGAGAAGCACCAATTGCCATGAGTCAACTAGTAAAACCTGATTGTGAAGCCCTAAGAAGAAAAATCCAGTCTGTGGCCACACCACTCTGAATGAGCCAGTCTTGTCTGCTCTTAGGAGCTAGGCAGAGTGGGGCCTAATACTTGACTGTACGAGGATACTGGGTAGTGCTGAATCTCCAGTTCTTTTCCCTTGAGAGGCAAACATCTTCATTGGCTAAGATGAATGATGAATGTGGTCCCTCACTGTCTGGGTTTTAAAATTTCGTTTGTGTGCGTGTGTATGTGTGTGTGTGTGTGTGTGTGTGTGTGTGTGTGTGTATGAGAAAGAGAGAGACAGAGAGTGACAGAAAGAGAGAGAAAGAGACAGAGACAGAGAGAGAGAGACAGAGACAGAGAGAGAGAGAACCCTAGAGAGAGAGAGAGAGAGAACCCTAGGTTGACACTAGGAGTCTTTCACACGCCCTTTCCAGTTTATTCAGGGTCTCTCAATTGAACCCAGATCTCACTGATTTGCCTAGTCCAGCGAGCCAGCTTGCTCTGGGGATCATGCCCCTGGCATCAGAGTGCTAGAATTACAGGTGGGCATCCATGCTAACCAGGCATTAATGTGAGTGCTTCTTCACACTTGCATGGCAGGCCCTATGAGCCATGCCCCTGCCTCTGTCTGGTTTTGCACTATAGAATTGTTAGCTAATATTGTTTTATCCTCTTCATGCCCCAGGGAGTTATTTGTGAAAGAGGAACAATACTAATATTTGGCTAATAGGGTTGTGGTGAGGAATAGATGAGGCAGTGTGGGTAAAGCTTCGCTGAATGGCGCTGCAGACGCTGATTACTCAACACGCTAGCTTTTATTACTCTGCATGCATATTACCATTCAGTCAGATGCACGGAAGCGGAAGCAGGCCTTCTGAGCTCATCTATAGCAGCTAGGAGCTAGGTAGCCGCTGAGGGCCATTCATCTGCAGCCAGTCTGCTAACTTCTTGTTTCTGTAACAAAGCACCCAACACAAATAAAAAAAGAAAGACTTATTTCATTCATGGCTTCATAAGCGTTGGCCCACAGTCACATGCCCTCATCCTGGTGGCAGGTGTGGGTGGTGGGCGGGACATCCTGGTGGCAGGTGTGGGTGGTGGGCGGGACATCCTGGTGGCAGGTGTGGGTGGTGGGCGGGACATCCTGGTGGCAAGCATGGGTGGCGGAGGAGGGGGGTTTCAGCTAATGGTGGACTAGACACACAGAATAAGGAAGACACTGGGGGTCAGGAAGAACCTTCAGAGGCAAGTCACAGTAGTCTTATTTCTTCCATGAAGCTCCACCTTCTGAAGTTTCTACAACCTTCCGAACTAGTGCCATCAATTGGGGATCAGGTGTTTAACATATGAACATTTCATGTTCACAGTTTTGCCTTGTGACGGCATCTAAGCCATGCTCTTTCAGAGAAGCATGTATTTTTCCTATGATGTCTATGGGTTACTCACTCTGATGGCCATTTATTCACTCAATCATAAAACACATAGCCGGCTTTGTGCTGGACACTTAGAACACAGCTGCAAGCTAGACATGGTCCTTTGGGAAGCTACCAGTGAGACGGACAAAAAAGTAAGTGATCAAGGGGAAGTGTTTGAAAAATTGTAAGAAGTGACACAGGAGATGGATGGAATGCTCACACGAATAGTGCGAGGGGATGCTGCTTGAGGTGAGGGGGTCCAGGGGGATAGTTGTCTCTCTGAATGCAGAAACTAAATAGAATTGAGGGGTGTGACAGCAGCAGCCACATGGAAAGTGGAACCCCACTGTGGCGTTTTAGTATTTCTCAGCACTTCTCTCAACATTATAACCATCGTATTGTGTGATGCAGGTGAATGACACAAAGAAGGGGCCATGGTGCCTGTGTCCTGTGACCTGTGATCCCACTGCAATGCTGGGTGTTCATGCTTGGATGCCTTAACCTCATCTTTGTCTTCTGACCTCTCGTAATCAGTCTTACCTGCTCTTACCAGCACTGAAGGACCCCCACACCTCCTTATGTAGCTCAGCCCCAAGGAATTGACTCGAATTCTTTTCAGGTACAGTGTAGGTAAATCAAGTGAATCAGGGCCCATTCACTTATTAGAAGCAACAAACTCAGTATAAAATAACCCGGGTTTTAGTTACTGTTCTGTTGCCATATCAAAACACTATGAGCAAGGCAACTTATTTTTTTGAACTTGTTTTTTTATTTAATTAATTTATTCAGATTACAACTCAATTGTTATCCCATCACTTGTATCCTCTCGTTCCTCCCTCCCTCCTGCTTTCACCCTATTCCCCTCCCCTAGGTCTAAGACCGAGGGGGACCTCCTCCCCCACTATATGGTCATAGGCTATCAAGTCTCATCTTGGTAGCCAGCTTATTCTTTCTTTGAGTGCCACCAGGCCTCCCAACCAAGGGGAGGAGGTCAAACATGGGGTGCCAGAGTTCATGTCAGAGTCAGTCCCTAACTATGAAGAATGTGCTGTCCATTGGGCAGATCAGAGTAGGGGTTCGATGTTTACTACTTGTATTGTCCTTGATTAGTGCAATAGTTTGAGCAGACCCCCCTGGGCCCCGATCCACCCATCACAATGTTCTTCTTGTAGGTTTCTAGGACCCTCTAGGTCCTTCTATTTCCCCATCTCCTATATTTGTCTTACCTAGAGTCCCAGTAGGATGTCCTCACATCTATCCCAATCTCTTGTTAAGTGAAGACTTTCATGGGACATGCCTTTTGGGCCATTGCCCAATTATAAGTGAGTATAAACCATGTGATTCTTTCTGCTTCTGGGTTAACCCACTCAGTATGATCATTTCTAGTTCCATTCATTTGTCCACAAATTTCGAGATTTCCTTGTTTTTAATGGCTGAGTAGTATTCCATAGTGTAAATGTACCACAGTTTCTTTATCCATTCTTCTACTGAGGGACATGTAGGCTGTTTCCAGGTTCTGGCTATTATGAACAAGGCTGCTATGAACCTGGTTGAGCATATGTCCTTGTTGTGTGGTGGAGCATTTTCTGGGTTTATTCCAAGGAGTGGAATAGCTGGGTCTTGAGGAAGCCCTATTCCCAGTTTTCTGAGAAAGCGCCAGATAGATTTCCAAAGTGGTTGTACAAGTGTGCATTCCCACCAGCAATGAAGGAGTCTTCCTCTCTCTCCACATCCTCCTCGCCAACATGTAGTGTCACTTGAATTTTTGATCTTAGCCATTCTGATTGGTGTAAGATGGAATCTCAGAGTTATTTTGATTTGCATTTCTCCGATGACTAAAGAGGCCAAGCATTTCTTTATGTGTTTCTCAGCCATTTGATATTCCTCTGTTGAGAATTCTCTGTTTAGTTCTGAGAACCATTTCTCAATTGGGTTATTTGGTTTGGCGGTGTTTACTTTCTTGAGTTCTTTATATATTTTGGATATTAGACCTTTGTCAGATGTACGGTTGGTGAAGATCTTTTCCCAGTCTGTAGGCTGTCACTTTGTCCTGTTGACAGTGTCTCCCGTTACAGAAGCTTCTCAGCCTCCTGAGGTCCCATTTATTTATTGTTGACCTTAAGGCCTGGGCTGTTGGTGTTCTGTTCAAGAAGTTGTCTCCTGTGCCAGTGTGTTCCAGGCTCTTCCTCACCTTTTCTACTAACCAATTTAGTGTCTCTTGTTTTATGTTGAGGTCTTTAATCCACTTGGACTTGTGTTTTGTACATGGTGACAAATGTAGGTCTAATTGCATATTTCTACATGCAGATATCCAGGTAGGCCAGCACCATTTGTTGAAAATGCTATCCTTTTTCCATTGACTAGATTTGGCTTCTTCATCAAAAATCAAGTGACCATATGTGTGTGGATTCATTTCTGGGTCTTCGATTCGATTCAATTGATCAACCAGCCTATTGCTGTGGCCTATAGCTTTCCTGCTGGAATTATGCAAGACCCTGTATCAGACAAACTTCTTTGGAGACACCCCTGGGGAATTTTTTTTAGCACAAAAATAATTTATATTCTCTGAGGTTAATGACTGAGGGAAACATACAGTTCTGTAGAAAAGAGAGTAAAAAATCGTTTAAAATCATTCTAGCTTGAGCTTTTCATGCAGAAATAACATTTGAATTGGGCTAAAACGCAAAGGATGGTTGGGCTTAAAGAGTTAGAAATGCAGAAGCATGTTTCCTATGGAGGAAAGGATGGAGCAGAGGCAGGGAGGCAGGGAGGCAGGGAGGCAGGGAGGCAGGGAGGCAGGGAGGCAGGGAGGCAGGGAGGCAGGGAGGCTGGGAGGCTGGGAGGCTGGGAGGCAGAGGTGTTTTGATTACTGTGCTCTATAGTACAGCTTGAGATAGGGTATGGAGATTCCTCCAGAGGATCTTTTATTGTTTAGGATTGTTTTAGCTAATCTGGCTTTTTTTGTTTTTCCATATGAAGTTGAGAATTGATCTTTCAATGTCTTTAAAATATTGTGTAGGTATTTTGATAGGGATTGCATTGAGTCTGTAAATTGCTTTTGGTAAGATGGCCATTTTTATTTTACTATGTTAATTCTCCCGATCGACGAACAAGGGAGACCCTTTCATCTTCTGATGTAATCTTCAATCTCTTTCTTCAGAGATTTGAAGTTTTTTTCAAACAAGTCCTTCACTTGCTTGGTTAGAGTTATTCTTAGATATTTTATATTGCTTGTGACTATTGTGAAGAGTGTAGTTTTTCTAATTTCTTCCTCTGCATGATTATAATTTGTATAAAGGAAGGCTACCGACTTTTTTCAGTTAATTTTGTATCCAGCCAATTTGCTGAAGGTGTTTATCAACTGTAGGACTGATCTGGTAGAATTTGGGAGGGGTCACTTATATACACTATCATATCATCTGCAAATAAGGATAATTTGACTTCCTCCTTTCCCATTTGGACCCCCTTGATCTCCTTTTGATGTCTTATTGCTCTGGCTAGAACTTCAAGAGATATGGAGAAAGTGGGCAGCCTTGTCTGGTCCCCAATTTTAGAGGAATTTCCTTGAGTATCTCTCCATTTAATTTGATGTTGGCTATTGGCTTGCTGTATATAACCTTTATTATGTTTAGGTACGTGCCTGAGCAAGGCAACTTATAAAGGAAAGTATTGAATTTGGGGGTTTACAGTTTCAGAGGGTGAGCCCAAGACTATCATGGTGGGGAACATGGCAGCAGACAGGCAGACAAATAGCTGAGTTCTGGAGCAGAAGTTGAGAGCTTACATCTGATCCACACCAAGGAAGGAGCCGGGGGTGGCACTAACTGGAAATGGTGTGGGCTTTCAAAGCCTCACAGCCCATCCCCAGTGACAGACCTACTTCAACTAGGTCACACCTCCTAATCCTTCCCAAACAATTCTACCTACATATGAGCCTGGGGGGGGGGAGGCATTTTCATTCAGATCACCACATTGCTCACAGGTTAAAGACCAGCTAGTTTAGTTTTACAATTAAGCTTAGTTGTTTAGGGGTTAAGATGTTTTTAGGCCTAGCTAGGTATTTAAAGTTGATAATGACAAAATATGATAGATATTGATTTTCATTCAGAATTTTAGACACACCAGGATAGGAAAGATGTTTTCTTCAAGGCTGTCAAACGCAAATAGCCAAAACATGATGAATCTAACATTTATACAATTCCTGATTGTTTTGTGTTTCTTCTTGCTATAGGTAATCTATTGTATATATGTGTAATAATATAAATGCCTATGTAAAAAAAAGAAAAGTTTAAGTTCAGAGCTCAGGTACACCTTCATGCAGAAGTTTCAGCACAGTTGCTGGGAATCTAGCTCTCTGCATATTGAGAGTCTCTGCTTTCTTTTGAGTTTGCTTCATTCTGAGGTGGGAGGCTTTCTCAGTGCAGTGGGTTTGAGAAGATACCTGTGCATGCCATTCCAAGGATCCCTCTGTGTTTCTTTCTGAGTTCAAGATGAAAAACAAAAGCTCTGCTAATTAATCTAGCCAAAAATCTTGGTTAGTCCTGCCTGGAATACATGCCTAATCTAGAGGTAGTCACTGTGGCCGGACAGAGAAATGGCACGATCAGGGGAGGAGTAGGCATGTGGGACCTGTGGATCCCATGATGCAGCTGGCTCCAGCGATAGCACATGGGAGAAAGTGGTTTTCCAGTGGACAAGTCATGAGGTTTGAATAGCTTTCCTGCTGGAATTATGCAAGACCCTGTAATCAGACAAACTTCTTTGGAGACACCCCTGGGGAATTTTTTAAGCACAAAAATAATTTATATTCTCTGAAATTAATGACTGAGGGAAACATACAGTTCTGTAGAAAAGAGAGTAAAAAAATCATTTAAAATCATTCTAGCTTGAGCTTTTCATGCAGAAATAACATTTGAATTGGGCTAAAACACAAAGGATGGTTGGGCTTAAAGAGTTGGAAATACAGAAGCATGTTTCCTATGGAGGAAAGGATGGAGCAGAGGCAGGGAGGCAGGGAGGCAGGGAGGCATGGAGGCAGGGAGGCAGGGAGGCAGGGAGGCAGGGAGGCAGACAGGCAGGGAGGCTGGGAGGCTGGGAGGCAGGGAGGCAGGGCATAGGAGGCTTTGCTGGAGAGTTGTAGAGACAGATGCTGGAAATATCCAGCTATGGATGCCCAAGAACTTGAATGGTCAAGCCACATGGAAATTATAATGGTTTCCAAAGGAAATAAAATAGCAGATATTTACTTTATTTTATTATTTTTAATAGGCTAAATCCATTCTGCAGTCATTCCTTGAAGATTCGGGCTATCGTATCCAGGATCTGAAAAGCTTCCATTTGGTTGGGCTTGGTTCAACTCTGTGTGCTATGGACACCACTGAAATACCACTCATAAAAGCCTCAGAATTCAGGTAACCAGAATACTAGTCTACAAAATGGCAAGTGTTCCATTTACTCACACATTTGCTATTTCATTCATTCATTTATCCATCCATTTATTCTCCCTCTCACCGATACACCCACCCATCTACAATCTGTGCATACATACACCCACCATTCATCCACTCATCCATCCATCCATCCATCCATCCATCCACCTATCCATCCATCCATCCATCCACCCATTCATCCATCCATCCATCCATCCACCCACCCACCCATTCATCCATCCATCCATCCATCCATCCACCCACCCATTCATCCACCCATCCATCCACCTATCCATCCATCCATCCATCCATCCATCCATCCATCCATCCATCCATCCACCTATCCATCCATCCATCCACCTATCCATCCATCCATCCATCCATCCATCCATCCACCTATCCATCCATCCATCCATCCATCCATCCACCCATCCACCTACCCATCCATCCATCCATCCATCCATCCATCCATCCATCCATCCATCCACATACTCTCTACTTTGTAATCATTGTCCCTTTCTGGGGTAAAGCAGGCAGTGGGATTCTCCGGATCCTGTCTAAGTGCCAAGATTATATATCTTTTGCACACTGCTGGATGGCAGGAGAGTCCCCCAGACTCACCAGATCCCTCCTCTCTAACCAGGGCAGTGGTAGCCAGAATTGGGACACTGCTCTGCAGCACCCCTGTCTTGGCTGGGTTTAAGAAGAAAGCAGAAGTTGTATTTGGGACCCCCACCGAGTGGACCAGCTCCATCTTGCAGGAGCTTGGGACCATCGCAGGTAAGAGGTCCCTGAGCACATCCTCTCTCTTTGAATTTAAAATTGGGACTAAACTCAAACATAACAGAACAAAGTAGTAATCCTTGGCCACATGAAGCAAACACGAGGGAGTTCTAGTAGGATCTGGATGTCAAGACTTAAGCTGCAAGGGACAGTGCTCATAACTCTGCATTTTAAATGAGCCCTCCTGGGGGTTCTTGTGCACACCATAGTTTCAAGAACATTGATCTAGAATGTGATTTAATTGGCCCCTAAATAAATGTACACCCAGTCTTAAAGTGTATAAATGAACCTCCTTCTGGGTGTACACTCCACGGTGGGAGGCCAATCAGGGCTAATGTGACCCACATATTTTCCTGAGTTGATTAAGGAACTGGGTTCCCTAGTTGGCTTTCTGGTGAGGTAAGGACTAGTGCTTCCCCAGAATCACTGACCTGTACATCATGCAGAACTGTTAACAACACTGTAGAGCTCCAGCTGCTTGAGCTAAAGACTTGTGATTCCTTCCTCCCTAGCTGGATTAACTAAGGCAGAGCTCCGAATGCTCAACAAGGAACTGATGCCACATTTCCAGCCCTCAGCCATAAGATGCCTGCCCGGTGAGACGTTCAAAGTAGGTGCTCATTGCTTCAGGGAGGGATAGGATCTCAGCCTCATTTCAGGTCATACAGAGAAACAGGTGACAGGCCTGGCTTCTTGGGGCTTCTAGGCAGCTCTTTGCTTTCATGGCCAGAGAAGATCTGTGTGCCAGCAGTGGATGCCCACATGATAATTTCATGTAGCTTAAAAAAAAAAGTAGCTGCATTTATTTGTTTGTTGCTTTAATTAATTAATTAATTAACTAACTTTACATCCTGGTAGGAAATCCCCTTCCCTCCTCACCTCCCAGTCCTTTCCTCTCCCCTCCCCTTCTTTCCCCTCCACTTTACTTCCCCCCCTTTCTTTCCATGGGTATCAACCTTGACATATCAAGTAGGACTGGGCCCATCTTCTTCTATTGAGGTTAGACAAGACTGTTCAATTAGAGGAAAGAGATCCAAAATCCGGCAACAGAGTCAGAGGCAGCCCCTACTCCTGCTGTTAGAGGTCCCACAGGAGGACCCAGCTGTATCTCTGTTACATATGTGAGAGGTCTAGATCTGCCCCATGGATGCTCGCTGCTTGGTGGGTCAGTTTCTATGAGCCCCTATGGGTCCACATTAGTTGATTTTTGTAGGTTTTCTTGTGATGTCCTTGACCTCTCTGGCCCTTTCAATTCTTCTTCCCTCTCTTTCATAAGATTCCCCTAATGCTCTGCCTAATGTTTGGTTGTGCGTCTCTGTGTCTGTCTTCATCAACTGCTGTGTGAAGCCATTCAGATGATTGTCATGCTAGCCCCCTGTCTGCAAGAACAGTAGAAGATTATTAGTAGTGTCAGGGGTGGGCTCTCTCTCATGGCATGCTGTTCAAGTTGGGCCAGCATTTGGTTGGCTGGATCAGAGGCTTTGTGGGTGGGTTAGTGTCCCTCTTCCCTACCTGGCTACAGGAGTGTCCCCTGTGGTCCCTTAGCTACATATCCCCTGATGGAAGAAGGATTCTCAGCTAATGTCACCACCATAAACTTCTGGGAGCTTCCCCAGACTCACAGATGCCCCCCACAAGATTTCAGTTCTCTCTCCCAGCCCTCCCCCGTTTCCCCACACCTGGCGCCCACCTCTCGTTCCCCTTCCCACTTCCTCTCTCACCCACTTTCCTCCCACCATCTACTTCCGATGTCTATTTTACTTCCACTTCTGAGCGAGATTTCTGTATCCTCCTTTGGGCCCTCCTTGTTATTTAGCTTTATTGAGTCTATGAATTATAGCATGGCGATCCTGTACTTTATGGCTAATACCCACTTATCAGTGAGTATATACCATGCATGTTTCTGGGCCTGGGTTACCTCACTCAGAATAATAGTCTCTAGATCCATCTATTTGCCTGCAAATTTCATGATGTCCTTGCTTCTAATAGCTGAGTAGTATTCCATTGTGTAAATGTATCACAGTTTCTTTATCCATTCTTTGGTTGAGAGACATCTGAGTTGTTTCCAGATTCTGGTTATTATGAATAAAGCTGCTATGAACACAGTTAAGCAAATGTCCTTGTGGTATGGTGGAGCATCTTTTGGGTAAATGTCCAGGAGTGGTATAGCTGGGTCTTGAGGTAGTACTATTTCCAATTTTCTGAGAAAGCACCAGATTGATTTCCAGAGTGGTTGTACAAGTTTGCACTCCCACCAGCAATGAAGGAGTGTTCCCCTTTCTCCACATCCTCACCATCATGTGCTGTCACCTGAGTTTTTGATCTTAGTTATTTTTATGGATGTAAGATGGAATCTCAGAGCTGTTTTGATTTGTATTTCCCTGTTGACTAATGATGTTGAACATTTCTTTAAGTGTCAGGTGATTTTTAAAGAAGTTAAAAACTTTTTTATCTTATTATTCTTTTTAGCCCCCTTTTCTTCATAGCACATGGTACTGACTTTCTCTTCCTGGAGGTATAACAAGTTCATAAACCTTTGTGCAAAGCCCCTGGGGACATATGCATCTCAGAAGTCAGAAACTTTCAGGTTTTGTAAAGGTCACATCAATGCATAGTGTGTGCCTTAACACCTCTAGCTGTGTCTGAGAGAGCATTGGCAAACAAACACATTAATTTTGGGGGGAGAAATCTATGACCAGCCACACTAGACATACTATAAATAGCCTCCTCTCCATTCATGTCCAACTTCCGCTGGTTGTAGTAAACTTTGGGAAAAAAAAACGTTCATTTTTCAGAGTTTGTGGGCTTTGGATTTGCAGCCAGGGATCACAGGGTTTGAGAGGACAGTCTGCTGTGATGATATAGGGGTGACCTGCATGTGTGCCACATATGTGCAGTGCCTGACAAGGCCAGAAGAAGGAATTGTATTCCCAGAGACTGGAGTTATGGATGGCTATGAGCCTCCGTGTGGGTGCTGGGAATGAGGAATGAAATCTGAGTCCTTTGGAAGAGCAACAAAGGCCCTTACCTGCCAAACTCCCCACCCCTACCCCATGCACACCACGAGACAGCATCCTTCACTAATCTAGAGCTAAACAGAGGGCGTAGGCTGGCTTATGAGCAAGGGACTCAACTGTCGCTGTCTCCCCAGTGCTGGCATACTGGATGAGATTCTCTCCAGACTTTTCTGTTTTGGGGATAGTGCCTTATTATATTGTTCAATTTGCTTAAGCTTGGTACGTAGCCCAGGCTGGCCTCAATCACCATCCCCTGTCTCAACCTCCCGAGTGCTAGGATTATAGGTATGTGCCATTACTCTTGGTTCAGTTTTGGTGCTGTTGCCTTTAGGGTAACATAAGGACACATCCTGTCTACCACACCAGGATGCTGGATGCCTACGACACATCTGCACCCTGCGCAACTATTTGGAGGAAATAAACAGCTAGCCTCAAGGCCACTGCACCACTGTATTAGTTACTTATCCTATTGCTGTGACACCCCCCAAGTCCCCAAACCTGAGAGAAGCAACTTAAGGAAGAGGGTTTAAAAAAAATCTCAGGGTATACTGTGTTGCAGTCCAGCATGGCAGCTGGAATCATTAGGTCTGTGTCAGACAGGAAGCAGAGAGGGGACCAGAGGCAAGAGCAGGATGTGATCCTCAAGGCTCACTAGTCCTATATACCGTCAGTGTCCTACTTGCCCAGCTAGGCCCTGTGTCTCAAAGGTCCCATAAGCTGCCAAGTGCTATCAGCTGAGCACTAAGTGCTTAAGCACGGGAACCAGCGAGGGTCGTTCCTGATTCAATCATTACAGCCATTGAGAAAAGGCCTCCTTCCTCTCTGGACAGGCAGCACTGGGGAACAGCGAATCGTGGCATTTCCCCAGTACTTCCCTCTGGTCATGTTCGGTGTATAGTTGGTGCCGCTTCTTTGTTCAGGCAGTTGCCTATTCTGGAAATTTCTATATCAACTAGACTCTGACAGGCTCCAGGTTAGACATATCTGGGGTCTAGAGATTGTCTGTCAGAAAAGGTTACAGCCTAGTGCCTTCAGGGGTCAGGAATGTGATGCCAAGGATGCAGCAGCCTGGGTGTGGCCTGAGCTGAACTGAAGAGGCCTGGCTATAGGAGAGAGAGAGAGAGAGTATGTGCATGTGTGTGTGTGTGTGTGTGTGTGTGTGTGTGTGGTGAGTGTGAGCATGACTATGTTTCTCACCACAGCTACATCGATGCAATGTGACCACATAGACCCCGTGTTGCTGGATTGTCTTTGCTTCTTCAGGGACAAGCAGAAATCTCCATTCTCATGTGAAATCTCCTGATTTTACATGCTGGCAGCCAATTTTGAATTTTATTTTTGAAAACACCATGGGCCTAGGGATCCAATCTGGCTTGTGGGTCACAAGTCAGCAGCAGTGGAAAAATAGATAATTTTTGTAGTATGTCTCTGTCAGTGATAGGTGTGAGTCAGCCTGGCACCTACAGAGGGAGGGACAGTGTCTCCCCACCCCCAAGGCAGGCGGGAGGGCACGAAGAGCTGCTTCTGCCTGGGGGAGTGCAGAGGCTGGAGAGGCAGGCAGGATTCCCAGCTTGAATGTCATTGTTGAGTTCAGGAGCCTGCGCTATGTCCTGGGCTGCCGGGGAATGCTTGGAAAGATTGTAAACAAAGGAATTCAATTTCGTGAGGGCATCTACGTGGACAGGAGCAGGAGTGAGTGGCCAATAGGAAAGAAAGGGATAAAGGAACATACGGATTCATAGCTTTCTTGAGGGGCTTTAAAACAATCAGGACATGTCAGAGGCTCTTCTGCCATGCCATCTCACCCTAGTGTCCCTGAGCTGGCCACTGAGTCCTTTTGAAGCTATGTGACTTTAGAAAATATCTTGTTCACAGCCCTGAAAATCACAGTGTGCCCAGTACAGTCTCCAACTTCTACTGTCCATGGTAGTAGTAACAGAAAAATCATTGCCCTTGCCCTCCTCTGAGATACCGGGATTCATCGCAGAGTATTCTGGTAGTTATGACAGAGGGGCAGGGACTGGCCTTAGAGGTGAGTTCTCTGAGTCACCTCAAAGCAAGTCCAAAAGCCTAGAGAAATGACGTAACTTGGGAAGGTCACAAGGCTGGTATGTGCTCAGATTCAGGCTGGCGCTCAGGCCAGAGCTTGTTTCCTCTGGTACAAAGTAATAACCAACACTTCCACGGAAAGCCAAGACCCCTTCAATGTTTCTAATTATTTCAAGGCCAAAGTCTCAACTTGGAGTTAGAATGGCTTAATATCCTTGTAATACTTAAAAAAATGTCTCCCATGCTCTCTTTTTTAAGGCTGCTGTTGGTGGACAAATCGAACAGGATTCAAAGATAGTTTCTTTCAGCTTTTATCTAATGCTTGCTTACAGTCACGGTGCAGGGGCATGACAAAGCTGTGAAGCTTTGAGCAGACAGATAAATGAGGTTTGGAAAATCCAGAGAGAATGTACTGATCCCGCCTCCTGTTTCCTGCCTGCAGGAGCTCTCCACGGAGCAGATCGCTTCTTTGGGTCCTCAGAATGCTGCCTCTGTGACCCACTCCCAGCGCCTGCAGCTCAGCTCGGCACAGCTGCGGAGCCTCCAGAGAGCGCTAGATGGCGCCAAGACTCCCTCCTGGCAGACTGATCCTGAGAGTGCCAGCCCTACCTGGCTAGCCTCCACTGGGTCTCCAACAGGTAAGCAGAACAACACTTACCTCAGCCCCACCCCCAGCCCCCTTCTCTGAACCTTTATCTACCCTGAAATGTGGGCAATTCCCATGATTCTGGGTGGAGACTTGAGTATCTGCTCTCAAAGATAAACCGGAAGTTTCCACAAAGCTTCCTTTGAACAATTCAGCTCTTGCATCTTTGAAGCCACCTGAGGGGAGTCTTTAACAGACTTCGAATTCCACAGAATCTGAATCTCTCCGGACTAAATTCATTTCTATGACTCCTTTCATCCGCCTACTCGCTGTCCAGTATTTTTTTTTTTCTTCGTTTTTTGAGACAGGATTTCTCTGTGTAGCCTTGGCTGACCTGGACTCACTACGTAGACCAGGCTGGCCTTGAACTCACAGCGATCCACCTGCCTCTACCTCCCAAGTGCTGGGATTAAAAGCGTGGACCACCATGCCCGGCTTTTGCTGTCCAGTATTAATCAACCACTGTATATCTCTTTGAAACCTACTATGTAGAGGCTGAGAATATGGATGCAAGTAGGACAGGTGATGATGGCCCCTTGTCAGTAAGAGCTCAAAGCCATAAGGCTAGGGAGGCAAAAAGCAGGAACAGATGATGGCAAGTGAGGGCAAAATAGGGAGAAAAGAGGAAGAGAGGGAGGGAGGGACAGAAGGAGGGACAGAGGTGGGGGAGAGAGGAAGGGAGGGACGGAGGGAGGGATAGGTGGAGGGAGGCACAGTCCCCCAGAGTGGATGCCATTACTCCTGCTGCTATGGCTTTCTCCTTTTACTCCTTTGACTCCTTTCCTCAGCCCCTCACTCCCTCATATCTTCTCAACTCCTGAATTGAGTGGGTACCACCTTTGGATTAGGTGTGGGTCTATATTTCTGGGAAGACAGTTTAGAGCAAGCCAGATGCATCATCCTTGTGCTCACAAACTCAGTGATGGAAGAGTAAGAGAAGACATGGTGCTGGTGTGACTCAGAGAGAAGAAGGTGGAGTGTGTCTGAGGAGGGGGCAACCTGAAACCACTCACACTAGAAAGAGAATTTGGTACCTAACTAGGACTCCCTTCCCTTTCTTTCTCTCTCTGTCTCCCTCCCCCTTTTTCCTTAATTAACAACCACCATGCTCACTCCTTTCCTTCCATTGAGGATGGGGAATTGGGGACCTAGTAAAATCTGTGACCACAAGCAGCACTTCCAAGTAGGAACTATATTCTTGGATACACTTGTGTTTTGCAAATTTTCATGGAAACATAGAATTCATATGGTATTTTGCACGGTGATACATAAAGTGGATAAAGCATATAGTTTTGAACATATAAGGCCTGAAAATTATGTGATGGACCTTTCCCTGATGTCACCCGACTCTCAGCTTTTCAGTTCCTCTCTCCAAGGGTAACCGATGTTGTGAGTACCTGGTGTATTTGTCTGTACGTACACAAACAACCAGGTCTACACAGGCCTTGCACACTTAAGGTCTTACTGTACCCTTGTTCTGTACCCTGCATTTGGGATCTGTGGATCTGAAGGTACCCCTCACTGGCATTCCACCCTTTGTGGGAATAAAACAATGGCTGGTTTTAGGGCTGAGCCTTAAGCCTGACCTGACTTATTGAGATTCTCAGTCGGATTATCATGTTTTCTGTTACAAACGATGCAGCTGTACCATCTGCGTGCATCCCAGTGGCAAGTACACTTTTAAAAAAGGATTTATTTATTGCATATGAGTGCTTTATCTGCAGAAAAGGGCATCAGATAACATTATAGATGGTTGTGAGCCAACATGTGGTTGCTGGGAATTGAACTCTGGACCTCTGGAAGAGCAGGCAGTGCCCTTAACCACTGAGCCATCCCTCCAGCCCAGCAAGTACACTTTTAAGAAAAGAGGTACGTACCATTTTCTCTTGAAATTGCAATGTCAGCAAGGGCAAGGCAAGACCTTACATTCCCTTCCTCCATTTACCCCACAGACCCCCTGACAGCTGCCATTAGGTGAATCCTTTTTTTGGGGGAGCCAGACCCTTTGTCCACCTCTTGTTTCTTAAACACCTGGGAGTGATGCTTAAATGTAGATTCTTTGGCTTCCCCCAAGAATTCCTAAGTCAGCATGTCTAGCAAAGCACCTAGACATCAGCATCTTGGACAAGCTCCCTGACTCCTTTGATTAATGAAGGTATGGCACATGCCGAGTCACACAATCCCATTGTGCTCCTTCTCCTCCATCACACCCATTTAAGAGATGAAGACATCGGGGAGGGATGCAGGAGAGAGAGACGGGGAGGGATGCAGGGAGTTGGTCATGATGCCTCCACCCTGTGTAGTCTACAGCAACTTCACAGACCTTCCTGCCTTGTGTTTGCTTTCAGGAGAGCCCACCTCCTGGGCTCTTTGGCTTGGCTGTCGCCTGCTGCTTCTCATGGCCCAAGTTCCTATGCTGAGCAGCCTGTTTGGTGTGGGACGAAGCTGGTGAAGGTGTGTAGAGACAGAAGCTGCTTTCGGACTGTGGGAGATCTTTACCTAAAGAGCCTCAGTGAGGACAGTGAGACTCTGGGGCCTTGGGAAATTATTATTAAAATCACCTTGCAAATTCTTAAGCTACCATGCCTCCCTAGTGGGCTCTCTTTTCCATCCCATGTTGGCTTGGAGACAGAGAAGCTGTGGTGATGTAAGGATGAGGAGAGAGAGAGAGAGAGAGAGAGAGAGAGACAGACAGACAGACAGACAGACAGACAGACAGACAGACAGACAGAGACTCTTTTAGCCAGGGCGTGATCTTGTCTCCAGCCTGGCTTGATTTCCCTTCCCTGGAGCACCAGGCAGTGTTGGATTTCTCCTTCAACTCTTAGCTGGGCTGAAATAAATGAATCTCTCAACAGAAGCCAATATTCCTGCCTGATTGCTGCGACTAATTGATGTTTTGGTGGGTATCACATTGCTTGGAAATTAAAACATTTAACATGGCTCAACATTAAATCAATTTTTAAATACATTTTCCAGATGTTTCTATTTCCTTGGGAATCAGTGGAGTTATAAGTTAACCTTTCTAAACCTTTTTTTATTTTTAGTAGAGGGTGTGGTTTTAATCTGCTCTGGGGTTTGGTGAATGGGCTGAAATAAAAAGATATAAAAAATATATTGGATATGTCAATCATTGAAGCAGTTTCTGACTAGTGCAGAAAACTCAACCTTCCCCCCCGCCCCCCCCCACAACTTGTTTCTTCTGTGATGAACTTCTTTCTAGAAATTGTCAGGTCCCTTTAATCTTAGGGACAAGAATTCAGAGCAATGGAAAGGTTGGGGTAGATTGGCCTTTACTACTACTGGAAGCTGTCATTTGCAAGGTGACCATTGTGCCATGTGGTAAGTGGAGGCATCTGAGTCTCTCTCTCTCTCTCTCCTTTTTTAAAAATTCATTTGTTTTTATTTTATGTATAAGAATGCTTTTTTCTGTATGTGTGTCTGTGCTGCACATGTGCACCCAGTGGCCATCATAGGCCAGAAAGGGGAGTTGATCCCCTTGGATGGGAGTTGCAAATGGCTGTCAGCCACTGTGGTGGTTTGAATGAAAATGTCCCCCATAAGACTCACAGGGAGTGGCACTGTTGGCGGTGTGGCCTTGTTAGAGGAAGTGCGTCACTGGGGGCGGGCTTTGAGGTCTCAGAAGCTCAAGCCAAGCCAGTGGTTCACTCTCTCTTCCTGCTGCCTGCTGACCCAGATGTAGAGCTCTCAGCTCCCTCTCCAGCACCATGTCTGCCTGTGCACTGCTGTGCTTTCCGCCATGACAATAACAGACTAAACACCTGACACTGTGAGACAGCCGCCATGTGCATACTCTGCAAGAGCAGCAAGTGCTCTTTACCACCAGGCCGTCTCTCCAGCCTCCATCATGGGTTAGTGAGTCCTTAGTAGCCCTTCCCACCTGAAGATGAAGATGGGAAGGGGAGCTAGTGTGACCCTTCCAAAATCTGTGGTCCTTTCCCATGAGGCCGATGGAGTCCTACAGAGGGTGCTGTTGTCGAGGCTGATGACCGTCATCTGTGGCTGCACGGGAAACTGCAAGACTATCCTGTGGCAGATGTGCTTTTATGCCCATGCGTGGCCCTGTTTTGCTTTTCTTCCATCTTGGTGTGAAAGTGGCAGCAAATGCTGCTTCCAAGCATGGATTGCTTCTTTTCGTAAGCATCGCAAGTTCCCAGATTCAATGGGTCAGACCAGATGCAGCCCTTCAGAAAGGCCTTGGTGCTAACAGCTATCCTCATTTCCTATGGCCTTGGTTACCCTGGAAAACTAAAGACAACAGCAGCAGCAGCAGCAGCAGCAGCAACAGTAACAACCCCTTTCACGTGTGGAGTTGCATTACGTGCAGGTGTATTCATGTGTGTGAACTTGTACGTGCATGTGAGGGCCAGAGGCCAACTTGGGTATCTTCCTCAATCACTGCCAACTGTGTTTTTGAGACAGGGTCTCTTGTTGGAACTCACGATTTGGCCAGGCTGGGGGATGGGGTCAGTGAGTTCCAAGGGTCTGCTGTTTCTACCTCCTCAGAGTTCAGGTTACAGGTTTGAGACACCACACTTGGATTTTATTTTATTATTTAAAATTTTTGTAGCTTGTTTTTTTTTTAATTAAAAATTTAAAGTTACAATATAATCTCATTGCTCTTCCTTCCCTTTCCTCTCTATGTCTTTAAAAATATGTGGGTTCTGGGGACTAAATTCAGGTAAGACGTGGGAAGCAATGTCTTGACAGAGATATGTGTCTAGTGTTCTGTGGGTGTGGCCTGCATTCTGCTACTCTGACGGAAGGTGTCCATGACTCCGAGGGCTAGGCAGGTATCCCAGCCCTGAGGTGGGACAGTGTCCCAAGGTTACCCTGAGAAACAGGAGCCCAGGAACCTCACAGCTCTGAGAGGAGGCCTCCTCAACAGAGACGCTGCAGCTCCCAGGGGAGAGTCACCCCCAAACACCTCAGAGCCTCAGAGCCTGAGCTCTGCTCCTTCTTCATTTCTTCTTTTTTCCCTTCTTCTTCATTTCTTCTTCTAACAAGTGAGTCACAGCAGGCAGTAAATCTCTTAAAAGAGATTTATTGGAGGGGTGAATCCAGGAGTGGCTGCCTCTGCTCCCGGAAGGAGACAGCAGAGAACTGGGCAGACACAGCCTTTATATAGGGTTTCTTGAGGGGGGGGGCAGAGCTTCCTGGGAGAGGGATTTCCAGAGTGTGGATTGGTGGGATTTCAAGCCTGAGCTGGAGGAAGCTCAGGGATTGGTGGGTTTTTGTCCAGACTTCTCATCCCAAATTAGCATAATACTACTGAGGAGCTGGAGATGGCAGTTACAGAGGTCTGGGGGCTAGGGGGGCGCTGCTGGAGCTTTCTCAGGCCGAGGTCTGTCTGGCCACTTTTCTGCCTGGAGGGGTAATAAAGTTTACAACGTGGTCAAAATTTAAGTAGGCTGAAGCAGGAACAGTCACCATAGACAGCTCCCACAGAGGCTCTGACAGTGTCCGGAAGGAGGGAATGACTGTCCCGAGGTGAGAAAAAGGAGTGGTAGTGAGCCACTTTAAATTTTAGTGATCTGATGCTCAAGGGCTAGACATACTTTTGGAGGTGATGATTCAGTGGGCAGAAAGACTGGGGGTGGGTTAGCAGGGGGCTCCCCACAGCTTGGGGAAGGTATTGTCTCACAGGGCTGTGGGGGTGGGGGTGGGGCGGGCAGGCAGTGGATAGCAGCAGGCCCCACAGCTTAGAGGTGGGCTGCTGCGGCTTGGGGATGCTACAACTTTGGGGTAGAATACTATTGCTTCCCCAGGCGGAGGCTTAAGGGATGGGGGTGGAGGTAGTGTTAGGCTTAGTCCTGTGGAGTGCTGTGGCTCTGGACTATGCTGCTGCTGCAGTTGCTACCGCTGCCTCTGCAACATTGTCATCTGTGTCAATGGTGGAGAAATCCCTACATTTAGCACTGTGTGTGTGTGTGTGTGTGTGTGTGTGTGTGTGTGTGTGTGTGTGTTTGAGACAGGGTCTCAGTATGTAGGCTTGCCTCAAACTCCCACTTGCCTCAGCAGTACTGAGCTCACACCTGCCCACGGAACTCTTTGATCTCTGCTTACTTTGTGGCTTTTGTGAGTTATCTTCTGTTGTGGTCACTGATTTTTGACCTTCCTGGATAGTCATAATGACACTCTATCATAATGATGGAGAACTGGCCTCGTCAGGCTGCTGAAAGGCTGTTGCTGTATTGCTAGCTTATTTCACGGTCATCAGGACCCGACCTGTTGGGTCCTGAGATGGTTTGCCTTTGCAAGACAAGAAGACTGAACCCCAGAGAGGTTAAGGAGCTCTGTCAAAGGCCTCCCACCTAGGGGACTGAATCCTGACTTCTTCACCTCTGTGCAGTGCTGCCTCCTGAATGGGTGACTTTAACTTCTCTAATACGGTAGATCAGAGAAAGATCCTGTAAATCCCGTCACCTCCTTTTCTGGCAGGAGGCCAGCTTGCCTCACAGCACAGATAATTGGTGATGGCCTCAGGCAGAAAGACAAATGTAGCTTGTGCCCTGCAGGACCCCTGGGGTGTCGGGCTGAAATGCCTAGTCCCTTGCATGCCGGAAAGCAGTAGGTCACAGTGGCAGGTGCCGTCCCATTCACCTGTCAAGGTCAGCCCTCCCAGGGGGCTCCATCTTCTTAGCAGGTTTGTAGAGAGATGCGGGGATGTGAGTCTTTTGCGCTCAGATAAAGCTGTGCTGCTGCCTTTTCGGTTATTAACCATTTTGAATATCATTCAGCAGGGTTTTGGTTTTGGTTTTTGTTTTTGCCTCAGCCTGCTAGCGAATGGAAGTTGAACTGTTTTTTTTTTTTTCTTTTCTCTAGTTCTGGTATCCAGAGGGTCATCCAGAGTAAACAGTGATTAGCTGCACTGCCAAATGGGGGTTGTTCTGTGTATGTGAGAGAAGGGGGGGGGGAGGAGAGAGTACACTTGACTTTGCTAAAGAAATCCTGTCATGGGTGAGAGTGACAAGTTCAGATGAGGTAGCTGCCATTTCTCTGACCTTAGAAGTACGTTGTGCTTGGGGCTGAAGAGGATAAGAGCCACGTGTTGCTTTGTCAGAGGACCCAGGTGCAGTTTTCTGTGCCCACATGGCAGCTCATGAGAATCTGTGACTCCATTTCCATGAGACCAAACACTCTGGTCTCCAAAGGCACTAGGCCCACATGCGGTACACAGTTATACATTTGGCAAAAATACTCATGCACATAAAATAAAATTAAAAATTAATAAAGTACTTTGTCTACCCTTTCTTCTTGAGGGGCCTTAATTATCTGTCTGTCTGTCTGTCTGTCTGTCTGTCTGTCTGTCTACCTATCATTTATCTGCTGAAGTCTGACCTAAGGAAGAGTTTTGTCGGCTAGGTGTGGTAGCAAGTACTTGCAACCTCAGCACTCCAGAGGCTAAGGAAAAGAATTGTGAGCTCAAGGTTAACCCTGGCTCTATGGTCAGATCCTATTTCAAAGATTCAATATATGCTGAAAAGTTAAGGATTGCCAGGCCACACAGCACACTTGGTTGGGATGTCTACAGAGTGTGGCCTGGAGATGATTCCCCATCTGCAAACCCGTTTTGGATGTCTGGTGATTCTGGAGACTCAACAGTCACCACAGGCAGTTTATTATGTGCCCTCGTCTTCACTGCCTCAGGAGCTGCCTATTCCATAAAAGTAGGTGAGTCCTTCTGACCCATGGGCATATCTGTAATCAGTGGTAAGTGGATCGTATTTATTTTCACCCCCTTCCTGGGCTTTTATGAGTTAAGCCAAGATGCCGGTGACATAAGGAACATGGTGGCACTGTTAGGAGAGAGCTGATGTGAGGAATTCCTTCTAGCCTCAGAGACCTTCTGGTACATTCCTCTGTGGTACTCCCAATGATCTGCCTACCCCTTTTGTTAGGACTACATTCACAAGCCGTTTGCTCCAGAATCTGATTCTGTGAGATATAGTGACTCATTAGATGAGTCCACATCACTACCCAGTTCGATTTAAGCTGTGGTCACTGCAGTGTGAGTAGACATGCTATAACCTAATAGAACTTTTAAATGTGCGTGCCTGATGAGGCTTCCTTCTTCACAAGAAGGGGCGCATGGAACAGAGATGAACTCAGTCCATACCATGGAGACAAGTCTAACCCAGCTAACCTCAGCCTGCCCAGGGAAGCCTCAGTCAATGCAAAGGCCCTGCCGTGTGGAGCACTCCATCGGCTCTTTGCACAGGGAGGGCACTTTTCTATTGCTAGGTAGATGATGCCCTTTACCTCTTGAACTGACCTTTCTGTCATCTACTCAGTACCAGGGCCTCATTCATTCTGTTTCCAAAAAGTGCTATACTGCTCAACAGCTGATAATTGTCCCTCACAACCTCCCTCACACACTTATGTCCCATCTCTAAGTACAGGGGCCCTAGACATCCGGCTGAGAGAGAAGTTGTGTTTGAGTTCATGGATCTGACATGGAAGTCGTGTACACTTTGCCAAGATAGACTTTGTGCCTAAAACCTCACGGAACTATTCTGCCTGGAACACTCACTGTTCTACAATCAGTCAGTCAGTTCTACAGATTAGATTCTTATTCAGCTGTTGGAGTAAAGAGGGAACCTCCCTTTGGGGTGCTAGACATCCTGAAATGATGGGGAGAGAGGATGTGTGAAGGGGTGGAATTCAGAAACAAACTAAGAGGGCTGGCTAGATGGGCCAGTCAGTAAAAGGTTAGCTTTTCAAACACAAGACCGAGTCTGACCCCCAGAATCCACATATAAAAGCTCAATGCATGCCTGCAGGTACAGACCTGGGAGGCAGGTAACATCAGGTCCTAGGAAAGGTGTTGTTTTACAAATAAACTTGTAAGGTGGACAGCACTGGAGAAGGAATTAAAGTTGAGGTTGTCTTCTGGTCACAAAATGCAAGTGTACACATTTTAAACACACACAGAGAGACACAGACACACAGACACAGACAGAAGGGCAGGGCAGAGAGAGAGAGAGAGAGAGAGAGAGAGAGAGAGAGAGAGAGAGAGAGAGAGAGAGAGAGAGAGAGAGAAAGAGAGAAAGAGAGAGAGAGACAGATGGAGACAGAGACATAGAGGGATGCACAGAGACAGAGACACAGGGACACGCACACAGAGACACAGAGACAATGACAGAGAGACAGATGGAGTGACAGGCATAAGGAAAATGCAGTTAAGAAATGGTATGTGTCTCAGCAGTTAAAAGCACTTGGTGTTTTGTTCCTCCAGAAAATCCAAGTTCGGTCCTCAACACCCATGTCAGGCACTCACAAAAAGCAGCCTGTAATTCCAGGGATCACCCTCTTCTGGCTGCTGCAGGAATACATGCATTTTTTTGCACTTACACACACACACACACACACACACACACACACACACACACACCTGCGCGCACGCACACACACACATGAATAAGTACTTAAAATGATATTAATACCGAATGTGGGGCTCACATTCTCTCCTCTGTCTCTGTCTCTCCCTTTCTCCTCTCATAACCAGGTAAGTCTTCCATTGCTGAGCATCCTCAGTGCTTCCAAATAAACAGCTCTTTACTGTGGATGGCTCTGAAAAGCTTCCTAGGGTGCTGCCCACGGAAATCTTGGCCTTGAATTCACACTTGGTGTATCTGAGGCTCTGATAGGTTAATGGGACACAAACTTTATTTTCACACAAATGGCAAAATGGCAAAATAATTCACAAGGCTATGAGACCCAGACCTGTTCTGGAGACTCTAGTGAGTCCGTCTGCTCCCCTGGGCTGTTCTTCCTTGGGAATTGGGTCTCAGGGGTGAGTCATACATACCCGCATTTGGATTGTGACCTGCTAGTTTAACTGGGCAGATTTTTCTAGGCCTCCAGGGCAGCCAATGTCATCGTTTTCCACCTTTCTCCTGATTTAGCATCATCAAGGGTAAGTATTCTGGGTGTCCGGGAGAGGCCTGGATTCTCATGTGGTTGGCATTTGCTCACTCGGCAGCCTGCTGTTGTCAAGTCTGATTTTGTAGCTGACATTCAGCAGTGTCCTGCTGCAGCTTGTCAGGAAGACCTCTCCTGCCCTTGCCCAGACAGAGTGGTCTTGGCCTTTTTGCTGGTTAATGGCCAGGAGTTTAGCATTCATGACGGTCCCCAAAACCAAGCATCCACATTCATCTGGTGAAGTATGCAGCTAAGAAGTGAGAACAAAACAAAGCTAAGAACTAACATCTATTGATACTAAGCCTTGATACCAAGTCCTGTGAGTATGCTGTTAGGATTCTTCAGTCCCTTCTTTCTCCACGTCTTTTCTCTCTACCCTCTCTAATAGTGTTTCTTTTCTTTTCTTTTCTTTTTGAATTTTGGGACAAGGTTTCTCTGTGTAGCTCTGGCTGTCCTGGAACTCACTCTTCAGGCTCAGCTGGTCTCAAACTCAAAGATCCGCCTGCCTCTGCCCCCTGGAGCTGGAATTAAAGGTGTGCACCACCACACCAGGCTTCTCACGTCATTCTTGTGGCAGGCTCAAAGACTTTCTCTGTATGGCCCCAGTCCTGTACTTCTTAACAAAGCCTCTAGGTTTGGATAGGAAGGCAGTAATTCCTTACCCATGGTTTCAGTTGCCTGTTGTCCTAAATTATTAGACTAAAATTTCTGAAATAAACAATTCATAGCTTGTAAATTATATAGTGTTCTGAGTGGCATGATAGAACCATTCTACCCAAGGTATGAACTATCGTTTTGTCCAGAGTAGCCATGCTGTATATGCAACCTGCCCATTACTCACTGAGCACCCATTTTGGTTACTAGGTTGTCTGTAGTGACATCAAAGTGACTATGTTGAAAGATTCCTTATTTTATTTAGTAAAAGGAGCGTGAGAGTACCAATGCTGGTGAAATCAGATCTGCCAGAGAGAAGCTGCAGAGAGGTCCCTTAAGTCAAAGCTCAAAGATGTTACTTTGGGGGAAAAAGGAAAACATGCACTGACATCACTTTTATTTTATTGTGTTCCTATAGTTGCTCTAGTTTATTATTACTAATCAGTTAATCTCATATCGCGTCTAACTTATAGATCCAACCTGGGCACATAGGTATGTATGCATGGGCAACAGCAATACATGTAGGGCCTATTTGGCTTCAGCTTTATGTGTAACGATTCCGCTTTTGGCATCTCCTGGGGGCTCTTTCCTTTCTAGGATTCTAGATTTCTCTCCTGATAGATGTTGAGAGTGGGGAATTGCTATTGTTTAGAGTTGTAAAGTCCTCATGTGTTGAAGGGTTGGTCCCCAGTTGCTGGCACATTTGGGAGGAAATGGTGGTCTTAGCAGAGGCCTAGGGGAAGGAGGTTGGACCAATGGGGCTATGCCCTTGAAGAGAACATGAAGACTTGGCTGTCCTCTCTCTCTGCTTCCTGGCCACTATGCGGTGAGCAGCTCTGCTTTGCCCTGGGCTCCCTACCACCTGTCATAGGCCTAAAGACAACAGGGTCAAATGACCATGAGCTGAAACCTCTGCACCCACGAACCCAAGCAAACCTTTCTTTCTATGAATTGCACGTCTGATTTATTTTGTCACTCTTATGGAAAGCTGACTTACACAGGACTGTAATCCTCTTGAGCACATTGCCTGGAGCCACTTTATCTCTTCTAGAGAAGATTTTCATGTCAAATGATGTTTTGTATAGAGATTGGAGAGATAGTCCAGTCTGTTAAGTGCTTCCTGTGCAAGTATGGAGATCCATATGTAGACCCCAAGTGCCTGTGTAAAAATCCAGGCATTGTGTGTGCCCATAGTACCTACCTGTTTGGTAGAGACAGGCAGATCTCTGGGCCATGTGGGCCACCTGGCTCTGGTGAACTGGTGAGCTCTAGGATTAGAGAGACCTTGTCTCAAAGAAATAAGGCAGAGGGCTACTGATGAAGACTTCCATACCACATATGGGTATGAGCTCACCAGCATGTGCATGTGTGCATGTGCGCGCGTGCACACATACACACATACACACACACAAACACACATACGATTTTGGAAGCTCACCTGTTCATTCCTTGGAGAGTTTTTATAACCTCTGCCATTTGAACTAGCCCCAACCGCATTGCCCAGCTTTTAAATTACATTTTGGACAATTTCTGCCTCACATGTCTACACTGTTCTGCCTTCTTTTCTCCTTTGCTGTCCAGCTGGGATGGGCTAGTGGGACCCAGCAGCAGACTGGAGGGTAGAAGGAGACATCAGGGTCTTTATTTGTTCAGCTTCCTCCTGACAGACTGAGAGGTGGTCGGGGCTTGGATCTCCCTGAAGGCCACTGTTCCTGTTGGGAAGTTTCGTCCTTTCTTTTTCTTTCTTTCTTTTTTTGTGACAGGGTTTCTCTGTGTAGCCTTGGCTGTCCTGAACTCACTTTATAGATCAGGCTGGCCCCGAACTCAGAGATCTGCCTGCCTCTGCCTCCCTCAGTGCTGGAATTACAGGCAAGTGCCACGGCACCTGGCTTGCACAGCTTTCCTATAGCTAATTTCTCTCTGGGTCTCAGGACCCCTTTCTCTTCCCATCCTTTCCCTTTCAAGCCTGGTGGGCAAGATCTCCGGTAGTTGCTAATTCCAGGGCACATCTTTGGTTTCTCCTAACCTTGCCCACAGTCATGTAAATAAGTAGTTTCTCTTCTAAACTGTTCTCAATCATGCAATTTGA
Source organism: Acomys minous (assembly GCF_964271855.1). Taxonomy (NCBI): domain Eukaryota; kingdom Metazoa; phylum Chordata; class Mammalia; order Rodentia; family Muridae; genus Acomys; species Acomys minous. The sequence continues at coordinate 77,864,358 of NC_140484.1, read as the reverse complement.
GGTGAGACATCTTTTTCCTTCCAGAGAACTGCTTCATTCCACACAGCTAGTGTCAAAGAATTAACCCTTAAAGGTTGCAAGGGAGACACTATGGACATTCCTCTGCTTCCCACCTCAACATAGGCAGAATCAGCTCCATTGATATTGTCTATTTTCTCAGATCAACTTTGTCTTTGATGCCACAGGGATGCAAATCTCTTACTACTGTGTGGGTACAAGTGGATACTGTCCTTGTAGTTAATGACTCTGAATACAACTGTCAAATTAACCTGGGTCTTTCCTGAACTGATCCAGCCAGGGAGCAATTCCAGTTCCCCAAACAAAACCTCACCAGGATGTCTGCAAATGACTGCCTCTGGGTGCCTCCTAATTGCGGGTTATTTATGCACCTCATTGTGTGCCCTTTCACAGTCCATTCATACGAAAGCACTAGTGGGTGATTGTGGCAGACAGCCTTGAAGATGGCCCCAGATAATTCTGTCTTCCTAGTATTCAGGCTCTTGTGTAATTCTGGCCCAGTGGAGGCTGGATTTAGCAACTTGCTCTTAATCAGCGGCATGTAGAAAATTGATTGAACATCACTTCTGAGATAAGGTTACTAGTGACTGGGCCTTCTGTCTTGCTAGCATCAGTCTGTCTTGCTTCCTTACTCTGATAAATCAGTTCCCACATGGCAAAAGCACAAGTGGGGGTGGGGCGGGCTTCTGACAGCACCTCACAAGTTGAATCCTGATATGGGATCTTCCCTGGTCAAGTCTTTTGATGAGGGTCTTTCATCAAAAGACCCCCGAGAGACCCTGAAGCAGAGGACCTGCCTCACCCATGTTCCAAGTCCCTGGCCCACAGAGACGGAAGGAATAGGCTGCTGTTTGAGGCTGCTAAGTGTTGGGATGATTTTTTTTTTACACAGAAATAGGCAGCTGATACCACAGTGTAGATCTTATTAATGAGGCCAATACAGGGAAGGACTCAAAGTATTTACCTTGCATTTCTTACAACAAATGACAATTGATCAACCCATGAGGGTTCTGTGCGTCCTCAGCTCTTTCCTTGTGGAAGAATTTCCTCCCCTCCTTTTGCTCCCTTTCTCTGACACTGTAGAGAGAAAAAAAAATCTAGTAAAGTCAAACATAGCAAAATTAAAGAATGACTGCTCTCTCTTTCCCTCTCCAGAGTCTCTGTAATCGTGTAGTTGGGGCATACCTCTGCCTACCGAGCTATGTACTATCATGGCCGCCTTTCATCTTGTAGTGGCAAATTCTATTGTTTTTCCAACACTGGGAAGAAACCCAGGACCTCATGCATTCTAGGCAAATGCTCTACACTGAATACATTTCTAGCCCAAGAGTGGTACTCTCTCTGGGTTTTTGATTCTTTGTCCATTTGGGAAAAAAAATTTAGCTCTTTTTTTAAATTCTTACCCCCAAATTTGCTGTGAAACTCCTCAAGTTCAGAAGTTGGGGCAACTCCTCTGTGTTAAACACAGCTCACCTTTCTTGGACAGAACAGGTAATGGAGATGTAAAATAGTGATAGGTGGAAAATATTCAGGACACACAACAGATCTGGTATGAAGAGATTTATTTTGCAGTAAGGGGAAAGAGCAGAGAAACTAAAGGGTACCCATGACAGACAGACAGACAGACAGACAGACAGACAGACAGACACACACACACACACACACACACACACACACAGAGAGAGAGAGAGAGAGAGAGAGAGAGAGAGAGAGAGAGAGAGAGAGAGACAGACAGACAGACAGACAGACAGACAGACAAGACAGACAGAGACAGAGACAGAGAGAGACAGAGACAGAGACACAGACAGACAGACACAGAGACACAGACAGACAGACACAGACAGGGCGGGGGAGGGGGGAGAGACAGAGAAACAGATAGAAAGACAGACAGACAGACACACACACACAGACAGAGAGAGAGAAACAGAGACAGAGAGACAGAGAGACAGAGAGAGAGAGAGAGAAGCTGAGGAAGTGACAGAGAGAAAGGGCAGTCGGGTTATAGCCTACACACCTGGTACAGGTGATGATGACATAGGACTCAGGTAGTGACATAGGTTTATGTCAGGACCCTAAAGGCCCTTGAGGGCAGGCCAGTTGAATTGCCTGCACACCAACATAACATAAAGGCCTCTCAGCTTCGTGTGTATGTCACCATATATGCTTATACATATAAACAAAATCCAACCCAAATGCCCTGATGATGTTTAACCCTATTGTGTGTGCTACAAGTACTCTGAAAAGCTCTGGCAGTTTAACCGCATTAGATGATGCTGCAGCACAGAGTTAGTTAGCCAGAATATTGGCTAGAGATTCAAGAACATGCATCTGTTGAACTCGATGAAATCATTTTAGACATCAAGGCTGTGAAATTGTTCCAATGAAACAATGGAGTCACTGTGGCACATGCCTGCTGTGTGGATTCTCGTGAGATGGTGGCGTCGCTGTGGTGCGTGCCTGCTGTGTGGATTCTCTTGCGCATGCTTCATGCAGGTAGATTCTGGCAGGACAGAGGTACCGCGACATACCTAAGGCTGCAAGAGGGATAAATGTAAGATTTTATATCACAGTTTCAAGCATGGGAGCCAGTGAATCGGGAGAAATGCAGTGGTGTAATAACAGCAGTGGTTAGACAAAGAAATACAAAGGAAAACCCCAAGAGATGGAGTTATAAAACACACACCAGACCATGGCATGTGTGGGTGACCTGCTCTTGGCTCTGCCGTTGACTGTGCTGTAAGAACAAATTCCTCCATGTTTCCCCACCTCAGACTTGCTTCTTGTGACAGTCTGCATGGGAAATCTCTCCCAAAGTCTGGGATTAAAGGCTTAGTCCTTATGTGATGATATTGGGGGATGGAGGGAACTTTGAGGTGGGACCTAACTTTCTAGACACTGCAGGTGCAGCCCCCAGATGATAGTGAGACTCTGCCTTCTTTCTTACTTAAAAACCTGCATGTATAATCTTTTTTAAACCATAACTCAAACATACAGCTATTCAAACATATGTATACTCACATCATTTAGTCAAAGAAAGGTGAACACTGAGTATATATTGATTTGTAAATGATAATTAAGTGAATTTTTTGCCTTTTAAGAATGTTTTTAACTGAAATACAATTCTATTATTTCCCTTTCTCAAGCCCTTCTCAATCCTCCTTAAAAATCTTCCTGTGTCTTCCCCGAAGCTGACAGCCTCTTTTTCTTTGATTGTTATTGATACACACACACACACACACACACACACACACACACACACACACACACACACAAAACTGGCTGATTCCGTTTCTGTTGTTGGCATGTAATGGTTTTCAGGCTGACCACTTTGCACTGGACAGTCAGTAAGGGGGCTCATCCTGGGTGAGGCTAATTCTCCATCTCCCAGCAGTCACTGGGGTTAAGAGTTCTTTAGCTTTAAACTTCTTGGCCACCAGGTGAGTGGCATCCTCTATCATCTGCCCTTTTATGGTGTTCTGTTACCTTATTCCAACATGAGCCAAAATGAACCATTTCTTTTTAATAAGTTGATTCTCTTAGGTATTTTGTGACAGTAATAAAAACTAATTAACACACATTCTTTGGACCTATTTCCACCTAGTCCAAGATGATACTTAAAACAAAATTTGATATAGCCATACAACAGAATATTATTTAGCAACTAAAACAGTGATTCTCAGTGTGTGGGTCACGATCCTTTCATAGGAGCCACATACCAGATATCTTGCATATCAGATATTTACATTATTATTCATAACAGTAGAAAAATTACAGTTATGAGATAGCAACGAAATGATTTTATAGATGGGGGTCACCACAACACGAGCAGCTATATTTAAAGGTCGCAGCATTAGGAAGGCCGAGAGCGACTGAGTTCCAAGTAAGGAAGCACAAACTGTCAGACTTACAGGGACAGAATGTAGAAGGACAGTTCCTGAGACCGGAGAGGGACCGGGGAGGGAGCCTTACGAATGGGTGCGATATTTCAGTTTCTACAGAATGAAAAGAATTTTGGAGGTGGTTGGTGTGAATGGGTGCTTTTATATCACTGAACTGCACACGAAAAACAGTAGAGACTTAAAAAAAAAGAAGTACTGATATAGGCTACAAAGTGGCTAGATCTTGAAAACCTGATGCTAAGTGAGAGAAGTCAGACTCAAAACATATCCCACATATTATATAATTCCATTTCTGTGAAATGACCATGGCAGGCTGACCTCTAGAGACAAAAAGAAACTACTGCCTGCCAGAGGCTGACGGGAGGGGCTGGTAAAATAGAGGGTAACTGCCGATGAGAATGTAATTTCTCTTTGAGGTGAATGAGAATGTTCTAAAATAAATTATACTGAAAGCTGTACCCCTTCATGAGTATATGAAAACCCTCTGAATGGTAAGCCTTACATGGTAAATTTTATTGCATATGAATTGCATTTCAATTAAGGCTGTTAAGAAGCAGGCTGTACGACAAGCTTGAATGTGGTGGTGTTGCCCGTTAGCGGTGCCCTATGCAGTCTCAAGTGAGAACAAATCGAGTTTGGCTACAGAAATTTGAGGGCAAGCTGTTCTCAAGTGAGACCTGTCTACAAAGCTGGACTCCGTGAGGTCAACGCACATTTCGGCATTCTATGTTGGTGGGTTTCACATTTGCTGAGGCAATCAGCCATCGGCTGAAAATGACTTAAAAATTCTGTGCCTCACTGAGCATCAAGTGTAGGGCTGAGTCCAGAGGGGCTATCCTGGGCTACATGTAGCAGCACATCTGAATAGCAGCAGCAGTGGCAGCAGCGGCAGCAGCAGCAGTGGCAGCGGCAGCAGCAGCAGTGGCAGTGGCAGCAGCAGCAGTGGCAGCAGCAGCAGCAGCAGCAGCAGCAGCAGCGGCAGTGGCAGCAGTGGCAGCGGCAGCAGCAGCAGCGGCAGCGGCAGCAGCAGCAGCAAGGAATTACATCAGCACTGATCATGTGCAGTCTTTTTTCTTTGCCACCATTCCATGCATAATGTGGTGTAGCAAACTTGTGTGGGCCCTCCACATCCTGTCAGGCATTCTGAGTCATCTAGAGATGATCAGAGGGAGGATGGGAAGGAGCTTACATGCAGGCATCATGCAACCATACACGTGGGGCTTGAATACCCCCTGGCTTTGATACCCATGGCCTATTTTGGAACCAACCCCCACAGACACCGAAGGACAACTGTGGCAGAACAGATGGCAGAAGAAACAGGTCTGCTCAGAACCTTACCCTGACTCTCCATGGCTTTTGGAATCAGAACCCATTCTTAAAGTCACCTGAAGACCCAACGCATGGCATCTCTACTCTATTCACTCACACTAGAATCTTCACTGTTCCTCCCATGGCTCACACTGTCTCTTTCTATGGGCCTGGGTCCTTCCTGACTGTTCTCACGACCTCTGAGGCACCCCGCCATGTCTGTCAGGACTTGCTCACTCATCCCTGTTTGAGGACGACCATCTCCCTGATGACTTCATATAAGAGTGTGCTCTTGGGCTGGAGAGATGGCTCAGAGGTTAAGAGCACCGGTTCTGAGTTCAATTCTCAGCAACCACATGGTGACTTATAACCATCCATAAGGAGAATCTGGTGCCCTCTACATAATAAATAAGTATTTTAAAAAAATCACCCAGTGGCATTGGTGGCGCATGCCTTTAATCCCAGCACTTGGGAGGCAGAGGCAAGAGGATCGCTGTGAGTTCGAGGCCAGCCTGGTCTACAAAGTGAGTCCAGGACAGTCAAGGATACACAGAGAAATCCTGTCTCAAAAAACAAAATGATAAAAAAGATGTCTTTAGGTCTAGATAAATATTTTAAGTTGGCGGAGATGAGATATGATAGATATTGATTTTCGTTCAGAATTTTAACATGTTTTTTTTTTTTTCTGTTTTTCGAGACAGGGTTTCTCTGTGTAGCCTTAGCCATCCTAGACTCACTTTGTAGACTAGGCTGGCCTCAAACTCACAGAGATCCGCCTGCCTCTGCCTCCCGAGTGCTGGGATTAAAGGTGTGCACCACCACACCTGGCCTTCGTTCAGAATTTTAGACTCACCAGTATAAGAAAGACGTTTTCTTCAAGACTGCCAAATTGCCCTTACTTTTAGCTCTACTTCTTATGTAACTACAAGAATTGTTAAACATAATGCAATTTTAAAAATCATTTAAATTTTTGTTTGTTTTGATTTTATGTGTATGAGTCTTTTGCTGCATGCCTGTCTGTGTACATGCGTGTAGTGTCCATGAAAACCACGGGACAGACATAACTCAACCTCAAAAGCTCCTATAGTCCTTAACAAATTTGAACACTTTAAAAGTATAATGTCTCTTGACTGTGAGTTCCTATAAAATAAACAAAACAAAGTCATATATGTCCAAAATGATGTCATATGCTAAAAATTTTCATTACATGTGGAAGAATCAGACCACAGCTAAGAATGTTCAAAACAAAACCTGGAAATCATCAAATCCCAAGCCAAATGCCACAGCTCCATGTTCAGTGTCTTGGCTTTGTAATGTAACTGGTTGAGCTACAAAGGGCTTGGGGAGCCCCTCCAAAGGGCTTGGGGAACCCCTCCGAAGGGCTTGGGGAACCCCTCCAAAGGGCTTGGGGAGCCTCTCCTTCCAGCTCTGTCACCTTAGCACATGTAGATTCTCCCTAGGCTGGATCTACTCCATGTCTCTAGCCCTACTTGGTAGACATCCTTACAACTCCAATATGTATGTATGTATGTATGTATGTATGTATGTATGTATGTATTATGTATTATGTATGTATGTATGTATGTATGTATGTATGTACGTATGTATGTACATATCTATCTATCTATTATCTATCTATCTATCTATCTATCTATCTATCTAATCTTCATCATTATGTATTGTGTCAGATTGACAATTAAAAATAACAATTACAACATGTCTCTGGACCATAGTGATTTCTTCTAAAACTTTAAAACTTAACAGTTTATATCTTTAGGATGTCCTAGAAGCTGCCTCCAGCTCCGCCGCCATAAGCCACTTCTTAATGGAGGTCTGAGGAGATTTGTCAGTGGTAGACGCACTAGTTGTGCAAGCAGGAGGACCTGAGTTCAAATCCCTTGAACCCATGTAAAAGTCCTACTTGTAGAATGAGCATCTGGAATCCCAGTGCTTCTGTAGGCCGGAAGTGGAACAAAGGGCACTGCTGGGAGCTCCTAACCTTGTGTATACAGCAGTGAACAAGAGAGCCTGTGTCAAACAAGATAGAAGTGAGGACCTACATAAGGTTATACACACACACACACACACACACACACACACACACACACACACACACACACACGAGAGAGAGAGAGAGAGAGAGAGAGAGAGAGAGAGAGAGAGAGAGAGAGAGACAGAGACAGAGACAGAGACAGAGAGACAGAGAGAGTCAAGACATAATAATAAGGAAGGCTTTATCTGTGCATTCAGCGCTAGGAACCAAGGCTTATTTCCGTCTGCAAGAGGAAGGTAGGAAACTCAGGCAGTAGCTGCTAGGTGGGTGATGCCCATAACCATAACAGACACTTAGAATTCCTTTGGTGAATTGCAAAATAATATTAATGTTGTATAGATAAATGCAGAAAGTGATTCTTCTTGCTGGGAGGAGTGGATATCAAATGGCAACTTTCCTTTACGCCGAGGACCTTTGGGCCAGGCTAGGTGGCTTACTCCACAGAAAGAGCAGGGACCATTGGATATTTGTCCTCACTGATCACCTTGGCCTGTGCCTTCGCACAGTGAGCACATGGCTGAAAACAAACATGACCATGTCGACTATTAGTTTTTATTATAAAGTCCAGCAATTCAGCAGAAAGAAGTATTTTTAAATTGGAATGATAGGCTTGGATGTAACGTACAAGGAATGCCATCCTTGGTGAAGAATGTCACATGGGATAAGTAAACTCTGCCTCCGTCAGGTCTAGAAGTTTGGCTTCAGGTTAACTCAATCAACAGCTTGGCTCCCTTCATAGAGAAGGAATTAAATTATTTGATTGAATAGGCGCTTGTGTGGCATACAAGAAGAAGCTGATTGTGCCTGTGTTTATTCTAAGGCTGATTTGAAACCTGACACTTGAATATATAGGTAAGAGGAGCCAACTTGTTTTGAAATAGTCTTTTTTTTTTATTCTTTTTTTGGTTTATTGGTAACTACGAGGTGATTTATTTCCCCCAAATAGTTCAAAGCCTTTTCTGTTTTCGCTCAGGGAATAATGTTTTTACTCATTCCAAAGATGTAATATTTCTGCTAACAGCAGAGAAAGATAACGAAGATAAGAACCTCCAGGGCTCTTTGAAGACAAAATGGTATTCTGAATTGGATATTCATTATTGTGAGGGGATAAATCTCTAAATCTGGGTTTTATGAGTTTAGGATTGTTTGTCTAATGGATTTCTTTATTTAAACTTCAGGTGCATGCATGATCATTTGGAAGAGCTGAGAGATGGACAAATGCTGCTTGCTTTATAAGTCTTTTCAAAGGCATTTGAAAACTTGTTTTGGGTTCAGTTCAGCTAATTTTTCCACTCCAAAGTAGATGCAGAAATGACCAGTCCCCTTTCTACACCTGGAACGAGGGACCAGATTTTCAATTATAGTTTCTTGGATCCCAGAGCAGGGCTACTCAGAGTTTTTTTTTTTTGAGGGGCTAGGAGTAAAGGTAGGATAGGGAGACAGGTTCTAATGCTGCAAGTGAACACTCTGGCAGAGGAGTCCCTGGGTTAGGTTGGCTGGCCCAAGCATGGACTATCGCTCTTCAATGCTTGGTACTGTTGTGATCATTAAATAAACTATGGGCCGAAAGGACTTAGAAGTGTCAATCAGTGTTGTCTGTGCATATGGACTGCTAGCTTGGGTCTGAAGGGTCCCATGCAGGTTCATGTCTCACAGTGTTGTTCTACAGCTGGTTTGGAAGCTGTGACGCCTGTAGGAAGAGGGGCCAGATGGCGGAAGCAGGTCACTAGGGATGCTGTCATGAACTGAGCTCTACTCTGCCTTCCAATGTTGTGACAAGCAAGGGCTCTGATACTGTGAGCAAAAAATATGTCATTCCTTCCACAAGAAGCTGTTTCTGTTACTGCGATGCTAAACCTCAGGCACAGGGATGGAACTGTGGATGGACTTGAGGACTCTTGGACCAAGGGCTGTAGAAGAACAAGGAATTGTTTTGGACCTAGGGTGAAACAGGCAAAGACTCAACTGTGGGAATGGCTGTGTTGGTGGAAAAGCTCTGCACAGGTTATCAAAGGAGATGGCATTTATGACAGACTTCAGCCACACACCGGCATCCAGCTGTGAGCGAGTGAAGAAAGCTGGACAGAAGTAACTTAAAGGAGGAATAATTTATTTTGCTCATGGTTTCAGAGGGTGAGGGTTAAGTCCACCGTGTCAGAGAGCCGGGGGAAGAGTTGATGAGCACCTATGGTGGCTGGGGGCCAGGACAAGGTGTAGCTCTTAAAGAAAGGTCCCCAGGGACCTGATTCTTTCAGCTGAACTCCACTTCCTGTCTTCCATATCTGCCAGTACTGCCACCACACCAAGACTCTACCAAGTGGCTAATCCGTTCGTTAGGCCAGAGCCCTCAGCATCTAATCCTCTCTGGAAAAGCTCCCAGACACATGCAGAGTGTGTTTCACTAACCTGCTAGGTGTTTCCCAATCCACAACAGCAGATGCTCAGGATGAGCTGTCACAGGCTGGAAACCTATCCTGTAAACGGAGGCACTGTTATAGCAGTCGGTCTCCCAGCTCTGATATGAATTGTATACTGTTTCCTTAGTTCTGATGACCTGTGAGGTACGCTCACATATTACTCAGCGACAAGAATCCATTCTGAGAAATGCACTGCTAAGTTGTGTCCCAGGTATGGAAACATCACAGCTTGTACTTACACTGAATAAGACATGTTCTGAATCACTAGATGATTCACTCTCTTGGGACTGTTGTCCTATTTGTGACTTGTCACCAACAGAAACATAGTTATTCCTTATGAAGCTGTGCTCTATTCTTCCTCAAAGCCTCTAGAAGTGAAGCTACTGGGTTCACATTGGATGGCCATAATTAATTTTGAAAGCTGCATTTGGGTTTGAAAGTTGTAACCTCTTATTTTGAAGTAGCTCAAAACTCACAGGAGGTACAAAAATAGTGCAGAAACATTCTTTGCCCATTGCTTGCTTCCCTTGGTGATATTTACATAACCCTATTACATTGTCAAAAGCCGGAAATTGATGTTGGCATAATACTATTCCAATTGATTTTAAGCTGTATTTATTTATTAATTCTTTAATTGATTTAAGTGGGGAGTTATCCAGAAGCAGCTTATTGCAAACCTTGAATTTCCTGGTCTAAGAAGTTGCAATTTGTCTCCATGATAGCTAATAGCTTGTACTTTAGAAATTTTCATGCTATTCCCCTGTGGTGAAGGAGATGGCGTGATTTGCCTCATCGTGGGGGCACGTAGGCTGGGGGACAGAGGACAACAAGTCAGAGACGTGTCCAAACCCTGAAAAATCTCAAACCTGAGACCGGAAAAAAAATCTCACCTTGAGACTGGTGGGAGTAGGGGGGCTCCCTCCCTGCTTCTGTGCTTGTATGCCTCTGGAATGTAGGCTGGAGACCCCCAACCCCAAGCAGTTACCTGGGTGCAAACAGAGCCTCACCAGCATGCTAGCCACGGCCAATGGAATGCATCCATCCCCAAGCCCCTCCCCACGCTCCAAGGTTCCTATAGTACTTGCTCACCATGGAATAAAGGGACATAAGCTGCTTCATCAATGAATGTGCACAAGCTGATTCACCAAAGATCGTCTAAGAGTTGCTGTGTCACTGACCTGTAACACTTGAAGGGCTATTTCGGAGAGGGCCTTTTCTCTCTCTCTGGACATTCACCCCTGGATCCTCAGAGCTGCCCACACAGTGGCCTTGCCAGTGGGACTAGAGCTCCCACTGTCACTGTTCTGGTGCCCGCATTGCCCATGCACTGGCCGGCCGACCGCTCTGCTTTTCATCCCGGTTGGTGAAGGGCTATAATTGCCTGTAAGAGCTGTAACATTCCCTGACCCCCACCCCTCACTCCCAGCTGGACCTGGATCCTGCAGACCCCACCTGTTCTAGATTCTGCTTCAGTCTTCCCAGCTCAGTGTGCAGCAGTGCCTGCACCTAGGCATCACGAGGAACAGAGGCGAACATGAAACCACACCCCATTATACTGAGAACCATTATTTGAGAACCATGTATAGGCAACAAGGGTTAATTACATTTTACTCTCTCTCTCTCTCTCTCTCTCTCTCTCTCTCTCTCTCTCTCTCTCTCTCTCTCTCTCCCTCTCTGTTTTTCTCTGTCTCTCTCTCTTTGTCTCTGTCTCTCTCTGTGTCTCTGTCTCTGTCTGTCTGTCTGTCTGTCTGTCTGTCTGTCTGTCTCTCTCATGTGTACGGATTCCCACATAGGCTAGAAAAGGGAGTAAGACATCCCTTGGAGATGGAGGCACAGGTGGTCCTCCAGACATGGGTGCTGGGAACCAATCTCGGGCCCTTTGCAAGAGTAGCAAGTGTTCTTAATCACTGAAATATCTCTCTAGCTCCAGGTATTTTTGGATTGGCAGCTCTGATGGAGACCAAACAACACTGCAGTGAGGCTCCCTCTCTATTTTTCACTGATTTCTAGCTGGGACCCTGAAAATGCAATGGTGATCAATACAACTGGTCTTTGACCACATGGAGTTTGTAATCTTTCTGGGAGAGGTAGACATTAACTACACAGTTATGTATGCATTTGACTTTCATGTTGTGGAATTACTCAAATAAAACCATGCTACTCTAAATGGCTTTCCTTTAATTTAGACAGTTAAAGAAGCTGACATGATAGGTTGCCATCAAAATAATGAAAAGAGTTTGTCTTAGTGTTTCTAAACTGTGATAAAACACCACAACCAAAAGCAACTTGGGAAGGAAAGGGTTTGTTTGGTGTGTACTTCCACAGAACACAGTTCATCATCCAAGGAAGTCAGGGAAGAAACTCAAGAAAGGAAATTGGAGGCTGGAACTGATGACGAAACCTTGGAGGGGTGCTGCTTACTGGCTTGCTTTTCATAGCTTGCTCAGCCTCCTTTCTTACAGCACCGAGGACCACCTGCCCAGGAATGGCACTGCCCACAGGCCAAACTGATGAGGGTATTTTTCCAACTAATGTTCCCTCTTTCCAATGACTTATCTTGTGTCAAGTTGACAAAATACTAGCCAGAACAGATGGCTCATCTGGAACCAGGGTGCCTGTAACTCCAACTCTGGCAAATGGAGACTGATGGATCCCTAGGGCTCACTGGCCAGCCAGGCTAGCCAAATCAGCACTCTCCAGGTCCAGTGAAAGACTCTATCTCAACAAACAAGATGGAGAGTGGCTTAAGAAGACATCTGGTATCAACCCCCTGCCTCCACACACATTGCACACATAAATACTCACATACATACACACACATATATATTAATAATAATATATAATAATAATAAATATAATAATAAAAGATTAAGGACTGCTAAAAGACTTCTTGATAAGAGGAGCAACACAGATTCTGCAACCCCCAGCATTGTAAAAAACATTTTTTCAGACAAAAAGAGTTGACAATAGAGAGTACTTATGTATTGTGACCTCAGTTTTGCACTGAAGGAACAAAGATAAGATTTGGGTAGGGTAGTAGATGGACAAAGGCAGTGAAAAATCTATGCCATCTGACGACAGCACTATGAAAAGGGTAGAAATGGTGAAGATGGATCACCATAAAGAGTGCTGGCTTTTAGCATTGACTGCTAATGGTCTTCAGGCATTGTTCACATCTGTCTGTGCAACTACTTTCAAAGGTAGTGAGTGTGCTCTCATGTCAGAGATGAGGAAGCTGAGGTCTGGAGGTCTTCAGATGCCATGCTGTTTTTAGGACAGTGGTTCAGCTCACATCTTTGACACATCTCTTATAGCTCACTCCTTGGCCCTTGAATAGTCATCACTCTCTTCCCAACAGTTGTGTATCTCATCACCTTGTTCCCGGTCTGGCTGGTGAGATGGCTCAGTGAGTGAGAGTGCTTGCCTTGCGAGCCTGACTACCCGAGTTCGATCCCTAGGACCCGTGTAAAGATGGAAGGAGAAAAACTACTCCACAAAGTTGTACTTTGGCCTTTGCACGTGTTGTGGTGTATGTTAGCATATAAGTAGCTTCACAGGCCTGCCTCCAGGTTGCTTAGCAACCTCTGATGTCATCACTTGTCACCGCTGCCAGGGGCCCAGGATAAAAAGGACAAACCTGCCATCTGTCCCTCTCTTACTTTGTCTCTCTTACTCTTGTACACTCTTACTCCATCTTCTCTCCTCTCTCTCTCTCTCTCCCTCCCCCCATTTCTCTGTTTCACCCCATGGGGCACCCCTCCCTCCCCCATTTCCTTTCTTCCTTCCTTCTCTTCTACATTTCTACAATAAATCTCTTCATATTCATATGTCTCATTTTAGTAACAGTGCACACACACATGCATGTGCACGCACACACACAAACATCCTCTGCCTCATATCTCCAATTCATCCACTTCTTTCTTTCTATGCTGTCATCACTCTGGGATTATAGAACATCTCAGCAGGACCTGGCCCCAGCCTCTCAACACACATCCACACTTTCTCTTTTTGCCTCCTGCCTAGTCTGTTTTCTCAGCGGAAGCCAGACAATCCTCAAACAAACACTTATCTGATCAGGCTGCTGTGTTCATTAAGTCTTCAAAAGCTCCCTTACAGTTGCTAGAGAACCCTAGGCTCTTATCATAAGTTCCAAGGCCCAGCATGGGCTGGTCCCGCAAGCCTCTCAAGTCCTATCTTCCTTCTGATCCTCAATTGCTGTGCCTTAGCCATGCGGTCTTCCTTTCATTCCCTTAACTGCTTCCTTGGTTTCCTTTTCCATGGTTTTCACTCTTGCTACCCTGGCTACTTGAAATACGTTTCCACCCTCATTGCTCCGACCCAGTTCCTTATCTTTCTGGTTTCACATTGAATATTACTTCTTTCACTCTCTGGATTAAGATGAGCCCCTGGTCCCATAAAGGGAGAGTTGCATGGTTTTCTTTGGAACATTTCACAGCTTGTATGAATGTGTGTGTGTGTGTGTGTGTGTGTGTGTGTGTGTGTGTGTGTGTGTGTTTTGAGCACCTATAGCTCCCTAATAGATCATAAATTCCTTGAGGTCAGAGACTGTGCTTTCTATCTTTTGCTGTTGTGTTTCCAGGGCACATGGAGTACCTGGGGGTACAAATAGCCACACATTTGTTGAGTGAAGGAATAAATGGACGGAACATAGGATTACTGACAGTTCTTTTGTGTCTCCCTCCCCTCTTCTCCATTTTCTTTTTCCTTCTTTCCTCTCCCCATCTTCCCTTTCTTTTCTTTCCTTGACATAATCTTGTTTTATAGCCCAGTTTGGCCTTGAGCTTGTAATCCCCTTGCCTCAGTTCATGAAATGTTAACATTATTTTAAGTTAGTTTTTTTTAGTTGGTATAGAAAATACCAATTTCATCACATCCTTTCAAATATGTACATTCATCCCATCATCCTCTTTTGTGTATGTTGGTATCCCACCCCTGTGTTCTCCCCCCACCAGCCCCTTTCTCCTCCTAACGAGCCCCTGCCTTCTGCTTTGATGCCCCACTGAAATCACTGATGGTATTTTCTCAGAGTTACAATTTGGCCTAAAAGGTATAAGAATTAAAAGTGAAAACTTGAAACTGGTGTCACATGCATCTCGATGAGTGGATGTCTATCTATGTGGCTCAGAGTCTCTGCATTGTTGTGTGACATTGCCTCTGAGTCTGCAGCGGTGAACTTGACCACAGATGTGCTTAGTGCACTGCCTGCCACAGTTAGCAATTGAGTAGTGAGCAGCCGTGTCAGCCCTAAAAGCCTAAGATATTCTTAGATGCTTATTTTTATAATTGGTTTTATTATGGAGTTGCTAAAATGGTCCAAACCATATGTCTCTCTATCGAGAGAAATCTGAGCACTGACTGCAGAAAATCAAACACTGGCAAAAACATTGAAAAGCTACTTGTGTGACTTTGGAAGTAAGAGCTGGTATTTTTTTTTCAACTCGAAAGAAAAGTCTGGGCTTGGAGCAGTCCAATATGAAATGCAATCAAACACAGTTAAAAAATTGTTTGTCTCTTCATTCAAGGTCAGTTCGGAATCACTGTGAAAGGTATAGGCAATAATAAAAACCCTGGTGGAGCCTGGAGCTGGAGAGAAGGTTGGAATTATTTTTGGGTCAGAAAGAGCCAGCCAAGTTGAAAAAGGTGACCTTATTGAGTGACACCATCAAATGGGTTCAAAAGATGTACTTGCGAGACTGGTGAGAGACATGGGTAGACAGTTCTTTATATTTTAATGAAAGAGAAGTTGGCTAGCTAGTCAGCCTTACACTAAAAGCCTGTGTGGACATGCCAATCCACCTGCTGATGAGCAGTTGTCAGCAGGTAAAGCAGTGTGTGTGTGTGTGTGTGTGTGTGTGTGTGTGTGTGTGTGTGTGTGTGTGTTTACAAATGCATATGCACTTGATGCAGAGGACAGAGGACAGAGGTTGAAGTTGGGCATTTTCCTCTAGTACTGTTCTTATCTTTTGAGACAGGGTCTCTCACTCAACTTGGAGCTCACTACTTGGGTAGACTGACTGGCCAATGAGCTCGGATTCACCAGTCTATACCTCATAGCACTGGGATTGCAGACTTGGGCTGCAGTGACTGCTGAAGCTCAGAACTCAGGTCTTCATGTTTGCACAGCAAGCATTTTACTCACTGATCCATCTCCCAGGCCCTGGTAAGGCATTTTCAGTAAGATATTCTCTTCTTCCTTTCTAGGCACTTTTGACATTTGCCATTTGGTTCCAGAAGTGTATCATGTGTGTGTTGAGGTGCTTTGGCCCTGGAAGGACAGTGCCAAGCATAACAGACGCCGTAAGTGCACCTGGACGGAGGCTGACTTTCCTGGAAGGATCTTTCAGTGCTGCAGTGTCTTACTAATCACAGTGTTGCAGGGAGTTTTCATCACTTGTTTTTCCTGACGGCAAGTAATTTATTCTTCCATGAGAACAATTAAACAACATCTTCAGTGATGTTTTTGAAAGAGGGGGTGTAATTATATGCTCGTGGTAAAAATTTAAGCAGCACTAAGGCTGCTCAGAGGAAATGAAGGCTGTCTTCTGATTGGAGACCTCGGAAGCCGGGTTTCCTGGCCGTGTGCACAGGGCCCGTGCTAGTTCTGTGCATGCTTCTGAACAAGTTTCCCTTTTCTTCAAGGCAGCACTAACATTATATTTCTACCTTTTAAGACAAATGGAGGTGAAATTAATATCAAATTAGCCTTTTACCCATCAAGTTTGCCCCCTTTCCACTTTCACGTGTCTGTGGTATGCAGGTATGTGTATGCACACTGACATGAACATGGAAGTGGCGGTGCACACATATGTGCATGCATATGAAGGCCCAGGGGGATCTTCCTGGACTACCCTTTGACTTTATTCACCGAGGCAGGGTGTCAGATCCAGAGCTTGTTGATATGGCTAGTCTCACTGGCCAGCTTGCTCTGCGTGATTCCCCTGCCTCTGGCTTCTGAGGCTGGCGTTATAGGGGCCCTCCATGCTCACTAAGCATTTGTGTGGGCTTCTGGAGATCTGAGCTCTGGTCTCCAGGCTTCTTGAGCAAGACTGTTAACCACTCATTATGATCATTTCTAGTTCAATCCATTTGTCCACAAATTTTGGGAATTCCTTGTTTTTAATAGCTGAGTAGTATTCCATAGTGTAAATGTACCACAGTTTCTTTGTCCATTCTTCTACTGAGGGACACTTAGGCTGTTTCCATATTCTGGCTATTATGAATAAGGCCGCTATGAACATGGTTGAGCATATGTCCTCGTGTGCTGGATCATCTTCTGGTATATTCCAAGGAGTGGAATAGCTGGGTATTGAATAAGCCTTATTCCCAGTTTTCTGAGATAGTTTTATTTGTGTGTGTGTGTCTGTGTGTGAATCTGTGTCTACATATGTATGTATTTATGTCTGTGTCTGTGTGTGTATGCGTGTGCATGTGTTGTGTGTCAGTGTCTGTGTAGGTTTCTTATGTGTGTCTGTATCTTTCTGTGTGTCTGTGTATGTGTGAGTGTCTGTGTCTATGTGTGTATACGGGTTGTTTGTCTATATCTACACATTCTCTCTCTCTCTCTCTCTTTCTCTCTCTCTCTCTTATGTGTGTGTGTGTGTGTGTGTGTGTATGTGTGCGCACGCGCGCGTGTGTGTATGTGTATGTGCCATACAAGTGCAGGTACCTGTGGAGGTCAAAAGAGAATCTGCTGGAGCTGGAATTGCATGTGAGCAGGAAGATGATAGACAAAGAGCTCCACCATTAGGTATAGAATTACAGACTGTTTTGTTAAGGCTCATGAAGGAAGAGAATTTTTATGAGACTGAGGGAGGTCTTAGAAGAAATATGGACCTACAGAATCATACTAGTTTTCTGCATAAGGGCAAAAAGAATGGCTTGGCTATACTGCTGCATTCACCTTTTATAGGCTGCTATGACAAAATGCCACAGACAGGGTGGCTTATAAAATGTAGAAGTTTATTTCCCACAACTGTAGAGGCTGAGAGATCCAAGACCAAGGAAATGTGACGTCAACTGCAAGCAAACAGATGGTTCTATGTCTGTCTGTCTGTCTGTCTCTGTTGGCTGGGATATCTTGACTCTCCTCTGTGTAATCTCTCATTCTCCACTGGGCTAACTTGGGCAGGATCCTAAAAATGTACCTACATGCAAGACCTTGCATCTTTTGCTCTGGACAATCACTCTATTATTTATACCGCATTCTATTGCCTTAAACAGGTTGCATAGCTAGCCTAGATCCAAAGAGTGAGGAACTACATGCCAGCTCTTGATGGAAGGAGCCACTAAGTCATACTGTACGGAGTGGGACACAAAATGGGTGAACACCTGAGAACTTTTTTTTTTTAACCAAGTGTAGAATCTGTGTTATGGGACTGAACAGATTTTTAATCTGGACCCAGCAGTGGCAGGGCACATGGTCAGGGTCATTTTTGCTTGGCTGTGGTGGAAGCTTTCAGGAGCTCTTGTCTTACCTTGTCCTTTGGTTGACACTCTTTGAATGCAAGGTCTAGAAGGGCCCTGGGAATGATACAGTATCCAGAGGGCCAAACTTGCTCCTCTTGGTTGAAAACCTGTGGGGGAAATTCCCCATGTTTTTGGCACCTCTAGGCCTCCCAGTGAGGTGTTGTAGAGGGCTTTCACAGAGAAGCTTAACTTGTTTGTAGTTGTGAAGTTAATGCCATCACCACAAGCTGAGCTGTGAAGAATCCCAGACTTGTCTAAATTATAATTTGTTTGTTGGGCCTTAAGGGAATCTGGGAAGCCAGCTTCAAATCCTCTCACTGTGCACACAAGTGTATTTCTACAAACTGGCATTTCTCTTCTGAGCATCTTCTAGGACAGCATTTTGTCAAGTATGGTGTGCGGGTTGCGAAGTGCTTGCTTCTCCATAGTTTGCCTTTAGACTGCTCTCTAATGCCCGGGCACCATCCCACTGGTCTCCTCTGCGGAGATGCTCTGTCCTCAGGAGGATGAGATGCTCACGGCTGCTCTTCCACCTAGCGTCACTCTAGCAATAGGTGTTCATTACCCTGGCAGGTGCACTTCAGGACAGACAGGTTATTGATTGAGACTAGACACATTTAAAACGAGCCAGTCTGAAGAACAACACTGAGCAAACAGAGGCTGGGGAGATGTCTAGGCAGTAAAAACTCTTGTCTGACAAGCGTGAGGGCCCAATTTTGAGTTCCTCGAGGCCCACATAAAAATCTGGAAATGGTGACACATACCTGTGAGCCCAGCACTGTCAAGATGTGGGGCAGACACAGGTGGATTCTTGTAGCTTACTGGCTAGACAGCTAGCCTGCTCCACTCATGAAGTCTCCGGCCCACAAGAGACCCTGCCTCAAACATAAAGGTGGAAGTCACTTGCATCCCATACTTGTATGCATACGCCACCTCCTCTTCCCAAGAAAATTAATACTAAGTAGATAATCGGGTAAGAGTTACATAGCCAAACTAGCAAAGGTGTAATGGTTGTAAATGGGATTTTGAAAGCACTCAGCTGTGTCCTGTGCCTTACTGTACCCCCCTCCCCCTTTAACAGAAGAGCCCCTTGATTCTAAGGAAGAATCAAGATTTGGGGAAGGTTGGACAAAGATAAGATGTTTGATTTTTTCATGTCTCATTGCTTTCTAGATTTACTTCTGATGTCACAGGGTAGCAAGCACATCTGGCCTCTCCTCAGCATCTGGCCTCCAGCCTTACAGGTTCAGACCAGTCAACAGCTGAGAGACTGGGGCACTGTATTAAAAGCATGCCCTCGGTGCTGTAGAAAGATCCCCTCCACAGAAGCCAGTGAGAACACCAAATATGGGGGCCTGTACCCCCTTGGTTGCATCATCACTAAGCTGTTAAGTCCAGACTCAGTCTTCTAGGAGGCAGTCTGGAAGTCAAAAACCAGACTTGGAAAGACCGTAAGGTAATGTCAGCAGCGGAGGATGAGGGTTCGGGAGGCTTAGAGCTTCTCAAATGTCTTATCTGTAGTGGACAAATAGCAAGTTTGGTGAGATCCCATTCCGAGAAGTCAGATGCCATTTTCTTTTTGTTTTAGGGAAAAGGAGTTGATGTAGCTAGAAAGTCACCCCACACAGTGTGGAGGGGACACCAGTCCTTCATATAAGACCTTGAAAGAAGCCAAAGAGATGGCTCAGGCTGATGAGTTCCCCTTGGAAACTCCACCTGCAGGGTCTCTCAGCTTACGTGAAAATGAGCATAAGAGAACAGCACCAAGCAGAGGTGTGGTGGTTGGTGGCTGTCTCTGGGAACAGCTCAACGAAAGCAAGCAGGGGGAATATGACAGACACTTAGTGTTGTGAGTTTTATTTCACACCTGAGAGAAAAGTTGGCTTAACCTAGCCTCACAGAGAAGAAGGGGCACAAAGAAAGGCCTCATTCGCACCTGAATATCACGGCCAAAACTTTTCAATTTAGACGCCCAGTCTTTCACCGATTCCTTAATCTTTGGAGAGATTACGACGTACTGAAATTTTCTGGTTGAATGTTTTCTTTTAGGAAACAACGCGTTAGGAACAGAGGTCCCCAGTTAGAGGCAAAAGCAATTCAGAGCCACAGTTTTTCTAAGATAGCTAACAGTTCCACTTGAAATGCTCAATATGACATAGGAAAAATGGTTCCTTGGTTTCTGCGCCGATTTTAATCTTTTTGGAATTTTTCTTCTACAAGTGTCTTAAAAAGGACCAGTTTTGCTGTTCGCTGACAAGTCTACCCAGAGTCTCACCACAAAAACTTTTTAAAAAATTATTTTTAAAAAAATCACTAAAGTTTGGCAAATGCTGGGAAGAAGCACATTGGAGCAGCTTCCTTGTTTTTGATTCCGCAGTTATTTGACGTGTTCCTTGGCTCTCTAGCTCACCAGTTCTCAAGTCCCACAGGGTGGGAGCCATTCATTCACTCAAATGTTTGCCGAGGGCCCAATATCTGCATCTGTCTCCATTAACCCGGAAACAGTCTATGTTTTCACTCACTGCTGTCTGCTATCGTCCTTCGCATGCAGTGGCAGGAGACATCGGCCACTGACCCAGGAAGCAATCTGTCGCCTTAAGCATTGAGGGTATCTCTAAGATGAGAACACTGTCATCTCTTGTATCTAAGCAAGAAATACATTTGCACAGATCCAGTCATTTCTGTACAGATATACAACAGCGCCATTTGTTTCCATTTGTTAGCCACACGGTGTGACAGGAGCTACTCTAGCCACCTGACAATAGTGATGTGACCATCTAGAGTCACCCAGGATATAAAAGAGTAAAAGAGTTTCTGGTTTGAGCTAATTAAGGAGGGAAGATCTACGATATTTGCATGCGGTACCATTCCACAGGCTGGGGTCTCAGACAGGGTAGAAAGGAGGCAGACAGCTGGGCAACAGTGGTCCCCCATCCCTGCCGGCACCACACCTTCACTGCTGTGAGACTGTTCACTCAAACCCTGAGACAAAACAAACCCAACCTTAGGTTGCTTTTGTGAGGGGTTTTGCTGTTGCAGGGAGAGAATAATTAATTCAAATGACATCTGACCTCTTCCTACCCAAATCTGGCTCAGATATCAACATTAACAATGCTACCCATCCCCTGAAACAGTACGAAGGGTTTTGTTGTCCCTCTAATGGAGCTTTCTGGAGGGAGCAGGGGCTGATGCCGAGGCAAGATGTCCTGAGAGAGCAGAGAAAGCCAGCTGCTTTAGCATTGCTTAGGGAGTGGGGCTCAGTGAGGGGTGCTGTGTGCTGTGAAGGACCTAGTGTCAAAAGAGGGAGAATCTAGGCTTTCTTAACAGCTTTCCCAGAGGACGAGGGAAGGGGGAGTTTGGAAGACATTAAATACCCAGTATCAAAGACGAACTCAATCTACATTTTTATGGTAGCATACCCATGACAAAGGTGCACCATCTTAACCATTTCAAGTGCACATCTCCATGGTATTAAATACATTTACTGTGTTGTAAAAACCTTATCACCGTTCTTCTTCATAACCCGTTTTATCTTGTAAAGCTGAAACTCTGTCCATATTAACAGTAGCTCCTCATCCTTTCTTCTTCCCAGCACCAGGCCTCTCCCAGTTCCCCTGAATCTGACTACTCTAGGAGCCTCTTATAAGTAGACCCATATACTGTTTGCAACTGGCCTGTTTCATTTAGCATTACAACCTCAAGGCTCACCACATATAACATATTGTAGGACTTGTTCATTTTTAAGGGTGATTAATATTCCATTGTATATTGTTATACCCCATTTTGCTTGTCATTCATTTGTTGGCAGACATGTGAGTTGTGTCCTTATTTTAGCAGCTGTCAAAATTGTAAATATCTCTCCTTGTGTGTGCATTAAGATCTTGCCTTCAATTCCTTTGGGTTATATGCCTAAGACAGATTCCTGGACTATATGGTCTATCTGTCCTTTTAAAAACCCAAAGATTTATTTACTTATTCTTATATGTTTGAGTATTTTGTTTACATATATTATATATAATATAAATATATAACTATATACATATATAATATGCAACACAATAGTATAGTGCCTGAAGAAGCCAGAAGATAGGAATCAGACCCCCTGAAACTGGAATTATATGGCTATATAACACTATGTGGGTGCTGGGAACTGAACATGGATCCTCTGTGAAAGCAGCTAGTGCGCTTGACCACTGAGCCGTCTCTCCAGCCTCATAGCCTATGTTTTCAAATATGCTGTGTTTTATTTGAGTTTGAACTTGTTTAATGAAGCTTGTGGTTTTCTAGAAGGCATACCCAGAGGATGACAAGAGAGATAAAGATTTCGCTAAGTGACTCATTCAGTGTCTGACTCCGTGTGTGCTGAAGTGTGAGCCGGGGGCTTGGTCAGAATGCAGATGGATCTAGGAAGCAAGGCTTTGTACACAGTGTTAGCACACCCCAACATGAGTGGCATTGATTTCGATTCTGGCTGTCTATGATGCAAGAGATTCATGGAGCTCTTTACCCCACAGGAAGATTTAGAGGAGGGATAGATGTTCCTACCATTGGCCAGACTGGGTGGCCAGATCATTGGCAATGGCCTGCAAGTCTAGGGAAGAGTGCAGATGGGGCTACTGACCAGGCATTCCATGTTGATTGGGCTTTCTGGCTGGCTGGGATAGCCTTGTACACACTCCTTCCTTCTGAGAGATGCCTTGGCTAGGAATGGAGAACAGCAGCCTTCTAGCCAGATTCATTGCGGTGGCTGTGGTTAAGATTTTTGTCTGCCAAGACTGTGCTGTGCTAGGGCTGTTGAGGAGTATGGCACACCTCTGATGGTGAAGATAAAGTGTAGCTGGGCATATGTTAGAATAGGCACAGAGAAGGAGACACTTGCCTGAATACAACCACAAAGCACATACCGGTTGCTGATTAGATGAATTCAGCAGGCACTGGGTATGGCCATGACATTGACTATGATATCCATAGCGGGTCACCATTCCTTCCTTCTAAGGTGAAAGTGTGCCAAGCTGAACTCCTAAACTGAGAAATAGACCTTCACAATACATTTCAACTTTACATGCCCTGTTCCGATCTTATTAAACATTCTAAGCAGGATCATGGAGGTCCACAGGGGCCCTGTTTTGGTTAAACCCAATTTTAGACATGAATGACTTAATTTAGCCTTAATTTAGTACGTGTTGAAGGCGGGGGACACCGCCCAGGGGTAGAGCACCTGCCTAGCATGCACAAAGCCATAAGAGTAATCCCAAGTATGACAAACACAAAGAGCGTCACCAGTGGAGGCAGAGAATTCTTACTATTGCTAGTTTCCTCTTCTTTGAGGCAGGAAGGGGACTCGGGAAGCTGAGGGAAACCTACAAGGTGCAGGTAGAGGTCAAACGTGTAAGCCTCGCGAGGCCCCTCCTTATAAGCCACGAGCGATTGCTGAGGGAGATGGGACTTGTGTGTGGAGCAGTCTGCAAGTTCTTCAGGGAGCTCCAGGGACACAGTTTTTGTGAGCTGTCACCCAAGCTTCTGGTGCTGCAGCTGTGTTTGAGTCACCAGTGTGCCTGGGAGTAACCCTCCTTAGCCACTCTCCTGTAAGTAATTTCAGTAACCATTGGTTATCAAGGTGGACGTGGGTGCGGTGGTTTCTTGGGTCTGTGGTCAAGGCTTTATTTGAGGTGAGTGGACATTTGTTCATGTCTCCCCAGGAAGAGTCATGCAGCACTTCCCTATTATGGGATGTTTTCGGGGCAAAGGACATTTTGACCATGAGGAGCTTAGGCGAGACAATATTTGTAATGGTTAAGGAGGGAAGTGTCTCTTGTTTTAATGTTTATAAAATCTCATAGTATAGGGAGTACCTTGTTTCAGTATGGTGGGGCCCCTGAGTGGAACCATAATTTGAAACCCTGACTAATGCCATGAAAGTTTGCTGGCTGTCACTTCTTAGTAGGAGTTAAAGGTAATTCAGGCTCTCAGCTGTGGAGCTCCAAAAGCTAGTCTCTCTTAGTTGATTGTGTGTGTGTGTGTGTGTGTGTGTGTGTGTGTGTGTGTGTGTGTGTATGTGTGTGATGTATTTCTCAATTGAGCTCCACCTTATGGATTGTTTTTTTGAGGCAGTCTCTGTCACTGAGCGTCAAGCTCATGGACTGGCTAGATTGGCTTCTGGTAGGGAAGCTTCAGGGATCCGCCTCTCTGTGTGCTCCTCACCACTTCCCACACTGGGATCACGGATATGCGCCACAATACCTGGGTGTGAGGTGGGTGCTGAGATCCAGACTCAGGCCCTCATGCCTGCATGGCAAGCACTTTACCAACTGAGCCATCTCCCCGGAACCACTTTTGCATTTTTTTGAACTCATTTTGAAAGCAAATTTTAGATATATAGCTGAGCCAAATTGTGGTTCTCTGCTGTAGCTTTCTGTATCTTCTAGAGTTATTTATTTGGTAATAGATGAGTGCTTTGAGAAGGGAGTTTCCCGGGTGTTTATAGTTAGAAATTTCTTTTTCCACAGAGTGTCAGATTAATCTAGTCAGAATGAAAGTTCTCCCACAGGATGACACTTTCCTGGGTTTAAGGGATGGCCCTCTGGCTGCAGTACAGGATGCTGTGGGCATTTCCCCTGTAACTTTTAGGATGAAAATCTTGGCTCCAACAGAGGCATAGAGAGTAGCAGTAGCAGAACCAATTTACAGGGTCCTGGTGGTGTCAGGAGTGGGTGCTCAGCGTTATCCTTCTACCCAGTGGGCATAAATATGACATAGCATATTAAGCCTTTCCTAAGAATGCTCTACAGTAGGGGCAAAAGAATGCACAGTGCTTGAGATGTCCAACCTGAGTCTAGTGCTAGCAGTGGCTTATGTTGGAATGGAGACATGCAATTCAGTCTCAGAACACAGTGTGTCCTGTCTAAGGCACATGGCTAAGGCCTTTTTAAGGCAGTCCCAGCCCCCACATGCTGCTCTTTAATTCTGCTACTGAAACTACTGATTGAGGTTGGTGAAGTGGATGAGGGAGGCTTGAGGGAAACTGGGAGTCGAAGGAAATTGTGAGGTCAAATATAAGGCAGCTCAGATCAAAGAGAAAAATAGATAGCAGGCAGCACTGAAGTTTGTAAAACACAGTAGCTGGCTCACAGTGATGTTGGAAAGTGAGTGTCAGCCAGGGGGCAGAGGCTCACAATGCATGCCTGACAGTGGACAAAGGCCCACAATGTATGCCATCCAGTGGGCAGAGGCTCACAGTGTACGCCATCCAGTGGGCAGAGGCTCACAGTGTACGCCAGCCAGTGGACAGAGGCTCACAGTGTATGCCAGCCAGTGGGCAGAGGCCCACAGTATATGCCAGCCAGTGGACAGAGGCCCACAGTATATGCCAGCCAGTGGACAGAGGCCCACAGTATATGCCAGCCAGTGGGCAGAGGTTCACAGTGTATGCCAGCCAGTGGGCAGAGGCTCACAATGAATGCCTGACAGTGCATGTAGTCAGTGGGCAGAGGCCTACAGTTTTGCAAGCCTGCAGGGGAGCCATTCTCAAGAGAAAACAAGAAAAGAATGGCCCCAGAGTGGGGAAGGGTGCCATTGCCTAGACTGCTCATAGCACTTGTGATCACCCTGAACAGGTGGGCTGGACCCTATCACCCTCAAATTTGGTTCATACAACACACAGATACTATATACACACTCCAACAAAGTGACAAGGTCTTGGTGTCAAATTACACGATTAATGAAGTGTTACATTCTAAACAATTATGCTGTGGGAAGGGGTTCCTTTCCCATAAGGTCATATATGCAAAGTTTATGGCTGTCTTTCGTCCGTGTCCACATCAATTTGTCGTTGGTAGAAAATGTAGATGAAAATCCATCTTTGCTCAGATCAAGCTTGGCTCATCTGGTAGGGAAGTAGCAAGAAGAGAGACTTCAAGCCATGATTTCCTCCTTCTTGTGTCCAGAATATGTCTCTTTCATGGGCTGCTGAAGCCACTTGGAATGTGAACTGCTTGTCAACTTGCACATAAGAGTATCAGAAGCCGAGGGACGTCATGCAGTGTGGGTGTGATTCCTGAAAGGAATGGATGGAGCTGCACTTGTGCTTGCCTTAGTCCTAGCTCTAAAGTGGTAAGACGAGAATGCTACAGCATTGTCTTTCCTATGTGCAGAGTGTCGGTAGACTAAAGGACGCCACCAAAAAGCCCTGTGCTCAAGCGGTGCCTGACTGGTTTATGACTCGGAGCAGAGACACCACCCAGAATAACGCCTCTCTCAAAAAACCTCATCTGCTCTGGAAAGACGTGTCCCTTCCATTTCAGAGCTGGGACTGCAGGACTCCACATTCCCTCAGTTTGCTGCTGTGTAAAATCACTCACGTCTTCCTGGGGGTGGGGCTCTAGGGGAGAGGGGGGCGGGGCACTGTCACCAGTTTAATGCATTCTGACTGCTTTGGAAAAATAAAATTATTTTCTGTCAGTCCTTTTAGAAACAGCGACTGAAAGTTGGTTTTCTTCAGGTTTAGCTGGAGGAGATGCCTGTCTGGACGGCTGCAGTTGGCCGCAGCTGGCACGCTCGCAATCACATATGCTTCCTTGAGTCTTCTTCCACAATTGGCGCAGAAACTCGGCCAGAATCTTGGAAGGAGTCTTGGCTAGTGCCATGAAAGCTGGCCTGTAGAGGAGATTTTATTTGGTCGCAGAATGGATGCAGACTATTATGGTCTTCTTGTTTACACATAAGTGTTCTGCCAGAAAGCAAACCAACAAGTTCTTGATGCCGGATTGCCTGAGTTTGCACTGTCTCGAGGAAATGAACACACCCATCCAGAACAATTTGGCAGGGTTCAGTTACTGCTGGACATACTGAAGGAAAAAAAATGGTCACTTGGATGCAGCAAATATTGTCACTTAAGCTCCTTCAGTTACCATCAAGGCTGTTGAAAGAAAGCCAGGAATTGTTTTGGCCCAATAATTTTCCTGTAGGGGAATGGCTCCTTAGCCGAAAGCAAGGCTTAATACAGAGCCGAGCTAAGACTGACAGGGCCTTCTCAATGTTTAGATGTGAAAAATCTGAAGGCATCTAGACACATTGAAGAGCTTCTCTGAGGTGCCTCAGCCGCAGACCACCTTTGAACGGATGCTGCCTTAGAGCAGTGGTTCTCAGCCTTCCGAAGGCTGCGGCCCTTTAATATAGTTCCTCATGCTGTGGTGAGCCCCGCCCACAGTATTATTTCATTGCTACTTCATACCTGTAATTTTTGTCCCGTTATGAATCATAATAGAAATATATGATATGCAGGATATCTGATATGTGACCTCTGTCGAGACCCATAGGTTGAGGACCACTTCCTTAGTGGCACACGCTTACAATCCAGCATTTAGGAGGCTTAGGTAGAGGATAGTGCGTCCTGGGCCAGCCTAGGCTTCATGGTGAGACTGGTCTCCAAACAAACATACACACCTACACAGGGATTCCCTGACTCTTCCCTCACAGATCAAGCCTCGTTAACTACAAAAGAAGACACATGTTGCTGTTGAGGGCTCAGAGACTGAGAGCTTGCTCCACAGTCATGGGGACCTGAGCTCAGATCCCAGCACCCACACTGAACAAGCTGAGTGTCCCCATAAACTCAGGAGGGTTAACAAGGGTTGCTGATTCCAATGCCGAGACTTGAGCAGCCCCTGCCTTAGAGGAGCAGTCAGTGAGTGATGAGAAACTACACAGATGTTCCCTTCTGGCTTCTGCCCGCACAGATGTGCACACCCATGCACACATGTATACATTCACAGGTGCATGCACAAATACACAAAAATAAAAACCTAAGAAAAATAAGGAAAACAGATGACATGAGTTGAGTTGACCATTTCCAGGAGGATCTGATGCTGCTATAAAACCTCACTTTAACTTTGCGAGGTGAGCAACAGCGGTGATAATCGTACTGCTCTTGTGGGGAGGGTTCGGAATCCAGACCTTTGGTGGTATTTCAATGAAAATTTGAAATGGACTTGGTACTAATATCAAAGGTGGCGCCACAAATTCAGTCCCTCCTACCAGCCAGGAAACCATAGCATTCTTGTTAAAATGCGATATGGAGAATTAAAATCTGTGTTTTATTTACAATTTTGGATCTGCTCCCTCTCCCATTTAAATAGGCCTCGCATCTCAGAATAAGTTATAAAATAATGAGACCAAGGCTTTCATTTCTCCCTTTTTTGGAAGATTGCTTTTAACTTCTATTTACGTACAGGATATGTATTTCCAATGTAGAATAATTTAAATGCAAAATTTTTGGTGGGTCTGCTGTTTCTGTTCATTTTTCTGAGAGGAGGGGCATGACTCCCTGGGCTGCGATGTTTATAAGGGAAGAGCTTGTGGCATCTGGGCAGGTGGGGCTCTCCCATTTCTGTCCCACCTGCTACCCACTACTTGCCATCACTTGTTTAGGTGACTGAGCCCTCCCCATGTGTTCACAGCCCAGCCAACCATCCAACCCAGGAGGGCTAATCAGTCCAATCCCTGGCCCTTAAATCAATCAGTACAGCATTAAAGCTATGTATGGGTTTGCCAAAGGTAAACAGATTTCTATTTAAATGTTATTGCTCTTATTAGCATCCGCTGTTTTCATTATAAAGAGACACAGAGCTGTTCTTTCCTAATCTAGTTTATAAATTATGTTTATTACTTTCAAATGCTGAAAAGAATTTTTCTGTTGTTGTTATCAATGTCCTTTTTTTCTTTTTTCTTTTTCCTTTTTCTCTTTTTGCTCCGCATACTTTCTTTCTCTGTGGTGGGCTGGGAATCTATGGAAGTGTTTGCTCTTTCTCAGTGGCTCCCTTCCCTGGGTCCCCTGGGTCTCTGCTGCTCGGACTCCTGGGCTGAGTGGGCCTTCTTTGAATTACTTTAATGTTGCATATCATGTATTACATATCTGCTTTAGTGCCACTTTCTGTCTATGGCCATGAATATTGATTTCTGTTACATTAGCTATATAAAGTTTCCCATTTAAAATTGCATTTAGATAAAAGAGTGAGTTGATTTAAAGCAGAGGTGGACAAACTTTTTTCTGCAAAGAGCCAAACAACAAATATTTAGCTGTAGCTGGAAAGTAACCAGGGACCGTGCATAAACAAATGGGCACGGGCAGGAAGGCTTACTCCCCGATTTAAAGGGAACTATTATATAAGCGTGTGGGTAATAAATGGGCAAAGCAGTACTCATAAAGCCAAAATGTCAAGGCCTTAACAGTCAGAAACTTTGATTCAAGCTATCACTTTCATATATATATATATTATTGTATTCTCATTGTACACAATGGCAGACTTCATTGGGACATTCTCTCACGCAGTGTGACATGTATTACAACATTAATGTTGCATGTTCTATGGCACTGCTGCTCTGCCTCAGGCACGCTGGCAGTCCTAGGAGCACACATCCCCGTAGTGGGAGAAGCTTGCTACCTCTAGAGACAAGTAGAATGAGCCAGTGGCAGCAGGCTATGAGAGGCATCAGTGCATGTGCACAGGGGCAGGAGGGTGCTGTGTCCATCCTGAGACAGTGTCCTTTCCCACCTGTGATGGCTAACACTGGTGGCCAACTTAACATGATCTAGATCACCTAGGAGACAGGCCTCTACCATGCCTCTGGAGGGCTGTCTAGATTAGTTTAACGTGGCTGAGTGCGGAGGTACCATTCCAGGGGCTGAGGTGCTGCATGGCATAAGATGAGGTGAGCAGAGTGCAGGCCTCACCACCCCCTCCTTCCTCGTTGTGGGTACAACAGGACCAGCTGTCTCAAGCTCTTACTGTTGGATCTCCACCATGATAGACTGTACCCTTGAAACATGATCCAAAACACATTTTTCTATTAAGTTGTTTTTGTCCGGGTATCTGATTACAGCCAGAGAAGTAATTAATACACTACATTTTCCCCAGATTGTTCACTAAGCACTTTGTTAGCCTGTGCCCATTTTATAGATGAGAAAACTGAGGTTCAGAGAGGTTAAAGAATACCTGAAGGTCTCAGCTGGTGAGGGCAGGAGGAAGGGTTTGAACTAGTCTCACTCCAAGAGTCCTGTACTTACCCATAGGAGGTGACTTTGTCCCACTGACACTGATTTAGAAATTGCTTTTTTCCTTTCAGGATTTGAAGTGGAAACCAGCTCAGGCTTTGGGCAGTGGTCCAGCTGTGCACATACCTTTAAGATCTTCCTTCACAAGACTTCCACACTGTGGGTAAAAGCTGAGCTCTTTCTTTGCTTAGGATAGGGTGGGAACCCATTAATTAGCCTGAAACTCAAGGTTCCTTGAAGACGGAAGACCACAAACCCAGCCATCTGCCTGCTGTTGTTCAGCCTGATAATTTGGTTGCTTGTGGGACAACCAGTTACGAAGTAATGCTAGGGATCAATGGCAATTGTACCACACATCCACATGGTCTGTAAGATAGATGCCCCACACTCTTTACATGCTACACACATCACACACCAAATACATCTTCATATCAACTCTCGGGGGTGGCAGTCACAACATGCCGCACACTGGGTGGATTAAGTCAGTAGGCATTTATCCTCGACTTGGGTAGCCCAGGAACCCAAAAAGTAAGGTGGCAGTGAGAGAGAGAATTTTTAATTAGCATTAAAGCAACCAGAACAGCAGAGCTCTCTAACTCATAAGCCCAAATAGTTGAGAGTGCAGGTCAGCAGGTTTGCTAGCCCAAGGCCCCAGATGATAAGTCACAAAGAATGCGGAGCTAGGAGACAAAGGCCTATTGAGTGTACTAGCGACCGGCTGGCCATAAAAGATAGGGAGGATACACAAGGACAAATTCCTGAGAGAAACAGGTACCGGACATGATTGAGTGAGTAATGAGCCAAGACCCCCTCATCCGATCTTATGGTGGTTGCCTAATTCCCCCTTGTTCCAGGTTTGAGTTTAACCAGATGTGTCGTTAGCTCAGATAAACATCTACCCTTGGGTTCCGAGAAGAACAGGAACCAAGGACTGTTCCCCTGTGATTAAGTCTGACCTTACCCCAGATCTGCCTACGCAATTTGTTGATGTTCAAATATTTGAAACAACCAATCGTGTGTGGCCGCACCAAAACTTCCCGCCCCCCCCCCCCCCGACCCTTGCACATATAAACCCTAAGCTCCTGGGCTTCTGGGTCGACCCCTCTGTCTCCTGCGTGAGATACGTGTCGACCCGGAGCTCCGCCAATAAACTGCCTCATGTATTTACAGCAAGACGGTCGTTTGTGTGTCTTTGGATGCGCGCCATCCTGAGGCTTGAGTGAGGGTCTCCCTTCGGGGGGGTCTTTCAGCAGCAGGGGGTTACTCCCCTCTGGGGGATCCTGGGTAAAATCCTTTCTGTCTCTTCTGGTTTCCAGTGGTGGTCACTGTCCCTTGGCCTGTGGCCGTATCTTTCCAAGCTAGACCACTGCCATCACGTGACTTCCTCCTTCTTGTGTCCAGATCTATGTGCCAACTTCTCTCTGTCTTCAGGACACCACTTGTTGAATTTAGAGCTGCCCTGATTCGGAATCACCTTTGTTATGGCGGAAGCTGAAATGTTCTCTGAAGGAACGGCCTCCAGCTCCTAGCAGTGTTTTGGGGGCTGAAAGGCTTCATTGGTAGAATGAGGTCATTGGTACACTACAGGTAGCTACTGCATTGGCTGATTGACCGATGGACGGGCTGACTGATAGGTCCTGCTCTGTATCTTAAGCTGGCTTGGATCTTACCAAGGCTGGTTTTGAACTTGAGATATTCATGCCTCCCTCTTTAAAAAAAAAAAAAACAACTGTGATCAGTGGTGCCCAGCTTGTTTCTATTTCTACAAATTGAAACCAGGAGGAATTGAGAGTTTAAGGATCAGGGAATAACTCATCTGTGGGAAAGACTGTAAACTTTGTTACAGGTAGAAACAGTCTTGGCGGGCTTTACCCTTGGACACCCCATGAATACCTTGTGACAGACTGAGTGGAGCCATCCTGGGCCTGGAATTCAGGAAGCAGACCTGGGGACC
Source organism: Acomys minous (assembly GCF_964271855.1). NCBI lineage: Eukaryota > Metazoa > Chordata > Mammalia > Rodentia > Muridae > Acomys > Acomys minous. Next base: position 77,832,173 of record NC_140484.1, on the reverse strand, counting down.
CCATCTGGACTATCGTTTTTCTAATTGACCCTCAATGGGGAGAAGGAGATTGCCCTTCGCGCGTGACTCAGGCAGGTGGGGAGGAGAGAACAACAGGTTGAGACCGGGCTTGAGCACACATGGATCAGCGACCAGGCTGGACCAACACGCAGGCCAGAGACAACTAAGGACCCGTCCCGTGGAACGGATACCAGAAGGTTCACTCTTTTTTCCCTTTAACCTTTTTTCCTTCTTGTGTAAGCTAGTTGGGTTGTATAATAAAGTTTAATTGTTAAGAAACAGAGCCTACACTCATCGTTAGCCGCAGCCTTGACAGTTGACCTCAGACACTCTGGGCATCTGTGCTCTTACCTGCTGCATTGACGAAGGCTTGGCGGACCCTCTTGTGGCTGCATCCGTGGGCACTGCGGGGAGTCCAAAGGAGGGGCTTTCCTGAGTGGAGGTTCTTATGCTTTTGAGCAGGGAACCTCATTCTCAGTGTGGCTGGTTGGGCACAGAACCAGCACTTACTGCCACCTGGGTAATTGGTTTTCTGTGTTCATTTCAATAGTGAACAATATTAAACGAGGCTAGAGATGTGATGGAGATAGAAGCATTGTGGAAGGAACAAAGAAATGTTAACGTGCAGAGTCTCAGGTCTAGGGAAGATGAGGGACGTGATAATCGAATATTAAAACAGAGGAGATTACACTGCAGCTCTCGTGCCATTCATCATCGCTTTCATCCTGGGCTGGTGGCAGAATTCGGAGTCTGACGAGACTCGGGCATTATCTCTGCGGTTTATTTACATCTCAAATCAGGTTGTACTGACAAGAGAGAAAGAAATTCCAGGGAAGAAATGTAACCAAGTGATATATTTCTTGCAGAAAGTGCAAACAAAATAAAGACTACCTGGCTCAATGTATCATCTCAGAAACGATCCAAGTGCTTAAGGCTGCTCTTTATATTTCTTTCCATGAGACTGTCACGTACTCCTGGAGACCACATCTCTTCTGTCCTTTACCTGTCCGACTGCCTCTTCCCAACTTCTCTGTCCCCCACTTCTAAAACACTGATAGCTTCCCTTTCACATCACTCCCTTCTCTCTGTAAAACCCCCGGGGGCCACCCCACCTTCATGGCTTGATCCCTGGCAGGCTTTGAGCTAATGATTCCAAAACTGTGCCTTCCTTGACACCTACCACTTGCTCTTTTCTCCTGAATTATTTAAAAATCTTTCTGAGTAGATAGAGGTTAAGCACCCCTCATCCAAAATGTTTGGGATTTGAAGTGTTTTGGATTTTGGAAAAGTATTTCATACATCTAATGAAATATCTTGGGGATGGGACTCAAGTCTAAACTCAAAATCGCACTGTCAAATACGTAACCCGAAGCTAATCTTATACAGTATTTTAAATAACTTCATGTGTGAAAAAAAATTCACAGCATGGATTTTTCTACTTGTGGCATGTCATGTTAACCCACAAAAAATTTCAAATTTGGGGTGCTGTGGGTATCATGGTTTTGGGTTAGTGATTCTCAATTTGTGTGATGGTCCCACGGTTAAAATATAGGTGAAATTTTATAATTCACTATCCTCTTTTCTCTTGTATTTGACTCATTTTAGAATGATTTATTGATTTTATTTTACGGGTATATTTTGCCTGTACTTATGTATGTGACCATGTACATGCCAGATGTCCCAGGGGATCACAAGAGGATATCGGGTCTCCTGGAACTGGAGCTACAGATGGTTGTGAGTCACCATATTGTGGCTGAGACCCACACCCAAATCCTCTGAGTGAGCAGCCAATGCTCTAAGCCCCTGCCTCATTCTTTTTTGAAAAAGAGTTTTAGGGCCTACAAGATGACTCTGTGGGTAAAAGTACCTGTGCCCATGCCCAACGACTTTAATGCAACCTCAGGACCCACCTGAGAGTGCATACACATACACATACACAAACACACACACACACACACACACACACACACACACACACACACAAGCACACATGCACATGCACGTATACACACACACACATTCACACACATGCACGCATGCACACACATGAACACTCACGTATACACACACACACACTCACACACACAAATACACACACACGCAATGCATGCACACATGTGTGTTGTCAGAGAACAACCTGCAGAAGTTATTTTTCTCCATCCACCACTTGACTCCTGGAGACTTACCTTCTCAGGAGAGCAACCATTGCTCTTAGTTTCTTATAACTTCTTCCAGAACCTTCACACATCTACAAGAAAAAAAAAAACCCTACAAATGTTAAACACGCATTCATCACTTTTTTGTTTAGATTTTTCCATGACAGGGTGTAGAGAACATCTCCATTCTCTTTTGTAAAATTTATGATTGCACAACATTGGACTGTCTGGGTGTCCCATGATTCATTTCAGCTGATTCCTACAGGTGGGCAGCTGAGGAGCATTGTGTCACTTTCTGGAATGATTGATTTCCTGGGCAGCAAGCATCCAGATAGGAGGTTTAACATTCCTCTGGGTGTGTCTAGATGAGATTAACTTTGTGCTTGCCGTAGCTGATTGTCATCTCTGCCCCCAGAGTAGGTGGGCCCCACCCAATCACATACAGACTAGGAAGGAATTCTTTTCCAGCCTGCTTGTTTTGTCTTTGGACACAGCTCAGAGAGTAATTTACACCATGGGCTTTTCTGGGTCTTCTGTTCTCAGCTGCTGTAATTGTGTCAGCAAAATACTTATTCATTCCCTTTCCCTCCCTCCCTTCCTCCCTCCCTCCCTCCCTCCCTCCTCCCTCCCTGTCATTCCTAGCATCCTCTACAGATACCTTGGCTGCTCAAGGCCTTCTGTGTAACCTGTGCACAGCCTCCCGTGTACTTTGTATCATGTCTATGTCACAGTAAGTCACTGTAAATACCATGAAAATAGTCACCAGACTGTATTGTTTAGGGAGCAATGACAAGAGAAAAATCTGAACATGTTCATAGCATATATGCACTTAAAAATATTTTCTATATAGTGTTGTTTGAAACTTATGGATACAAAAGGCCAATTGCAGGTGTAGGTGTGTCTGTACATATCTTATTGATTTTGTTTCTCTGAAGAACATTGTCAAACACCCTTGCATTACCACAATGTAGTAACAAGAAGCTTTACACTAATGTGACCTCACACATGCTCCTGAATATCCTTAGGATAAATTTGCCAAAGTGAGATTGGGGCACAGAGGATATGCGCATTTGTAATTTTGTTAAAAATGCCAAGTTGCTCTTGGCAGTGACTGTATAAAATCCAATCCCCACCAACAGTGTAGGAGACTTCTTGTTCTTCACAGCCCTTTTCAACAAAAGGTGTTATCACATTTTTCAGGTTTTCACCCCATAGATAGATGAGAAATGGTTTTCAGGTAGCCAGCTTGCATTTCTCATGCTGTGAGTGAGTTTGAACATCTGTTTGTATATTTAAGAGACATTATTTATCTTTTTCTGTGAACTGAATAATCACTTCCTTGGCCCATTTGTTTTGATTTGCATTCTTTTCTAGGGCCAAATGCGGATGATTATGCTTTTTTTTTTTTTTTTTTTTTTTTTTTGCTTTGTTTTTGAGACAGGATCTTGCTAAGTAGCTCAGGCTGTCCTGGAATTCACAATCCTCCTGCCTCAGGCTCCTAAGGCTTGGAATCACAGTGCATACCACCACACCCAGCCAAGTTCCAAATTTCAATGTTCAGTACTTTTTTTTTGGGTGTCTTAGACATACCTCAATTTACCATAGCCCCCCAAGAGAACTCTCACATCCCCCACTTTTTCTTGCTCCAAACTGTTGTGTCTCTCTATTCTGAGTGACAGGACCCAGCACAGAAACTGAAAGGCTATTCTAGAACCTTCTCTTCGTTGTTTGTTCAAGCAACACTGTAAGCATTCCTGACCCAGCTCCACCACTGTGCCAGATGAGCGGGGAAGCCAGCCTGTTCTGTGGCCATAGATGGGAAGCAGATGTAGGAAGAAGGTGGGTGGAAGTCCCGGGACAGGAAGTGTGTGAACCATGGGTACCGGGCTCTAGCAGCAATGGCTCAACTCCAGAGTGGATGGACACCGTTCTGAAGAACACGCTTTGGCCACAAGTAAGTAAAGCTAGTGCCAGAGAGGGAAGCTTAGCCAAATTCAGAGACGGACTTTAAGAAAGACTGTATCACTGTATTTTGGGGAACTATCACCATGGCCTCAACTGATTGCTCTAGGACAGCAGTTCACAGCCTGTGGGCTGTGCCCTTTGGGGGTTGAATGACCCTTTCACAGGGGTTGCCTGAGATGATCAGAAAACACAGATATTTACATTACGATTCATAACAGTAGCAAAATTACAGTTATGAAGTAGCAACGAAAATAATTTTATGATGTGGGGGTCATCACAACATGAGGAACTGTATTAAAGGGTCGCAGCGTTAGAAAGGTTGAGAAGCATTGCTCTAGGGTCTCATGAAAATAGACCGAATCATGTCTTACTCAGCTTGTATGCCGAAGCTCTCTTTGCCAATGTGACTGTTCTTGGATATAGTGCTTTTAGGAAGTTAATTAAGGTTAAATTTGGCCAAAATGGCGAGGCCCAAACTAGATAGGACTTTCATCTTAAGGAGAAGGAAGAGGAGAGAAGATGGGGTGGAGGAAGAGGAGGATGAGGATGAGGATGAGGAGGAGGATGAGGATGAGGAGGAGGAGGAGTGGAAACACCAGGGCTTGTGACGTCCTTTCTCTTGAGCACAGAGGACAGGCCATGTAAGGACACAGTGAGAAGCTAGCTGTCCTCAAGGCAAGAAGAAAGTCCTCACTAGAGACCAAGACTTGCACTTTGAACTTCTGTTGGAACAGTGAGAAAACAATTTTTTTGATATTTAAGCCACCTACTCACTGATATTTTGTTATAGCAAGCCCAAGAAGACCCACAGACCCAGATTATTGTCTGTAATTCCTTTTAGTTATGTGGGATCATGAATAAAAAGCTCTCACCTTTTTTATAAAAGTCTTCATCATTCCCAGGTGGGTGACCCCAAGCCCATGTGCACACGGGCAGTAACCGGATTCAGTGGTTGAAACAAACAAACAAACAAACAAACAAACAGTAAATGTAAAAGGAAGGCATGAGGTCAGGAGAGAGATGTTGGGGGACTACGGGGGAGCTGAAGGGCATTGAGGGATGGAAATGATCAAGATAAATTGTATACATGTGTGGGAACTTCCAAAGAATAAATAGGAATGAAATATTAAAGAACTTTTAACCTATCCCTTCCGTCTCCATTTTCTAATTAGGAGCTGGAAACTATGGCAGGGCCAATATGGCTCACCATATGCTTTGAATAAAGTTTTATTGGAACACAGATCACTCATTTGCACATCATCTGTGGCTGCATCTACATTCAGATGGGATTGCTGATTAGATATGACTGAGATACGTAGCCTGTAGGGCCTAAAGACTTACTATCTAGCTCTCTACAAAAGACCACAGCCCTAGGCCATCTCCTGAGGTAAGTACAGTTGCCTACTCAGTGTGAATTCTTTCATCTAATGTAACTCTGTGTGTGTGTGTGTGTGTGTGTGTGTGTGTGTGTGTGTGTGTGTGTGTGAGAGAGAGAGAGAGAGAGAGAGAGAGAGAGAGAGAGAGAGAGAGAGAGAGAGAAAACATAAGATTCATTCACAACGTTCTCCTTTCAGTTAACTTTTTAAACATAAATTTAATTTTTAAATTTTAATTTATTCACTTTACATCCCAGTTGTAGGCCCCTCTCTCATGTCCTCCCTTCCTTATCCCCCCTTATCCCTCTCCTAGTCCCCAGCCTATCAAGTCTCATCTGGACTGCCTGCATCCTCTTCCTTTGTGGCCTGGCAAGGCCGGCCCACCAGGGGGAAGTGATCAATGGGTGGGCACCAGAGTCCATGTTAGAGGTAACCCTTACTCCCCATTTTGGGGGACCCACAAAGAGACTGTGCTGCCTATTGAATCTGAGCAGGGGGTCTAGGTCCTCATTCTGTGTGGTCCTTGGTTGTTCATCGGTCTCTGCAGGCCTCTCTCCCCTGGGCCAGATTTGTAGGCCCCATTGTTCTCCTTGGGGAGCTCCTGTCTCCTCCATGTCCTTCTATCTCCCAACTCTTCCATAAGACTCCCTGTGTTACATCCCAAAGTTTGGCTGTGAGTCTCAGCATCTGTTTAGATCCCTTGCTGGGTGGAGTCTTTCAGAGGACCTCTATGGTAGGCTCCCATCCTGTTCCTTCTCTTCAACTGCTTCCGTTGTCTATTCTTTTAGCCCTTCTGAATGAGAATTAAGCATTCTCCCTAGGGTCCTCCTTGTTATTTAACTTCTTTAGGTCTGTGATTTGTAGTGTGGTTATCCTGTATTATGTGGCTAAAATCCACTTATAAGTGAGTATATACCATGCATGTATTTCTGGGTCTGGGCTACCTCACTCAGGATGATCTTTTCTAGTTCCATCCATTTGCCTGTAAATTTCAAGATTTCCTTGTTTTTAATAGCTGAGTAGTATTCTATTGTGTAAATATACTACAGTTTCTTCATACATTCTTTGGTTGAGGAACATCCAGGTTGTTTCCAAATCTGGCTTTTATGAATAAAGCTGCTATGAACATAGTTGAGCAAATGTCCTTGTTGTATGGTGGAGCATCTTTTGGATATACGTCCAAGTGGGTCTTTAGGTAGCACTATTCCTAATTTTCTGAGAAAGTGCCAGGTTGATTTCCAAAGTGGTTGTACAAGTTTGCACTCCCACCAGCAATGGAGGAGTGTTCTCCTTTCTCCACATCCTCACCAGCATATGCTGTCACTTGAGTTTTTGATCTTAGCCATTCTGATGGGTATAAAATGGAATCTCAGAGTTGTTTTGATTTGCATTTCCCTGAGGACTAAGGACACTGAACATTCTTTAAGTGTTTCTTGGCCATTTGATATTCCTCTGTTGAGAATTCTCTGTTCAGCTCTGTACCCCATTTTTAATTGGATAATTTTGTTTGGTGGTATTTAATTTCTTGAGTTCTTTATATATTTTGGATATAAGCCTCTTGTTGTATGTAGGGGTCCTCCACAACAGCTACAAAAACAAAATAAAACAAAACAAAACAAAGTATCTTGGTGTAATTCTAGCCAAGCAAGTGAAAGACTTGTACAGAAAAAAAAACTTTAAGTCTCTGAAGAAAGAAATTGAAGAAGATATCAGAAGATGGAAAGATTTCCCATGCTCATGGATTGGGAGGATTGACATAGAAAAAATGACCATCTTACCAAAAGCAATCTACAGATTCAGTGCAATTACCATAAAAATGCCAGCATAATTCTTTACAGACCTTGAAAGATCAAGTCTCAATTTTATATGGAAAAACAAGACTTTGAATAGCTAAAACAATCCCATACAGTAAAAGATCTCCTGGAGGTCTCTCCATCCCTGATCTCAAGCTGCACTGTAGAACAACAGTAATAAAACCAGCATGGTACTGGCATAGAAACAGACAGGTGGATCAATAGAATCAAATTAAAGACCCAGAAATAAACCCACACATCTATTGACACTTGATTTTTGACAAAGAAACCAAAGCTATACAATGGAAAAAAGAGCATCTTCAACAAATGGTGCTGGTCTTACTGGATGTCTACGTGTAGAAAAATGCAAATAGACCCTTATTATCACCCTGCACAAAACGAAAATCCAAATGGATCAAAGACCTTAACATAAAACCAGACACACTAAATCTGTTAGAAGAAAAAATGTGGAGAAGAGCCTGGAACTCACAGGCACAGGAGACAACTTCCTGAACTGAACACCAACAGCTCAGGCTCTAAGCTCAACAATTAATAAATGGGACCTCATGAAACTGAAAAGCTTCTGTAAGGCAGAAGACACTGTCAACAGAACAAAATGACAGCCCACAGACTGGGAAAAGATCTTCACCAACCCTTTCAGTTAACTTTAAGTTAGCATGGGAAGTAATGACCTCCCAGATCTGCAGCAGATCACTGTTAAATGTAGCTCCCAAACTCACCCCAGCTGACATGTGCCCACAGATTCAACACCTCAACACCTGCAGCTCCAAGCAGCCACCCTTCTGTGTCTTTCTCTTGAGCACCAATCTTGGAGATTAGCAGACACAGGCGCATTACACTGCTCTATCACCTTCTCAAGTAAGAGACCATTACTGTTGCGTGACTCTCCTGTTTGGGCTATTGAAAGCTTCCTTTCTCTACCATAAACAAAACTACGTGTCCTTACATTCACCTCTTTACGAATGATTCTCTGTGGTCTATATTATGACTAGAGTTGTTGGACAAAAATAATGAGACACTTTAAAATGAAATTTAATTCCACTGTTGAGTAGGTTTTGCATTTTCATGATTCAAAATTTTAAAGTGGGGCCAGAGAGGTGGCTCGGTGGGCAAAGTGCTTGCAGTGCAGGTGTGGAGATCTGGGCTGGATCTTCAGGATTCATATAAAGCTGCAGGTGGTGGCACCTATCTGTAACCCTGGCACTTCTGCTGTGAGATGGGAGGCATAGAACATGAACATCTTTGGGGGTCTGGCATTCAGTTAGCCAATCATGTGCAGAGGGGAACAAGAGAGCCAGTTTAAAGATAGAACACAAGGCCCGGCACCCAAGGTGTCCTCTGAGCTCAGCATGCATGCAGTAGCACAAGTTTACCTATATTTACACACACACACACACACACACACACACACACACGCACACACACACTCATATACAAATTGTACATACACGTACACATAAGCATAAAAACATAAGAAAATGACACCCAAGATGTACATCACTAAGTCTTACTTTACTCTACTTTAATCATCTTTTTTTCCTTCTTTTACCCCCACAGGTTATTGCATTCTTATATATCCTTCAGGGTATTTTTTATGAACATAAAGCAAAGAGACACACATCTGTATTTTCTTCTTTCTTATACACGAGGTAGCACATTATATATACATACACACATAGACATATACATGAACACATACTCACTTAACATATCCAGGATGCCTTTCTATAGTCATGAACCTTCACACGTGCACGTAAGTATGTGTGTGCTTATTCCCTTTGTATAGTATAGTATTTGCTTCCTGTACTTTTTCCATACCTTTATGTACCATAATTTAAGTAGTACATTTTAAAAGAATCAGTTTTTCTATGGTGATGATGATGATGATGTTTTTGAGACAGAATCTCTCTGTGTAGCCCTGGCTGTCCTGCAACTCACTTTGTAGACTAGGCTGGCCCTGAATACATAGAGGTCCACTTGCCTCTGCCTCTCAAGTGCTGGGATTAAAGGTGTGTGCCACCACACCTGGCCAAGAATCACTTTTTTCTATCATCTTGCTGTTAACAATAATGCATGCACACCTTAAACTTCAACAGTTGGGACCATGTTACCCTTTAAAGGGGCTGTGCATTTCTGCCTCCTGTGGGGGTACATCAAAGAGATCAAAGCAAAGTTGCCAATGCACCTCCTACTCCGGCAGAATCAGCTGCTCCTGGTTCCTGGGATGCTGCGATCTCTGTCTTGTGTCCTCGCTGCTCTTTTAATTGAAACCTCTCCTTGTGCTTAGTACATGTCCAGTAAACACTTTCTCCACATTTCACCTTGAAAACCTGGGTTTCCACCGCCAACTCCTGCGGGCTGAAGTGATCATTTTTCTAATAGCTGCGGAGGCTTGCTTCTGTGTTCTTGCCTGTTTACATTGTTTGCCTTGTTTCTGTTTTCTTCACCAAAGAGAACATATCTTTGTTCATCTTTGTGTTCCTAAAACAGAAGACAGTGCCTATGTTGGAGTAGCTGTTCAATAAATGTTGGAGGAATGAATAAATTAACAAGCAAATGATCTCTCAAAACAGAGATGAACCGATCAAATTGAATTTGGACAATGACTCCAAGGGTGTGTTTATCCACTGGTTTGCCAATCATGCAGATGAGCTTATCTTTGTCTGCTGATGGAGTTTCAGTGTAATTTGCATGCCGGAGGGGGAGGCTGTCAATTCACAGAGGATTCTTCTCAGCATTTGTCATTCATTGTAGAACATAAGCTTGCTTTGGGGTTTATGCAGCACAGCGCCGGCCAATTAGAGGAGATTGCAGCTTTGGAAACAAACATCTGCTTGGTGCTGGGTAAATAATATTCAGAGTCTGGCGTTTTATGTCTGTCTATGTGATTCATTGGAATTCCATATAATTTTGCATTTGGCCGTATATGGCTTACAGAAATCATGTCTATGACCTAAGTTACAGCTACAAAAACCAGCCTGGTGACTTCAACTGTTGGCCTTGAGTATCGGGAGGGTTTTTCAGTTTGGAGTGATGTCTGGGACTAGAAGTAAAAGTTCATTTACTGTTAGTCATGTCACATAAAGGAAAGCAGAGAAAATTCATGCCTTAAAATTATATTTGAGATTATATATATATATGAATCTGCCTGTTTGTCTGACTGTCTGTCAATTCATCTGCCTGCCCATCCATCCATCTGTCCATCCATCCATTTATCTCGCCTCTCTCTCATCTATCTTCCTTCTATTAGCCATCTATCTATCTATCTATCTATCTATCTATCTATCTATCCATCTATGGATGACAAAGTCTTACTCTTTGGCCCAGGCTGGCCTAATACTTGTCGATAGCTCTGGCTTTAACATCCTAACTGTGGGACTGCAGGTGTGCACAATTATCCTTCTGACATAATCCTGCTATAAAAAAATCCTGGGATGCTGTCTGTTCTTGGCTGTTGCTAATTGGTTGCCCACTTCGTAGGGTCAAGAAGGACCAGAGAAGTGAAAGAAGAAGAGCACACTGTGCAGTCCTTGTTCTTCAGTAGGGTCATCCTCAGATGTCTTCCCATACTTCAGGGATAATATAATCCAGTCCTATATTAGGCATTAAACAAGCTGGATTGGCAGAATTTGTGCTGGGCTCTCAACTAGCCAAGGGTAATTCTACGTGCCCATGAGCCTGAATCATTCCCAGGATACTCCTCTGCCTCCTCAGAGCAGCCATACTCGACAGAGGTTCTGGATGTGACACAGCTCAGGGCGAAATGCCCACGAACTCTGTTGCTCTTGTTTGCAAATGAAACCATTGAGTGCATTGGGATCTTGACCCACGGGATTCATACAAACAGTATCCAAATGTTTCCTGGGGAAATAGGAAGGGCCAGGCAAAGGGCCTGCTGCTGGTGGGCTTGAACACACACACACACACACACACACACACACACACACACACACACATCCAAAAAACCAACACACACACACACACACACACACACACACACACACACACACACACACACAAATCCCCCCCAAAAAGAATATACACACAAAACAAACAAACAAACAAAACCCTGAAGTGTCAGAGAGGTGTAGGGCGTTTCTGATATAATAAAGCTACCAAACTTCAGAGATCTTATAAAAAAAAATAGGGCCATGGGCTTTCAATACAATAGCCGACGGAACTTTAAAAATATTCATGTCTGGTCGCCACCCACAGATATTCTGACTCCATGAGCATTTTAAATATACTTTCCATGCTATTCTGATGCAAGGCCAGGTTTTGAAATAAGTCTGTGATCTAGTGTAAGGATCATTGAGTCATCAGACCTTGAATAAGGATGGCTTTCTTTTTAACACATTTATCACACCAACTCTCTCTCTCTCCTTCTCCCTCTCTCCTTCCCTCCCTCCCTGCCTTTCTTCTTGCCTCCCCTCTTCCTTTTCTTTTCTCTCTAGTCAGAAATCCTTAAAAGCTTTTTGTCACTAAACCATCTGGTGGAGAAATCTCCCACTAGCTTTCAAATGCCAAACCTTTCTCACTAGCAATTTTCTTTATGGTTTTTTTTAAAAAGGAAAAGAATGAATTATATTTTTTCTATGAAAGAAAATGCATTAAAAACAGAAACGTTCATTATGGACCATTAGCACTTGTGCAAAAAATATATCATCTTTGTTGGATGCAGGTTCTAGGCGTTTACTACAGGCATTTCTTCTGGGGTAGAAAGTGGACTCAAAGATAGGAAACAGGGCTGATGACAGTGGCAAGATGCTCCAAGGGCAGAAGAAACACATGGAAGAGAGGAGATTACTGACATCTGAATGTTGAACGTTCTTGTGTTTAAGACTTGGTCTCCAGGGGAATGTTGCTGGGACTTCTGTAGATTGTTAGAATGTTCCTAGAGGGAACTGTGAGACTGTTGTTTATCTTGTCTCTTGAATAAGCTTCTTGGGTCAGGGGAGGTGTTGGACTCATTGCTTCCTTCTCTAGGATGTGCTGCTGTGGCAGAAGCTGAAAATCAGGAGCCACGTGAACTTGTACTTTGATCCCCCAGGACACATTTTCGTTGTTTAATTTTTTCATTTATTTATTGTGGTATGTGTATGCATGTATTCATGTGTCTTTACATGCCACAGCATGTGTGTAGAGGTCAGAGAGCAACTTCCTGAGTTCTTTCTTTTTAACCTTGTGGATTTTGGAGATCAAATTCGGGTCTTTCAGCTTCGAGACAAGTGTGTTTATGTGCTGAGGTGTCCCACTTGCTCCCAAGCCTTATTTTCTCATAAGCTAACTGCCGCTGGCGTTTGATCATGGTGACAGAAATCTGAGTCTGTGATATGGTGGCAGACCACTTTACCTCAAAGAATTGAAAGATGCTTTGTGTGCTTCCTGCTGTGGACAGGGTTTGTGGCATTAGGCCATATGCGCCATATGCACTCCAGCCTAGTTTGAAGGTTTGCCTGGGCTGCACCTTGTACAACCTTTCAGTTCAAACTCACCCCGCAATTTCATAAAAACCCACACCCTGTGACAGGGAGCAGTGATATTATTAAGAGACTTGGAAAGAATGAATCTGACAGTGAGTTCTTGGCCTCCAAGGAGATGGATTCCCTGCGTTTTATTGTACAATATTCTACTTGACCAAAAGTGGTGGGTGACGACCCCTTCCTAGTGCTGGGAGGCGGCTTCCCAGCAGGAGTGCAGGGCTCAGCTCCCCTTGCATCATATGCGATGTCATTAGTCCTTATCGATGGGTCAAGTATAGGAGTGACATGCTTCACTGCTGGGTCTGGGCTTTTATTTTTTTATTTTTTATTTTTATTGAAAAGTGAAATCGTTCATATTACATCTCATTTGCTATCCCATCCCATACATCTTCCCATTCCTCCCTCCCTCCTGCTTTCACCCCATTCCCCTTCCCTATGACTGTGGCTGTGGGGGACCTCCTCCCTCTGAATATGATGCTAGGGTATCAAGTCTCTTCTTGGTAGTCTGCTATCCTTCCTCCGAGTGCCATCGGGCCTCTCTATCAAGGGGACATTGCCAAATATGGGGCACCAGAGTTCATGTGAAAGTCAGTCCCCAGTCTCCACTTAACTGTGGAGAATGTCCTGTCCCTTGCTAGATCTGGGTAGGGGTTTGATGATGACTGTACGTATTGTCCTTGGTTGGTGCCATAGATTGAGCAGAACCCCTGGGCCCGGGTCTGGGCTTTTAACGAGGTAGCACAGGCTCCATTCTCTTTCCTTTCCTTCAAGTAGATGAAGGTGGTTCCTAAGTTCTAGTGGTAGCAGAGCCACAAGATGGAAAAAGCCTGGGCCCCTGGGCCACCGCTCAGAAGAACATTGCCTGCTGACTAGATACTCCCTTGAAAAACTGCTCTCTGTGCTAGAGCATGCAAATCCGAGGCCATCCCTCTGACTCCATGTGTATTGCCTTCTAACCAGTCACTGGCCGAACTCTAGGAGACTGAAGACCTTCATCTGGCTTCTCAGCTTAGTGGTGGTCCCTTTAAGAAGAATGACTCCTTCTAGTATCCAACAATGGACAAACAGGAGGATCAAAGACATTTTGTTCTGTGACAAACATTTTAAAGCAAAAGAGGATACTCAGATAATGACGTGAGTAGCTAGAGATGCTGAGTACAGGACAGGGTTGTTGACGTTGAACTGCCTTCTGAATGGTCACTTTATACTGAAAGACAAGTGCTGCTCTCAGGCACATCAGAGAGGCTTGTTCTCACAGAGAGATGGCAATGAGTAGAGACTCATGCTGCTCCGGGTGGTGAGAATAATTAACTGCTGTGTGTGTGCTCAGCCCCCACCAGGACATCTGTATCACTCAGGCTCAGGGGATGTTGTGGAAGGAGGAGCATAAAGCATGTAAGAGCTGATGACAGGGAATGGTACTCTTTTTGTATGCAGTGCCATTGAACCATGAAATCATAGCAGTTGCGTAGGCCTACACAAGACTGGGCCTATCAAAGTCCAGTCAGGGCTGAGGGAGGGGCTCATGGACTCCTCCCCTTCCCTGAGGAGCTATTGGCTACTGATGGATGCTGGGGGCTGGACAGAGTCATTGACTTCAGCTGCGCACCTGCTGAGCCCACCAGGCTCCAATGGATAGTTCTACACTCATGGTCATGCAGATAGTCCTGGTTAGATTTCATGGGTCATAAAGCAAAACAAAAAGACTTCTATGAGAAAAGGAGGCTTAAAGGGAGGTAGAGGTGGTGAGAGGGAAATCGGATGCTTCACGTACATGCACAAACTTGTTGCAGAATAAGTTTAATTGAAAGAAAAGAAGGAAATGGCTACATCCTATAGCCAGGCAGGACTCCCAGTGGAGGGGGGGGACACTAACCTACCCACAAAACCTTCAACCCAAAATTTGTTCTGCCTACAAGATGTGCAGGGAGCAAAGATCGAGGGAAGGTCCACATAATGACTGGCCCTACTTAAGACCCATCCCATGGGAAAGAGCCAACCTCTGCCATTATGAGACTCTACTATGCTTGTAGACAGGATCAAGGACACCATAAGGAGACCTACAGAGTAATCCAACCTGGGCCCATGGGACCTTACAGAGACCAAACCACCAACCCAACAGGATGCATGGGCTTAACCTAGGCCCTCTACACATAAGCAGCAGATGTGCAGCTTGGGTAGCATGTGGGTTCCCAAACAATTGGAGTAGGGGCTGTCTTTGAATCTGTCACCTGCCTTTAGATCCTTTTATCCTAGCTGGGCTGCGTTGTCTGGCCTCTGTTTGGGAGAATATGCCTAGTTCTGGTGCAACTTGATGTGCCAGGGTGGGTTGGTACCCATGGCGGGCTCCTCTTCTCCCAAAAGAAGGGAAAGGGTAGCGGGGAGAGGGGGCATGAGGGTGGGACTGGGAGGAGGGAGGGGCTGTGGTCAGGATTAAACTGAACAAATAAATAAATTAATGGGAAAAAAGGAGAGGCCTGGAAAAGTAAAGGTCTCTGGAACAGGCAGACAGACAAATGGACTCTGCTCCTTCGGATGGTAGGAATAGTTCTCTTACAAGTCCTGTCCCAGAACAAGCTGTGTGTCTTCTGCAGTAGTAAACATGCAGAGACAGTTGTCACAGTTGTGACAGCAACCAATGATGAGGGTCACTTTGCAAATAACATGTAGCATAGCAATAAATATCCTGGAAAGTCTGCCATAAGCCAGAGAGTGGGCCAGATACAGCGTGAACAACAGCAGTGCATCTGCCGACGAGTGTGTCTCCAGAGTGCTGACGAAGCAGGCAGGGTGGCAGAGCCTAATAATGAGAAATATTAAGGGACAGAGGCCAAGCAGGAGTATGGGTGGGGAGAAGGGAGCTGAGACAGGTCTTCAGGAAGGAGAGGCTCCCTCAGCCCTGTGACAGCGCCAGCCAGAGGGCCTTGAATACAAGCCCTCATTCTGCAGCTTGCTGCAGATGCTGGGGATGCAAAGAAGATTGTGTCTGAAAGAGCTGGTCTTTTATGTAAATGTTATTTGACACATGAGCCGTGACCACAATGACAATTGTGACCTGGTATTCTGAAATTCTTCTAGCAGCACAGTCATCACATGACCCTGATTGGAGCCACATTAAGATTTTTTAAAAAAAGATTTATGTATTTGTTATGAATACAGTGTTGCGCCTGCATGTACACCTGCACACCAGAAGAGGGCATCAGATTACATTATAGATGGCTGTGAGCCACCATGTGGTTGCTGGGAATTGAACTCAGAACCTCTGGAAGAGCAGTCAGTGCTCTTAACCTCTGAGCCATCTCTCCAGCCCAAGATCTTTAAAAAAAAAGAAAAAAAAAAAGAATGAATATAACTTTCCTTTTTGGTGGGAGAAAAATAGATGCTTTAAGAAAGTAATAGTTTTCCAGCTTGCCCAGTAGCCCGTTAGAATGGACACTGAGTTCAGAGCAAAAGTTGAGAAATCTGAAGCTCTGTGCTGTGCTTTGTATTAACGCTTCACCTGCTGGATTGTGGACAGATTCTGCACAGTAAGCCATGCTTCCCTCCACTTTCAAAAGAAGCATATTATGAGCATTACGGTATATGAGCACACAGCAATCTTATATTCCCTCCTTTTCTTTTATCTTCTAATTAGAAGTTTGGGACCTAAATCAATACTGTTATTGAAGTGTTTATTCACTACCAAGCTCTGTCCTCACACCCAGACAGCATTTTAAATGTGCATTGTTCGGCGGCACTTCTTAAAGCTGTATTTAAGCCTTATCTTGAGGATGGGGTGATGGCTTGGTGGTTAAAGCACTTGCCGTGCAAGCTCAAAGACTAGAGTTCAAATCCTCTAAGCCATGTAAAAACTGGGTGCTGAAGCATGTGTCTGTAATCCCAGTGTACCTGTGGTGGGGTGGTAGGTGGAAACAGACTCATGGGTCAGAGCGGTGGGTAACGAAGGGCGCGGTACTCACTGCTTAACTTCCCACTCCTCTCTTCCATTTCTCCCTCCCACCACACTGACACATACTGGGCAGCCTCCCATTGATCTCCTGCCTCCGACTCTCACAGTCTTGTGGAAAATCACATCAAGAATCAGGTAGTAGCCAGGCTTGGCGGCAAACACTTGTATTCCCAGGACTCAGGTCACTGCTGGAGAAGGATCATAAGTTCAAGGCCAGCCTGCAGTACATAGCGGGATCCTATTTTAAAAAGAAAAAAAAAATCAGAGGATGGAAGAGTTCGTATTTTATTGTGTTATTTGCTTTCCAAATTGTAAGTAATAGAGCAAAACACAGAACAGGGCCCGAGAAGGTCAGTGGAGGCAGAAGAGGACAAGAGAGGAGGCAGGATATGTAGGGTGAGTTGCTGGGGCACCACAGGAACTGTCCAAGGTACTACAGTGAGTGTTGAGCCATCACCGGATACCCAGGACATCTGTTTGAATTTTGTCTCCAACAGCAGCACATGAACCACTTGAGATTCACAGAACAGAAGGACTCACTTATCCTGACAATATCTTTTTTCTTTCTATGACAGTAAGAATAAATAAATGACCAGTATGGAAGGCTGGCCAGTTTTCCTTTCTGGGCTCATCTTGACTCTCAGCATCTCTGTGTGTCCAGAAATGAGCCTCTGAGCATCACCCTTCCTCCCTTTCTCCTCCTCGGGCCTGATGCTCCTCTATTTTTCATCATCTAAAACAGACAGCGATATCAGTTCAAGGCAAAAATCCGTCTGTATGCTACCGCATCTCTCTCCCACCTCATCCAACCCCTTACCACGTCCTGTAGAGTCTACCAAACCCAGGGCACTAATGCTCCCTGTTTTCTTGCTTTTCCATCTCTCAGCATCACAATTACCTTTAGAGAACGCAAACCTAATCAGGTCTCCCTGTAAACCCTTTAGCGACTCTTCTCTGCCTTCAGGATAAATAATGAACTTCTTAACATGACCCAACAGGATGCACAACAGGATTTCTTTGCTCTGTCTCACTCCATACTCTCCCTGTGTGCTGTTTCCCCCCCTCCAAACTGACAGAGCTTTTCCTTCTGCCCTTCTTGCCTGAACAATTCAGCAGTCCTTGTCACTACCAGCTCACACTTGCTTCATTGCTTTTCCTCCTTCTTTTCCTCTTTTTCCTTCTATTTTTTACTTTTATAAGCAACTTTAGAAAAGGTCATAGTAAGTTTCCCAGGCAGGGCTTGAGCTTAGGATTTTCCTGCCTCAGTCTCTTGAGCAGCTGGAATTACAGACTTGGCTGACATGCTTCATTCTTGGCTTAAATATCACGTGCCCTGGGTGACTTGTAGCAGTCAGTATCTACCGTCAATATATTCTTGAGGTGCTGTTTATGTCTTCCCAATAGTAGTGAACTTACTCACAGTTGGTCTTCTCCCTTTAGGCTTTGCTTCCTAGGACGGAGCCTGCATCTTTCTTGTTTACCACTGTATCATCAATAACCATGCTTGGTATAGAGAAGATGCTTAGGAAATAGATTTTGAGTAAACAACAGGCATTTAAGGACTCAGATGAGGAGATTCCTGAGATGAACACCCAAGGGCCCAGGTCTCTGATTGTCCAGTAGCCTAGAATCATCTGTGAGGCAGGAGTTATAAGGTCACAGTATTGTGCATTGCAGAGGAAAGGTCAGCAGATGCTCTGCCTGCTTCTAGATGCCCCTAGTAGATTGGTAAGCTGCATCGAATGGGGTACCAGCCAGGGATCGCCATGTCAGGAGGCCTTGGGGGAGGGAGATGATCTCAAGCTACAGCAGATGGCAAGTGCTGTCTTTAGTTTTAACATTTAAGGAAAAGAACTGGGAATAGACACTAGGCTCAGTGGCAGTTATGATGCATTTAAATAAGCCTTGCAAATCATTTACAGAAATGCAGATGACTCCAATATTCTTCACTGCCTATGAATGGCTCTAGGAGCTTTCACCTGTTCATCTTTGTATCCTCAGTGTGTAGTGCGTTGCATAGCATAGGGTGAGTTTTCAGTTGGATGGGATGCCTGATGAAGGCAGGCATACACTGACATCGGCAGCTAGGTCAGCATTAGCAATTATTGTCCCAGCGTCATCTTCCAAAGTGCAGAGACCATCTTATGTCCTTCCATTCTCACTCTCCTTGCTTTCCTGGCCTACCCAAGTCAGTGCTGTGACACTTGGTTAGATCCTGGCTGCCCTATCTCAATCAACTCAGGCTTCTGTAACAAATTAGCAAGGGCCAGGGTCAAATAGCAAACAAATGCACTTCTTCCTGAATCTGGAAGATTAAGATGCTGGGGGTTCATTTATGATGAAGGCTGTCTTCCTAATTTGAAAATGGCTGTCTTCTCGCTGTACCTAAAATGAGAGAGGACAGAGGAGAGAGAGAGAGAGAGAGAGAGAGAGAGAGAGAGAGAGAGAGAGAGAGAGAGAGAGAGAGAGGAAGAAGACAACAAGGAGGATGCTAACTAGGGTTTTATTGCTGTGAAGACAACACGACCACAGCAACTCTTACAAAGGAAGACATTTTACTGGGGCTGGCTTACAGATTCAGAGGTTTAGTCTGTTATTGTCATCATGATGGGGAGCATGTTGGCACACAGGCAGACATGGTGCTGGAGAAGGAAATGAGAGTTCTACATTTGGATCCCCAGGCAGCAGGAAGAGAACTGCACCGCACTTCCTCCAACAAGACCACATCCCCTAACAGTGCCACTTCCTATGGGCCTATGGGACCATTTTTATTCAAACTACCTCAGAGGAGGAGGAAAGAAATGTGGAACGTTTTTCTTTTTATAAATGTGTGTTTGTGTGTGCAGATGTATATGCAGGAGGATGTGTGTGCATGCGTGTGTGCTCATATATGGAGACCAGAAACCAACCAACATTAGGTGTTTTTCTTAATCCCTATTTATCTGTCTGTCCATCCGTCCGTCCGTCTGTCTGTCTATCTATCTATCTATCTATCTATCTATCTATCTATCTATCTATCTATTTTTGAGACAGTCTGTCACAGAACTTGCATTTCACAGTTTCAGTAATTAAGAAGTGGCATTATTTATATCTGGCTTCCTGTAATTCAGAGACTAAATGTAGAACAATCCCAACTGATAACACATACAATTTAATTGAACCTTAATAAAGAAACCTCCTTAGATGATATCAATGGTAATGCCCACCCAATTAGTACCCTAAGGTCCTGTCTCCAGATAATACCACACTGAGAATTAGAGGCTCAACATGCTGCTTCTGAAAAGACAGGGCATTCACACCATAGCATTGTCTGCCTGCGTGTTTTGTGAGATGAGTTTCTGGATAAGGGACTTGAGGACTAGGTGTTGTGGTTAACTTCCACTTGGGAATGGGAACAATAACTCCTGTCCCACAGATTTATTTTAAAGCTGAAATGAAGCTGCACGTGGAAGTGCTCCGGATCGTGCCTGACATGTAGTCAGCAAAGAGCTGAAGAGGAAGTCTGCCATGTTGGCTGTGGCCACAAGCCCTGCAGTCACAGAGCCTCAGGCTTAAACTATGGCCCTAAATGTTCACTGTATAAACACCCCTTTTTTGGGTGTTGCGGATAGAGTTCAGAGCCCTGAATGTGCCGGGCGAGTGTCCTACCACTAAGCTATGTACCCTCAACCTTCATTTAATTTAGGCTTCAGTGTTTCAATGGAGAAAGTGATGCTAAGTTACTGTGTAGCTCACAGGGTTGATATAGGATTCAAATAATGTGTGTATTAACTGCCTTGGCTTGTGGTGAGTGCTCAGTCAGTTCTCAATTAGAGCTGGGAAGAAGTGTGAGGTACTTACCTATTTGTTTGTTTGTTTGCTTTTGAAATGAATAAAATTTAAATTTAGCTCTCAGCTGTTTGAAATTGCCTGGGGACACTTGGGGTTGGGTGGGTGTGGCACCTCTTGGTCTCTCAGTTGTTAAAGATAAAATACTTGTACTTGCATTTTTTTCAATCTCCCCAGGCTGACTTCCAGATATTTCCTACCAGTTCTACCTTTAAACTATATTTACCATATAATTTATTATATAGCTTCTCCCCACCTGCATGGAGGTTACTCTTACTTGAGCCACTGGGTACATTGGCTATAGCCTCTTACAAACCAACACCATTCCACTCACCTAAGCAGCGTGTGTTCCACTCCTCCTCACTGCTTAGCAACCTCTCCTTGCTTACTCCATTGCAAGCCCAACAATGCATGTGCTGTTTCTTCAGTCCAGGAGGCAAACTCTCAGCCTGGAGATCTGCACGGGCTGTCCCCTCTTCCTTCCTGCTGGCCTGAGTATTCACATGGCTTGTTCCTTGTGCTTGGAGTTCCTGCCTCATCGCTATCTGCAGGAGACCTTTCTTGGTTTCCTTGTCTATTCAGCAATGGCCAATCCCTCCCAAGTCCCAGTTTCCAGCATTGCTGCGTGCTTGCCCTGTCTTTGCTCAACACTTACCCTGTGTGTCATTTTGCATGTTTCACTTATTTTTTAAAGATGATATAGATTGCTTGTCTCTTCCTCTTAGGATATAAGTTGCACAAAAAAGGGAGATATTTATTTTGTGCTAGAACATGGTACTTAGTACTTAGTAAGTATTCATTTGGAACTCGCTAGAGGGGTCTGGAGAGATGGCTTAGCAGTTGAGAGCACTGGCTGTTCTTGCAGAGGACCTGGGTTCGGTACCCAGCACTAACATGGTGGCTCCCAACCATCTGTAGCTTCAACTTCAGGGGACTTTTACACCCATTTCTGATCTCTTTGGGCATCAGGAGCACAAATAGTGCACATACATATATGCAGACAGATACTCAGACACATAAAAATTTAAAAATCTAAAAAAAATTAAAAAGAAAATTGTTGAAGGGAAAGAACATCATAGACATTTTTGTTTGTTTCTTGTTAGCTTTTTTTTCCTTTTAAATCAAGTCACGTTATAATCCTGGTTGCCCTCAAACTCACAGAAACCTTCCTGCCTCAGACTCCAGAGTGATGGAATTATAAGTATGTATGGCCCATGAAGAATAATTAAGGGGAGAAATAGACCAAAGAAAAAGAGTCCCCAAAGACAGGGGAAGAATCTTAAATCAGAAAGCAAAGGCCTGAAAAGAATTTGACATTTTTTTCCCAACCAATGAAAATACCGGACTTTTCTTTTCAGATTATAATGCAAAGTAAGATAGCTCCCCAGCAATTGCTGGTAGAGAAATGGTTGTCTCTCTACACAAGGTTGACACTCTGCAGTGGGCTTTGGCATCAACCCAGAACCTCTTTTCTATTAGGGACACTCGTTGGTCTCTGCATGCCTTTGCTTTTGATCCACTCCGTTAGCTGCTGGGGTGACTGCTTCCATTTGTAAGGCAGGAGCCCTGTCCCTGGGAGGCAGGTCCCCACCTCTGCCTGCACTCTCTATTCATGTTTTAAATAATTAGATTCTGGAGTGATTGACCATGGAAGATCAGTTCTCAATCACTCCTGAACACATTAAAATATTCGCGAGTACATGAAATAAAAATGTTGCTGTGCCGGGAACATTGATCAGAAGGGTGATGTTTATGTTGCTGTGTTAATTGGATTTCTGCAACAAGATGTGTGGTTGGGTGGGGTTTATCTGATGAGACGGAGGCTGTGACAGCAACTTCTGGAAGCTGTTCAGGGTGGCTTCAAGGTCAGGGACTTGAGTGTGGCCTCCTGGGGAGATGAGGGAGGTGATGGAGGCCTAGAGAAGTCTTGCAGTCCAAACTTCTTACCAGAGAGCTGTGTAGAGAACAGCATCTCTCAGATTGTCCACGATTTTAATGAATGTCATGTTTGAGGTAATGACCTGCGCCTGGACTTCCACAAAGCCCTAGGAACATTTGCTCACATTGAGTTTTATCTCTCATGCTGCAGCGCACAGCATCCAACATTACCGTTGATATCATCTATGGAGGACCTCTTTCCCAGGTTCTTTATTAAGGTTTAATTAAATTTTATGTGTTATCAATTAGGATTAATCTACATTTAGTCTGAATTAGAGGGAGCCAATTATAAATAACACCAGTTCTCATTTATTCCTGAATACAGAATGAAGGGTTTTAAACCTCCCTTGGAAAAAAAGCAAAAGAGAATCCAAATCACCCTTCTGTTGGTCCAAATACGGACTTTCAGAAGAGCTTTGTGCCCAGGAGACCAAAAGTTCTACTAAAATAAAATGAAAAGATGAGAATTCCTTCAGGAGAGCATCAGAGAACAGAAAGGGGGCAGAGAGGAAAAGGTGAGGCTCGGCCAATGGATGTTCACGTCTCGAGGTTTCACCTGGAGCAACAAGAGAGAGAAACAGAATTCTCTCCAGTCATTTCATCTTTGGAGAAGAGGCCAGACGAGCCAGCGCTCTGTGGTAGTGAGTACTACTGTTGTTTTTTATCCCCAGCCCTGTTCTTTCTGGGCACAGGTGGGATTAAACTCCTGTCTTCTTCCTGCCTTGAACACACAAAGGGGCTTGCAAGAAGATGCACCAGTCAGAACAGCATCATCCAGAAAGCAAACACAGCAAATGCCGTCGGTGAACTGAGAGGAACCGTGGTAGGGACTTTGGCTTCACGGTGGTGCTGGCTAAAGTATCTGGTGGAAGCACCTTTGATGCATGATCTTTGAGAGTCAGAGTCTATCACAGTGTGATGCCATTGGCATCTGCTCAGTGGATGGCAGCACTGACTGTTTATGTGGTCCAGGACCAGCACAGGGCTGGAGCCTTCAACGGCTCACCTTTACTGACCCACTTCTGTCAGCCCCACCCTACCTCCTTCCACGGTGCCCCACCCTCACCCCCAAATAGCACCAGCAGATGGGAAAAAAAGCCTCTGGGGGTATTCTAGATTTGAACTGTAACATATAGACTGCTGGTGGAAATGAACTGGTGCAGCCATTACAGAAATCAGTATGGAGTTTCCTTAAAAAAAAAAAAATTACAAATAGAATCACCATATGACCCAGCTATACCACTCTGGGTATTTGTCAGAAGCCAAGTCAGAACCAATAGAAATGCCTACTGCCACAGACTGAGCAGTCATTCATACCTTCCCACTGTGACAGACTCCAACCCTCAGAGATCATGAGCCAAAATTCACCTCGCGCCTTTAAGGTGCTTCAGTCGTTGACTTTAATCACCGTGAAGCAAAGGTCTCTACCACGGTCCCTCTCGCTTCATCCTCACCAGTGTTTGGTGCGTTTGCTTTCTTGATGATGCTCTTCTGATCGGTGTGTCCTCTTGCAGTTCACTAGACAACAAGTTCCTGTGTGTGCTCAAGGCAGGAAGAGGAGAGGACATACCAATAGAGCTACCTGCACACTCAGCTCAGTGGATGGCAGCTGAGCTTCTTTATTTCTTTCTTTATTTCTTTATTATGGTGCTATTCATAAGGACCAAGATATGGAACCAACCTAGGCAGGCATAAGTGGGTAGATGCATAAGGAAAGTGTAGTATGTATGTACAATGGATATTATCCAGTCATAAACAATGAAATTATGTCATTTGCAGGAAAGTGGATGGACCTGTGTTGTGTGAAATTAGCCAGACCCAGAAAGACTAATATTATACTTACTCTCATATTACACTAATATCACTCTAATATTACACTTGCTCTCATATGTGGAATCTGAAAAAAAGATATGAAAGGAGAAGGGTGAGGCAGAGGGGACAGGAGTGAAGGGGTGACTATGATGGACATACTTTGGAAATGTGTGAAATGCCATAATGAAATCTACTGGTTTGGACAGATAATGTACACTAACAATGTATGTGCATGTGTGGAGGTCAAAGGTCTATACTGAGTGTCTTCCTCCGTCACCCTCCACCTTACTTTTTGAGAGAGGGTACTCCCACTGAACCCAGACTTTGCCATTTTGGCTCCATTGGCTGACCTGCAAGGCCCCAGCATCTTTCTGTGACTGCCTTTCCACCTGGGAGACAGACAAGCCTTTTCCATGGGTACTGGGTATTCTCGGGCTTGTACAGCACTTCATCCCCAGCACCATCTCTCTGGCATGTACGCTAACAGGCTTTACAACTTACAAAATATCGTGCGGTTTGGTGTGCTTCACTCATCTCGCTGTGTGATTCTGGAACACAGTGCAGGCAGAGCCCTCACTCCTCCAAGCTGAGCGGGCTGCTATCCACTTTGCTCTGCTGCTGTGTTAAGTCTGTAAAGTCATTGAGATGCCGAGTTTCTTATTTTTTTTTATTTTTTTTGTGACTTCAGCATAACACACCTCATCCTGCCCGGTAGAACCTTGAGTGTATGAGCTCAGCTGTCTTGTAAGCCCTAGTGCCTGACTTATGGTGTCAGTTCTATGGACAAAGATAATGAAGAAATATCCAAAGGGTTTCCTTCAATGTATGGCACACAAGGGGCCCACGATAGGTATTTGCAAAGACCGCTGTGGTCTTAGATGTCTCTATATCATGCAGAGGTGATGGTGCTTGCAGTGCGCTGACAGCATGTTCAAAGCCTGATTGATCCCTTAGCACCTCAATATCAAACAGATCTCTATTTATAGAGCAGGGATACTGCACCAGGCACTGCAGAGTCCCCTCTGTTAAAGGGTTTACAAAGTTTTAAAATGTACAAGCTGTTAACAACACCCCCCCCCCCAGCTCTCTTTATTGATCCTAGGATACATGACTAGTGAAAAGACAAAAAACTAAAACAAAAAAACAAAAACAAAAAACAAAACCTTATGACAGTTACACAGAGAGTTCAGAGAGTTAGCTTGTACTGTGGCACACTTGTGGGCTTCGGTTTTTTTTTTGTTGTTGTTGTTTTGTTTGTTTTTACAAACACCACCAAGTGTGACTTGTGGTTTATAACATGAGCCTGCGTGTATTTTCCTGCTTGAGTATCACCTGAGTGTGTGCAACCAATATCCAGCAGATAAACCATGTAACTTCAGAGCCAGGTTTGCTCTGGTGACCTGTATGCTCGGTGTGCTCCATGGTGCGTGCTACTCTGTCAGGAAAGCGCTGTGGGTTCCCATGTCACGGGAAGCCCAAGGGTCACGGTGAGGACATTTCAAGTGCGATCTGCACCTAGAATTAACACTAGAATGACACTGTAGTCAGGAGGTTTTGGGTCACAGGTGACAGAGGAAATCTATTAGCTCTTATAACCTGAAAATTAAATGATCAAATCATTGGGCTTTCAAGTATTTAGGTATTTAGGCTGTATTTAGGTACTTAGGCAATATCATTAGCTCTCTCTCTCTCTCTCTCTCTCTCTCTCTCTCTCTCTCTCTCTCTCTCTCCCTCACCCCACTCTGGCTTGCTTCTCTGTATTAATTTGATTGCTTTTTATGCATTTAGTGACAAAAATGGCATCCCTCCAGACTTTCTTTCATATGAATGAAACCAGGAAAACTACTACCCCTGTATTAGAACATTCTAAGGAAATTTCTTGGAGGGTTCCAGAGTTAAGCTTTCAATATACAAGACCTTCTAAAAAAAAATGTAAGAACATCCAATAAAGAGATAGGCAAAGGAAGGGAGTGGGCAATGCCAGACAAGAAAAATGCAAATAGCTAATATGCAAATGATGTTAAGCTCATTCTTATGAGAGGAAGAGGAATGCAAATCAGAACCACAGTGACTCTGGAAATTCATTAGTGTGGCCCAAATCAAAATGACTTATAGTCATGGCTGTGATCATTGAGAGAATGAAGAGTCTCCTCCTTTGAGGTATGAATAGGAATTGTTTTAGCCAGTCGAAGGAAGAAAATCTGGATGGAGCTCCTAAAATGTAAGATGGGCATGTTCTTTGACTCAGAAATGAAAATAAACATTCCATCTATTACAAATATCCCAAAATTGCAAAATCTTGAAAAGAAAGGAATTGTCCCCAAAATGGAGACTATTAAAGAAATTGTAGTATTTTTGTATTCTAGAATTTTATGCAGTGATTGAGAACAGGTCAGGGTGTGGGTGTGTATGTGTATTCTGTGAAGTAAGTTTGTATAATATGATCCTAGTTTTGAAGAACAGCCTACTTTAGGTAGGAAATCTTGCATGTGGCTTTTCATGAATGAACATTTATATAAACTCAGGAAAAGCATGAAAAGATAAGGTTTTGTATTTATTTTTAAAATTAATTGTTTTTAGGTTTAAAATCTGTTTTAGTTTTTAAATATGTGTGTGTGTGTGTGCATGCGCGCACGCGCGCGCGAGTGTGCGCGAGTGTGCGCATGGGTGTGTGCATACGTGCATATGACTGCAGGCACCCATAGAGGCCTGAGGAGTCAGATGCCCCTGGAGAGGAAGTTGTGAGTGGTTGTGAGTTGCCTGACATAGCTGCTGGGAGTCTAACTCTGTCTTCTGGAAAACCAGTACATGCTCTTAGCCGCAGTGACATCTCTCCAGTCCCCGTATTAGCTGTTTTGAAGGCAATGGGGGCACTTACAGCAACAACACAAATAGTACTAATATTGAAAGAAAAAATTATTAAATTATATATGTATATATCATATATATGATATATAAATATATATAATATATCAAATTAAAACTGTTTTCTTATAAGAAATCAGGAGGGTACAGAGGGACATGTTAAATCTTTAAGAAATATATTTATTTATGTGTCTTGTGTGCACGGGTGTGAGTGTGTGTATACATATGGCACACATCCCCTCTATGAGTCTTGGGGGATTGAACTCTGTTTATTAAGCTTAGCAGCAAGTGTCTTAACCTGCTGAGTCATCTCATGGCCCTGACACCTTGAGTTTTGCAGTTGACATATTGGGATCTGCATGTCTTGTCAGGGTGTACTTCACAGAAGGTTGGTACTAGCACCTACTGCCCTGTTTTAGCTTGGCTGTGATGGAATGGTCTTGATCACGCTGGGCACAGAAATGCACTGCGGAGGTGCATTTTCAGTGTGACCAATGATATATAGCAAGTCTGTACTTGGCAGTTCACTTAAGGATGGTAGAAGGATTTGCCCCTGATTGCTAAAAGAGATTTGCTGTCCATTACATATGAGTCCTGTGGATTCAGTCAGTCAAATGAAGGTATCTGTATTAGTTACTGTTCTGTTGCTGTGACAAAACATTTGACAAAGAGCAACTTAGAGGAGAAGAGGCCTTATAGTTGCAGAGGGGATACAACCCAATCACCGTGAGGAATGCGCAGCACGCAGTAGAAGCAGCGTGAGGCTGGACTGCCAGCCAGGAAGCAGGAGCACCACCTTACATCAGCACACAGGAAGCAGCAAAGGAGAACAGGACTTAGGGCCAGGCTGTAAGCCCACCCTCAAAGTGATGCACTTCCCTCCAGCAAGGCTGCACCTCTTAAAGGTCCAATAATAATAATAATAATAATAATAATAATAATAATAATAATAATAATAATAATAATGGCATTATTATTATTATTAGTAGTAACTGGGGATCAAGTGTCCAATATATGAACCTAGGGGTGACATGTTTCATTCAAACCACAATAGTGTCTGTTGTAGGCTCATTGTCTGTAGGCTTGATTTTTTTTCAAAACCTACTTTATTTAGGATTCTTAAACACTTCCACCTCACTTCTAACCCACCAACCAGAGGAAGGGGAGAAAGAATGTTAATAGGAAAAAGAGAGTGTGTGTCTGTTTAGATGTAGTTCCTTGGGCCACTTCCACTCTGCGTGGACACCAGCAGTCCAGCCCAGTAGCCGGCACCAAACAGCAACAAGAATCTGAAGAGGTGGCACAGCCCAGCAGAAACCGCAAGGCTCTGCTGAATGGGCACAAGTCTGTGGAAGCTGCCAGAGTCAGCCGGGGTGCCAGGATGAGGTCTCCGGAATGTTTCTCTCTATGAAGCGAAGACTAGCAAAGACCAGCGCCATCCCGCAAGGATCAGCGCAGTGTTGCATGGCGTAGAAATGTCAAAAGCGTTATTTTTATCCTCCTTCCCGCCATGTGTCTGCTCCCAGCAAAACATCACATGCCCTCTGTTCTAGAAAAGACATCACATGACCCCCCACAAAACAGCTTTCAGCAAAACACTGCGTGGCACGACTGAGTCTTCAAAGAAACCGGAAACTTCCACTTCAATGGTCTCCAAGAATTACATGTGGAGGCCTCATGTGACATGAGCTGGGGACAAAACTGATTCTTTTTCACTTATTTTAGGTTATTACGTTAACCAAGGAGTCAATACCACCCCTTGTGATCAACAGCCTTAATGTTTATATCCAACCCAACCTGTATTCACCTAGTGAATGTTAACCGAGTACCAGGCACCAGGCTAGGCACAGCCTTGGTCTTGAATGTGCTCAAAATCTGTGCTCCTCACATTTATACTGAGCAGCCATTACTACCCAGAAATGGGGTGACAAGAACAATCTCCTAAGAAGTTATAGAGTCTAAGGAGAAATAAAGCATACAGTCAATCACCATTTAGAGAATAATGAGAGCGTGAATAAAACATATGAGAATGCATGGAATACAGCCAGGGCTCTCAAACCGCTGTTTATTATTGCAAATAAAAAATAAATGAAGCTAGCTTTAAAATCAAGAAGTATGAGAAGTAGCAAAAACTTTAGAAGGACTTCAGGAAAACAAATCTTTAAGGAACAAAGCAGAAATGCACAGAGTCTAGAGCAGAAGGTGAGATGTGTATCAGAGAGGTGGTTCTGGGCGGAAAACCCATGGTTTCTCTTAAACTCTGGCAGCCTGCCTCAAGAGGGGGAAAACAAACAAAATTATCAATGGTGAGATGCTTTCGGAGGCCTGTGAGAGATTAGAAACCTAAGATATTACCAGGCACAACTCTCTGCAACGACACAGATTTGTTTTGCGAAATACGCATTACAAAAGTTAGACTTATGAAAAAAGAATGAGCCTGAATTGAAAAAAAAAAGAGTCACATAAACGTAAATGCAAATTACAAATGTTAATCCTAAAACAGCCTCTTTGTGTAGATATTTTTCTAATTTTTTCTTCAGACTTTCCAATAAAAGGTTTTTTTTTATTTGACTAATGGTTCCAGATTATAGAGAAGCATAGAAAACCCTTTAATTCATTTTATGAGGATAGCACAAGCCTGAAATCCAATCTAGAACAATATAGTGCAAAGGGGGAGAGGAGGCGACCATGGCACTAGATGAAAACTATAAATAAAATAACAGCAAACAATTCGATAATGTGCTAATGGAATCATTCTCCATGACCAAGTGGGGTTTGTCCCAGGAATGCAAAACCTTTTCTTCTGCAGTTCATTTCATTTAAAAAGAAAGAAAATAAAATCTTAGAGACAGATTCAGTCATCCTTTCTGGATAGCTCTTGGCTTCCATGCCTCCCTCCTCTA
This sequence comes from Acomys minous, assembly GCF_964271855.1. NCBI lineage: Eukaryota > Metazoa > Chordata > Mammalia > Rodentia > Muridae > Acomys > Acomys minous. The sequence goes on along the minus strand of NC_140484.1, from coordinate 77,802,084 downwards.
TTCTCCCCTCCCCCTCCTAAAAGCCGGAGATGACAGCTTTTTTGAAGCTGATATTTATCCCTCCAGTTTATGCTTTCTGTTGTTCCTACAACTTTTAATAAAAATTTCACAACTAACCAGCCATACATGATTTGTATGCACTTACAGTGTCATAGCTGGCTATCTATGAAACGTGTCCCTCTGGAGCTTGTTTTTTTCCTCTCATGACTATGATTTTGAGATTCACCCATGTCGACACAAGAGATATAGCCCATTCATTGTATAAACACAACATATTTATTTAATTACTCATTTTCAAATCATGCTTTCCTAGTTTCATTTACGTTGCAGTGATGAAATACATTGACTCAGAGCAACTTGGAGGAGAGAGAAGATAATTTGGTTTATAATTCCAGGTTACAGTCCATCAGTGTGGGCATGTCACAGTAGCAGGAGCAGAGTGCATCCATGCTCACTCACTTGCTTGTACTAAGCCCAATTTCTCAACTCTCACACAGTTCAGAAACCTCTGTCAGGGAATGGTGCTGCCCACAGTGGGCTGGGTGTTCCCACATCAACAGATCAAGATAATTCCCTCAAGCCATGGCCACAGGGCAATTCAGCATAGATTATATCTCACTGAGACTTTCAGGTGACTCTAAGATAGGCCACCATTGCCCTTTAAATACTATCCACTGCATATGTGGACATTGTTCTAGAGAGAACATTGTGTTTGCGTCAAGTTACTATGTTGAAGCGCTAACAGTGCATTAGGAGGGAGGGGGACTTTGGGAATCTTATAGTCTGGATCTTGTCAATCCAAAGCGTGTATGTTAAAGGCTTCATTCCCAGATATTAGGAAGTGGTAGGACCTATAGGAAGAGGGGTTTAGTTGGAGGAAGCAGGTCACTGGGGACATGCCCTTGAAGGGTACATTGAGACCTGTCTCTCTGCTTCCTGACCAACATGAGATGAGCTGCTTATCTCTGCCAGACGCTCACTGGCATGATATCCTGTCTTGGCATTGCCTCAAGGAAACAGGGCCAAGCAAGTATATGATCCATAATTGCTCTGAAAGATCTGAAAATTTGAGCCAAGAAAACCTCTTTCCTCCTTTTAGGTTGCTTAACTCAGGTATTTTTACAACACAAAGCTAACGCAGGACGTAATTAAGTCCTGAAGGCAGAGCTCCCATGAATGGAATCTATGTTCTTATCAAAGAGACTCCAGCGCTCCCTCAGCCCTGTGAAGACAGAGTGAGAGGGAGGAAGTCTGCAGGCTGAGAGAAGTTCCTCATCAGGACCTGATAGGCTGATGCCTGAATTCAGGCTCCTGGCTCCAGCCTGCCAACCTCCTGTTGTTTATAAGCCACTGAGTTTGCAGTGTTTTGTTATAGCAGCGTGGACTAAGACAGAAATGTAGGTTGTTTCTTTTCTTAGAGGCTGTTTTAACAATGCTAGAACAAATGTGTACACTTCCCCACCCACACGTGTGAATGAGGCTGCAGTGGCAAGCCTCCTGTTAGCAGGCAGGGATATTTCTGCCTCCCACACCTTGCTAACTCTTGTGTGGGACGGGCTTTTAGTCTAGTTTTAATTTGCATTTCCTTGATTACTAGTGAAGTGGAGATTTTTCTACTGTCTGTTGGTTCAGAGGGTTTCCTTTCGCCTAAGTTGTCTGTTTATATTCGTAGCCTCATTTATACCAGATTAAAGCAATTCTTTTCTTGTCATGTTGGGGGGGAGGTTTCTATATATATTTTAAATGTTGAGCCAGAGTTGTTTTATAACAGGAAATCTATTCATAAAATATTCCATATGGTTATGTCAATAGGTAGCGAAAGGCCCTTAATAGACCTGAGGTTTATTCCTGACATAAAGGCTGTTAGGAATGTGAACTAAAGCAAGACAAAATGTATCTTCTGACCCCAAGAACACTTCACTCTGGAAGAGGAAACACCAAATAACATTTCCTCCGTAGACAAAGAGACTCCCTGCTATGAGCAGAATTGTGGTCCCAAAATCCATATGGTGAAGTCCTAACCCTCACATACCCCAGAGGGTGGCTAGAGATGGTCTTCTTAAAGTGTTTATTCAGTTAAAATGAGGCCGTTAGCATCTCCCTTGTCCGTGCAGGGTGAGGAAATTCAAGCCCAAACAGTGAAGGGGAGAGGTCACATGGAGACACGGGAGAAGGCAGTCATTTGTAAGCTGAGGAGAGAAGCCTCGGAGAAGACACCTCCCACTCACACTTTCATCTTAGACTTAAGCCTCTGGAACCATCAGAAAATAAGCTTTGCTGTTTAGTCTCTCTCTAGCCCATCACTCTTAGATATTTTATCATATTGTTGTTATATCATATACATTAAGTATATCCTATCTTATCATATATGTTATCACATATTGTGAAAATGTTGCCCAGTTCCCAATGCCAGCGGTGTTATGGCATAATGGAGAAACAAGAGATTCCACTATCAGGGAAAACAGAAGAGTGTAGGGGTGGGTGAGATGGCTCAGTGGGTAAAAGCATGATAAGCCAAGTATTGATGGGAGCCCAAAGGTCCTCGCACTCACAGACAAGCCCTAGGGAAACCAGGACGCTTAGACACGTGGGACTGTATCTTCTATGGGAGAGAGCTACAACTTGTTTTCCCACCCGAGAGCCTGGGAATGGAGGTGGTTAATGATCTGTGCTATCTGAAGGGCCAGGCTGTACCAAGCTCCCCACCACCAGGACAGGAGGTGGCTAACAGCCCAGATGATCTCTGTGCTATCTCAGTATGACCGAGAAGCACTGTTCTCCCTTAGGCCCTTAAGATAACACACAGAGCTTATCTGTAGAACCCACTTTTATGGAAGAAGTGACAGGTACTTTGAGAAGAGTTTCCACGTAATGACTCCTCCTTGTGCTCACAGTATGATGTTACATCAGGAAATGTTTTTCCAAACTATGTTGTACTTAAATATGCCTAAAATAAACTGCCCGGTGTCAGACTCGAGAAGTTAGAGCCAATGCCGGTTGTGATGAACTGGATTTCCTTCTTACTCCACTGGTGGTGGCAGAGACTCCCCCACAAAGTATGACCCCCCAGAACTCATTTAAAGGTGAAAGGAGAGAACAGACTCCACAAAGTTGTCCTTCAGTCAAACACATGCACTGGGGTGTGCCCTCCCCAACACATCACACACGTATACACCCACAAATACTGATAAATATAAATTTAAAACTGATGTGCCCCCTTGTTAGGAATTGTCAGAACCTTTGTGGGAATGCGAGGATGGTGGTTGGCTAGGAGCCGAACACCTGCAAGTCAATAGCTAGACAGCTATTTTCAGTAACACCAAAATATAAAATAGCCAGGCTGCTTGCAACATGACAAGTGCATGAAGAAAACCCTAAGCACTTCCTGAGCAATAGAGATGGTTTAAATCCACAAAGAGATTGCTCAGTCATCTGCATTAGAACATAAAGAATTTGGAGATTCTAAATTACTCTAAAAATATCCAACACTCAACATGTGGTGTTTACATTGTGAGTAGCTTAATAAATTAACTCTGTGGCTCAGCTAGGATAGTTTGAAAAAGTGGATGTTCAAGATAGAGTTTATATCTTCACAGTTTATTGCAAAGCTCCACCAATTAGGACAGCATGGCGTGGTTCTAGAATTTAGCACCAAGTGAGTGGATCAAGGACTGTATCCTGAAAAGACATGAACAAGTGTCTGTTTATTCCAGATGAGGGACCACCAGCATGCTGGAGGAACAGCTCCACCAAGCCTAGGCTGGGACCAGTGAGCATATGGGATTTACCTATAGGAGCGTGGGCAAGGGGTTACTTGTAGGACTGGCCCCCAAACTGCTGCATCATCAGAAAGTCCCACCCTGCATGCATCATGACTCCCCCATACTCCATCGATGGAGTCCCTCCCGTCCTTTATATACTGCAGCACGCCCCAGGGAACATGTGCCCCTGTGGAGAGGGAGCACTGGGAGTGGGGGGTAGAGTTTCGGGGTGGGGGTGGGGAAGAGGTTTTCATGACCTTCACTGCCTCCCTTTTTATGAAGGAACACCAAGAGGTTCACATGTGCTGAGGGTCTCCTGTGGGGAGTCACAATGGCCCTGATTAAGGTGGTGATGGCAATTATGCTCAGGGGACAGCATTCCACAAGTTCCGTATTCAGCTTTATTATGCTAACCAATGTAAGTGCTGGCTGGAAAATAAATGATACAAATGTATTCTTAAAAAAAAAACCAACTTTAAGGACTTTTAAAAAACAACTATGGGTGTCAGATTCCTTGGAACTGGAGTTACAGCAGTTGTGAGCTGCCATGTGGGTGCTGGGAATTGAATCTGAGTTCTTTACAAGAGCAGCCAATGTTCTTAACCACTGAGCCTTCTTTCCAGCTACTCAAATGTCTTTTTTTAAAAAAAAAATAACACAGTGCTAAGGAGGAAATTGGGAAACAAGTTTTCTTCCTATTCGCATTCATTTATCATCTAATTATTTAAAAATTTTATTATGTTTCTTTTTTAACATATACATTTATATTATTGCACATGGGTGAAACAAACTACATACAGCAGGAAGAACCACAAGACAATCAGGAATTACATAAATGTTACTTTCATAGTGATTTGGGTATTTGTATCTGACAAACTTGAAGTAAACATCTTTCCTATCTTGTTGGGTCTAAATTTCTGAATGGAGATTAATATCTATGACATCTCATCTCTATTAACTTAAGACATGTATCTTGATCTAAAAACATCTTAACCCGTAACCTACTAAGCTTAATTGACAGATTAAACTATCTGGTCTTCAAACCCATCAGATACTTGAGAAGGGATAAAACTTAAATACTTGAGTGAACCCGGAGTTCAGGTTAGCAGCTTCCAAATTAAAAAATGTCTGAGACAGTTTACTGCCTGAACAGTCACCCAACACTCTCTATAACGTTGGAACATCATCTTTAACCTTCCGGCCCAATATCTCTGACAGACATATTTGCGAGGCAGGGACTATTGAGGGCTTGCTTACCCTGTCTTGGCAGAGCTTGGCCATTGACTCTGCCTGCATCTAAGGTTGCCCATTTTTAGGCAGAATTCTGTCTGTGGCAGAAACAAGGACATTTTTCTCAGTGGCTGGTTTGCCACATTTGAAGCCAACTCCATAAGGAGGTTCATTGATGTTGATCATCTTCTTTGAGGTAGGCTGTTAACTTGCCAGGAGTTAACTTGTCTTGTTGTCAAAGAATCTTTAGAATAATAAAAACATCTTTAAATGCTATATTCTGTAGGTCTTTGAGGTTTTTGAAGACCTTATTTAACTATTTTACCTCATATATCTATAGAATCATATCTATCTATTAGACCTAGAGTATATATTCTTGTGATAAAATTAGACTAGCTTTTGATATGAGCATGATTTGCATCTATATACAAAATTCAATACCATTGAATTAAAAATAACCTTATTTGTGAATAACAATTAGGGCCTTGAAATGAGGAGTAGATTCAATAATCTACCTTTTGCTCTATCCTCCCTCTGTCTTTCTTTATCCCCCTTTCTTTCTTTTCGGCTCCTATCTCCTTACCTACAAAAGAAAGATAAAGGAAAAGAAATATGTCCCTGAGCCAAACCTAGTTTCCTCTCTGTAAAAAACCAATAATACTTATAACCAACTCCCAATGAAAATAAGCATATGTAGACCAAGAGAGTAAACAGAAACCTGTCCAACCCCCCTTTGAGGAAATGGGACATTGTTCTCTTAAAGTTTCTTCAGGTTGATTTAGGGTGAATAATTCCTTTGAAGTGCCCCCCCCCACAAATTGGGGAAATTGGTTACATAAGCATTTATGGTTCATTTTTCAAAAGTTGTGAAGTTCCAGGCTTAATAGGAGTCCTGCGTGGGACAGTCTGAACTAGTGGACCAGTTGGGACCAGAAGTTTTCTACAGCGCTGTCCTGGAGGCTGTCCTGTTCTGATGGGTACCCACAACGGAGAGGTCTGGGGCTGGATCATGAATGATGCAGGGTAGTAGCATCCAGGTTGCTGAAAGGAATCCTTTCAGGTCTGATCCAGGGTCGGTGTCCAGTTCTTTTGTTCTGAAAACATAATTTCTCACAAGCATTATACAGTTCTAACATTGTGATGGTATGAGGTGTGCAGGATGCACAGAGCAATTAAGGCTGGTTCTCTGCTCCTTGTATGAGCAGAAGTAAGACATCTACAAATCTTCCTTCATGCCATACCAAGAATGGCCTCTAATTATAAGTCACAGAGATGGCTCAGTGGTTAAGAGCACTAACTGCTCTTCCAGAGGTCCTAAGTTCAATTCCCAGCAACCACATGGTGGCTCCCAAATAGGCTTTTAAAGAAACCAAAGAGGAAGTGTTTGAATTAATTGGTTGGGCAGATAAAGGGATCCAGTGTTGGATTATGACATTTGTGTCTGTTGCTATTGGCTTTGGTACAGGGTTACAATCACCCCACCTATCTGCAATAGTCAGGTTCCTGTTGTTGTAACTGAATGCCCAAGAAAGATCAACTTAAAAAAGAAACTTGTTTATCTGGACTGAAGGTTTCGGGGTCTTCAATCCATGGGCACTTGGCCGTGTTGTTTTGGGCTTGTTTCAGAGCAGAGAACTATACTAGGAAATCATGTTGAAGAGAAGAATTGCTCACACCTTGGTAGCCCGGAGTCAGAGAGAGAAAGTGAAGGGACTGGGTTTCCAATATCCTGTTCTTGGGCAAGTTCCCCGTGACATCATTTCCTTCCATAAGACTGTTGCCTCCTAATGGCTTTACCATGTCTTATAGAGCCATAGGCTGTGACCAAGCCTTTATCCCATGGTCTTTTGGGGGACAATGTGACTACAAACTGTAACACTGTCTCATCCCTAGTTTCCTTTTTCTTGGCTGTGCAGAGTTTCTATAGGCTCCTTTATGCCATGGAAAAGTCATGTGATAGAAACTATTCTTGAGGGATGTGGTAGGGAGATGGTTCAGTCAGCAAAGAGCCTGCTGTACAAGCATGAGGATGTGAGTCCAATATTCCAGAATCCATGTTAAAAAAAAAAAGCTCAGTGTGGTGGCACATGCCTGAAACACAGAACTGAGACTATGTTTGGCTAGTAAAAAAAAAAAAGCTGTCTCCATAGATAACACTCACAGTTCTTAAGAAACCACGCTTAGGGAGGATGTCCCCACCGGAGCCTTCCTGTTCACTTCCCTAGGCAATTGATCAGGTCTTAGAGGCACCAGGAAATCAAAGGTCTGGCTTCTGCCCTGGTCTTGGCCCCACCCTTCATCTCAACAGCACAGCCTGGTGGGGTCTTCTGGCAAGCCAAGGGAGCCAGAGGTATTTAGGAAGTGGAAGGATTCTGTGACTCATTCAAAGGCCCAGAATAGGTGCATGAGTGTGAGCATGCAGGTGATGTAGACTGCAAGAAGGAGTTGGAGGGAGAGACATGAGGAGCCCCTCCAGGGTGATGTAGGATCAGGGGATTGGCACACACTCTCCTTCCCTGACAACTAGCAAGGCAGTGGTAGTTCAGGCTCTGTGGCCATATGGGTCTTGTTTTAGCTCTCCTGCCCTAGGAGTGGGAAAGAGCCACAGGCATTAGAATAAACAACAGGCTCCAATAAAGCTTCATCTACATGAACAATGGTGCCTGAGACTTGGTCTGTGGACGACACTTTTCAGAGTTCTGGTTTAGAATATGGTCTTGTTGTTAGACCAGTCCCCATTGCTTCCTTGTAGGATGCTGGGAAACACTTTCTGGGAATTCCATTTCCTCTTGTCTAAAGTGGAGGGTGACAACGGTACATGTCACAGTGCTGTGTACAGCCAGTGCTCAAGAAATGGCTTTGTTGTCAGCCTCACCTTTACAATGATTATTTCTAGTGAAGGACAGCGGCTCTTGGAAAGGTCACCCTAGGACAAACTTGATTCCCCTTCTCCTGCCTTAAAAATAAAGTCAGAACACCAATTGCACTTAACACTTATGTCACCAGGCACGAATCCGACACTGCCAACTCCCTGTAACATCTGTTGGCAGGTCTGTGGATACACTTCACATCAAATCTGAATTCCTAAAGGATCCACGCTCATTTTTGTGCCTTCAAATTGGATCGTGAACTTGAAAATTTCACAGTACTGAGACAGGTTGGGACTTTATGGTTGTTTGGGAGGGTAAGTCATTGCCCTCATAAATAACATTCTGACTTCTCAAGTGTTCCCTGCATGGCCAGCCCATCCTTCTGCACTTGGGCTAATTTCTTCCTTGCTGGAGAGTCATTTGTCCTTGGGTGTTCAGGAAGGGACATACATTTTCCTTTTACCCTTTATAGTCTCCCAGAACATCCCCAAGTCCCTGCTCTGGGGATTACCTGTGTGGTGACATCGTTTGTCACTGTCAGAAGCCAACATGTGGTATCTGAAAAGCTGGCTTTTATCTGATCAAAGTGCCCCTGGCATTAAGATGTCCAAATTATTTTATTTGATTTTTTTCCAGAGCCATAAGTCAGTGTCTGAGGTGTATCTTGCAGCCATCGCTTTACCTGAATCCCCACTGCTTTGATCAGGGCAGCCGTGCTTGCTCCTGCTTGCTACAAGGGTTTCCTGGTGGCCTTGCTGCTTCTGCTTAGGGGTCCTCATTAGTGTCCCCCCCCACAAATTTCTCTATATAATGGCCACATTTTGTCTTAATGCAGCTCAAGTTGTTATTAAAATTCCCCAATGTCTTTCCCAACTCTTAGAAGAAAATCCAGGCTTCCTATAGCTGGTGATTCATGAGGCTCCACACCACCTGTCTCTCTGCTCCCTCCCCAATCTCACTGAAGCAATTGGTCCACTATACATTTCCATATACAGAAAAGGATGGCCCACCTTAGGACTTTGTACCTGTTCTACCCATCTACAACATTTTCTATGAATATCTTCTTGTTGTTGTGACCGTCGCTATAGGTTTATCGCTACCACTCCTTCTGGAGACTGAAGGTTCTGAAAGAAACTGTAAATACTCCAATGCCTATTCCAGAAATAGGCCACTTGCAAGTCTTGGTTCATGGCAGCGTCTCTTGGACATCTGCCTCCATTGTCACATCTTCTCCACCCTTCTGTCCTTTTCTCCATTATAAGGACCTTGTGGCTGCAGTGGCCTAACGTGAATAGTGCAGTATAATCGTCCCACTTCCCCACTTAATGCCATTGCATCTGCCATGTCCCTTCTGACTTGTGATAGAACAGATGTGCTTGTAGATCCAAGAGATTAAGAAATGGGGCAGAGCAATATTTTAGACATCACATTGCTTTTCTAGAATTGACCTATATCTCTTTTATTGAAAATAGATTTTTTTCATACAATATATTTTGATTATGTTTTCCAATTCCCAAACTCCTCCCAGTTCTTCCAAACTCCCCTCAAATCAGGAGCCACACCCTTTCTGTCTCTCTCTAGAAAACAAACAGGCATCTATGGGATAATAATAAAATAAAATACAATAAGATAAAATAAACCACAAACATGCGAGAATAGGAAAAAATATCAAAGGAGAAAAAGCACAAGAACCACATATAGATGCAGAAACACACATGTTCTAACACACAGGAATCCCATATGAACCCAAGACCAGAAGGGCTAATATACATACAAAGGACCTATAAGGCAGGGAAAAAACCCTCAAAACTAACTGTCTTGACTTAACATTATGAGACAAAGAACCTTCAATGATACTGTTGAGTTTCTGTAGATAGTCTGTTGGCTTCCTACTTGTTGGGCATGGGACCTACCCTTAAGAGCAGTTTGTTTCCCTAGTGAGACTGGCTACCTTGGAGAAAACTAAATTCTCACTTGCTACTGTATATCAGTTGGCCACAGCTTCTTGGTTAGGGATGGGGGCGTTTGTCCACTTCTCCTTTCAGCTGTAGTGCCCCATTGGTGCAGGCCTGTGCAGGCCTTGCGCACGCTGCTGCGGTCTCTGCAAGTTCATATGTGTATTCACCCTAGCCCTGTTGTGTCTAGAGGACTTTGACTTCCTGGTGTCTTCTATTCCTCCTGGCTCTCAGACTCTTTCCATCTTCTCTTCTGCAAAATTCTCTGACCCTGAGGGAAGAGATTTGATGGACTGAGTGTTCCATGTCTCTCACTCCTTGTGTACTGTCTGGCTGTCGGTCTCTGTATCTGTTCCCGTTTGCTGCAATAGGAAGCTTCTCTGATGATGGCGGAGCAGGGAACTGATCTGTGAGTATAACAGAGTGTCGTTAGGAGTCATTTTATTGCTATGCTCCTTTAGCAGATCGGTAGTAATTGGATTCTGTTCATAAAGTCATCTCCTGTGCCAGTGACTTCAGAACTAGCCCGTTTTCTCTTCTATCAGATTCAGTGTGTCTGGCCTTATGCTGAGGTCCTTGATCCATTAGGAGTTGAGTTTTGTGCAGGGTAATAAGTGTAGATTTATTTGCATTCTTCTACACACAGCCTTCCCCTTTGACAAGCATCATTTGTTGAAGATGCTGTGGTTTTTTCCAGTGCTCATTTCTGGTTTCTTTATGAAAAAAATAATCAGGTGTCCATAGGTGTGTGGGCTTATTTCTGAGCCTTCAATTCTATTTCATTGATCAGCACGTCTGTGCCAATACTATGTTGGTTTTATTTCTATAGTTCTGTAGTACAATTTGAGTTCAGAGATGACAATATCTCCAACAATTCTTTTATCATGCATGAGAGTTTTGGCTATTCTTTTTTAAAATGGGGATTGCATTGACTATGTAGATTGCTTTTGGTAGGATAGTCACTTTAACTATATCAATCCTGCCAATCCATGAGCATGGGGACGGGGGCTCTTTCCATCTTCTGATATCTTCTTTAATTTCTTTCTTCAGTGTTTTAAAGTTTTTAATATGCAGAGTTTGGTTGTAGACTCTGCCTGTATCAAGGTTGCCCATTTTTAGGCAGAATTCTGTCTGTGGCAGAAACAAAGACATTTTGTCTAGTGGCTGGTTTGCCGTATTTGAAGCCATCTCCACAAGGAGGTTCATTGATGTTGATCATCTTCTTAGAGGTAGGCTGTTAACTTGCCAGGAGTTAGCTTGTCTTGTTGTCAAAGAATCTTTAGAATAATCAAAACATCATTAAATGCCATATTCTGTAGGTCTCTGAGGCTTTTGAAGACCTTACTTAACTATTTTACCTTGTATATCTATAGCATATCTATCTGTTAGACCTATGATATGTATTCTTGTGATAAAATTAAACTAGTATTTGACATGACCATGATTTGCATCAATATACAAAATTCTATACCAATGAATTAAAAATAACCTTGAGTTGAGGAGTAGATTCAACAATCTACTTTTTGTCCTAAATGGGGTACAGAGCTAAACAGAGAATTCTCAACAGAGGAATATTGAATGCCCGAGAAACACTTAAAGAAATGCTCAACATTCATAGACACAAGGGAAATGCAAATCAAAATGCCTCTTGTAATTTTTAAAAATTTTATTGAATTTACTCTGTCTATATATTCTTGGGTGTGTAGTCTTCCACTGGAGTGTGGTTGATGTGCCTTTCCACTCGTCATTTGTATATATGAAGGCTACTGATTTTTGTGTGTTAATTTTGTATCCTTCTACCATTGTAGAGTATCCACCAGAGATGACTACTCAGGTTTAAGCCAATAGAAAGTCTTTATTAGCTGGCTGGAGACTATATTGGGTGTTTGGGACCAGTGGAGTCCTGAACCTTTGTCAGGCTCAGCTTTTAAGCACAAAAACGATATCCTGGATTGACACATTTCAATTAGCAAGAACAATTATCCAGAACCAAAGAAGCCAAAAAGCAAGGTTAGTACATTTAGGGACTTTCCCAGAACTGTGAACTTTGATGGATTAGGTCTTTGTTCTCCTTTGGCAGGCGATGTTGCCTATATGCTGGGGTTCATGGCTTGGATAGTACTTTCATGATGGCATCAGTTGTGATAAGGTCCAGGGGCCTGTTACACTACTTTGCTGAAAGTGTTTGTCAACTGTAGGAGTTTTCTGGTGGAATATTTAGGGTAACTTATATATATTATCATAACATCTAAAAATAAAGATACTTTCATTTCTTCCTTCCCTATTAGTATCTCCTTGGTCTCCTTCAGTTGTATTGCTCTAGCTAATACTTTAATAGTACTATATTGAATAGGCAAGGAAAAGAGTAGACAGCTTTGTATTGGTCTTGACTTTAGTGGAAATGTTTTGAGCTTTTCTCTGTTAAGTTGATGTTGGCTGTGGTCTTGCTGTAATTCATCTTTATTATGTTGAGGTATGTCCCTTGATTCCCTAATCTCTCCAGGACTTTTATCATGAAGAAGTGTTAGATTTTTGTCAAAGGAATTTTCTGCATCTAATGAGATGATCATGAGGTTTTGTCTTTCTGTTTGTTTATAGGGTGGGTTACATTAATTGATTTACATATGTTGAACCATCCCTGAAACTCTGGGATAAAGCCTATTTGACCATGGTGGATGGTACGTTTGATGTGTTCTTAGATTCAGTTTGCAAGTATTTTAATAATTTTTACATCTATGTTCATAAGAGATATTGATCTATAATTCTTTTTTTTTGTTGGGTCTTTATGTGGTTTAGGTATCAGGGTAACTGTAGCCTTGTGAAATGAATTGGGAAATGTTCTTTTTCTTTCTATTTTGTGAAACAATTTGAAGAGTATTGGCATTAATTCTTCTTTGAAAGTCTAGTGGAAGTCTGTGTTAAAACCATCTGGTTCTGTGCTTTTGTTGCTGGGAAATTTTAAACAAAAAGTTTTACAGAAAGTTATATATCTGTTTAAATTGCTTACCTGATCCTAATTTAACTTTGATAGATGGTGTGTATATATTCTATTTATGTTAGATTTTTCAATTTGCTGGAGTACAGATTTTTAACATATATCCTTATGATTCCCTGGATTTCCTTAATGTCTGTTATTACCATATTTTTTGGATTATATGGTGTACCTGACCATGAGACACATTCAGTTAAAGCAGTAAAACAAGAAAAACAGTAAAAACAGCAATCAGACCATAAGACGCACCCTAATCCCTCCCACACACTTTTGGAGGGTGAAAGTGCGTCTTATGGTCCGAAAAATGCAGTATGTCCCCCTTTTCTTCTCTAATGTTAATTTGTATATTCTCTCTCTCTGCCTCTTAGTTAAATTAGCTACGATTTTGCTAATCTTAATGATTTATCAAAGAACCAACTATTTGTTTCATTGATTATTTGTATTTTTTTGTTTATCTCTATTTTATTGATTTCAGCCCTGAGTTTGATTATTTCTTTTTGTCTGCCCCTTTGGGGTGTTATTTCTTCTTTTTGCTCTAGGACTTTCAGGTGTGCTGCTGAGTTACTACTATGAGATTTCGCCAACTCTTTTTTTTTTTTTTAAATGTGAACACTTAGAGCTCTGGACTTAGCGTCTCATCACTACCTTCGTTGTGTCTTATAAGTTTGGGTATGCTGTGTTTTCATTTTCATTAAAGTCTTAGAAGGTCTTTAATTTTTTTTTCTAACTTCTGTCTTGAACCAGTTTTCATTCAGTGGTGAGTTGTTCCATTTCCATGAGTTTGTAAACTTTCTGTGTTGTCGATAATCATTCCTTTCTAAATGCTGATCCTGATCAAAAGTTACCTCCTTGGGGAAGCTATATTTGCTCAATTTTTCATTGCTGTGACAAAATGCCAGTGCCAGCTTAGGGAAGGAAAGGCTTACTTTGGCCCAGAGTTTCTGGTACTTCCGTCTATTGTGTCAGAAAAGGCATGGCTGAACTCATGGTGGTAGGAGCATTGGGCTGACATTTCTTATGTGACATGGACCAGGAAGCAGAAAAGAGATGTCAGAACCAGAAGGGGGCTATAATCTTCCAAGTCTTACCCACTAGGAACCCACTTCCACCAGCCATGCCTCACTTCCATAGTTCTCAACACAATGGCACATGCTAGGGACAAAGAGTTAAATCACAACCAATCTGGGCAACGCAGTAGGACCCCATGTCAAAATAAAAAGCTAAGAGAGGTCTATGAACAGAGCTTAGTGGTAGAGCCCTTGACTAGCATGCATGAGGCTGTATGTTCAGTCCCTAGTCCTGGAAAAAAAAAAAAAGGAGAGAAGCCCTCCCCTATGTTTCTATGTAGAAATAAGAGGCTGACTTACTTTTTGAGACAGTCTCTTATTGAACCTGGAGCTCAGTGTTTTGGGCCAGATTGGCTGGCTAATCAGGAACCTCCTGTTAGTGTCCTGTCACAGTGCTGGGCTTACAGGTGTACACTACTCCATGCCTGAGTTTTTATCTTTGCTGCTTGGGATCCAAGTCCTCATGCTTATGATCCGGTTCTTTACCCATTTAGCCACCTCCACATCCCCTTATTAGTTGAGAGTTTTGTCCTCTAAAGCTAAAGACATCCTTCAGAGGACACAGAACCCGCCAGCATGCATCTCAATCCCTGAGATCCTCTGGGCAGCTGGCATCTCCCTCTCTACTGCTTTGGGCTAAGGCTGAAAACTTTTAGATGGGCAAGAGGAGAGAATCTTGGCTTATTCCCAAGTCAGCCTGGCCACTAGAATCCTAGGTCTAGTGAGGTTAGGATGCCAGGGGTTCAGACTTGCCATCCTTTTGCAGTAGGGAATCAATGTCATCAAAAGCAAAGAGTGAAGTGCAGCAAGGTTCAGTGCACAGGCACGACCCTTGCCTGCTAGTTACAGTCTCAGCGTATCCTCATCTGAACCAGAAAATGGCCTGTCTGGTTAGAGTGCCTTCATGCACTAAAATTTATGATATTAATCCCAGTGTAGCGGAAACCTTTTCCAGCAGCGGGCTCTGTGTTTCAGACTGGCCTCCCTGAAAGCAGACCCTAAGACAAGGATTTGCATAAAATGATTTATTAGGAGAGGCTCTAGGAAACACTGGGAGGAGGGAAGGGGGGAGGATCAAAGAGAGTGTGGGTCAGTTCAGCTCAGGGCTATGAGGATCCATGTCATCTGGGAGCTCAGGGTAGTACAGGTTGGTTCCTACAGGAGCCAGTGTGTAGAAGCCTGTGTCTGCTGCTGACTGGCTAAAGGCTGTCCACCAAGAAAAATGGAAATTCTCAGGTACCTTTATCTCTCGGTATACATAGGCCGAGTGAAGCCAGGCTTCTGACCTATCACATAGATGTTGAATGAACGAAAACCACCCCAGGCTTGTGTGCAGAGTACAGTGAAAGAGCCGAGGGTGTGGAAGGAGAGCCCTCAAGAGTGGTTATGGTAGAAACAGAGCCACTGATTGATGCAACACAAATTCACCCATTCTCATCTCTGTGCTGGGCTCTTGGAGATGCAGGTGAGATGAGAGGCAAAGGATGAGGACGGCTGAGTGGAGTAAAACCGAGAAGAAAAGACCAAGGTGGCATGTGCAAAGATCTCACAGCAGGCTGACAGAGGGATGGAAAGAAAGCTGCTGTGTCCAAGCCCCCAGCAGCAAGTGGGGAGCAGCAAGAGATGAGCCCATGGCTTGCTTTCCCACATTTGCCGCCTGATTTCTTTTTGATCCTGTTTTAATGTCCTTTAGACTCAGATCTGTGCTCTGTGCCATGGTATGTTCACTGGGAGCAGAGGAGAAATGGGGATCTAGAGAGGGTGTGAGGTGGGAGAGTCTATTTTCAACTGTTCATCTTTTCCCCACTGAAGCTTATAGCTGAAATTAATACATAAATTTACAGCCGCAAGTCAGTTGTGATAAATAATCCCAGAAGTGTTCCGATTATTTACATTTTTATGGAATCTTGCTTGAGCAAACCCAGAGAGCGCACCAGGCACTTGAAGAATTATGTCTTGTTCAAAACCAATTTAATAGCAATGGAAAATAAAGCCATCTGTGGGAACTTGTAGAGCAGGGTAGTAATTCTCTGCCAGATGAGCAATATGTGGGAAGCACTAAGCTGGTCTGGGCACACAGAGGCTGGAGCACTTGAAGAGCAATAGCCTAACACCGTCCATCTGAGGGCATCAGCCTCCCAGGGTTTCTGGCTCACACATCAGATGGGTGAGGACTCTGGTCACCTAGCAACCTTGAGATCACTCCTTACACAGTGGAGCTGATTGGTGTGGGTTGTTGGAAGGGGATGAGAGATGGTTTGGGGAGGAGTGAAGAGCCTGGGTTTGGTTTTAATGATTTAAGAGATTGCATCTGATTTCTGTGTGTGACATTGGCAAGCACTGTTTCTTGTTTTTCCCATTGGGGGGCACATACTTAAATTTGATTTTAAAAGGGATGTATGAGTGATTTTTTTAATACTAGTGGAGCGCTCTCATTTTATCTTCCCCTCTCTCCTTCCCACTCTTCTTCCTTCCCTCCTTCACTCCTTTCTTTTTCTCCTTCCTCTTTCCTTCCTCCACCTCTCTTCTCTTTTACTTCCTCCTTCAAATCCTCATTCTACTTTCCTTTTCCTTTCTTTCTTCCCCTCCTCCTTCATTCTTCCTCTTTTGTCATCTTTTGACAACTTTAATGAAGCATAATTTACATACATCAAAACCCACCATGGTATATGCATAGGTCAATGAAGTTTAGAAAATTCATATAATGTCACAGTTGTCCGCACCATCCAGTTGGAAGACTCCTGGCACAACCTGACGTTTTCTCCTTCCCATTTATGGCCAGTCTTGCTTTGGGCTGTGGCTCTGGGCAGCCACCATGGCATCCTCCTCCTTTTCCATCTCCTCAATTTCCTTTTGTAGGAGCCCCAGGCAAACAGAATTGTATACTCATTAGTTACATATCTGGCTTCTTTCACTTAGCGTATTTTCTAGATTCATCTGTGATCTAAGGATAGTCAGTTTAAGCCTTCCTACAGCTGTGTGTATATATTGCATTTTGTCATTTCGAGCCAGAATTGCCCATTTTCGGCACTGTAATAAATACACTCTCTGTGAGCAATTGCCGAGGTGTCTTTATACTGATGCTTAGTTACATTTTCCTTGAGTAGATACTTGTAAGCAGAATTGCTGGGTAGTGCGACAAGTGACTCAGGGAGCTGCCAAAATGTTTGCCAAGTAGGTGCCCTCATTTGAGATTCCAGCATCAGCATGTGATGGAATCAGTTACCTCACATTCTTACCATCTTTGTTAGTGACGCTTCTTAGTTTGACCACTCTGATGTACACACCTCCATGTATCTCTTTGTGGCTTACACTTGCAGTCCCAAGATAGATAACAGGATGGGAACCTTCTCATAATTTATTAATCATTGGTGTATAATTTTAGTGACCTATCTATGTGAGTAGTTTATTCAAGAAAAGCTTACAGGGCTGGAGATAAAGCTCAGTGGTAGAAGACATACCTAAAGTTAAATCCCAGCACCAGATTTTTAAAAATTAAAATGAAAACATAAAGAAAAAAATAAAATTAATTCATTATGCTCAATACAAGTCAATTGTATCTTGTGAGGGACAGTTTTGCTTTGTAAGAATTCATTCTGGCTAATGAGTCCAGAGAAAGAACTCACTTTCCCAAGAAAGACATTATCAATCCATCCCTGATAAACTTGCCCTGATTCAACCAGAGAAGTGTGGTGGGCAATGGAGGAGGATGAGAGAGTTTGAAGAAAATAATTAACGCGGTGCACACCTGTAATTCGAGCAGTCAGGGAGGCAGAGACAGGCAGATCTCTGTAGTTTGAGGCCAGCCTGGTTCTATAAAGTGAGTCCAGGACATGCAAGGCTACACATAGAAACTCTGTCTTGAAAATCTCAGGAGGAGAAGGAGGAGGAAGAGGAGAAGGAGGAGGAGGAGGAGGAGGAGGAGGAGAAGAAGAAGAAGAAGAGAGAAACAAAGAAAGGAGAGAGGCTGGCACAGTTGGAAGTGGGACGAGAGACTGTGTTCAGTGGAGGGGGTGTGTGGAAGAAAAGGCTGGAAAGACAGAGCCCTTGGCAAATGTTTTCCTCTTGTCTGTCTTGTCTTTGCAGTTTTTAAGTTACCTCTTTTAAAGAGCAGAAGTTTTAAGTTTCAGGGAGGTTCAATTTGTCATTATTTTTCTTTCATAGATTGTCCTTTTAGTGTTATTTCTAAGAAATGGTTTCCTCATCCAAGCTCACAAAAGTATCTCCTAGAGTTTTTATAGTCTTAGCTGTTCTATTTGGGTTTATGATCCATCTTGAGTTAATTTGGTGGGTGGTGTGAGGTAAGGGGTATCCAACTGTTCACACAGCATTTGTTGAAGGACTATCATCTCTTTTCTGCATTTTCTTGGCTCCTTCCTGGGAGTCATTTGATCACTTCTGAGTGGGTTTATTTCTAACTCTTAGTATCTTTTTAAAGAATAATCTCTTTCCCATTTGATCCAAGTTCACGGGAAAGTAATTGGAAATTCTACCCTCTCTTAGATAAGGAAACAACCTGGGCTACTCTGATGTTCTCTACCCAGGATTTGAATCTGAAGCTGAGAGACAAAGTAACTCATCATAAGTGGAGTTAGATTTAGTTGTAAAGATGGTTTCTATCCAGAATCTTTCCAAGAAAAGCCTTTGCAACCAGAGAGGCCTTAGCAAACTTCTTAGGACACCTAAGAACCGAGGATTGATTTGGCTTACAACTTGAGAGCGTGGGAGATCCAAGATCAGGCAGGTGGTTGCATCTCGTGAGGGCCTCAAGTCATGATGGAAAATGGATGGGGGAGCAGCTATGTGTAAAATGTGAGGGTCATCTTTATCAGATGTCCATCCTAGGCCTAATGAGCTCACTCTACTGAGAAGGCACTAACCTATTCCTAAGGGATCTGCACCCCCCGTCACCTCTGTGACCCACACTAGAGATGGGTGACGAAGGATGAGAAGCCATCATGAAAAGCAAAATAACAACAAAGCCAGTGTGTTAGGAAGGGGGAGACCCTGAGCTGAGTCTATGAGTGCATGGAATGAGGGAAGGAAAGCTTGCGAAGGCCTCTAGGGCAGGCCCCAGCAAACTCTAGTTGGAGGCCTGAATTCTGCTTACCACTTGCTTTTAAAATAAAGGTTTATTGGAACTCAGCCACAACTGTTTGCGTCCATGTTGTCTGTGGCTGCTTGTGTCTCCTAGCAGCAGACTCAAGTAATTGTGGCAGACATGATATGGTTTCCAGGACATAAAGGTGAAGAGCTTTCTCTTCTCAGTTGAGAAGTCTGGGATTCACCAAATGCCATCAACTTTACCTCTTCTTGGATCCGAGAGCAGCTCTGTGGCAATTCCTGTTGACTTCCGCTCAATAGTCTTTGATTCTGTCTCCTTCTTTCTGTCCCCAGCAGTCATTGCTTTCTGTCTTGCCTGGGGCTTTGGTGTTTCCTCTTCAGCCACTCCTGCTTTTATTCCAAAGCTGTTGCAGCACATTCTCCACTGTGTGGCCAAAGTATTCTTCACCACGTGCAGCAATGGCAGTCTTTCCGTGGCTCCCTGGTTCTCTTGGAATAGTGACTGAAAACTGCAATATGGCCTTGACTGTCTTTCCAGAGCCTTCTGGTGAGGGCTTTCCAGCCTCTTTGCTTCTCTGGACCATGGTGAATGAAGAATTGTCTTGGGCCACAAGGTGTACAACCTATAACTTTCAGATTAGGAGAGCACATATGCATTTATTTTGTGTGCTACTGCAACACAGCATTGTCATCTGCCACGTTCCTGTAAGAACCACACGATTATGTTGTGAAAAACTCACAGGAAACCCATAATGTCTTAAGTAAGCTTACAGTTTTGTGCCGGGTTGTGCTGATAGCTATCCTGGGCTTTATGTGACCCGAAGGCTTTGAGTTAGACGTCTCCACATCTGGTGTAGGGTCCACACCCACCATTCTGTGCATTCTTCCAGGCTCCCTCCAGAACAGGATGTTTGAACAGACTATTTTCATTGCTCTTCTGCGTGTGCCTTCCATGCTTCTCCAGTGACCCCAACCACACTCCATGCTTCTCCAGTGACCCCAACCACACTCCATGCTTTTACACTGACCCCAACCACACTCCATGCTTCTCCAGTGACCCCAACCACACTCCATGCTTCTCCAGTGACCCCAACCACACTCCATGCTTCTCCAGTGACCCCAACCACACTCCATGTTTCTCCAGTGACCCCAACCACACTCCATGCTTCTCCAGTGACCCCAACCACACCTCATGCTTCTCCAGTGACCCCAACCACACTCCATGCTTCTCCAGTGACCCCAACCACACTCCATGCTTCTCCAGTGAGACCTTTCTCATTTTTAGGACCTACTCTGACTATCACTTCACCAGAGAAGACTCCTTGCATTCTCTCACAGGTCAGTGGTGTCACTCCAGGCTGCGGCAGTTCTGCATCTCCACCCTCCGTCTTCGTACCTAGTTGCAATCACAAGACTACATTTGTTTCTGTTACTCAAGTAAATATCATCCCAACTAAACAAACATTTATTTAATAAATGCAATAATTGAATAACTAATAGTAGATAATTATTCAGTTATCGGATTTTAGTCTGGTGCCACCACCATGACAGAGAGCCATGTCTTGCTTTGTTGGTCGTGGTATCTTCAGTTGTGTCACACAGTGCCTGGCATATAACAGGTTTTCAATCAATATTTATCAAAATGTTAGGGAATGAATCTTATTCCATCCACCTCTGGGTGATAGGAAAGAATCTGCTGTGTAGCCTGCTGTGGCTTTAGGTGCCAGAGCCTCAAGTTTATCTCGTGAGAATGACATTTAACCAAGAGAGTTGACCCCAGCTGGTGTTGGTTGAATGCCACTTGGAGACAGCAGCAGCAGAATTCGTCCCAGCCAGTGTCCGCAGGCCCAGCCAGTGTCCGCAGGCCCAGCCAGTATCCGCAGGCCCAGCCAGTGTCCCCAGGCCCAGCCAGTGTCCGCAGGCCCAGCCAGTGTCCGCAGGCCCAGCCAGTGTCCGCAGGCCCAGCCAGTGTCCGCAGGCCCAGCCAGTGTCCGCAGGCCCAGCCAGTGTCCGCAGGCTCAGCCAGTGTCCGCAGGCCCAGCCAGTGTCCGCAGGCCCAGCCAGTGTCCGCAGGCCCAGCCAGTGTCCGCAGGCCCAGCCAGTGTCCGCAGGCCCAGACAGTGTCTGCAGGCCCAGCCAGTGTCTGCAGGCCCAGACAGTATGTACTTAGCTTGCTTTCGTCCTCCTGTGTCCCATATATCAGTCACACAGAGAAGGATGGAGCCCTGACGTGTTTACTCTTCTAGTTTCTCTACATTGGAT
Source organism: Acomys minous (assembly GCF_964271855.1). Classification (NCBI taxonomy): domain Eukaryota; kingdom Metazoa; phylum Chordata; class Mammalia; order Rodentia; family Muridae; genus Acomys; species Acomys minous. The sequence continues at coordinate 77,780,883 of NC_140484.1, read as the reverse complement.
CTCCTAGTCATCCCATCCATGGAGGATGCTAATGAGAAAAGGCAGACAGGTGTCTTGGTGCCATGGTGCCCTTCTACCTCCTCCACTGTCTGTTAAGTATTCCAAAGGATGCGGACACAGACTTTTATTTGTTTTCCTGGCCCTAAACTGCCCCTTGACATTGCCAGTGATTACTTTTTTTTTTTTTTAAACCACGAAGGAAAACTAGGTCCTTTCATCCACTGATAAGGTGTCAGGTGACAGAGAGATCAACATCCCAACACATAAATCTGCAACTAATCCTTGGGAATCAATATTTTTCATTAAGAACCTGTGAGAGTTGGGCCATTATGGGGAAAATCTGTTTAGGTTGACACCTTGATGAAGTTATTCAGTTCAGGGGCTTAAGTCATTGAAAGGTAATAAAGAGCACAGAGCAATCTCCAGGCTGGTTAGGGGAGAAAACGATGGTCGTATTGAGCTTCAGGGCAGTGAAAGATGGCCTCCTGATTTATTGGGGAATGATAGGGTGTTGTCCTCTTGGGCAGACCAGAGCAGACACAGTCAACATGGCAGCCTCTCATCCCTCTGCAGCCGCTGCTCTTTATGAGCTGTCTAGCAGTCGAAAGGCACCGGGGAGATATCTTAGGGCTCTCAGGATATTTACAGGGTTCGCTAAGACCCCACTCTCATAACAATCTTTCACATTTTGGATTTTGTCCTGAGGGCCATGGTTCAGTGGGGGCATTGAAGTCCAGTGTTCTAAATAGTTTAACAATGACATTGAGTTAAGCCAGGGAAAGCAACCAACCAACAACCAACCAAAACCACAGGCTTAAGGCTGGAGATGAACTCTGGCTGGTAGAGTGCTTACCTCGCATGCTGGGCTTATCACTGGGCTTGGTGGGACACACTGTGATCCCATCACTCAGGAGGTAGCAGCATCAGAAATTCAAGGTCATTCTTGATTTACTTACTTAAAGAGGCCAGACTGGGGATACATGAGACAAACAAACAAACAAACAAACAAACAAAAATACCCTCCAAGCTCATTCAAACATGATCAAGGAAAAAGCAAGAATTCAGAGAGTAAGAATCACATTGGATGGGGCTTTGAAAATGTGACTTCTTGGTATCTTGATTTTAGAAAACAACTCCGGTTAGGATCCTGGCTCCGTCTTTTTACAGTCACATTTCCTTTTTCCCCTCCTGGGACCCCTGTGGTGGGTTCTCACCATTTTTGGATATCTATACAACAAACAAGTCCCCCTCTTTAAGGTATTTATTTATGGTTCATTACTGTGTGTATGTGAAGTGTAGGGGCACATGATACAGCCTGTGTTTTGAGGTCAGGAAACAACTTTGTGAACTTAGTTCTCTCCTTCTACCTCGATGTGAGTTCCAGAGACTAAATTCAGGTCATCAGACTTGCACTGCGGGGTGTTGCGTGGCTTTACCTGCTGAACCATCTTGCCGGCCTCAGTCTCTGTCTTGTTTGTTTTGTTTTGACTATGGATTGGCTCTCAAAGCATTCATTCCCTGTATTCACAGGCTCTATCAACCACACACGAGAACCATTTAGACCATGGAAGTTCAAGAAAGTGCCAGTATGGGAGCAGCTTGGTGAGCTTTAGTGTGCTATCTAATTAAAGCAGGCAGACAGCATCTGTTAGGTCCAACGTGGGTCCCCAAAACGGCAGTGCTGGTGACAGTGTCCTAAACAGAAGGAGTCTCACCGGGTACACAGGATTGTTATTGAATAAACAGAGGCTTAAGCTGAGCACTCCCCAGGAATCTCAAAAGGTGAATTTCTGTTTTCCAGGAAAACCACTACCTCCCTCACCCACCTGCAATGGTCAGTTACCGCAGGCAAGGTCATCTCCTGTTGACCCCAGCAGCCCAAAGGCCCCCACCCTGCTGCCTGTCATGTAAAACCTGCTTCCGTTCCCACCCAGCTGCTGCTTTTTGTTCCCGTGAGGCAGCCCAGCAGTTTGATTCCACGGATAAAATTTTGTTTCTACCCACCTGGGTGGCTGAGGTTTGGTGGTTTCACTTCACCCTGGCTTTACCATGTCCACTGCAGAGGTAAGGCTGAGGAAGCAGGAAAGAGATGAAGGGTACAGAGAAGCTTGTCTCACTGGGAAGTCAGGCTGGCAGCAGATGGGGCGTGTCTGAGAAAAAGCAGTGATGAGCAAAGGCCTGGACCAGGGCAGCAAGCTTAGGAAGAGGAGCATTGACTGGCGAAGAGAAAGCAAGATAAGTGGATGGGGTTTGCTCAGAATATGCACTTGGGATGCACTTATTGGGGATGGGGCTTTCACTGTCCTCCCCTCACCCAGAGAGAGCAAGATGAAGAAGCTAAAACTAGGAAGAATTCAGGTGAACATCAAGAACTAAGGAACTAAAGGGAGGAGGGGAGAGAGACAGAAAACAAGAAGGAGACAGACTTGTGGGAGTCAGGGAAAGGCCAGCCCTGACACTATCCAAGTGAAGTACCATTTAGCCTGGCAAACATGGTGCCTCCTTCTCTCAGTCTGAGTGTGATGTGGGGAGCTAGCAAGCAGTGGTCAGAGGGGTGGTAAGAATCCACACTCTGGGCTTCCACTCCGCAGTGCTCCCCAGAGCTGTGCTCAGCAGAGGTTAGTCTTCTTAGAGCTCGTTGGGAACAGCATCCCCTGGAGATTCTGCATGGAAGTAGAGTTTCTGTGTACAGATTACCCTTGAGAAACTTCATGGGAAGAGAAAGGGAGACTCAGCCTATTGCCAGCAGGGAGGACCACTTTATAACTGGGGGAATCTTTGGCTGCTCTTATGAGTGCAAGGGGGGAGTGGAGGTGAGAACACATCTTTTCACATAAAAAAAATGAGCACTTAGGTAAGTGAAGGGGTGAGTATAGAGGAGAGATGGAAAAGCCAGCTTGTGCAGATCTTCCTTTGAAGGAGGAAGGAAGATCAGTATATTAGCGTCTGCCCATCCTTCTGATGGAATTGGCTCCACGACACAGCAGGCCATTGAGATTCTGAGAGAATTAGCTTAGGGCATCAGCTCTGAGCTCACTAATTTTCTATATTACGCTGGCTGGCCCACAGGAGTTGTCAGACCAGCACTTATTTCTTAGTCTTACGGTCGAACACTCCATTCATTTAGTCAGTCAACAAATGTCCATTGAATATGTGGCGTGTTCCAAATAGCAGGACAACACAATTGCAAGAAGAAGGACAGCTAGGTACAAAGCTGAAGACAAGCCAACTCTGTTGCCATGGAGCTTAGTGTGTTGTCAAGGACAGGCAGCCAGGCAATGGTAAGTGTGTTATGTGATAGAGGCCTTGCTCTGGATCAACCATGAAGCCAAAAGACTTCCTGGAAGAAGAAGCAAGTGAGGCTAAAAGGCACATGAGATAAGCCAAGCCACGAGCTAGAAATAAGTATCCTAGGAGGAGGACACACTAGAGAAATGACCACAGAAAGGTAGAGAGGGCAGGGCATGTTGGAGAAGTGGAGTAAGGCCCGAGAGGCTGGACTGCGGAGGAACAGGGGCATCATGAAGAGTGAAGATAATGCAAAGTTTCTTGGCATGGGTGGCTGCCATGTATGTGGTCACTACAGCAGTCCCATCTCCTAGTTCTGACAGGAAGGCAGAGAGAGAGAGAGAGAGAGAGAGAGAGAGAGAGAGAGAGAGAGAGAGAGAGAGAGAGAGAGAACATTGGTCAGAATTAGAATTCTGGTAGCTTGGCAAGATATTTTCTATAGTTTACTGAACGTCCCCACCAACATTCATGTTGAAAGTGAATCCCCATTGTGATAGTTACCATGCAGGCTGTGTGGAACCTGTGAGAGGCAAGTAGGTCACAGGTCTTCCCTCTTAATGGTTAGCGAGTTGTCTCAGATGTCTGGGAAGAGAGGGAGGGAGGGAGGGAGGGAGGAGAGTGTGAACAATCACCACATGCATTATGTCAGTAAATACATATCCTAACCTAGAGGGAACTGATTGTACCCACATGTTATGGTAGGCAAGGGGTGAACAGGGCTCAAGCAACTCAAGTTTATCCAGCTGGGAAAGGGCAGATTTGCATCTCAGATCCACCTGAGGTGAGGTGAGAGATCCTAGCTACCACATGCCGCCATGACACCCTTCTCTCTTCAGCTCACCCTCTCTTCTCCAGGTTCCGAGACAGATTTCAGGGTTCTAGGAGCAGCTCAGTGAGACGAAAGACTATTTTCCTCTCTCTGTAAGCAAAACTAGTGCAGGCTCCTTCCACTCTGATGCTCTGATAGTTTCAACATGGCTGGTACTTCATGATCCAAGATAGCAGCTCAAACTGAGCCGCCATGTCAGCATTCCGGCCTGTGTAAGAGAAGACGGTGCAAGGAAGGCACTAGCTTTCTCTAGAGTCACATATAACACCCCGCTTCCATCTTTTGACTAGAAACCTGGCACTGAGACTCAGTTCGAGTGAACCTGAGAAGTTGTGCCCTCTCCTTTCCTTTGTATTCATGTAGCCAACTAAACATGGAAGAGAAGACACTGAAGGAGCCATGGTTTCTGCCACTGGACTCCTTCTAAGTCTCTGGGTGAGGTAAACTCCTTTGAAGGCTGGCTGGATAGTTAGTCATCTTGGCTAGAGCACTTAAGAACCAAAAGTGCTAAAACCACTGACTTAGAGCAGTCCCAGGACACCCTTCTGAGATCTGACTATGAAGTCACTTCAATGTAGAGGTCTCCTCCGTGGGTGGGTCAAGCTCTTGCCCACTGCGAACCCAGGGAAGCTAGCTCACTCAGCCTTCCTCCCTGGAGACATGCTTGCTGGCCCCAGCACAGACCTGAATGTTGTTTTTCCAGAAGCACCAATAGCCTTGTCTTAGGCATTAGTTCTCAAAGGGCAGTGACACTGTCTACTGATGCCTTTATACATGGTGACTGTTTAGTTTATTTTTCAATTTCCTTGTAGCCTCCAGAGTCCTGCAAGGAAGTATTACTCCCTCTACAACTGTAGTGAGTCCACCAAGGCTCAGAGAGAGACGAGGAGACTTTCCCAAAGTCACTCAACAGATACTCAGTGGTGTCCACTGAGAGACTCTACCCCTACTTTGGGATACTCACTGCTGGCCTGTCTGTGGGTTTCCTGGTCCAGTTTATGCTTCCTTTAGTTAAATCAGAACTCTTTCTTGCTGCGCATCTTCCCCTCTCCTGTCCCACTCTCAGCTCCCTGTGCCACTGTGGTTTCGATTCACATGCACCCTTCTGGCTTTGGCCTTGGGCTCATCTTGGACCTCAACCAACTGGACCATCTCTGTGGCTTTTCCCAGGGGAAAAGGGGCAAAGCCGAGACATGAGCAAGGATGGCAAGTACAGGGGCAGAGAGGTCTGATGGTAGAGTTGGGAGGCTCTAAGCTCTGCAATGTTCTGGGGACAAGATAGAGGATCTGAGGAGTTAACCTCAGAGATGTGAAGGGGGGAGATGACTTAGAGGGACACTTAGAGAGTGACCTAGTGGGGTCAGGTCCTTGCAGAGGCTGGAGGGCCTGTGTGCAGAGCTACATCAGGCCATAGCATGCTCGAACATCTGCCCCAGGGGGTGAGGATGAGGAGCGACTGAAGGGGACTTTGGCATCTGTCCAGCCTTGTTACTGTGCCACATAGTGGCACACACCTGTAGTCCCAGCACTTGGGAGTCTGAGGCAGGAGGATCACAAGGTAAGGCCAGCCTTGGGCTACGGAGTGAGACTTGTCAACACAATCAAACAGAGCACAACGCAAACTCATATAGTCTGTCTAAGCCATGTTTATTAATGCTCTTTGACTCACTTAGTCATTTAAAAACTAGTCAATCATCCAATAAAACGACAAAACACGGAATAAAACAACAGTGAGGACGTTAAAAAGCATTCCCCTCTACTTATGCAGCTGCTGAGGGCTTTTGTCAGCAGCAGGACTGACTGCCAATTGATACACAGCCACTTGAACTTGGGCAATTGCCAAAGAGGGAAAAAGCTTGTGTTCGCCCTTCCCTCCTCCTCTAGATGGCAGCATAGAGCAGCGGTTTACTCGGGACTTCAGGCCTTCAAAACTTGTCATTGCTAACTAGGCATGCTGTTCAGTTAGTTTCCCCATGCATAAAGCGAAGAGGATGATCAAAACCTACTTCATAGGGGTAAGAGTTTCTCGAAACATCTAGGTCATAATCAGTGCACCACCCCTCTCTCTTCTTTTTCCTTCCCCTTCCTGTTGCTGTTGCCTTTATCATTTATATCATCATCATCATCATTATTGTTATTATTATCCACCACTGTGCTGCGATGGGGAGCCCCTCGTCTCTGTAATAACTCCCCTATGCTGGGAGAGGCAGCGACTTCACACTAGGCCAGAAGCTGCAGCCACCCAGCCCTCTGCAGGATCGAGTGATGCAGCTTTTAGTTTTGATCCTGTGACCCCCACTAAGGCAGTGAACGCTTGCTGCTGGTGGGTTGTTTTTTTTTTTTTTGTGAGTGTGTGTGTATTGATCAGCGTCACAGGGGTGCGACTCGGGTACTGTTCTAGAAGCACTCACTTTGATTTCTCAAATAAATCTTTCCCCCGGGTCCTGCTAGCAAACTAATTGGGGGTTGATTCTGATGAATAAATACGTGGCCGCCGCCTGAGGAATGGACCACGCCGGCAGATGGCTGGGGCTTGAGAAACGGTTGTGGCCTTCCGAGGGGCCCATCAATAATAGATCGGCTCTAGCCCTGGGAGAGGGAAGCGTTTCTGCGGCAGGTATGAATTATGGATGCCGTTTAGGGTAATGCGGATCTATCTCAGAGGTTCCGCTCAGTTTATGTGCTAGTAAAAGCCGGCAATTTGCCCGTGTTCCAGCTATAATTTGCGCTACATTAAGGGACCCTCCTTTCCATAATGGATGTGTGGTTGGACGCAGGCGCAGTTGGACCCAAAGGGCACAGCATGCTGGGCCGGCAGCAAGGCCAGGTGAAGGCCTGGGAATCAATCGCATGGTGAGGGCCTCTTGGCTGCAGGAACTGAAAGATATTTTAGCTCCCAAGGTCTGGGGAAGAAACCACACTCAAACCTAGTCCTACAGATGCACATGACGTGGGCCTTGAGAAAAGCCCAAAAGGAAACTGCCTACTGGGCCAGAAAGATACCAGCCCTGGAAGGAAGCCATAGACAGGTGGGTGAAAATAGATTCTAGAGCCCTAGTTCTGCCTTCTCCATTTGCCAGCTGTATGACCTTTTATAAAGTACGCCCCCTCTCCATGCATCAGTTTTCTCTTTTAAGTGGCACCAAGGTTGACCATTATGTGTTAAAAATCAGACATTTTGTCAGAGCCAACTGATAATCAGAAAATCCAAGGGCTGGCTGTTAAAGATGGCCATCATTAAAAATTAAATTTTATAAACTCGCAATTAAAATTAAAGGCAATAAATACTCCAGACTCATCAATTCCTAATGAATCTCCTCCAGTTTACTCTCTGTGCTCCGGGGCTATTTGTGTCTTTTTCTTCTGTGCAGTGACAGTGATACACAATTGTACTTCCCTCCCCATGACATAGGATGCCATCTTTACAGGAACAGGTGTGTGGGACTCCTCCACCTCTGAGGTCTGTGATGTCACATTGGTAACTTGCCATTGGTCATGGCGGGAATATTTATACCAAGGGTATTGGCAAATACTGCTGGCAGCACGACCCCCCCGCCCCCAAGCTAGTCGCTCAGCTTCAAGGAGCACACATTTAACACTTGTGGGATGCTACTGGAGAGGTCAAAGTATAGCTCTGTCTATTATGATGGACTCCCTTTCTCAGCGGGGTTATCTCTTCACCTAATCCCAATCATGTAAGGAGTGTCACATAGACCTCTGGGAAGACTATAGGCTGGACCCTTTTCTGATAGAACCACCTGGGGGATTCCTGTAAATATCCCACCCTATGCTAAGGGGATCCTAGTCTTAAGAAAATGACCTTTAATCGTACCTAGAAGTTCTTCCCCCACCCATAGGTTAATTAAGTACTGTGTTTTCCTTCATGTGAAAGGACCCTGTTCCACTGCATGTAGATTAAGTATCCTGGCACCCCTACCCCTAGCCAATCAGACATATTCACCCTCAAACCCCTCTCCACTGCCCAACCTTTATAAATAAAGGTTGGCAGGCTTGCTCTCTGGTGCTTGAGATATTCCTCCATCATGAGGACTATTCTGGGGAAGAAGCTGCTGGATGCTCAGGGCTCAACACTGGTCAAGGCTGTCAAGGCAGCTTTAGTGCTGACCGCTGGAGAAGCACCTGCTGGGCCTGCCTTGTGGCTGGTTTTGGGTGTCTGCCTGCATTCTCTGCCATGCTTAGCATAGCAGCTAAACGGAGAGCTGTAACACTTTTGGTATCATTATGGGACTGTGCGGCTCCTGAGTCTCCACTACTGTCTGACACTGGCCATTTCATTCTAAAACAGCTAAACTGTAACACCCAGTGGAGAATCATTTCCACCTCTCCCTAAAGTGCTCTAGACACCCCTGAGAGAGGAGCTGGGACCTTTGACCTCAAGGTCAATCTGTTCTCTTCCAGAACCAAGCAGCGCCTGGACTGACTCACCAGACCCGCCTGGCATTGAATGACAGATATTGACCTAATAACGTTGTTTAGATGGTTGGATGGCTTATGCATTTACAGATTACTTGGAACAACATCCAGCATATAGGAATTATCATGTACATTTTGCTATTATTTTCACAAATGTTCAGATTGTTTTTGAATATGGATCTAGTGGCGATTATTTGATGGAGCCCTTTAAGAAACCACAGCCATGTATGTTTTCCTCCCATCCCTTGTGATCCAACATCGATTAAGGAAAGGTGTATGAACTCTTTTTGGTGCTGAAGACAAACTAAAATTTCAGGGAAAATGAGGTTCACCCCTCCCCACAGTGTGTGCGCATGTGTGCGTGCACGTGCATGCATGTGTGTGTGTGTGCGTGTGCATGCCGAAGCCAGAGCAAGATTTTGGTGTCTTCTATTATTCTCTGCCTTCCTGTCTTGAGACAGGTTTCTCACTGAACCTGAAGCTCACCATTTTGGTTAGGCTGGTTGGCCTGTGAGCTCTTGGGATGTTTGTCTCTATCTCCCAATGCTGGGGCTACAGGCATGCTCAGACATGCCAACTTTTTTTCTTTCTTTCTATTTTTTTATTCTTTTTTTAAAATTTTATTTTATTAATTTATTCATATTACATCTCAGTGGTTATCCGATCCCTTGTATCCTCCCATTCCTCCCTCCCTCCCATTTTCCCCTTACTCCCCTCCCCTATGACTGTGACTGAGGGGGACTTCCTCCCCTGTATATGCTCATAGGGTATCAAGTCTCTTCTTGGTAGCCTGAAAAAAAAAGACATGCCAACTTTTAATGTGGGTACTGGGGATTTGAACTCAAGTCCTCAGGCTTACTGAGCCAGTGGTGGTACTCACTGGGCCATCTTGCCAACTGCCTCTCTGGCATTCCACTTTCAAAGGCAAACCACTCATTCAGGTCTGTGCTGCCATGCCTTCAACTTCATTTATAAAAAGGCTGCTCGCTGCCTTGTCAGTTTGGGTTGTAAAAGTGCCACAAGAGCCACTGTAATTGTTGATATCTGGTTGTTTTGGGTTCAAATCTTGATCCTGTCATTGGCTGGCCCCAAGGCTCTGGGAAAGACCTGTAGTTTTGGTAAGACTTCTCATTTGTAAAACCAAATAATAATATTAACACTTCTTGGCCATGAGATGAATTGGAATAAAATACTTGAGTTTTGCACTTTATCGTAGATGTGGTGGATGCTTAATAAATATGTCAACAAATGTGCTAACATGTGCATATAAATAAACAGTGACTGACTCTCAGCAACATGCCATCCCTCATTACTTGGGTAGTCTGAGCTGATCTAGGTAGCTGATGAGGGGAGACATCCTTGCCTCATCTCCCTCACACACATTTGTCTCTTAACAATGCACCTGTCAGCACAGGGACTGTGACCTCACAGGGAGGCTGAGGCCTCCGCCTCTGTCCCAGCCTGTACTCTGGCTGTGTGCTCCTGCTTAAGCCTGTAAACAAACAGCCCCTCACCAGGGCGAGAACTGACTGAGGAATGCAAGTTCAGCACAGCAGTCTAGAAGGAATGGGCTGGCGGACGGGTGTGCCTTGCTTTCTCAGTTGGAGCTCAGCAGAAAAGGCTGAGACGTTTTTTTCCTTCTCTAGCTCTGGCTGCTGCTTTCAGGTCTTTGTGCCCTCAAAGTTTGCCTGTATTCGCTGTTAGGGAAGGAGAGACAGCTTTCTCCTCAGGTGGTCAGATCTTGCAAGTCTTGGAAGGAAGAAAGTGTTGGCACTGCCAGGAAGACTGTCTGAAGAGCCAGGCACCCAGGCTAGTGATTCTTCCTGAGGCTACCCCCAAGTGGAAACAATAGTCAGAGCCATTAGACCCTGGGGGTGGGGTGGGGTGGGGTGAGGGAGCCAGCTTCTGACTTTGTCTTGGAGCTTTATGGGACCAGAGGCAGAGGAAGGAGAGACCAGTAAAGGATTCCCCAGGGACAGCCCTGCGCTCTTCACGGAGTGGGCTTTGAACTTGGATTTGTGTTTGGTTTAGACAAAGAAGCATATTACATTTATTTTTCAACCTAAGGGCAATTCATACTTGTGACTCGTGTAGTGTGCTGGGCTCCTAACAGAGGTCCGATAAGTGGCCGCTTTCTTCAAGTTTCCGTTTAATCACAAATCTGAGTCCCCCAGCAGCTTAGAGGTTGATTCTCTCCTTCTACCTTGTGGCTCCCAGGGCTTGAACTCAGGTCATCAGGCTTGGCAGCAGGTGCCATCACCTGCTGAGCCTTCTTGCTGGCTATAGTTTAGAGGATGAGATAAAGGCTCTTGGAGCTGGCCAAACCCCAAGTTCAGATCGTCCACCCATCGCTTAACTGGCTGCGTGAACCTCGGGCAAATCTTTAATCTGCCTAAAACCTCTATTGCATCGTTAGAGAATGATCTCCTTTAGTGTGCTGAGGCAAATGAAATCACTTGCCTAGTGTCTTGAACTGGATACATATCACTGATAAACCCTGTTTCCTCCCTCAGCACTGGGGACTGAACACAGGGCCTTGTGCGTGGCAGGCAAGAGCTCTGCCCCTGAGCTGTATCCCCAAACAATTGTCTGTGTTATGTTATGCTTTATGAACCAGCTAGGGAGAAAAAAAATCCTGTTAAGTTAAGGAAGAAACAAAGATTTTTAGTGAGGCCAGGTGTCTCCTCTGGGGTCAGAAGAGCTCTGGCAAGCCCCAACCTTGGCTTTCTTTGCGTCGAAGCCAGGAGGGAACACTGAGTTCCCAGGACCTCTCAGGGCCAGAACTCCACCACCCTACTGTCCCATGTTCCCCAAAAGCTTTTCAGAGCTATAAATATAGTTGGTGTCTGAGATTTGCTGGGTCATGCCTTTTGCCTAAGCAGACAGCTTGGTGTTGGCTCTTTTTCTCATTTCTCTCTCCCATGAATCCATGGTTGTGTTTCACTCTGTGGTTTTTGCTTGAATCTTCCAGAACCACTTAAGAGAAGAAGGAATAGGATGCCAACTTCTGGTAAAACCCAGACAGTGAAAGAACCAAGTCTAATTTTGCCAGAGTCGCCGATGTATCTGTTGGAGCTGTTTTTAAATTTTAAGTGGTATACTCACTTATTTAGTTATTTTTAGAGACAGTTTTCCAACTGTAAAAGCATAGCAATCATGAAAAACGTGGAAGCCAAAGATTCTATACTTTTCTCCATCATTTTTAAAAAGCAAACAGTTTAGTAAAAATCTATGTCTCTAAATTCCATTGGATTTTGGAAATACCACCTTACTGAATTTATAGCTTTTCAAATTAATGAATCAGTAAATCAATTAGCCAGAAAATCCGTATTGAGTGCTTTTTGTGTGTGTGCTAACATGGGAGTCTGTGATCATGGTGAGATAAGAAGATGAAAAGCTCTGAACTTACAAATGTCTCACAGTCCCAGAGGGGAGACCAATCTAATGGCAATGCAATTAGCAATCAAGCACCTGGCCCTTGGGAGTGGCGGAGTTTAGACAGACGATAAGTGTGTGTGTGTGGGGTATGAACAGGAAGACAAATGAGTCCCACGGTGAAGCATCCAGTGGGGAAATGTCTTGTTTCTTAGGCCACAAGCGAAGGAAAAGTTACCCTGTCTCTTCATCTGCTTGCTCACCCACCCACCTGTTGATGCAGTTAAAAAATCCCAGTAGTCTTAGTGCATAAATGATATGTAATGAGTTTCACAGATGTGCAACGCACAACTGATAACTTTTCATATTTATATGCCAGTGAAATCACCCAAACCACAGATATAGTGAATGTGACTATCGCCTTTAAAGTTTCCTTGTGACTTTATTTGTGTGTGTACCTATGTGTTTGTGTACCTGTATGCATGTGCATGTGTGTGTACACGCACATGCGCACATGTGGTTGCATGTGCATATGTGTGGAGATCCGAGGTTGATGCTAGGTGTCTTTCTCAGTTCTTCTCCGCGTTGATTTCGAGACAGGGTATCTGAGTGAGTGAGGACCTCACTGTTGGACTGGCTGACCAGCAAACCCCAGTGCTGGGTGGGATTATAAGCACATGGACTGTCTCACAAGCTGGGGATCCTCATGCTTGTACAGAGAGCTCTTCACCTACGGAGCTATCTCAGAAGTCCTGCCTTGTGCCCCTTTAATGCTTCTCCTCCACCATCCTAGATGCTGGCCACCATCTGGGAATATTAGCTTGCATGTTCTTTTTAATCAAAGTAGATCAGCATCTACTTTTTTTTGTCTCATTTCCTTCACTTGGCATAATTATTTTGAGATTTATCTACATTGAGGTATATCTACACTTCATCATATCTTATTGCTGAGAATTGTGTGAATTTACAAACATTAGTTGAATTTGCCTGCCAGTGTCTTACTTGGGTTGTCTGCTGCCTTTGGGGTTGTTAGTTGCAGTGTTGCTATTAACACCCGTGTGCAAAGTTTTGTATGGACGTGAACTTGCCTCTCCCTGGCACAGACAGCGAGGAGTAGAATTATGGCGTCACAGAGTAAGTGTACTTAGCTTTCTATTGGTGTGTGAGTGGTGCAAACGAGTGAGCTTTACCACGGCATTTTCACGTATGGCTACTTTGCTATATCATCCGCATTACCTATAGTTAACCCCGTCCCTGCTGGGCCCTTCCTATTCTGTAGTTGTCCCCTTTCCTGTTTTCATGTCTTGCTGTTATTTAAATACTCTACTAGGAGAGTAAACATGTCTTTCTGAGTCTGGCTTAGCTTGCTTAACAAGATGATATCCATTTTCCCGAAAATGGTTCAACAAACAACCAAACCTATGACTCAAACTAACATATAGTCTCACTCTACCACGTTAAGCAAATACGTAAAGGAGTCAAAGTCAGCACATAGTCTAGACATTACTAGGGTGCGTTAACTACATTCCCCACACCAGCCAAATAAGGGAGTTAGTGTAAGTGCCTATCCACAGATGAACAGGTAGAGAAAGCACGGAGTCTATCATGGTAGCATAAGGAGTGTGTTCTTAAGGAACCCAGAAGCCACTTTCCAGAGTGACTGGTGTTGTGCCCTCTCCTCAGCAGTGTACCGACTCCTGTGCTTCTCACCTCTTCCCCCCACCCCCCTTGCCAGGTGACACTTCAGTTCTCACCACTCTAATGGTGGCAACATGTACTTCCATTTTAAGTTTCTCTAACGTCCAATGGCTGCGTCTTTTTTCATGGGTTGCTTCTTTCTTATCTGCATTCTTCACCAGTGAAACATCCATTCCAGGATTTGGGCTACTTGCTGGCATGTTTGTCTTATTGTGGCCTCTTGGCAGTTCCTTACACTTTTGACATTCTAGTCTGTTATCAGCAATGTCATTTATTAGATATGATTCTCTCTTCTCTACAACTTGTCTCATTCTCTTTTTAAAGAAGTTACTATAACATTTATTTATTTTGTATATGCCTGTGGGTGAGCATGCACAAAAGCCAGAGGACTACTTTGGGGCATCGGTTCTCATCTTCTACTATGTGTGTTCTGGGGATTGGACCTGGGTTGTCAGATTTACCCCCTAAGATGTTATTATGAAGGCTACTGTTTTGTTAATTGAAGTTTCTGGTTGTTCATTCCTGCTCCTTGCTAAAGGTACTTACTGCTCGTAGTAGCCATCCTGTTGAGTTGTTCGGAGTCAAGACAGTTTCATCTCCTCTTTCTGTGTGAATGCCTCTAGTTTTTTTTCTCAGTTTGCTGCTGTCTGGACTTCGGCACAGTGTTGAGTAGAAGTGCTTGGAGCGGATATCCTTGCCTTCTTCTTTATCCCCAGGGAAAAGCACTAACCATCTCACTATCATATTTACTGAGTGTTATTTGTAGTTGTTCTTTATTATCTTAGAAAACTTTTATCCTGCATTGCTGAGTGTGTATTAGAAATGAGTGTTGTGGATTTTTACAAATGATATTTTTGGCAGCTGTTGCAATAACCATATATATTATTCCTTCTTAGTTTATTAATATGTTTTGACAGGTAGGCTAATCCTAGATGTAGTTTTGAATACTAAATCAGCCTTGCAGCTCTGGGATTATCCCTCTTGGTCATAGACTATTATTCTTTAAAAATGCTCTTGGATATTTTCTTGAATCAATGTCACATTCAGCTGAATTTTGTCTCAACGTGTCGTGAAACCCAGGCTGACCTGAACACTCAGTGCTCTTGTCTCCACCTCCCAAATTCCAGAATCACAGGTGTGTACCATCCCCTCTGTTTTTGTTATTGAATTCAGTGAGATAATATTTTGGTTATCATTTTGTGTATGATTGTGAGGACTGTTGGTCTGTAGTTTCCTGGTAATATTTCTGTCTGTTTCTCTTAATGAGGTCATGTTATTTTCACAGGATCGGTTAGAGAATATTTATTCCTTTTATAGAAAATTTAATATAAAGCTAGTATTGTCTCTTCATTAGATTACTGGTAGGATTTATTAATTAAAGCCATCTCCATGTGCATTTTTCTATTTCCATGTGTATGATGTGCATGTGTGTATGCATGCTTACATGTGTGTGGGCGCAGTTGTGTGTGCACATGTATATGGGCCCCTGTACATGCAGAGGCTTGAGTGATGGCAGGAACCACCCTTGGCACCTCTTCTACATCACTGAGCAAAGCAGGATTTTTTAACTGAACCCAGAGCTGCTCAATTTGAATGGTGGCACTGGCTTCCTCTGAGGTTCTCCTTTCTCTGCTTTCTCAGGCTGGGTTTACAGGTGAGTCACCGTGTCACCCCATCTTTATATTCATTCTGCTGTTGGAACTCTGGTCCTCCCACTTTGGTCTCCCCAGCCCTTTGCAGGCAAATTTTATCTAGGCTGTGGACTGCTCCAATTCCTGAGCCAAATTACCTTGGCTTGAACCCCAGACTTGCCAACTATGTGGTCTTGGGATGGTCCTCAACATCTCCCTGCAAAATTCAGGAGTAATAATGCAACAGTTCTTAGTTCTGTCATGAAATTGCTGTGATGATTAAGGGAGAGGATGTGAAAATTTAGTGAATTTTCCCAGTCACTATTGCCATGAGCTGGTGTCTCATGGACAAACCTAAATCAGGAAGCAGCATACTTACTCCAAGGCTTAGAGGGAGGGCATGGAGTTCTCTCTCTATAGACACATTCTGGCCTCTTGTTCTTTACTTTTGAAGATTGCTGCAGAGGAAAAAGGAGGAGGAGGAGGAGGAGGAGGAGGAGGAGGAGGAGGAGGAGAAAAGAAACCCATCCTATCTCTTCATCTGTCACCAAATTAACTTTCCCCAAAGCAAGGATATTAACACTGGCAAATGTCAGCTTGTCACTTAGTGTGTGCTACACATTGTGCTAAGTGCTTCCCATGTGGTCCCCACTTTGTCTTGATAGCATTCAGGAGGCAGGTACCACTGTGGGGAAGCTCAACCTGAGAGGGAGGTACCTTTTTTTTTTTAAGTGGTACAACTGGAAAGTGAACTAGGAAATCTGACTCCAGAATCCTTATGCTTGTATGTGTACATGCACGGGCGTGTGTGTATGAGTGTGTGTGTGTGTGTGTGTGTGTGTGTGTGTACATGTGCACACGCGCGTGTGTATGTGTGTGTAATAAGGTATCATGGGAAGTTAAAGGTGGCCATAAGTATTACTTAACTTTCCCTAAGTTCTACAACACTCTAGAAAGAACCATTGTTATGTCTCATCTTCCATGCATCCTCCAAGGTCCCCGAGCCCTGTGCAACTTGGCATGTGAATTCGAAGAAACTGGAGGCCGTATCACTTGGGAGGATTCACACACTCCCAGGCTCCGTTCTGACCAGGCGAACAAGAATTTGTGATTTAACAAGATCCCAGGTGATTTATGTGCAGGTTAGAAGGTAAGAGTCACTCCTGGAAATCAATGTTTCTTCAGCCTCATCCTTCCAGGTGGTCACCTAGCTGCTGCAGGTGATGGGGTGCACCAGCTGTTCTCTAACAGATTTGATGTTTATATCAGGCACAAATTTTCTTCTGATGCTGGAGATGTAAAGTCAAATACATTGGATTAACCAGAAGGGGACTACAGAAACCAAAAGATGTCTGCTCTACTTAAAGCAGCCACCTCACTCTAGCCAACTGGTACCTGGAACTACAGAACTACAGTACCAGTATCAGATCCTCTGATATTTTAATCAGAGCTGAAACTCTGGATTTCATCAAAGAAACCTTTTTTTCCCTAAATGATAACAACTAATCCAGACTCATTTGGTAATGTTGAAAGTACACACACACACACACACACACACACACACACACACACACACACTTCATGTTCCTCAGAGAACATCAATTTGTGACCTCTGACTTGAAAAATGACTTCAAAATAGTGTGGCTTCTCAAACGGATCCAGTGCATAGTGTGCATGACAGTTCCTTTTGAACATTCAGGTCTATTTGCAAAGCACGTGAGACATCCTGTCACTTGGTTATTTATAGCGCCGGCCATACTCAACCATCTAGCTGCTGTTCTGTCTTCTGCACCTCATCACGTATCTGTTCTCTCTGCACTGACTGTCTCTTCATCACCTTGTCATCTGCCTAACTTTGATTCATCTCCAAGATGTGAGTCATTTTACCCCCTCAGTATGTATTTTCTGGTTCCTATCCGGTAGAGTTGACCACAAACACAACCGTGCGCCCTACAAACCCAAGATTACACCAGGCTCTGCAAATGAATACATTCAGCCAATCGCTCATTCATATCTCTGTTTTCCTACAAACTTTCATGTGTCAGGAACCAAGTTTTAGTCCTTTCTGCTCAACATCAGGGAGCGTCGGGCACAGCATAACTGGTTGCACTTGTTAAGTATTGCAGCAAAACCAGTATTACTCAAATGGAATTCTAAACAACAAAGACATTTACAAGAAACTCCACAAACCAGTGGTTTCTCTTGGTTTCTGGGGCTTAGGAATATGGTGGGGCGGTTGCATAATTGGATGTCTCTGGCTCAAGGTTTGGTCCAGGCTGCAGCTGGAGTATGGATGGGGCAAAGATGATTTCTCAATACGGGAAATTTTGTTTCTACACTACCTCACATGGTTGTTGGCAGGTTAAAATTATTTGTGGGACAGTGTAACTGAGGTTCTTTGTTCATTGCTGACTGTCGGCCAGAGGATCTCCCCAGTTCTTTCCCACTTTCATTGGGAAAAACCCTGGGAAACAACATAGTGCTAGCTTCCTTCAGATTGAGCGAGTGAGAGCCTGAGATGGAAGGCCAAGTCTTTCTGTAATGTGAACCCTGAAATTATCGCTTTATCACCTATGCTGCCACCATGGTAGCTCTGGCCGTTCCTTCCAGCCCACATGCAAGAATGTGGCTACCCGGAGGCACAGATCACGGGCCCTGACCTAGGGGCTCCCTGCCATGATGCTTCATGCACTATGTGCACGGTGACCTGCTCATCCTTTGGGTTTACATTGCCCAGGTCCCAGCCCTGGTCCAGTCTCTGCATCCTTTTGAGTTTACTATAGCTTGCATCGAAAGCTGCTTGGCCCGTAGAATTGCCTTGGAGGTTGTGTTTAATGAAGAGCCTGCCTGCCTCTACCTATGTCTACCTGTAATTAACATCATCTCGAGAAATGATTATTGAACCTACTCTAGACCCACGGATAGGAGGCTGAGCATAGAGGAAAGGCAATAAAAAGCAGAACTAGAAGAAATGTGGCTGGGGTACTTGAAACCTGTCCTGACTCGAGACCAAGATTCACACAACTCGACTTGATATTCCCACACTGTAACTCACACTTCCGCCCTTTCTCCAAACACACTGGGCTCCGCTGTTTTGTTTACATCTGTCCTTTCCCTCTCCGAGTGGTTTTAACTGCTGCCATTCTGCAGTGTCCTTCCAACAGTCATTTACTCCACCCAAGGCCACGGCTCAGCAATTGGGTTATTTCTGAGAACAGTGGCTTTCCTGGTTTGCTTTCTTTAAAAATTTTAATTTGTTCATTTGCTTTACATACCAATCGTAGCCCCTCTTCCTCTTCTCTTCCCAGTTCCACCTTCTCTCCCTCTTCCCCATATCCTCCCTCCCCTGCCCCTCAGAAAAGGGGAGCCCCTTCATCTACACATCCTAGCACAGCAAGTCACATCAGGCCTGAGTGCGTTCTCGACCTGGTTTGCTTTTTTCAGCACTAACCAAAAACAGCTTGAAGAGGAGAGAGGGTTTATCTCATCTTATGGCTTCTCTTTCTTGCAGATTATCATCTTACAAGTTTCCATCACCCAAGGAGCCAAGGCAGGAGCTTGAAGCAGAAATCTCAGAGGAACATTACTTACTATCTGGCTTCCAGGCTCACATTCACCTACCTTTCTTATACAGCCCTGGCCCGTTGTCTGCCTAAGGCATGGTATTA
Organism: Acomys minous; assembly: GCF_964271855.1. Classification (NCBI taxonomy): domain Eukaryota; kingdom Metazoa; phylum Chordata; class Mammalia; order Rodentia; family Muridae; genus Acomys; species Acomys minous. The sequence goes on along the minus strand of NC_140484.1, from coordinate 77,761,960 downwards.
CTCACAGTGAGCCGGGCCCTCCTGCATCAGCTTACAACCAAGAAAATGCTTCCCAACACGCCCACGGGCCAATCTGAGGGAGGTCGTTCTTCAGCTGAGGCTGTCTCCTCTAAGATGGCTCAGATTGACTGAAGGGGGCATCCTCCCCCTGTATGTGCTCATAGGGTATCAAGTCTCTTCTTGGTAGCCTGCTATCCTTCCTCTGAGTGTCCCAGTCATAGGGGAGGGGAGTATGGGGAAAGCAGGAGGGAGGGAGGAATGGGAGGATACAAGGGATGGGATAATAATTGAGATGTAAATGAATAAATTAATAAAATAATAAAAAAACTAAAACGAACAAAACAGCAACATTTGGTCACTTGGTAATAAAAACTTATCAACTCGCTTAACACATACATACACACACACACACACAAAGATGGCTCAGATTGACAATAAAGATTAGTCATTGTGGTTTACTGTGGGGGATGGCTGGGTCCATTTCAGTTTATATCCTCCTGGTTCAGCTGGGTCCTCGCTGCCTCCTGGTCATTCTTTTAAGCTGTGGAAGATACCTGTTTAAGTATGCGCAGCAGCTATTTCCGCCTTTCTTTGTGTCTTCTAGCTCTTCTCAGCAGATGGGTCCATCATCTGTTTTATTAAAAATAACAACAATAACCCAAATTCACTGACCATTACTGTGTGTTAGGTGCCAGGGTAAGCAATGTAAAATGAGTTATTTCAACTGCCACAAGGACTACAAAATTAGCGTTGGCATTATTCTACTTGTGAGGTGAGTTCTACTCAGAGGTATGAAAGGATTGACAAATGTCCAACGGTAGAGCTGGGATTTGAGCCTGTGTTAACCTGGCCTTTAAGCGTAAGCTTCTGTTCAGTTTTTACCAAGAAACAGTGTTGCCTGTGCAGTCTACTCACTCCCTGTCTGTGTGACCAGGAGACTGAAAGGTGCCTCCACTCAATCCACACTTCACTGAGCGTGCTTGTCCTAGATTCCTCGAGGCTGTGTTGCCAAATAGTCTTCCAAGTTGGTCCTTCCTTCAAGACTGCTGGCTGTGCACATCATGGCCCTGAGTGCTCCTGGACCTCTGTCAATGACTCATGCTTCTGCCTGACTTGACATCCCTCCTCTGTAGCTTAAAATTTAAGCTCTAAATGCACACGAGGGTCCGTCTTGCTTTTTTCCTTTAGGCTTCACGTTCTCTGCCAATGACCACATTTACTCTGGGTGTTCCAATATCAGTCTCTCAACAAATGACCCCTCTGGTAATTATTTTAGTCCCTACATTTATTTGAGGGGTCTGATATAAATTTTAGGCATTTTAATGCTCTGGAGGCACTACAAAATCAACTCGATTCGGTGCATGCCAGGACTGGGGAAGCTGAGGCAGAAGGATCACACTTTTTAGGTCAGCATGAATTACGTCATGAATTTGAGGCCAACCTGACCTACATATCAAATCTGTCTCAAAAAAAGAAAATCAGCTTGACTAATCTCAGTGTCATCTTTCCCCAAAAAATCCCCACCCCAGGTTTCTGAGCCAAGTAGTAAACCCATGGACACTGTCTGGACTTCAGATAACAAATTCTGTTCACTTCTCTGAAGTTGTACTAACAAACATTTCTCAGGAAAGACCCCCATCCTGGCTCAGTTTTATACTGGACTTTTGCAGTAATTATTTTCTTTCTTTTTGGAAGATTATTTATTTTTAATTATGTGTATGTGTGTGTATGTGTGTGTGTGCATGTGCACTCGAGTACGAGGGCATGCATGCGTATGCATATGTGTGTGTGTGCATATGTGTGAGTGTGTGTGTGTGTGCATATGTGTGAGTGTGTGTGTGTGTGAGTGTGTGTGTGCATATGTGTGTGTGTGTGTTTATATATACATGAGTGCAGGTAGCCATGCGCACCTGAAGTAGATGTGGGAACCTAGGAGCTGGAGCTACAAGTGATTGTGACCTCCTGAGGTGGGTGCTGAGGACAGGACTTAGAAGAGCCATATGTGCTCCTAAAGACTGCCTCTTCAATCCCTGGAATAATTTCATAGAGTTCTGTCTACTCCCAGTCTTTGCATGACTACCCATCTCCACAAAGGAGACCCACAGAGGCTATTTTTGCCACTGCATACTTAATAAATACCAGATTTATCGGGCTAGCATTCCATGACCTTCTCATATTGCCACAAGTGGCATTTCTAAATTTCTTAGATCATTAGAACTGATATGCAATAATTACCAGAATAGAGAAAAGCTCTTGCACTTTTAAGGTTTACTTTATAACTATACAACATGTAAAATTTCTGTGTAACCAGTTGATACAGACAATCACAGAGAGCAAATCTAGGTCAGCCATTTTGTGTCCCCAGTAGGAGAGTGTTATTTTTTTATGGATATATAGATTTAATTTTCTAGTAATTCATCGACGTGTGCATCTGTCACAGCGACAATGGGTGCGGCTTTTATCTTTGTGTTTTGTGAATCAGGCTTAAATTAGGTGACTCTACTTTTGTGACTCATCCAACATACATGCATGTGAGTCTTTCTGTGAGCCTACCAGACACTATGCAAAGCAGTTCAGATGATCAAAGTCACTTAATCTTTAAAGCAATCTATAGGACATGGACGACACAGATCTTTAGCAGAGAAGAGAGATGAAAAACAGAGTTAACAGTTTGCCCAGCGGGTCATGCAGCCGGTAAGCAAGGCAGGCATGATGACTGGAAGGAAGCAGGATGGTGCCAACAGCTATGTGTGCGATGCTAATTAGTTTGGTAGTGCGTATAGTGTGCGTGTGTTGAGAGTGTGTGTGTGCACATGTATGTGGAGACCAGAGGCTGTACTGGTGTCCTCATTTCTCATCGTATTGTTCTAAGACAATGGATCTTTCTCAGAGGCTGAAGCTTGCTGATTCATCCATGGTGCCTGAGCTGCAGGTCCAAGGGACCCGCTGCCTGTGCCTCTCCTGTGCTAGAGTTACGAGTGAATTTCATCACACTCAGTTTCTATAACGGTGTCAGGGATCTGAACTCAGGTCTCTATGCTTGTGTGACACTAATTTACTGACTCAGCCATCTTCCAAAACCAGCAAGGCAGATTTTGAAGGCAGTCAATTTGAGTCAACCTTTCCTAGGGCCTCAGCTATATTTAAATAATGTAGGGATTATTGGACCTTTTCAAAGGGTCGAGGAATTTGCATGTGAATTTATATAAGTAAGTTGATCTTGACCTCCGCATCCTTCTGTAGCTATCCATCTGCTTAGCTTTCGTCGGTTTTCTTGTCCCGCCCTCCTTCCTCCTTTAGACTTTCCAACTGTTGCCATGGGCTTGCATGTAACTGCTCCATTATCCTGCAGCTAAAACTTGTTGTTAATGAGAAATCTGATGCCAAGCAGCTTGTGGCTCCCTCCCTTCCATTGTTTGGTTCCTTCCTGTGTTCTTCATAGAGCTAATTGCTGCTGTAGCTAAGGACCAGGAGCTTTGTGCATACAACACAAATGTGTGGTCCGCAGAGGTCTGTGGTAGGTATTGCTTGACCCTTCTGAGACCTCTAGGCACACTCCAGTCCTTGGCTTTGCCCAGGTCCACAAACTGAACATCTCTGACCCAGAAACAGCATCAAAGAAAGAACTCTGCTGCCAACTCCATTAGTTTCCAAGGCCCAGAGTAAACACAAAGTGGGTCTGCTATTCAGGAGCCATGTGGTTATTTGCTTAAACAATTAGCCTGCAAATCACATGATCTATTATTATCTAAAAATGTAAACAATTCTAAATAAGGGCCTCTTTAAAACTCTAGTCCTGCTTGGGATGAGCATCAGTTTCTTGGGTTTAGATTCAGTAAAAATAAAGATAAGCAATATCTGTGGCTATAGGTTCATGTTAGCCTTTTGTATGTTTTTAATAACCATTGTCCAAACACCAATAATGAAAATATAAACCCTTCTTGGTGCAAAAAAAGACCAATATCTTGTTTTCACTCCAGCTTCCCCAGGTGCGATTGTTCTTTAGCAGTTTAAAGGTGACTGTCTCTTTCTGTTTGAAAATATGTCTGGCTTGGGGGACTGAGAGGTTGAGAGATGCACCAGCCAGAGCTCCCAGAACCACTTCTTCATGTGTTAAAAATCATGCATGCCTGCATTCACTGAAAACACAAGCCGCTGTGTGTGTGCACTGCCTCCCTGTGCTGGGGGCGCTTTGCTGCTTGACTGCTGGGAGTTCTGGAGCCTTTAGGAGGGAGAACCTTGTGAGAAGGAGTTGGATCACTGTGTGGGAGTATCTTTGAAGGGGATGCTGAGATTCTCCTCTCTGTATGTTTACTCCACCTATGCAGTGCGCTGAGGATCTTTGCTTCACTGTGGGCTCCAAATCATTATGGTCTATCTCACCACATTATGCCTTAGAACAACAGGGACAATGACCATGGGTGGAAATCTCTGAAACCATGATTAAAGCACATCTTTCCTTCTTTTCAGTTGTTTGCTTCAGGTATTTTTGTTACAGGAACAGAAAACTGACTGATATATGGGGTTGGAAAAAGTACCAAGCAAGGAACACTGCATGATTCATCCCTTCTTCCGGTCAATGATGACCTCCTTTGAGTTACCTTGGGCAACAAAATCCTCTCTGCCCAAAGCCTTTGCAGGGAAATGTTTCTTTGCCTAAACAGTGATGTCTTTTCTCTCACCAGCTTGGTATCTTTCTCAGGAAACTCTTTCCAGGGCCTTTTAGTGTCCATATACTTGATTTTTTGGTACCTTGCACTTCGTCTTTCCACTATGCAGCTCAGTTATAATTGAGAGTTATGACTTGCTGGAGAGATGGCTCAGTAGCTAAGAGCACCGCCTGCTCTTCTAGAGGTCCTGAGTTCAATTCCCAGCAACTACACTGTGGCTCACAACCATCTATAATGTGATCTTATGTCCTCTTCAGCAGATAGATCACTCATATACAGTAAATAAAATGAATACATCGTTTAAAAAAAAAGAGTTATGACTTATTGTGCATGCCCTTTCAGAAAAAATTTTCTTTTTTAAAGTACAATATTTTAATAAATTCTTTGAGGATTTTACGCATGCCTACAAAGCATTTTGATCATATTTATCCTCCCCCGACTCCTCCAAGATAGACACCGACTCTACACCCCTCCCAACTTCACGTTCTGGACTTGTTTCTGAACGAGTGAAGCCCATTCTTTTCTGCTACTGTATCTCTACCTCTTGGCATAGTGCACTCTGCCAGAACCCAAAACCCCATTGCTAGGGAGGGGATGAGGTCACATTCCCTATTTGTTAGTCATGCCACAAGTGAGTGGTGGATACTTAATCTGCTTCCCCATGCTTAAGTGGCCCCTTTTCTGAAGTGGAGGTAATAATAGCACTGGCCATAGGGCTGTTATGAGAGTCCAGTGAAATATGGATAAGGCTCTTGTAAAATATCTTGTGTATAGAAAGTGCAGTGGTCAATAAATCTTTGCAAAGAAGATGATAATGACAAATACAATATTGCTTTTTATTTATGAAGCCAAGTTGGGGTTATCGAGAAAAAAGTTTAATATATATATATTAAAGCCTTGACATCAAAAGAGAGAAAGGTTTAAGGAAAGGACAATATTACACATACTAGACACTGTGTGAGCATCTTGGGAGTTGCCACAGTGTTCCATGGAGGCTTTGAGGGAGAGGCAAATCCAGTCTGTCTAGGGGCAAGTCTGGAAGGGTCCACAAGCCATCAGTGAAGCCAGAGAGTAATTCTAGACTAAGAAATGAAGGGAAGGTCACTCTCAAGAAGGGCAAAGTCTCCAGGGAACCAGAAGGCTTGAGAAGTCAGTTTGCTTTCCCCAAGGAACTGCAGAGAGGCCAAGTGTGGATGGGGCAGAATGAGTCAAGGGGGAATGATGAATGGAGGGCAGTCACGCAGGGTCTTCGCATCATAGCAAGGAGCTGTGGTCTTATTTGGAGGTGCTGGATGGTGGTAGGAAGGAAGTCACATAGTCTGAATTAGAAGGGATGTTCTGGATACTATATGCAGATCCTACTGGAAGGAGAGTGTGATCCTACTGTAAGAACATGTGAGCAGAGTACAACACGTGGAGTAGGCTTTTCAGGGGGAGAGAATGGCATGCGCCCCAAGTTGGGAATGAATGTGGTTTATTTAAGGAACAGAGAAATATCAGGGTAGCAGGAACCTAGTGGGATTAGAGAGCAAATGTGACTGGGTCCCATCATTTGGTAGGTTTGGGCATTGTCCTGGAGAAAGGATGAAGAGCATGGGTTGGAATATAAGCAGGGCATTGATAGGAATCCCAGCAGCAGCTCACAGTCTAACCAGAAAGCACACAGCTTTCTAGGTATTCCAAACAGATTATCTAGGGGAGGGCATCAGCCACACCGATGGAAGAGGAGATGAGAAGCCAAGCATGGGTAGTGAAGCAGCTTCCAGCTATGAGCAGCAGGAATCAGCATTTTGACTGAGGTGAGGGGTGGGGTGCTGGAATCCTGACATTGGGTTGGGACTGTTCAGGAGGGACTTGATCCATTGTTATGATTTTGGTCTGGAATATCGTCCCTCCATATGCCAGAGGCTCATGTAAAGAATGCTTAGTCCACAGAGTGAAGGTGTTCAAAGATCTTTCTAGTATAAACTAGAACTGTAGTAGGACATGCCCAAGTAGACCCATGGTGGGGTCTGTCCAACCAAGCTCACCCATGGAAGAGATGTAATCACTTCCAGAGCCCCTGACTATACCAGAGACTCAGAAGCCGTAGCCTGACTTCTCCCTGTCTCAGCTTAGCTCTCCTGGCAATCGTTCCTCTTGGTCAGACTTGGTCAGAATCCGGCTGGAAGGGGACCCGAGAAATCCTCTTTACCAAGAAAAGTGAGATGGGGCTGTGAGCAGAAAGGGCACACATGGTCCAGGAGCCCATCTTCCAGGGAGATGACAGAAGCAGCAGTTTCTATGATGGGTTGGCAGGTATCAGGGAAACTGGCTGGGAAACCAACACAGGGCTATAGATGATCCGTGGGTGAAGATCTTAAAATAAAATGTTTTAAGATGGAGAGGTCTCTAAAATAACAAGATTGTGGGGCTGTCATATACACTAGCCAGGAAAAGAACCAGATCTTGGGGAAGCTCTTTTAGCTAGCAATAGCAACAGCAGCAGCAGCAGCAGCAGCAGCAGCAGCAGCATCGGTGGCAGGAGCATCATCATCATCATCAGTAGCAGCAGCAGCAGCAGCAGCAGTAGCATCAGTGGCAGGGCAGCAGCAGCACCATAATCATCATCATCATCAGCAGCAGCAGCAGAGTTAGATAACAGTTCTGAATATGTTAGCTAAGCCATGGGAAAGAGAATTGCTTCATCATAGAAATCTGGGGAAGGAAAACATATAACTTAGAAGGGACAGACTTGGCTATCAATAAGAAAGGAAGGACTGTGAAGAAGCAAAGGTCTGGGAGAGGATGGCGGCCCAGAAATGGATTGCTCCTTCTGAGCTGGTTGCCGCTGTAAGCAAGTTGTGGTGGCACCTAGGGCTGAGCGACAGAATCTGACTAAAGATTTTACTGTATGGTACTTTTGCTCTCTGTCCTCAAATTATTAAGTGATAAACTCCTGTTCCCATTCTGTTTTCCCCTCCATGCCCCAACCTTTGTGGTTAAACCTTAGAATTTGTTTCTTATCAATGATATGAACTAAAATATCAGGGATGGGGAGGGAATGTGGCTTCAGAAAGCGTCCCTTCCGAGTGTAAGCTCTTCTTTGAATACAGGGTGAGAGACGGTATTGGATGGCTCATGCTGTGCCCAGTGTCAGATTCCCGCCAGGGAGGAACAGTGACAGTGGAGAACGCACTTCAACTTTCTGAGTTTGAGGTTCTCCACACGGGTCTTTGTCATGGTTTGGATCTGGAGCGTCCTCCGCAGGCTCCTGCTGGTGTTGAATTCTTGGTACCCAGAACAGCTGTGTTCAGAGGTGATGAGACCATGAGGGCTATTACTTCATCGATGCATAGGATATCAGGATGCAAAGCCTGGCAGGGTGACGTGGGTCACTGGGTGAGGGCGGGGCATGGCTATGACTTGGAAGGATATACTTGTGTTTCCATCTCCTTCTTCTAAACTCATCTTTCCTTCTTACCTTTCACGGTGTAAACAGCCTCACCTTTCTCAGTTTAAATAGAGCCTGGTTGCCACCTGTTTGGGGTACTGACATAAGAACGAACTGAGATAAACACAATACAGAGACTAACATAGAATAATCATTTGTTCTTTTATTGGAGCAAGCTTGCTTTTGTGGGAAAATTTGGTGCAGAGATTATCTTGCCATAACAAGGTAACTATTAAACTCATATTTAAGATAATGTTAATGTAACAGTAAGACCAGGTGACGGTGAGAGTGTGGGAGCCACAGAGAATTGATGTTTAATAGACATGAATTCGAATACGGTCACATTTCTTGACGTCCTGTGACTCAGAGCATGTTAAATTCTTTGGGCCACAGTTTATTTTTTGGTGAAACTGACTCAGCAAAGCCTCATCTGCATGTTGGAGAGATTTGAGTATGTTGAAGTCTGTCTCCTGAGTGTCCCGCTAACAGGTAGCAGCTGAGGTCCTAGTCTCTAGAAAACTTCTTGGGCCAATGGAAGAAGGGGACACTGTGTCTGATCCTGGGTCACTGGGGCCTTCTTTGGGTGAGTCTTTACACTCTCAAACTGGGTTCTGCATCATCAAGAGAGTTGGGAGAGATCCCCAAGGCTCCAGCTCTCCTGGGCTTAGTAGCCCATGGGTACCCACTCCCAACCTCTCATAACACACACCCCTAAGCAGGCAGAGTACCATGGGCCAGGTGAGGATATATGTTTGGGGGACAACAGTTGTCCCCTGAGGACATGATGAGAGCATTCTGAGTGTACTCAAGAAAACACTGGGTGGTGTAGGAATAAATTCAGCCCTAAGGTCTTCCCTGGAAGGGTCTGAGCATCTTAGAAGTGGCATCTCATGCACAAAGTGCCACTTTGCCTCTACTAATTTGGGCATAGACGAATGAGTCAAATTATCTTTGCCAACAATTATTTGTGAATTTAAAAGTTATTGATTACCTACTGTATGCCACTTATACTCAGATGTGTCATGATAAGGCAGCCAACCAGGGGGCTCATTCTAGCCAGAGAAGCAATGACCCAGCATCATAGCTAGGACATGGAATGGCTCTCAAAGGTCACCATGTTAAAGGCTTAGTCACAGCTTGGCACTGTTGGGAGGAGTGGTGGCCTTGCACTGTGGAGCCTAATGAAAGACTTCAGGTCACCGTGGACATGTGTGTCCAGGGGAGAGGGAAACGCCAGCCATTTCCTTTCCCTTTCCTGCTGAGTCTCAGCCATAAGATTTGAGGCTTTGCTCCATCACACAGTCACTTTCGTGCTTGCTGTGTTAAAATACTCCCACCAAAGCAACTTAAGGAAGAAAATATTTGGGGCTTACATTCCCAGGACACCATCCATCATTGTGGGGGATGGCACAGAGGCAGGAGCGTGAGGTGGCTGGTCATGTTACCACAGTCAGGACCGCAGAGGGAGACAAATATTGCTTCTCAACTTGCTCTTTTTTTAAAAATTCAGTCCAAGACCTAGCTCTGGAAATGGTGCTTCCTAGGTTATAGTGGGCCTTCCTACCTCAGTTAACCTAATCAAAAAAAGGCTGCACAGACATGTCCATAGGCCATTTCCTAGATGATTCTAGGTCCTGTCAGGGCACCAGTCAACATAAACCCTCACATGCTCCATGTCCTGCACAGGACTCAAAGGCACCTAGTGGCAATGGACTGAATCCTGCACAACTGTGAGACAAAGTAAATCTTTCCTCTTTTTAACCCGATCACCTCAGGTGTTTTGCTATATTAATGGAAAGTGGACCGACACACAAAAACACAAAGGACAACGCAACTCGAGGCGCATCTCACAGAAAATAGAGCACGCGCGCTCTACAGTGGGTCCAGGAGGCCTTTCTGAGACGGTCACACACATACCTGAGAGTTTCAGTGTGAGGAGAGGAACACCTTCAGTGAGAGGGAGAGAATGCCAGGTAGAGTGAACAGAGAGTGGATGCCAAAGCCTCTGGGGTGGTTCTCACCCTTCTGAATGCTGCGACCCTTTCACACAGTTCCTCATGTTGTGGTGCCCCCCGACCATAAACTTATTTTCATGGCTACTCATAGCTGCAATTTTGCCACCTTTTATGAGTTGTGATATGAATACCTGTTTTCTGATGGCCTTAGACAATTCTCCACCCACAGGTTGAGAACTGCTGGACTGGAGTGAGCCAGGCGCCCTACCCAGTGCTACCTTCAAGGTGGAGTTTGGTTTTTTTATTCTAGTAGCCTTTCCTATGCTGTGGGTCTGGGGACCAGGCTGGGGTGTGACCTCATTTACATTTCAAGAGGGCTCAGAAATCTTGGGAAGCAATTTTCTCTGCTGACTTAGGAGAATTAATTAGTTAATATCTGCATGACACTTGGCAATCCTGGAGGAAGAGAACATATTATTATTATTTCCCCATCGAAGCCTTGTAAATGGAGGTTGCAGCACCTGGGAGTCCTGCCCAGAGGAGGCAGAAATGAGAAATGGACCGCAGGCCCTCACTAAAAAAACCATTTCTTTCTCTTGCCCTGCTGGGAAATCTTACTTCCGCTTTTATAAGGCCAAAGAGGAACTTGGAAACAGAGCCAGGTCTGATTCTGTAATTAATTTCAAAGAATGCTTTTTACCTTTACTGCTTATAAAGATATTAAAAAAATAACTTTTGTTTAGGTAGCACCTATCTCCAGGGAGCATGCTCACTAGCAAGGAGTTTGGTCCCTTGGCCCTGCCTGGGAGTAGTAAGGAAACCTACTACTTTTTTTTAATTAATTTTTTTGTTTATTCTTGGGATTGTATTTTAATTATAACAATTCTTTTGTCCCCTTTCTTCTGCCAAACTTTCCCATCTACCCCTCCCCATTTTCCTTCAATTCATGCTCTATTTTTCATAATTATCATTGTATGTGTATATGTATTTGTATATTATTTTCGCCTTGAAAGCATGCAAGAAATGACACTACAGGTTTCCCAGGAGCCTATGGGAGCCCAGTTGTCAGCAACTGTCTTCCCTCTGCCTCTGTTCCTTATTCTTGCCTCCAGTTCCTAGATTTTCACGTGTGTGTGTGTGTGTGTGTGTGTGTGTGTGTGTGTGTGTATGAGTATATGGGTGTGTATGTCTGTGTGTGTGTGTATGTCTGTCTGTATGTATGTCTCTGTGTGTGTCTGTGTGTGTGTACGTATATCTGTGTGTGTGTGTGTGTGTATGAGTATATGGGTGTGTATGTCTGTGTGTGTGTGTCTGTCTGTATGTATGTATGTCTCTGTGTGTGTCTGTAAGTGTGTGCATATATCTGTGTGTGTGTGTATGAGTATATGGGTGTGTATGTCTGTGTGTGTGTATGTCTGTGTGTGTGTGTGTGTGTGTGTGTGTGTGTGTGTGTGTGTGTGTCCACCTGTCAGATTCCCTGGAGCCGGAGTAACAGTTGCAGGCATTGTGAGCTGTCTGATGGGTTCTGGGAACTGAACTCCAGTCTTCTTGAAGAGCAGCATGCATTATTTTTTGTTTTGTTTTGTTTTTCGAGACAGGGTTTCTCTGTGTAGCCTTGGCTGTCCTAAACTCGCTTTGTAGTCTAGGCTGGCCTCAAACTTGCAGCAGTCTGCCTGCTTCTGCCTCCCAAGTGCTAGGAGCATGCATTCTTAACCATCTGCTAAGCTCTCTCTCCAGCCCCCATACTTTGCCTCTGTGCTGGTGGTCCTCATCCAGTTCACTGAGGCCTGTTTTTCCTAACGGCAGCCAGGGGGATTGTTCGTTTCCCCTAAGCCACCCACACTCCACACACCAACCCACTTAATTGAAGACTTCCCTAGATGAGCCCTGTTGGTGTGACTAATGCTGCAGGTTAGGAAACTGAGGCTCACAGGAGCCAAGCTGCGTCTTGAAACAGCATTGCATGGAAGAGGCAGTGTGATGCCAGAATGTGCTTGCTAAGACATCACTGGGTTGTAGCATCAGCATGAAAAACTGACTGGGATGGCTCTGCAGATTCCTTAAAGATACAGGGCACCACCCTGGAGGCACACACGTTATCACTTATTTATGTTTTGGGCAGCAAAAGCATTTTACTCTTTTTTTTTTTAATGTGAAGTGGTGGGTGTAGGAGGTGAGTGGGTGCGAAGGAGAGAAACGCCTTTTATGGATCGTCTGCTAAACCCTGTGAAGCCGTAGCTATGTCTCAGTGCCAGACGGCTGTGCCTGTTGACTTAATGGCTCTGAAAGATGACAAGGCTTTAAAAAAAAATCGACTGTCACTGCGGAACTGGGAACAGATTGAAATAGAGTGTCTGAGTCATCTGTTAAAGACGCCACTCTGGGCCTCTGTCATACAATGCCCAGTTAGAGCCAGGGACACATTAAAAACATAAGAACTTCTCTTCGATTCTGATGCAGAAGGTCCCCGGCCCCCTGGGAAGAGACTGTGAGATGGACACTGCAGTTTGGCAAACACCCCATTTTAGGTGGCTGCTTGCCAGCTGAAGGGGGCAGCTGGCCTCTGGTTCAGCCATTAGTAAACGGGCTCCGAGCTCTCCTTGGAGCAGCTAAAGACTGCAGTGGCTGCCCTGACTTTACGTCTGCTCTGCGTCGAACAACCCTGGGTTAAATCTCTTGGGATGCCACCCAACCCAGCACCCTCGGCCCTCCCTATGCTTAGCCTCCTGCCTGACTACACGGAAGCCCAGCCTCTCACCTTCCTGTAACTTGTCTACGGGCTTGGGGACATTATTGAGAGGATCCAGTTCAGAAGCAGAGATGTTCCAGTAAGTACCCACCAGGCCCAAAGGGGCACAAGACCACTCCACATAAATTGCCAAAAGTTTGGCTGGACCAATCAGGAGCCAGCAGAAAGCCAGCCGGGTTCCTTGAGAGTTACTGTGCAAAAGGTGCAATGCACGTCTTGTTTGACAAGGAGGACTTGGGGAAGGGGAAGGTACTGATTGGTTTTCAGAAATGATGGTAGGTGAGGATGGAAGGCAAAATACTGGTGACGGGAAGGCCAGATGACTTTGGCTCCCCTTCCATTAATTACCAGCTGTGTGACCTGGCAAAAGTTACTTAGCCTCTCTGTGCCTCGGTTTTTCCTGCTTTTTATGTGTGTTGTGTTGGGTGCTACTATTCATGTGTTTTTGCATGTTGTATGCCCCTGTTCATGTGGATGTGTGCACATGCATATGTACATGTTTTATGCGTGTATGTACATGTGTATGTGGAGGTGAGTGCCTTCCTTGGATGCTCACTCCCTTCTTTTTTCTTGGGATAGAGTCTCTCATTGAAACTGCAGCTTCTTGATTTAGCTGGGTGGCTGGCCAATTAGCTCCAAGGATTTGCCTGTCTGTGCCTCATGTCCCATCACTAGAACACGACAAATGCAGCCACACGCTCTTACACGCATGCTGGAGATCCAGGCTCAAGTCTTCGTGCTTGCATGACAAGCACTTTGCCACTGAACCATCCCCATGACCCTGGATCCTCATCATCCCTTAGTTTCTCTCTGCTTGCTAAAATTTACAGATTCTTGCAGTTTAGACTGACTCATCCACGAGTCCAATGGTAAACTGAGGCTCCAGTGACAATTCAATTGAGAAAGTGCTTGGCCCCAAAACACGAGGGCCTGAATTAGAGTCCCCAGAAGCCACATTATGAAAGCAAGCTGTAACTTCCTGTAATCCCAGCACTGCAGGAAGGGCTAGCGAGAAGCCTCCTTAAGTTTTCTAGCCAGCTGCCTAGCTCAACCCGTGAGCTCTAGGTTCCATGATGGACCCTTTCTCAAAACTTAAGGTGAAGGGCATTTGAGGAAGGCTTTCAGTGTTGACCTTTGGTCTTCATGCATGTACTAATGTTTGTGTACACCCACAGACATGCACACACACACACACACACACACACACACACACACACACACACACACACAATTTTGTTTTCAACTTTAAGAGGGTGAGATGGGCTATGGCATGGTCTGAAGTGGAAGTGCCATGAGCTGTGGACCACAAAGGAAGAGGTTAATTGTCTTCTGTGAAGTGTCACAAGATTTCTTGACTTTCCTTGTGGGTAGCATTGAGTAGCAGGAAAAGCCTTCCCCGCAGTGTGCACAAGAATTGGTGGCTGTTTGCTTTTGCATGTTGGGAGGGTTCCATGTGCTGTGTGGATGAAATTGGAAGTAAGCTAAGAAAGTTGAGATGTGTCTTGACTGCTAGGTAGTTGGGAACTCAGTGGGGTAAAGGGAAGCTCTGAGAGCGTCTTCCTAGAATACAAAGAGGAAAGTGAGCCAAGAACACAGTTGGAGTTCATGCCCAGCGATCTGAACACCCTTATACTCAACTCCGTGGCGCCAGCCCTAGATGCTAGGTGACAAGGCCACTGGTCTCCACTAGTGACAGTCAACTGGGACATGCCATAAGCCTATGAAGTACAAGGTCAGGATGGATATCACAAAATGTAAGCCTACCTCTACAGTGCCAAAAGAATATCTGGGGGAAAATGTGGGTGGGGCGTACACAGATCACATATTCTGAGATCATGCCCGGAAGGCCAGAGCCGTGATTCATAGACATATCCAGTCTCTATTTGGGGGATGCCTTCAGCACAACTCAAGAGCTGTCTTTTCTCTGACCACCATTATTAAAGCCAGCTTAGGAGACCAGGAGATGGTGAACCATGTCTCTGCTTCTGTCCTGGCCATTGCCGTTGTCCTGTTTGGACAGCTCTCAAGAAGGCCTAGTGGCTGTCATCAATCATGGCCAATGGGGGCAAATTTGTATCTAGTCTCCTGGGAAGCCTCTCACCCATCCGTTTGCTGCTGTGAAACCAAGTAGAGCTTAGCTAGAATATTCCACCAAAGCTGTGTCTGTAACCACATAAGGTCATTTTCAGAGCAAAGGTAGTCTCAGTGTTAGATTTCAAACCAAACAGTGTATCATTTGGGATAAATAAATAATAGAAAATATTCCACACGTCTGCATACATATACATCAAAATATGTTATTAAATATTTTGCCTCCCACTTTTAAATCAAGCATGCGTAGTAGCTTACTGAAACTTCTGGAATCCTGCCACAGAGGGATCATCATGGCATCATTAATATTAGTATTTAATCAGACCTTTCAGCAAGTGTATGAGCTATGAGGTATAACTTCTATTTCAAACATCAATAAGGCCTGAATTAAAGGCAACAGTGGTGCCTGGCTCAACAGTGGGAGTAAGAAGAGCACATGGAACTCTGCAACCAACACACCCCAGATCGGACCTCAGAAAGGCCAATGGGCTATGTTGACCGAACGCCATATCTTGTACAATCTTGTGACGTGGGTTGATCCTTACACAATCTAAACATATGAGGATCATCTCCAGTGTGTCAATGAACACACCAACAGTTTGTAAGTGGGTAGGCCCCCAAGGGAAAATAAGCTTGGGGATTAGAGGCACCGTCTTGTCCTGGAGTATTTCTTTTCTAGAAATGAGCGTCAGAACTGCAGACATAAATCACTCATGCTTTGTTGGTTTTAGTTATCCATCCATTTGGATTGAAATGTATATAGTTCTCATTCCTTGGTGGGGACTATATAACTCTCTATAAATCTTTCTGTACTGTTCGTAAAGTTTTGTGCTGAGAAATCCCTCCAGGTATAGTAATCGGTACAAATCTTGGCAGGGTGGACTCCGTTCTTTGATGGCAGTGAATGTTCTGTGGCCTAGGTCATATATCTGAACACCTTACTTCACACATATATCAAAGCATTTCAGAAAAATACCATTAATATGGCCAAGTCCAGACTCATACTTTTTCTGAATCCTCCTCAATTGGTGGAACCACTGTCCTGGTCACACAAGCTAAGAACCTGGGACCCTGATTGTCTCTCTCCTGATTCTATCTCTTGAAATAGATTCTCACTTTGCATATCCAGTGTCCACTGGTTAATTAATCATATATTGCTAAAAAGCTATTGAACGTGGATTTGGCTCCATCCTCAGCTCTCTCTCTTGATTTTAGGCCCCTGGATACATTCTTATGACTGTTGCCAAGAGATATTTTCAATTCTACTTGCTTATTTTATTTTTGACATCTAATTTTTTTCAATGTTTCCTTTATTCTTAAGATTTGATCCCCTCAATAAATTGTTTTGATTTCTGTAAAACAAAACAAACAAAATAAAGGGGGAGGGTGTGAAGGATCCATTTTAAGTATGACTTTATCAGCAAATACATTAATTATTTTTAAGGTCATTCTTTTTGTTGTTGTTTTGGTTTGTTTTTTCGAGACAGAATTTCTCTGTATAGCGTTGGCTATCCTGGACTTACTTTGTAGACCAGGCTGTCCTTGAACTCACAGAGATCCACTTGCCTCTGCCTCCCGAGTGCTGAGATTACTGGCATGTGTCACCATGCCTGGCTTAAGGGCATTCTTAAGCTTATATTATAATATCAAAATCCATCCCAGAACTACAATCTGAAGTGCTCCTTGCGATAATAGAGGAGAAGTTCTGTTGAGACTATAGTGGTTTGAATCTGAATGGCCTCCATAAACTCATATTTTGCATGCTTGTTCACCAGAGCAGAGCACCGTTAGGAGGTGCTACTTGTTGGAGTAGGTGTGGCCTTGTTGGAGTAGATGTGGCCTTGTTGGAGTAGGTGTGGCCTTGTTGGAGTAGATGTGGCCTTGTTGGAGCAGATGTGGCCTTGTTGAAGTAAGTGTGGCCTTTTTGGAGTAGGTGTGGCCTTGTTGAAGTAGGTGTGGCCTTGTTGGAGCAGATGTGGCCTTGTTGGAGTAGGTGTGGCCTTGTTGGAGTAGATGTGGCCTTGTTGGAGCAGATGTGGCCTTGTTGAAGTAAGTGTGGCCTTTTTGGAGTAGGTGTGGCCTCGTTGAAGTAGGTGTGGCCTTGTTGGAGCAGATGTGGCCTTGTTGGAGCAGATGTGGCCTTGTTGGAGTAGGTGTGGCCTTGTTGGAGTAGGTGTGGCCTTGTTGGAGTAGGTGTGGCCTTGTTGGCATAGGTGTGGCCTTGTTGGAGTAGGTGTGGCCTTGTTGAAGTAGGTGTGGCCTTGTTGGAGTAGATGTGGCCTTGTTGAAGTAAGTGTGGCCTTGTTGGAGTAGGTGTGGCCTTGTTGGAGTAGGTGTGGCCTTGTTGGAGTAGGTGTGGTGTTATTGGAGTAGGTGTAGCCTTGTTGGAGTAGGTGTGGCCTTGTTGGAGTAGGTGTGGCCTTGTTGGAGTAGGTGTGGCCTTGTTGGAGTAGGTGTGGCCTTGTTGGAGTAAGTGTGGCCTTGTTGGCATAGGTGTGGCCTTGTTGGAGTAGGTGTGGCCTTGTTGGAGTAGATGTGGCCTTGTTGGAGTAGGTGTGGCCTTGTTGGAGTAGGTGTGGCCTTGTTGGAGTAGGTGTGGCCTTGTTGGCATAGGTGTGGCCTTGTTGGAGTAGGTGTGGCCTTGTTGGAGGAAGTATGCCACTAGGGGTGGGCTGTGAGGTTTCAAATACTCAAGCCAGGCCCAGGCTCTCTCTCTTCCTGCTGATTCTTAATATATGTTTCCTCCTTCCTTTTTTTTCCCCTCTTTTTTCTGCTTTTCTGCCAATGTGGAGGCAAAACTCTCAGCTACCTCTCCAGCAGCACGTCTGCCTGCGTGCCACCGTGCTTCATGCCATGATGATAATGGACTAAACCTCTGAACTGAAGGCCAGTCCCAATTCAATGTTTTCCCTTTTAAGACTCTGACATGAACTCTGGTGATTCATATTTGACCACCTCCCCTTGGTGGGGAGGCCTGATGGCACTCAAAGAAAGAATAAGCAGGCTACCAAGATGAGACTTGACAGCCTATGACCATATAGTGGAGGAGGAGGTCCCGCTCAGTCTTAGACCTAGGGAAGGGGCATAGGGTGAAAACTGGAGGGAGGGAGGAACGGGAGAATACAAGTGATGGGATAACAATTGAGTTGTATTCTGAATAAATTAATAAAATTAAAAAAAAAAAGAGTTGTTGTGGTCATGGTGTCTCTTCACAGCAGCAAAAACCCCAACTAGTACAGATTTTTGCCTTGCATGGGTTGGTGAATTTAACTTCCTCATTAAAATACAATTGTGTGTGTGTGTGTGTGTGTGTGTGTGTGTGTGTGTGTTACAGATCATGAATCATATATGTATTCTAAATACTGGAGAATGACTGACTTTATTCTATCTATGTCAGGCTAGCATTCATATTTTCTTCTTGTTGAATACAGAGCTTTATGTGTGTGTGCACAGGACGGCAGTGCATAATGTATATGCATGTGTTGGCTAGCGGACTTGCCTGTGCATGTAATGTCGGGCATCTTCATCCATCACTCTCCATCTTCCTTCTTCCTTTATGTAGTGTGTCCCACAGAACCCGGAGCTTGGGGTTTCATCTTGATTAGATGGCCAAAGAGCTTTTTAAAAAATTTTTTTAATTAATTTATTCTTGTTACATCTCAATAGTTATCCCATCCCTTGTATCCTTACCATCCCTTGTATCCTGCCAATGAGCTTTGAGACTCTGTTTATCTCTGTCCCCAGTTCTGGGGTTATAGTCCAAGCTGCCATGTGTGGCTTTATGCAGGTGCTAGGCATCTGAAACCATGTCTCCATGGTTACACGGAGACCATTCATCCATTGTGTCTTGAAAATTGACCTTTGATTATGATTTACCTTCTCTGACATGTGTATTCAAGTATCTTATTCAGATTTAAGCATGTTTAAAACAATCTGTCTAGTGAATTTCTCCAAATGACAACTTTACTATATGTGTAGAACTTTTGGTCAGCACTTCAATTTAGTGCTGTTGTCAAAATTGGTTAGTGCTATAGGGCACAGTATGAAGCCAAGACTATAGTTTCCCTTGTATATGAGTAGGAATTCAATTTTCCTCAACATTTCTCTGTGTGGATCTTAGTTACTTAAAGCCATGTCTTCATTTTCCAATTCTTAAAAAATATTTTATTAATTTATTCATATTACATCTCAATTGTTATCCCATCCCTTGTATCCTCCCATTCCTCCCTCCCTCCCGCTTTCTCCCGACTCCCCTCCCCTCTGACTGTGACTGAGGGGGACCTCCTCCCTCTGTATATGCTCATCATTTTCCAATTATTATCTTTATTTAAATCTAAGCAATTTTATCTCTTAAACCATAGTTTGCTTTTCTCCTAAGATCTCTACAGTTTGCTTTTTTTTTTTTCATTTTACTTTTTTTTTCTGAGTTTGGTAGGAGGAGGAAGTCAACTCCCTCCTCCGCCTCCTTTGCCCCTGGTTCTTTCTCTTGTCTTTGCCTGGCCATCTTCTGTTGCCTTCAAAGCAGCTTCTAATTTGTGTATTCTCTTTTATCATAGACAGTTCTTCCTAATCTTGAGCTAATTTCTAAACATGATGCTCCTTCTAGTTTCATAGGTGAAAGAAGTGCACTGGTGCTCATGAAAAAGAAAGAACTGATGTTTAAAGCAAGCTTCCTCCTTCCTTCTCCTCTTCCTCTTCTTTTCTGCTGGTGGCAACTTAATTTCTCTTGACGGTCTACTTTGTAGGTTCCATTTTTTTTTGGAGTCCAGAATATACTTGTGGGCTTCATGTTGCTTCTCACCTCAGCCAAGACTTTTATAAAAGGGAACTACAGTCCACTCTTTGGGAGAAAAGGAATGAAATAAAAAGACTACCAGTCAAGGACCATTTTGGGGGATCCAGAAGCCAGTGGGGGTAGTGAGAAGAGGACCTTTATGGCTAATGGAGGTGGTGTAGTCTCGGCATTGTCATAGACATTGTCATGGACTCAGAAGTGCCTTATGGATAACAGAGATGAGGCCAGTTCTTGGACATGGAAAGTTCTCTCCAAACTCAGGTCTGCAAGAGCAAGGTTTCACTCTGTCCCCCACCAGCTGAAAGTGGGTATGGCCAACAAATCCTGAGTCTGATTTAAAAACCAACCCATCCAGCCTATAAGTCTGCTGCTAGGGAGGCCCAGAGACAGGAGGTGTTAAGTTAAAGGTCAAATGGGAGTCATATAGTGAACTGTCACATTAAAAACAGCAGTCTTCAGCCTTCTGCACTTCAAGAATGGGCTCAGTCATGCTATTCTAGACTGTTCTGGGTACCGGGGCTTCTAGCATGAGTCTTTGTTTTCTTGGGCATTTAACCCTTATAGGACACTAGTCAGATGCCAGTCCAAGCACTTGCATCCTGAGAGAAGATGGGGAGATCCGACGATGCTTCCAGAAAGAGTGAGGAGTCCTCTGAGAGATGATGGTTCCACTTGCAACAGTGGAAGTGAGTGGGGTGGGCGGGAGAGCATGGCAGGCAAAGGATATGTGTGCACCAGCCAAGTTCACAGAGGCTGGATCTCACTTGAGCGCCCAGCATGGAGCGCACAGAGAGGCTCCAGAATGGTGTTTTGAAGGATGGAACCGGAAGAGAAGGATGACTCATTCAAAGGCTGTCTTTTGGAAAAGTTAACTCTGGAAGCGGATTCTCTTCCACCCGGGGGCGAGGGTGAGAGGAGGAAGATGGAGAAAGAGCCCCCAGGAGGTGAGACTGATGCTGGCTGGCTGTGCCGGATGTTGAAGTGTATGCTGGGTTTTTTTCCCCTTTGTGAAAGTCAACCAGTTTTGAAGGGTGGTTTATCTGTGCTGTGGGGGAGCGGTTGGTGAATCGGAAGTCGATGACTATGTGGGTCTGTTGGGCTATACTTCCTTGGTGGGTGTGAAGGAATGGTGTCTCCTGGTTGATTTGGAGTTGATTACAGTCTAAGAAAGTTCGTGCTTCCAAGGGTTTGTGTCTTTCTGCAGGTCTCCAGGAAGAGGCCAGGAGCCCAGCATTTTCTTCTTCTCTGCCTGGAACCCAAATTACTTGGGCTTGGGAAACCAGGCTTAGGGGGAGGCGGATGGTGGAGCCGGGCTTGAGGGAGAGATAGATGTTGGGGAACCGGGCTTGAGGGGAGGCGGATGGTGGGGAACCGGGCTTGAGGGAGAGATAGATGTTGGGGAACCGGGCTTGAGGGGAGGCGGATGGTGGGGAACCGGGCTTGAAGGGAGGTGGATGGTGGGGAACCGGGCTTGAGGGGAGGCGGATGGTGGGGAACCGGGCTTGAGGGGAGGCGGATGGTGTGGAACCGGGCTTGAGGGGAGGCGGATGGTGGGGAACCGGGCTTGAGGGGAGGCTTCTGTCCATCATACCGTCACTTCCTCGGCATGCTTTCTTTCCTTGGAGAAGTCCTGTGTCATCTGCCAGACTCAGAGGAACATTGGCTGGTCCTATCCATACTGCACGGAGCAGAAGTCCCTTGATGTCCCTATTTTTACAGTTACACTCTATCTATATCTTCAGAGCGGGGAATGAGGAAAGCTGAGCAAAACCGTCCAATGTTAATCCAGTAGTTGCACAATATGCAACAAGCATGTGTGTGTGTGTGTGTGTGTGTGTGTGTGTGTGTGTGTGTGTGTGTGTGTTTTGAAGCATGCTTCCCTCAAAGGCAGACAATTTGCACTGCCCACAACAGTTAACTGGAGTGTGCCTATCCCATTTTTGCTGGGAATCTTTGGACATCTGGACTTCTCTTACTTGGAAATGTTGCATCTTAAATTTGCACTTAATTCCAGAAACTTGCTTAGGAATAGTATTTCCTTTTCTCATCAATGTCTGGTGAGGTCACAAAGGGTTAATTTAGAGCAGCCTGACCCCCTGCTGGGGAGCCTTGCCTTTTGGATACAGTTGATTACTGGCTCTGGGAGATATTTGAGCTCATTTCAAGGTAAATCAGAGATGAGTTTCCACAATACGTTCATCACTGGTGGCGGCCCCTCTTGGGAGAGGCAAAGGGTGAGCCGTTGCTTCCTCAGGACCAAGAGACGGTGTATAATGAAAGGGGAGTTGTGGGGCTGGAGAGATGGCTCAGTGGGATTCCTCCTCTTCCAGGGAGCAGTTCAGTTTCCAGCACCATGAACTGCCTATCACTCCAATTTTAGGAAAATTGATTTCCCCCCCCCACCCCCCTGGCCTCTGCAAGTATGATACACACACAGACACCTAGAAAACCAAACCAAAACAAAATAAAAAAAAACTCTTGTGATCTGTTCTGTTGCGGGTTTATTTTTAAACATATTGGGTTATTTTTATCCCATAGTCAAGACTTGTTATCACTAGAAAATCCAATAAATTAATAGACTTTGAAAATCAATCGTTTCTAAATGAAAAAAAAATTAAGTTGAAATTACTGCGAGTGACTGGCTGTAGGGGTCAAATGGGTGACAAAACAAAGCCAGGCAGGTCATAGAGGCTGCAGGCCGGGTGTGTCTGCACTTGACATTTGCTGCCTTAGGAGGCTGCTGCTCCCCGCTTGCACTTAACTGCACTTAGCATGACAAGTTGGAATGTGGCCTCATTGTCCTTATTTTAGTTCAGCTTTTCCAGAGGAGCGGAAAGTATGTTTATTTATGTGAAATTAGTTGGCAGCTAAATTCAAAACACCAGTTCAGGGCAAACAAGACACAGTACACAACCAATCACTCTGGGTGTAGATCATTTAATGGAGAAATTGCTTACATCTACTCAGAACCCTGACAAGGAGGGAAGACGAGTCCTTCAAGTCAAGGCTGTGTCTTCTCATCTAATGAGGGACTGTGTAAGCAAAGTGTGAAAACGCAATCCCTATCCAGCCCATCAACACAGCAGAGGTCGATCACCAAGGAAACCACCAACTGAGCCACCAGGATTGATGACCAGTTCTTACCTGTCACTTTCTTAGCTGCACCTGGCATCTAGTGCAATCTGTCACATAAGGCCGTGTAGGTTATGTACTGGTCATTTGTGGGAGGGCCTTATGGACTTTGTAGATCATATAAGTAACCCCCCGCCCCAGGGTTGTGCAGTGGAATCACAGGAACCTGTGGGAGATGGGGTGCTCTATATTCAAGAATGGACAGTGATGGTCACGTCTGGACGAAGTTTACTGGGTCGGTCTGAATACATTCGTACGTCACTTTTCTAATGGTGTTCCTTGACAGGAGGAAAATTGCCTTGTTCATGCTATTTCTCTAGCAATGAGTGCATAGGCAACCCATGAAAATGTTTTTCTACATAAAATATCTAGCATTCTGGAAATTGGAGATTGGATGAAAAAAAAATCAGTTTTGCAGATAGAGATTCATAGTCATTACTGGCTCCTTGAAGGCACTGGAATAACAGGGCATCTGGGGGAACCTAGTGGCGAGGGAGGCAATGGAGTCGGGCAGGGGAGTATTAATCTGCCTTCTGTCAATATAACAGAGTACCAGAGACTGAGCGAGCTGTAAGGCTTTGTTTTGGTTTAGGGGTCCCGAGCTTGGCCTGTGTCCCAGATGCTAGAAGAGCTCAGATGCACGCGGGCTTCCTTAGTAACAACTGTTCTTGACGTCACTGACTGGAGGCCACTCAAGAGGAAGACTCGCTGTCATGTGTGTGGAGGTATGTTCATATGTGCAAGTGTGTGGTGTGTGTAGGCCAGAGAACAACGTTCACTTATCACGTTTGTGTTTTCAAACAGAGTTTCTCACTGTCTTGGAACTTGCCAAGTACACTCACGAGGCCCAGAGCTTCAGTATCTCAACACTCCCAGCTCTGGGATTACAAGTACACATTACCATTACCGTGTCTGGCTTTTTGAAACTTTAAACGTGGGTTCTGGGGATCAAATATAGGTCTTCACACTTGCAAAGACTTCACAACTTTCCTGACTGAGCCATCACCTCCTCATCAGTTTCTCTTAGTGACATGATCATCCCCTAAGGTCTGCACAGTCTCTCAAGGCTGGTACTGGAACCAATGGGTAAACCTTGTCGTTACCTTGACTGGACATAGACTCATGTAGGATACTGATGGGGTGCACCACTCCGAGGGCCTGTGGGGTATTTTCAGAAAGCTCTGAGGTGGAGGACCCATGGACTGCAGCTCCTGATGGATCAAAAGAGGAAAAAGGGAAAAGCCAAATGCATCCTGTCATTTTCTTATTCTGCTTCATGGCCCCATGATGTGAATTCAACTCCACCATGCCCTCTGTGCCATGACTTTCTTTCTTTCTTTTTTTTTTTAAGTGAAGCAAATATTTTATTTAAATCAGTTGTCAAATCACAATTTATCCAAATGAACATAATGCAACATCATTCTTAAAAGAAGGGGCACAGGTATAACACAGACAAACTTCAGTATCTATCAAAATACCATTTGTAAAGAACAGGACTCACATCGTTCTGCGTATGAATTCAGTCCAGCATATAAGAGTACAGTCAAAAAAAGTACAACAGATCCCTTCTTTAGCCAAAAGAAATTTTTTTGTCTCCTTTGTTATTTATGCTGGGCATTTTGTTACAGTGATGCAAAATTTGGCAATCGAGGGACCAAGGTTGCATGTCCTCTTTGGAGGAGACAAACCATATTCAAATCATATGACTGAAGGGTCCAAAATGCAGACAAGGAGAGATATGCCACAAAAGGCAAGGGCTCACCCTGCATTCCCCTTGTTAGCATAAGAAATACTCTCAGGTACTTCAACAAGGTTACTCCTACTCCAACAAGGCCACACCTCCACCTCCACCTCCACCTCCACCTCCTAATCCTTTCAAATACTGCCTCTCCTTGGTATAAACGTTCAAATATATGAGCCTATGGGGGTCATTCTTATTCAAACTACCACAGCATCTTACATTGCCAGAGCATAGTAGGACATTTCCCTCTCCCAGTTTAAGGATTAAGAACTTGGGTCTTTGTTAGCAGTCAGGAGCTCTTGAGATTTGTAAGGGCAATGAGGGAGTTTGGTAAATTTGACCCTGAATAAAATAAAAGTGGAGGCCGACTATCAGTGGGGCTTCCAACTGTACAGAGAGAAACACTTATCAACCACAGAGGAAATGTTCACAATGTATTGCTAAGTGAAAAGCAGACGCCAAAAGTGGTAGGAACCATGTTTATTTTATTTCTAAGACAAATGTGTTTTTCTTTTCCTTTCTTAAAAATGAGTTTTTCTTTGGAATAAAAACATGTACAGAGAATGGGAAAAAACCCCACAAGGGCATTTACTGAAATGTTTACCTGGCAAGCACTTTTTTAAAAAAATAGCCGACTAATGCCATCTACTTTCCTTTTTTTTTTTTTTTAAAGATGTTCTGCATTGGGAATTATTACTCAAGGAACAAAAAGCACAATAAAAATAATTCAGCATGAATGCTTCCTCTATGAAGTCTTTGAATAACAATCCTAATAATGTGGAAAATAGCGGTGATATTTGTTAAGTGAAAAAAAATAGACTTTGGAATTCATTATGTGTAGAAGGATGCCATGTTTATAGTGGTGTGTGGCGGTATGTGTGCAAGGGTACTCAGGAGGATGAGCACTGCCTCTCACTGGTCAACCTGCAGGGATTCGAATTACAGAAATTGTATTTCGAAAATTAATAAAACATTCTGTTATATCTCATTTTTATATCTTCTAAAAATATTTATTTTTATTTTTTGTGTTCAGTGTTTTTATCTGCTTGTATGCTTGTGAACTATGTTTGTTCCTGGTGCCTGTGGAGGCCGGAAGTTAGCACAAGATCGCCTGGTACCTGTGGAGGCCGGAAGTGAGCACAGATCCTGGTGCCTGTGGAGGCCGGAAGTGAGCACAGATCCCCAGGAACTGGAGTTACAGAGAGTAGTAAGCCAGTGTGTGGGTGCTGGGAATCGAACCTGGGGCCTCTGAAAGAACAGCTTAGCCACAGCGACATCACTCCAGACCACCGGCAGGTCTTTATAAAGAAAATAATTAGTAGACATGATAACGCACAAGGACGTTAGAACATCACAGACATGGGGAAGCATGACTATCAGCGCTCTGTAAGATTTAACCGTGAAACAGCCTCGTATTTTGTCTCATGTTATCTCCTGACCAGCTCTATTTTTTTTTTTTAACAAACAACAAATTTCCTAAAATGTAAAGATACAAAGTAGAGCTTTGATCACTCCTCTGCTTCGAATCTCCCACAGCCCTCTATTGCTTTAGAATAAAGTCCAAACTCCCTTGGCAGTCTGCACGGTCTTTGGAAACTTGGGTTTGTCTGTCTTTGCTTCTGTTCCACCCCATTCTCAGTGTCATTGTCACCACTCTCTCCGCTCCTTCCTGGACTTCTGCATCCGATGGATGGATGTTCATGGAACACTCTTCCTCCTCTCCCACGCACCTCACAACCTCCTACAGAGCGGAAATGCCACTTCCTTTCAGTCTGTCCTGCTTTCTTGCTTAGTCACTCTTGTCTGTGTATGTCCTTTCAGTATATTGGATCTCTTCTTGGAGTGGACCCACGGCGCGGTGGCCATTTCTCGTCTGCCTGCTCACAGTACCCGTTAGATAATAGTGTCTCGGGCGCCTGGCTCACTGTGGTGCTCTCACTGCTCAGCACCCAGACAGCTTCGCAGTTTGAACACTTGAGTGGATTAGCCCAAGAAGCAGTGTGCATGATTTTCATTCCTTAGGCAGCCTCCAGGGCTACAGTAGATGGTGGCAGTTACAAAGCTTCTGTGGTCTAAAGACAGAAGAGAAAAGCTCACAGAAGCAGCCAGGCCTGATGTTACAGCATATTTCACGTGACTATAACAGAATTCAACAGACTAGGTAATTTACAAAGAAATATATTTCTTAATAATTCCCACGTGTGGGACCAGGAAGTCCAAGGCCAAGGGGCCCAAACCCTGGCAAGGGCCCTCTTGCTGTACTGCTCTCATTGTGGAAGATGTCACATGCAACAGAAAGGAAACGTACCAGCTCAGGCCACTCTTGACTGTGAAGACTCCAATTCTATCCCGAGGGCCTCAGCCTCAACACTTCTTTTAGCCCTAGGTGCTCCAAAGCTCCACTTATAAATCCCAACAACATAAAATTAAAACATAGAAGGGTAACATTCTGACACGTGGGATTTTAGAGCTGGGGAAAGAATTCAGGGGTAGGCAGACAGATCTCCACAGCCATGACGCTCCACCAGCTCTTGAACAAGAGAGCTCACCAGAGACATGCAGGTCAACACCACAGCCTTGCCCTTCCCCACATCAGAGAGGCTTGTCACCAAGAAAACAAGTGACAGCAGGAGTATTGAAAAGGGAACATATACATTGCTGGTGGGAGTGTAAACTGGCAGCCACTGTATAAATCAGTATGAAAGTTTCTCAAAAATCTAAAAGTAGGACTTTCATATGCCCCGGCCACACCACTGCTTGCAATAGCCAGCAGACGTAGAGTCAGCATACCAGAGAGGAACCTACACACTGGTGTTTATTGCTGCTTTATTCACATTAGCCAATGCACAGAACCAGCCTTGATACTCATCACCAGGTGAATGGATAAAGATAATGTAGTGCTTACACACAATGGAGTTTTATTCAGCCATATAAAAATAAAGTGATGTCGATTACGGGGAAATGAACGGAACTGGAGATCATAATGTTAAGAAAAACAAGTCAGATGCAGACAAATACTGCGTGTTTTCTCTTCCATGTGGAATGTTGCAGAGGAGAAATGTAAGTAAAGGTGGAACTACTGGGAATGTGGTGGTGGGGGTGGTGGAAAACAGGGATCAGAGAGGGAAATAACTGAGGTGTATATGATTAAAGTGCACTGAATACTTGCAAGGATGGATAGTGATGGAGACTCTTATTTGTACAATTGCTAATGAAAAAGGAGATCAGGGGCAAGGATGCCTTCACATACAAAGGCTTAGCAGGATAGGCACTGCGGTGTCAAGAGCAAAAAGGGGCCTCAAGTGGGCTGGGGTACAGGATGAGTGTGTGAAGGCCGTGGCAACATAGGAGAAAGATGTAGGTCCAGATTGCCAAACCAAATAGCCCAGGTTGGCCCTGTAGCCCAGGTTGGCCCTGAACTTTCTGTGAAGCCAAAGATGGTATTGAACTTCTGATCCTCCTGCTTCAGCTTCTGGGGATTACACGTTCCACCACACCCCACTCACGCAGTGCTAGGGGTTGAACCCAGCAGGCCTTTGTTCATGCTAGGCAAGCACTGTACCAATTGAGCTCAGTCTTAGCCTGACAATTGGCTTTAGGGTGGATATTTAACAAGCACCTAACAATTAGGAGCAGTGCCAGTGACCTGTTTCATTTGCTTCTTTGTGTAACAGTCACGAATCCATTGCATCACACGTGTAGGTATACATGCACACACACACACACACACACACACACACACACACACACACACACACACACAGAGTGGTTTATGCCAAAGGAAACCTCTGCAGCAGGTTCGCCAGCAGCTCCAGGCATCTGCATTGAAGTGGTATTATGGGAAATAAGCTTCTGAACGGTGTTGACAGGCAACATCACTTGGGAGCCCAAACGTTTATGTTTTGCCCGAGCTCTTTAAAAAATTTATAGCAAGATCAGCATTATCATACCAATAAAGGGAATCAGGAAAAACCTGAACAAAGGAAGAAATGCAATTTTTGCTTGAGTGTGGGAGGGCACGGTAAGCCTGTATTACAGACTTGCCGGAACAGAAGAACTTCTCCCATCTTTATAACTTTGTTTGTATTGTTCTTTGATAGTTTTATACATGTGTGTGTGTGAGAAGCATTTCGATCATCTTCACACCTCTGCGTTACCTTCCCTCATGTCCTCTAAGACCTGTTGAACCTGTTCTTCCCAACAAGTGCCTCTCTTATTTTCATGTCATTCTGTTGTTTTGCTTTGTTTTGTGATCTACTGGGTTTAATGGGTGTGGGTTATGTAATGGACCATGGGCAACCTCCAGAGGCTACACCACTGAAGAAAAAATGACTCCTCCCTTCCCAGAAATCAATAAGTGTTTGTAGCTCCTCCAAGAAAGGCGGGACTTGTCAACTTCCCTATCCATGGTGGAATGTTGACAGGGTCCTGCTTCTGCCGCTCTTGTGCAGGTAACCACAGCTGTGACGAGCTTATGAGTGCAATGGCTATGCCAGGTCTACAACAGAACCTTTCACAGCATTCCTCCACATCTCCTAGCTCTTTCATACTTTCTGTTCTTTTTTGAGATGTTCCCCTGGGCCTTGGGGGGGGGGAGTGATGTATTAATACAGGCCTCAGTTAGCACTAAATAATCAATATCTTTTACATTTTGACCAATTATGACTCTGCATTAGCTGCTGCCTACTATATTCAGAAGCTTCTCTGACCAAGGATGAGAACAGCGCTAATCTAAATATTCAGAAGACATATACCATGTCTATTTAGCAAAACGACAGTAGGATGTTCCTCCCTAGGGCTTATGACTTTTCCAGGAACAGGCATTTGACCAGGTTTATAGTATCAGACATATGTGTCCTGTGGAGTGGGTCTCAAATACAATCAGAAAGTAGCTTATTAGTCCCATAACAGTTATGTCACGTTTGCACCAGAGGGCATATCTTTCCTGGTGGGCTGGTGTTGTAGCTCACATGGCTCACACCTGGGTAAGACTACTGATGGCCTTTCTCCCAATTTGCTGGCAAAGTACTCTCCAACACTATAAAAACAGCCGGCATGGAGAAAGCTCCAAGCTCAGTTACTCCTTACATGTTTTAATAAAAATAATTTATATTCATCATTTTTAATAATGTAAAGAAAGAAATGAATAAAGTAGCATAGAGTAACTAATCATGAAACCTAATGTTCTTGCCCTGCTCTTTCCCGCTCTCAAGTCTCATCCTCAAAGAATATTTCTTGAAGTAGCCATTCTTCAATAGCTGAATAACAGTCAAACACAGATATCTATCTATCTATCTATCTATCTATCTATCTATCTATCTATCTATCCATCCATCTCTTTATCTATCTATTATGATATTATGTGTGGGCCAACAGCTGATGGGCTTCACCACCTCTTCTCTTCCTGCCATGATTATATTGTTACATGTGCTTATTCTTGCAAAAATTTGGGTCATGATTTTAAATTTCATGCTCACTTAAATGTGAGACAATATGATCCCTGGGAGGCTGTAGGATGGGTGAACTACAGATGGGGAAACACTAAACCTTGGGGACACTCTTCATGACTTTTGTTTTTGAGATAGGAGTTATTCCTTTGTAGCCCAGTTTGGTTTCACATCCTTGATTCTCCTGCCTCAGCTTC
This sequence comes from Acomys minous, assembly GCF_964271855.1. Lineage (NCBI taxonomy): Eukaryota > Metazoa > Chordata > Mammalia > Rodentia > Muridae > Acomys > Acomys minous. The sequence continues at coordinate 77,731,750 of NC_140484.1, read as the reverse complement.
CCAAATAGCTAAGATTACAGGTTGGTGCTACCACATCCAGTCCTGTTTAACTTCTCTTTTTTTTCCTATTCACATTCCAAACACCAGCAGATCCTTTTTTGGCTTCAGTATATACCTAGAGTTGGATTACTGTAATTATTTTATTTTGGTGTGTGTGTGTGTGTGTGTGTGTGTGTGTGTAAGTTGGCCAGAAGTTGATGTCAGGCATCTTCCTTTATTCTTTGCCACTTTATTCTTTGAGGCAAGGCCTCCTTATGAATCTGGATCTCACTTCTTTGGCATCAGTAGCTGGCTAGCAAACGCCAGAGACCCTCCCAAGTGCTAGGATAACAGGCACACACCACCACACCCCTATTTTCACATGGGTCCTAGGGATCCAAACTCAGGTCCTTAATCTTATGAAGCAAGCATTTTATTGGCTGAACCATATTTCCATCCTCTCATTGTAATTGCCTTCTCCTGGGCTTCTCATCTGCACATTTTCTGCTTTGTAAAGGTAGCCATTTAAAAATGTAAGATAGAAGCTAGGTGAGGTGGCGCACGCCTTTAATCCCAGCACTCGGGAGGCAGAGGGAGGTGAATCACTGTGAGTTCGAGGCCAGCCTGGTCTACAAAGTGAGTGCAGGACAGCCAAGGCTACGCAGAGAAACTCTGTCTCAGGGTGGGGAAAAACATAAGTTTGAGGCTGGGAGTTGGCTATTACTATTCTCAAAACACTGCTACGATTCTCCATTACACTTAAAGTCAAAGCCAGCTCCCTACTACACCAGGGCCATGCCTGCTGTTCAGAGTTCACCTTCAACAGGCTCTTCCTTTCCTACTCTGTTCCAAGGATGCACATTCTGACCTTGGGGATTAGCACCTTGATCCTTCTCCCTGCCTTGTTATTTCCTCTGCAGTGGGAAGAGCATATTCCCTTTCCTGAGCTGCTCTGTAGAGAACAGTAAAAGGGAGATGAGACAGCAGGAGCAGACTAGTGTCTGGAGAAGTGTGGCAGGTGGGGGTGTTAAGAAGAGCCTAGACAGCAGGAAGTGTCTAACAATAAGCTGGCCCCGGGCATGGTGGCTGGTTAAAGAAGAAAGAGCTGCAGGAAAGGGGGGAGGCTCAGAATCGAGAGAGAAACGTTAATGTGAAGAGAAGAACGTCCCTAAGGAGGGAGAGGGCACAAGATCAAAAGCATGAGAGGATGAAACAAAATTAATTAACAAGTTCTTGCCTGAGAGCTGTAATTTTCTCTGTGAAATAGAAGGCAGGGTTTAACCTGAGGGGGAGAGGGCTGACTTAGGGGGCAAGAAGAGGTGTGGGCTTGAAGCACATCAGCTGCTGAAGGGAAGAGGAGAGAGAGATGGCCAAAGACTGGGTACAAAGCGTTCTCTGAATGCTGAGGGACCAGGCAGAGCTGGAGACCTTGAACTTGCTGTCTGCCCCCACCCCCATCCCTGCCCCTGTACACACATGCATGATTTATGTTTTTTTCTTAGCCATGACTGGCAGACCTTGCCTATAATAATAATAATAATAACACAACAATCCTAACTAACCTGTAGCAGAGGCCCGCTATGGTCTTGGTTTTATAGGTGAAGAGTCCGGCGGTGTCACATGGCCTGTTAGTGACTTTCTCCAGAGGAAGAGCAGAACATCCAGAGCACTCGCTTGTTTATTCCTTTATCCCAGGGAACTGGCTCGTGTGAGTGTAGGCTGACAGCTCCCAAGGTTTATAGTCACCACGTTCAGGAGCCGGGGTTGGAGGCTGAAGATGCATCTCAGCATCAATGCTGGCAAGCTTGGGCCCCAGGAAGACTTGATACTTGAGTCTAAAGGCAGCAAAGAGACAGCATCCCAGTGAAATGGCTCCTGGGAAGAAGAATCCCTCTGACTTTGGGAGGATCAGCCCTTTTGTTCTAGGCCTTCAAGTGATCAAGTGATCGGATGGGGCCCACCCACATTGGGAAGGGCCATCTACTCTCTCAAGCATTGATCTCACCAGCAACAGCCTCACTCAGAATCTGAGTGCCTTGTGGTCCAATCAAGGTGATAAACGAAGTTAACATCCTACTGGCGGAGGCTGCATTCAAACCAAGGCATCTCTACCCACCCCAGGCTCCCACCAGAATCCCAGGTAAGAACTTGCTCAGCGGTGGTGGAATGGCTGAAGTGATGTGTAGCCTGGGAAACTCCAGTGCTGACGGTAATACTGGTTAAGTATCATTATTTTTAGAGATAAAGTCAGGAGAAGGTTTGGGAGTGCAGGATCTGGAAGTCTCTAGTGTAGCTGCTACAAAGTCCTGGAGGGGATGGGTAAACTACAGCCAAAGGACCAGAAAATGCAGGCTTGAAGAGAGTATAGTTTTGTTTCCTCTGCATATAATAGTTTAAGAGTGGTGGGTAGGGTGTGGCTTTGCCAACACAAACATATGGCTTTCACCTATGACCCTACTCTTCTCCAGCCAGTGGGGGGAGGGAGACATCAGAGCACTGCATGCTGGTCTTCTGAACGATCTTTAGAGCTACAGAGGCTACTGGGCACTCTCAAAGTAGTGGATGAGATGGTGGAAGCAAATTTTGTATTTAGCTTTCACTGGTTTTAATTCAAATTATAAAAGAATGCTATTTAGTTATTGTGGAACTTGTGTGTTTGAACAACCCAGGTATGAAGATGACGGTTTAGCTATGAAATCAAAACACACCTGCTATTTCTTAGGAAAATTCAGCATCATCCCTGCAGAGGGAAGACCCAAGACAGAAGGATGTAAACACCTCATTAATGCATTTATGGTGCTTACACGTTGAAATGCAGGCTCTTTGACCATATTGTTTTTGTTGTTTGAATGTTACAGGTTCCCCTCTAGACTTGTCAGAACGCCAGCCAGGGATGCTGTTTTGAGAGATTGCGGAATCTTTAAGAGGTGGAGTCATGTTGGGGAAGAAGGTTATTCAAGGTAGATCTTCATGTTTTAAACCAGCCACACTGTCTCCTTGCTGTCTCCTGACTGTGTATACACAGTAACCAGCAGCTTCAGTCTCTAGCAGCCATGCCTTCCTACCATGGTCTAGTGCACATCTTCAAACCAGGGGCCCAGAGAAGCCACGATTTCCCTGAAGTTGCTTCTTGTTTGGTATCTTGCTCTTACAAGAAGAACAACAATGAATCCAATTATTTAAATATATTAAAATTTTCTATTTCTTTCTCTTTTTACATACAAAGCATGATCACTAGAAATTCTGTGAGCTGTGTAGCTCACAGTCTATTTCCATTGGACAATGCAGGTATGACTACTGGAAAATCTACATACCACTTAAGCTCACATTCCATTGGGTTGAAATTTGTCATATGCTCGTACAATCTGCAAAGGATACTGGGAAAGACAAAATCTTCAGGCCTAAATGTGTACAAGAAGCCGAGAACCAGTAGTGATGGCTGGCCAGGAGTCTCTGACTTGGACAGACTGGAAGCTGTGATGATGTAAGACTCAGGATGCAACGTAGGAAGAAAGTTCCAGAAGAGGAGGGTAAGGGGTTTTGAGCAATCATCTCACCACTGTATCTAGGACACCTGTCTTCTTGTTTATTGTGGCGGGGACACACACACAATTCTCCCCAGTAACTGAACTGATGCCACATTGTGCCTGAAACCCGCAGAGAAGCCTGGCATATTGTGCTTACCGTCACACGATCTGGTTGAGACTCAGCATTCAGCATATGCCTGCCTTGTGCAGTCCCTCAGCAAACATTTGTTGGACAAACATATGAATGAATTAAGCCACTTAGGTGAAGAGAAAAGAGCAGGAACTCAGATCCATCATTCATTCATTCATCAAATATTTGTGCAGTGAGTATTCTAGGCACTGAGCACTCCGCAGCAAGCAGGACAGACAAAAACGCTTGTTCTCAGAGGACCGGGCCTAACACAAACAAGCACAGAATACACAATGTGCCACCACATCACATAGATGGTCTGGATAAAAGGAAGAAGTGGAGAAATAGGAAAGGTAGGTCGCTTTTATCTCAGATTTGGTGACTGCTGTTGTGTTCCTTTCTCCTCCCCCTCATCTTTGTCTTTCTCCTCTTTTCTTTTTCTTTCTTTCTTTCTTTCTTTCTTTTTGAAGCAGGTCTCATGAGGTAGTCCAAGTTGTCCTTGAACTTACTACTTAACTCAGGTTGGCCTTGAACCCTCAGTCCCCCTGCCTCAGGCTCCTGTGTGATGGGATTACAGGTACACACTATGGCGTCCAGCCAAGGAAGGGTTTGTTAAAGTGGTGGTGTCTGTCTAGAGTCCTGAGTGAGTGAATAAGCCAGCCTTGGAGCTATCTGGATGAAGAGCATTACAGGTAGTAGAACAGCAAATGCAAAGGCCCAGCTGATTAAGTGGGAAGAAAGTTCAGGAAAGAGGAAGTCAGGACTCAGGCTAGACCACTGCACTCCTTAGAGTCCATTTTCAGTGGGAAGAGGTTATTTTAAGTCACCTTTGCTGTAAGTGGTTCCTGTAGAGATTCGGGGAGTTACATGCCACCTTGTTCACAGGGGCTGACAGAAGACGAGACAAACAACCTGGGGAACTGTGGGTTTACCTGTGTCAGCATCTCCACACATCCTCTTTGGCTGATCAAAGAGGAAGCGAAGCACTGTCTGGAGCTTCCTTCCAGATGTGGAATCAGTTTGTTTTTCTGTCCTTTATCACAAGCATCCTGCCGCTTTTTGATGGTACTTTTGGTAATGGAACCTTTTTATTTTGTTATATTTTAATCTGCTTAGTGCATGTGGCTCATCTTTCTGGCCCCACAAATCACTGGTTATCATCACGGTCAATGGTGTGTGTCCAGCCAATTTCACAGACAAACACCTCTTTCCTGGTCACAGTCCCTGAAGTGGGCAAGTCTGATTTACAAAGTCAATAAAAATGCATTCAGGGAATTACTGGGCCCTGCTGGCTTAATACGCGAGATTAAAATCTCCAAGTTTGGGGCAGCAAGAAGTCATTTGGCACGCGTGAAGTGGCAAGTAGGTTATGGAAATGTCAGGTGGTCTGGATAAGGCACCCCTAGAAGAGGACGGATTTGAAGACAAAGAGCCTAATTGATTGATTGCCTTTGTGCCTTTCCCGGTGTGACCTGGGGAATAGCAGTCAGAGTACATTAGTGGTCACTTTGGAGGAAGAACAATTTTTCACAGTGGAAGATTATGGACTCCAAAAAGTGGGATACTTAAAAATGTATGTTTACCTCTTTACAGAGCTAGGAAGTGTTCATTTCTGGTGTAGTTTGGTCTGTGAACTCCGAGTCAGGGATCTGAAGGTAGTGTACTTGAGACTGTGCTCAGAGAAAACAGTTTCTAATATAGCCTTACAGAGATGTTTTACACAGCACACACACACACACACACACACACACACACACACACAGACACATATACATACATACACACACATAGACATACATACACATACACACACACCACACACACATGCACACATACACCACACACACACATGCACACATGCATGCGCACGCGCGCGCGCGCGCGCACACACACACACACACACACACACACACACACACACAGATGAGTGCATATCCTTTATGCTGCTTAACATCTCCCCAACTTAATATATGCGGAAGAAATTTCTAAGTTGCAAAATACAGACCAACTTCATTCTTTCAGTGCCTATAGTGTTTTATTAGTGGCTATATCATACTTATGGATAGCTTTTTATTCTTGCAAACACTGTTGTAATGGTTGTTATTCCACAATCTGTTTTTCCTCAAGAAATGTGCAAAGATGTTTGTTGGATAAATTCCTGGAAGTAGAGTTGCTGACTCAGTGGGTAAAGGCATCTTAAATTCTCATAGTCACTTTCAGACTTCTCTCCACAGAGACTGTATCCTAAGTGGGAAAGAGTGCAATTGACTCCACACCCTTAGAGTGCCTCGCTCTAGCAAACCCTTCATTTTATCCATCTAGTGGGTGGAATGTGCAGCTTCTTTTTTTTTTTAATTTTCAATTTTATATGGATGTATGTCACCTGTGTAGGCCAGAGAATGTGTAGGAATCCATGGAACTAAAGTTCTAGACAGTTGTGAGCTACCTAACATGGGTGCTGGGAAACCAAACTTAGGTCCTCTTGGAGAGCAACAAGTGTTCTTAACCACTGAGCCATCTCTCTAGCCATGGACGTGAGGCTTCTTGATGTTTTAGATTGCACATCTTTTATTTTTTTCCTTTATTAATTTATTCTTGTTACATCTCAATGGTTATCCCATCCCTTGTATCCTCCCATTCTTCCCTCCCTCCCATTTTCCCCTTATTCCCCTCCCCTATGACTGTTCCTGAGGGGGATTACCTCCCCCTGTATATGTTCATAGGGTATCAAGTCTCTTCTTGGTAACCTACTGTCTTTCCTCTGAGTGCCACCAGGTCTCCCCCTCCAGGGGACATGGTCAAAGGTGAGACACCAGAGTATGTGAGAAAGTAATATCCCACTCTCCACTCTACTGTGGAGAGTGTTCTGTCCATTGGCTAGATCTGGGTAGGGGTTTAAGGTTTACCACCTGTATTGTCCTTGGCTGGTGCCTTAGTTTGCGCTATTAAAAACAAGGAATTCCTGAAATTTGTGGATAAATGGATTGAGCTAGAAATGATCATAATGAGTGAGTTAACCCAGAAGCAGAAAGACTCAAATGGTATATGCTCACTTATATCTGCATATTAGCCCAAGGGGCATGTCCCATGAAAGCCTTCACTTACCAGGAAACTGAGACAGAGGGGAGGACATTCTAGTGGGACTCTAGATGAGAGAAACATGGGAGAATGGCAAAGTAGAAGGATCCAGAGGGTCCTAGAAGCCTACAAGTAGAACATTATGATAGGCAGATTTGGATTGCACATCTTTTAAAAAGGAATATTGGAGCTGAAAAAAGGGGGCAATGAGGAAGTAAGGTCAAGAGACAGTTTTGATGGAGGTATTGGGGATCAAGGGCAGGGCTTTGCACATACCTGGAAGGCACTCCTCCAGCTAGTCACACCCAATGCCTACGGTTTTGTGTTTGAATATACCTCCTATTCTCATCTTTCCTTCTCTTTTTCTTCTCCTCTACCTCTCTCTTCATTCTTTCCCCCTTGAAAGTGAAATGAACATATTTACAGAGGCTAAAGGGAAAGAGGCAGATGAGTAGGGACAGGGGGGAATAGACAAGCTTGCCACAGCTCTTTTTGGTTTGGCTATCCAACAAATAGCTTTTGTAATATTGGAGGCTATCTTTTATCCATATCTGCTTCTAGGAGATCATACTTTCCTCCTCCACTGGTGTTGTATTTGTTGAACAATGAAATAGTAGGGCTTAGATATAAGCAGAGGCCTTACATTAATTACACCATTGGATCCCATGTCATTAACTCCTATGATTTACAATGTAAAGAACTTTCTTCATTATGGCAACCGTCACTGGTTTTTGGATCCTAGGATAAATACTGTTAGTCAGACCCAAACTCATTAATGTCCTGTGACCAGAAGCAGCTTCCAGAATAATCTATAGCTTTAACTTCCATTGCTTGGAACTTGAGCAAAATATCCTTGAAATAAATCAATAAGTTTCTTGTGGTATCTTAAACAGCACCATGTTTGTGGCAGTGTATCAGGTGATTTACACTTTCTGTGCCAGACTATCTATAATGATAAAATCAGCTCAAAAGGAAAAAAAACTCATCAAGGAAATCAAGATTCTAAGAAAAAAGTCAATAGAAATTTTGGAAATAGAAAAGTCAGTGACCACAAGTAAAAAAACAAAACCAAGAAATAATGAAAATATCACTACTAGATTCAACCACACCAAATACAGACACTCATAGATAAAGTACAAGGTTGACAAAATATAATATTCAAATATGAACAATGAAAAATCAATAAGCATGACCACAACTCTGGGGTACAACCAAGAAACCAGACCTAAGAATCTATGAACTGGAAGAAGAGCCAAGATAAACACTCATGACATGGGGATTCTATTCAATAAAATGAAGCAGAAAATTTCTCAGGTCTAGAGAGAAAAATAGACATTCCAATACAGGAGAAATTTAGAATCTCAAACAGACATGGGCAGAGGAGAACCACTTCATAACATGTGATAGTAAAAATGTTAAAATATAAAGTGTAGGACAATATTAAAATCTGTAAGGGGAAAAACACCAACATACAAAGGCTAACACATTAGAATCATCCAAGCCATGTCTTATCTAATTTTCTATTGCTGTCACAGAACAGCATGGCCAAGAAAACCAGCTGACAGGGATTAAAGTGTAGGAGAGACTTTGAATTGAGGCGTATTTAAGACAGTGTGTATAAAGTAGAAGGGGTCTTTGGCACTTTTTAGCTCTTGGGCTTTAGCTTTCTCTCTTTGGCATTTCGTTCTTTAGCTCTTGAGCTCCTCAACTCCTTGGTCTTTGGCTTTTTGGGCCTTGGGCTAGCAAGCCTGTGGCCTTGGGTTTTTTGGCCTTTTCCTCCTGGGCTGTCAGCTCAGCTAGTGAGCCTTTTGGGCCTTCGCCACTGGAACATGAGCTGAATAGGAAGTTTATCTGGGCGCTTACTCTGCCTCTCTGAGCCAGCAGGTTTTTCACTACAACATTTGGCTCCTGAATCCTTATTGGTAAAATAGAATGATCTGTGATTTTCAATTAAAACAATAAACCAGAAAAATAACCAACACAATTACAGGGATTAGGAAATGTTGCTCAATAATAATCTTATATGTAAATGTAACTCATTCATAAAATGATATCAACTGATTGGATTAAAATCTAGATCTAACTAGGTGTTGTTTCCAAGAAACACATCTCACTGGTAATGACAACCACTGACTGAGAGTCAAAGGATAAAAAACAATCTATTAAGCAAATGGAAGCTGAAAGAAAGCTGTCATCACTATTCAGAGATATCTGATAAAGTAGACTTTAAACTAAACTTCAAAAGATAGAAATAATGACATTACATCTTAAAACAAGAAACTTTTCATCAAGAAGATGTAACAATTGCAAATATCTACACATCAAATGTTGGGGCTCCCAATTTCATAAAATAAACACTAGTCGAAATAAAAAGTCAAATAAGTCCTGATACAGTAATAATGGTGATTTCAGTATAACACTTTAATTTATATAGGTCTTCTGAATAAAAAAATCAACAAAGAATCTTTAGAGGTAAACTATGTTATAGATCAAAGTGCACCTAATACATTTCTATAGAATATTACATCCACCAGAAGGCGGATTCTTTTCCGCAGCCCATGGATCATTCTCTAAAGTATACTATCTAGAATGCTAGGCTACAAATCAAGCCATACCAAATATGAAAGCACACCAAGGTAATTTCTCGTACCTTATCTTCTCATAGTGCAATAAGAGTAGAAATCAATAGCAAAACAAACAAACAAAGACCAAACAAACAAAAACACAGCCAAACATACAAAACTACATAAATACATGGAGACAAATCAATTGACCCTTCAATGACCATTGAGTCATTTAAGAAACCATGAAAGAAATTTAAAAATTCATAGGCTCAAATGAAGACAGAATTCAACTTATCTTTGGGATAGAGTTGTAAGAGGAAATTTTATTGCCATGAGTGCTTTAAAAAAAAAACATGAAGATTTCCAATAGCAGCCTAATGATGCATCTAGAGGTCTTACTAAAACAATAACACCCAAACCCCAAAGCATCAGTAGATGACAAGAAATAGTAAAGATTATTATTGCTGTTCTTACAGGGCAGAACTTAACAAGGGAGAAAAGAACAATGCTCACAATACAAAGAATCAGGTGTTTGAAAAAGCAAACAATACTGTCAAATCCATAGCTAAAATAAAATAAAAGATGACTTAAATTAATAAAATTAAGAACAAGAAATGGTGGCTTACTACAGACTCCAATGAAATCAGAGATTCATCAGGGAATACTTGGAAAACTGATATTAACAAAACTGTAAAATATATAGAAGAAATGAATTAATGCCTAGTTACATATGGACTATCAAAATTGAATTAATAGGCTATCAACAACTTTACTTGATCATCCATAAAAACCAATGAGCTCAAAGCAATAATGACTCCCAATGAAAAGTGCCAGCCTGGGTGGATCCATTGCAGAATCCCATCAACCACCCATGCTTCTTAGACTGTCCCATAAAATAGAGGGGGAAGGGAAAGCATCAGGCTCTGTTGATGAAGCCAAAGGCTGGATTAAAAACACACACACACACACACACACACACACACACACACACACACACACACACACAAAGAAGAAGAAGGCAAAAAGAAGAAGAAGAAAAGAAAAGAAAATGAAATTATAGACCAACTGCCACAATGAACACAGATATAAAATTTCTTAATAAAATTTTAACAAATTGATTCAAGAACACATCAAGATTATAACAAAGTTACCATTCCATAAAAGCAAGGTTAACTTAACATGTGCAAATCAAAATTCAGCACATAACAAAATAAGGACAGAATGCACATGATCATCTCAACTGGTGCAGAAAAGGATTTTGACAAACTTCAACATCCCTTCTTCATAAAAAACCATAAAATACAGACTACAGGAAATTTATCTCAACAAAATAAAACCCAATGCCAACATATTACTAAACAAGAAACTGAAAATATTTCTTCTAAAATCTAGCATGAGATAATGGGTTCACTTTTCCACTGTTACTCAGCGGAGTGATTTAAGCCTTAAGCTAGAGTAATATGACAAGAAAAAGAAATAAGAGTGATACAAATAAGAAATCAGTAAGTAAAGTTATCCTACTTGGAGATAGCATGATTCTATGCTTAAAAGACTCTTAAGGCTCTGCCAGAAAGATGGGAACATACTTTCAGAGAAGTGTTTGAGCAAGATACAAAATCACCAGACACAACCAGCATCCTTTCCATATACCAACAGCACACTCACTGGGAAAGAAACTGGGTGGATGTTATTCACAATATTCATCATACAACAAACACCACCACCCAAGCTAGGAATAACCTATAGACATCTACAATGAAAATTTACGACAAAACCCAAAGAAGCCTTGATTAGATAGAAAGACCTTCGATGCTCGGGATTAGCAAGATTCAATTTGTGAAAAAAGTCTACAGCACCAAGAACAGATTGACTCACCAACAAAAATCCCAATAAAATTCTTCACAGAACTAAGAAAAATCCTGAGATTCCTACAAAACAAAAAAATCCTCCAAATGACCAAAATGAACGAGCAAGTAGCCCAAAGAGCAATGCAGGAGGTATCACAATATGTGATATCAGACTATACTACAGAAATGCAGCACTGTAGACACGCAGAACAGTGGAATAGGCTAGAAGGCTCAGAAATAAACCCAGCTACAGCTACTGAAGTCTTGATGAAGGTGCCAAAATATTCACTGGCAGAAAGAAGGCATCTTTGACAAATGATGCTGAGAAAGTTCGATTTCCACACATAGAAGAAAGAAACTAGATCCACAGCTCTCACTCTGAACAAGTCAGTTCAAAACGTGCTTCATGGTACGGCTGTAAGGAAGACATTTCAGTAAAGACTCCAAGGACACAGGGAACAGTTCCAAGGGTGGACAAATGAAATTATGTGCAATAAAAAGGCTGCCACACAGGACAGAAACAGTCACTTGCAAAACAAGAAAAATATCCTTACCAACCACAATTCAGACTGGGGATTATTATTACGAATATATAAGGAACTGGAAAAAGTAAGCATAAAAATTATCCAACTAATAAATGGGCTAGTGAACTAAATAGTTTCAATAGAATGTATTATAAATGCCTAATAAACATTTTAAAATGTGTTCAATATCTTTAGCTGCCAGGGAAACACAAATTAAAACTGCTTTGAGATTCTATCTTGCATTAGACAGAATGGACATTAAACTCAAATGACAAGGAATGCTGGCAAGGATGTGGGGGAAAGAGCAAGCTTATAAACTGCTGGTGACAATGGATACTTGTTTAGCCACTGTGGAAATCAGTGCACAGATTTCTTTAAAATGAGGAATAGACCTGATGACCCAGTCTTCCTACACATACAAGAAGAAAGGGCTGCAATCAACGTGCCACAGAGACATCTGTGAATCCATGCTTACTGCTACACTATCACACTAGCCAAGGCGTGGAACCAGCCTAGATGTCACGCATGACAGACAGATGCACGATGGTACATGCGCACAAGTGAATTGTGTAAAGCCATAAAGAGGAATGAGGCCATGACATTTGTAGGAAAATAGATGGAATTGTAAGCAATTTCCTTAAGTAAGATCAGCCAGACTCAGAAAAACAGATGCTGCATGTTTTCTGTTGTATGTGGAATCTAGATTTACACACACACACACACACACACACACACACACACACACACACACACACACGTGAAACTTGACAATAGATCATAAGATGTGGAAGAACAGAACCAGCTACAGAGGGGTGCACAGCGGAATGAAGCAAATTGTCACGTGTATGAAAACGCCACAATGAAGCCCCTTACTGTGTACACTAACTTTCAAAACAGCACCAGGGACTTCACCCAGGAGAGACTTAGAAGTAGCGAAGGCAGCAGGCTTCAGACTTCGGATCATCACTCTCCACATTTAATCCAAAAAGTTAGTCCTCGTCAGTCGGAACTTGACATTTATTTTGTGAGTCTGTGTATGAAGAGGCCTGTGTGCCAGTACTTGTGTGACAGGACTGTGTTCTTTCTTTCCATTACATTCCACCACGCAGAGAGCAGAGGTTGTTAGGCTTGGTGGCTGAGCCATCTTGTCCGCCTCTGGCCCTCGGTTTTCTTTGCTGAATCCAGCATCGAAGCTGAGGGTCACCTTTGGTATCACATTTGCCTGCCTGTGACATGCCTCACATTGCTTTTACGTGAGGATGAAACAGAGGTGCCTAGTAGCTGTTTTCAAATGTCCCCGGAGCCAGGTAAGCTTCCCACCCAACTTTGGCCATCCCGGGCACAGGAGGCGCATGCGCTGTGGAGGCAGCTGGAAGGCGCCTTGCCACTTTGCCCTCCAGGAACAGGGTGAAGGCAGCTAAGTAGCTGGGCTAGGCTCCCGCCTGCTGCTGCTTCCTAGGGAAATCAATGATTTAGTTAAAGCCTCTCTGCCCTGAGATTCGGATCGGGGCCATCCCAGCGGAGCTGCTCTGCGAGAGCCTTTTTATAAACCAGCAACAATTTACACTCCAAATGATGTCCTAATAAACTGCAGCCGCAGCCCTGCCAGGAACAGGCAGGATAAACGTTGCCTTTTAATAAAACACATCGAGCCAGGCCCAGCAGGGCGGGAGCCCGCTGTGTGGAACATCCTGGCCACACAGCCAGAGCCCAAGCCGGGCAGGATCCCCTGCACAGCCCTACAGAGCAGGGCTGGTTTTGTCCGTGGGGTGGGTATTCTATGAGAATTAAATAATGTGCCCGTGGGCTTTAGATTCCAGAAGTGGGAGGGGACTTTGATTTCATTTTAGTATGCTCTGCCAAGGATGATGCTGGTTTTCTAGTGTCTGGATGCCCCCACCCCCCGTCATGGCTCCCTGCTGTCTCTGGAGACTAGCAACCTTTATAGCAGGGAGCTTAGGGGTTGGGCAATCTGATTCACACACTGTTCCTGCCTCTTCCTAGCTGGGTGACCTTGGGTGTTTTCATAGCCCCTCTGGCTGCATGTTGTGGTTTCTTAAGTGGGAACGATGTTGCACCCCTTGCTTAAAATTGTGCAGTGATTAGTATAGAGCAAGCGACCTAGTAGTAACCGGTCTTGTGATTTCTTTTTATTACGAAAATGCCTCTCTAAGTCACGCCTGAGAAATCCTTAGCACATAATAAAAGTGTGAATGGTATAATATTTGTATTCTGAGATTTAGTGTAAGTACATCAGACAGATCTTCAGAACTCTGAGATGAAGCTATGCTACGGTAAACCCCACCCACTGCTCCAGCTCCGGAGCCAGCAGCTAAGTAGAGTAGATTTCATCCCAAGGTCTCACTCTCAAGAGTATGGATGCAGAGCACCCACATTTCTTCAGTTATTATCCCCAGCATGCTCTAGTTCTTTCCCACGAGGTCTCATGTTTGAAATGGTGCCTCTAATGCCTTCCAGGATGAAAGTGCCTGTAAACTCACAGGCCAAACCAAGTGCGCTTCCCTCTGTCTCTCTTGCACCATTGTCACACTTCCTGGGAGTCGGCGACTCAGGGGTTATGAGAATAAGGTCGGGAGACATTCAGCTTGGGTTCCAAGGCTCAGTCAAAGCTGTGTGTCCTGGACAAGTGACTTACCCTCTCCATGGGAGTGCCTGTGAGTTAACTGAGATGGTACAGCCGTTGTGGGCTAGGCACGCAGGCAGTCTTGGGCTATTAGTGTGACAGAGTGGTTCCAGACAGCTGTGAAGGTCACACCATACCTTAGCCCTCTCTTTAGTCCAGCAGCATCTGCCCACCATCTTTGATATCTTCTCACTGTTGGCACATTCTGAGCGTCTAATCTTTCCACATAAACTACCATTAAACGTCAGCATTCTTATCTCATCCCCCACCAGCTGTTACTCCCTCTGAATACAAGTGCAGGCCTTCACATTAATCCACATTTAATTTAATCTTGCTAGCTTTGGGCTGCAATTCCAACTGTTGGAGAATCTTTCGGACGCTCAATCTGTCACCCAACTGCAGCCAGCACTCCTGGTGTCCTGGCTCATGGACAGATGTGTGCTATAAAACTGCAAGGAAGACCCAGGGCTTGCAGAAGATTCTGTTCCTCGTGTCTGCCAGGACTCATGTTTCATTTTGGGGCTGTTGTACCTCTGAATCTCTTTGAGGAACTATCCCAATCCATGGTGATGATATTGGGGTCGCTGTCAATCATAGTCAAGGGGCTGGAGGTGAGTTAAAGCCCCATAATGGGCATATCATACTCTTTCTCTGGGATTTAATGGTTGAGACAAATGCAGGAGGAACTCCATAGGGACAGAGGAGAAAAACAGAGAAGTAGAAACAGGTTAGAACTGGTCTGCTTTCAGAGTCGCTCCTGTCCATAACCTCCTACCCAATGGGTCCCTAATGCTGCCTTTTTCTATGCACAGTGGCATGACTCCTAATTTTGCCTCTAATACAGTATATCTGTTTATTAACTGTAACACTATGACTGGAAACATTAAGCATTTCTCTCCTGAGTCTATGGATTACTAATCTCTGTTAGCTCAGGGAGCAGCAGTTAGATGAAGAATAAATCAAATGATTCTCCTGGCATCACCTGCCTGGTTTGGTCATCTGGGAATTAGACCAGCAAGTCTCTGGTGACCTCAGTTAGGACACCAAGGGCAATTCTGCTGTGTTCACTGTGCCTTGTCTTTCTTTAGATGTATTGGAGTGGAGAGAGAGGTAGGAGGAGAGATGGATAGAGGGTGGGAGGGAGGGAGGGAGCAAAGGAGAGAATGAGGGAGGGAGGGAAAGCCAATGTTTTTTTAAAACGTACCATACTATTCTTGATGGTCAAAGCAACAGGCAGAGCAAAGGACTCGTATTACAAAGTGTGTGGCTGAACAACTGGAGAGTTTGGTGGGATCGAGAACATGCCACAGGCAAGTTCAAAGGCCGCCTGATAATTTCACCCCAACATTGGTTTCTGTTTCTAGAAACTGAACGACTCTTACCCATGCAGAGCCCAGGTATGATGGACCTTGACTCATGCCGAAGTCTGAGAAGCCAATAGAAGAGACTATTTCAAAATAGAAGCCATAGTCATCAGCGGCAAATGTTGGTGGGAGCAGGTTGTGTCGCTCTTATGGAAGCTGCTCCTTCAGAGAAGTGGTGCAGAGACCAGTTCAGACTGGAGGAGAGGTGATGACCATGGATGCCTCAGAAGCACTGTGAGAGGAAGGCCTGGTGTAGTTCGTGGGTGAGGGAGAAGGCTTGAGAACGTGTTTCTGAAGGGGAGAAACCTGTGGGAGGCAGAAGGCAGAAGGCAGAAGGCAGGAGGCAGGAGGCAGGAGGCAGGGGGTTCACTCTAAGTAGCAGAAGTGTGGGTGAAGTGCCCTCAGATGATGCTCAAATGGGTTCCTTTCTTCCCTAAGTCTGGGGGTTGCACCTGCTCCCTCAAACCAGCTTTCAACCTTCTGCATGGACTGTGAGCATATTGTGCGACGGCAATCTTCCCCACAAACGTCCAACCTGACTTACTACGCTCTGTGGACATTCCCCTGCCAACCCGCTCAGCAGTCACTGGCTCGGTTGTCTCATGGAATGGGTCTGGAACCCTGACGGAGAGATGGCTGAGCTGCTTTCTCATGTGTTCCCGAGACAATGATCCAACCTCTGGAGCTGCAAGCCACTCCCTCATCCACGCAGGGAAGACAGCTGTCAGGACACCTCAGTCACATGCAGGTTCGCCTAACCTTGGAAAAAAACAGAAATGGAAACCCTTACCTTTTGTGTAACCAGATGACTTCTGGGAGCAGCTCCTCTGGGGGGTGAGGGGTCCAAAGTGGGATAGAAGCCAATTCCAGGAAATACGAGTGGAGACAGGAAGACAGCATCCTCATCCATGTGCTCTGTGAAGTTGGGGCCTGCTCAGAGTAAATGCTGCCTCATCCAGGCCCATCGGCTACTGTGTGAGTTTTCACAGGTCACTTGATCTCTCTGGGCTTCGTCTTCATAGGTGTATGGTGCAGACTAAACCTCTTTTGTGAAGTAATTGTGAAAAAGCCCCTCTTCTTGCACACACCGGCCAGCTATTAAATGGATAGTTCTCAGCTGCAAATGCAACTCTGTATTTTCCTTACGCTGCTGTGCCTGGGACTCTGTCAACCACATTTCTACTGTGAGGCACATGCTCTACTTGCTGATAGGCTCTGTCCACAGTGGGGGCTTCCTCTGTGAGAGCGAGTCAGCGGGGCTGCAACAGGAAAAGGGGCTAGTAAACTCTTCCTCTTGACTTCCTGTCCCTGTGACCATCTTAACAAGATCCCTCCTTCCAGATCCAGTCTATAGTGTTTGGTTTTCTGAACTCATGGATGACCCACTCTCGTGAGAGACATTAGTGTCAGCACCAGCTGGCTGTACCACCTCTTCTGAACTTCTGAGTTTTAGTAACACTTGTTGCCTTGACCCCTGTGAAATGCAGTCCTTGACCCCTGTGGGATGCAGCTATGCCTTTGAATTTCCTTCCCCCTCTTGGCGGCTCTTTTTAAAAGTCAACTTCATACCTTATAAATTGTTCTGTAGCTTATATTCCCTCATCCTAGTAACTGGTGCGGCCCCTTCCCCTGGCAGAACCCTCCGTGATAAGCCTGCATTCTCTCACAGAATCTTATACAAAATCCTGTCAGAAGCCCCATCCTGTTGCTCTGAATGACTTCTTTCCTCATAATTCCATTCTCCTGGTAGTGATCACTAAACTTTTTTTTGGACAGAATTCACTGGTGTCTTAGTCGCTTTTATATTGCTGTGAAGAGACGCCATAACCAAGGCAACATAGAGAAGAAAGGGTCATTGGGAGCTTGCTTATAGTTTCAGAGGGTTAAGAGTCCTTGAGCATCATGACTTGGAGGGTGGAGGGGGTCATGGGGAGGTATGGCAGCACACAGGCAGGCATGGCACCATGACACCGGATCAATAGCTGAGAGCTTCCAAGTTGAGACAACAACCGGGGGTGGGGGGGTGGGGGGGTGGGGTGGGAATAGCTAACTGAGCATAGAATGGGATATTGTTATTATAATTTATTCAGAATACATCCCTATTGTTATGCCCTCACTTGTATCTTCCCATTCCCACCCTCCCTCCCTCTTCTGCCCTATTCCCCTCCCCTAGACCTCTGACAAAAGGGGCCCTCCTCCCCCACCATTTGACCACAGCCTATCAGCTATCATCCAGATAGCCTGCATCACCTTCCTCTGTGTGCTGCCAGGCCTCCCCACCAAGGGGACTTGATCACTATCAAGTTGGGGGCACCAGAGTTCATGTCAGAAGCAGTCTTCACTCTTTATACAACTGTGGAGAATGAGCTGTCCATTGGCTAGATCTGAGCAGGGAGTCTAGGTTTACTGCATGCATTGTCCTTGGTTGGTACAGCAGTTTGTGCAGGCTCCCCTGGGTCCAGATTCGTCAGCCTTGATGGTCTCCTTAACCCTCTGGGTCCTTCCATCCCCCCTCATTCTTCCATACCACTCTCACCTGGAGTCCAGCAGTGAGTCCTAGCATCTGTCCTGACTCCCTGTTGAGTGGAGTCTCTCAGAGGACATCTATGTTAGGCTAATATCCACTTATAAGTGAGTATATGCCATGCATGCCTTTCTGGGTCTGGATTACCTCACTCAGGATGATTATTTCTAGGTCCATCCATTTGCCTGCAAATTTCAAGATTTTCTTGTTTTTAATAGCTGAGTAGTATTCTAGAGCTGGAGAGATGGCTCAGCCGTTAAAGGCTAGGCTCACAACCATAGCATGGGATATTTAAATCTGAAAACACACCTTCTCCACCAAGGCCACACCTTCTAATCCTTCCCAAACAGTTCCGCCAACTGAAGACCAAGCATGTAAATATAAGAGTTTACGGAGTCATTCCATCCCAACTTGTTATCTTTTAATCTCAGGTGAGCAGCAAGATTCATTTCCACCCCACACCTCTGAGGGCAATCACTGTTTGCATTGTGAATTTATGGTCCTCTTGTCTCAGCCACTCAAGTGCTGGGATTAAAGGCATGCACCACCACGCCCAGTAGAAATCTGTACTTTTAATAAGTTCTCCAGGGACAGGTAAGAGTTAGGTTCAGAAAGTAACTTTTCTATACCCAAGGACCCTGTTGTTTCAAGACTTTCCAGCTGCCCATGCGTCAACACAATCAACACGAATATGTGTTGAAAGTATTATGTATACACTATGTTTGTCAATGTTTCTTTAATAGGAAATTGAGAGCCAGAGGAGAGCTGCAAATGACTTTGTTTTTCTGCTTCTGAAGCATGTGCTGGGGAGGTCAGCAGACGTGTTAGGGTTTGCCTGTGTCTTGTCCCCCAAGGGCTTGTGTGCTGGAGGCTTGTTTTACACCATGGCATATTCGCTGCTGGTTAAGTCAGTGGCGGGCGTGCTTTCCAGGGACTCAGGGTCTCTGCTAACTTTAGCTTCCTGTCTCGTGATGTAAACTCTGGCCATCTGCCATGGCTGCCTCACTAGGTTCTTCAGACTTTCAGCCTCCCCAACTATGAGCCACAGAAAACTTTTTTCTTTTCCTATGCTTAATCAGCTTCAGATATTTCGTTATGGTAATAAAAAGAGATTAGTCTTGACATTAAGCCTGAAGACCTGAATTGTGGTCCCAGAACCCACACACTGGGAAGAGAAAACCAACTCTGGAAACTCTGTATCCTCTGGTTTCTACTTGCACACTGTGGAATGCACCCCTACCCCACAAAACAAACAAATAAATGCAAAATAACGGACTAGTATACGAAGTGTATTAAATTTTGCTTGTTTCTGAGGCAAGCTTTTGGATTAAAGAGCCAATCCTGATTTTGTTATCCAACGTTCTCAGAACAAGTCCCCTAAAGTAACAGAAGTATAACTGAAGTGGTTGGATTAGCTCAGCTGCTTATTAGTTGATAGGGACAATTTGGGAAGTTAATTTTCTTCTTCTTTAAAATTTGACTTGAGCTGAAGTAGTGCAAACAGATAAAGGCATGTTTCCAATCTCTGTTAGTCAAAGCTGGCTTGGATCTCCCTATTGGAAAGCTTGTGGAGGTATAGACCTTAAGGAGGGATGATAAGGAAGAGAGAAAAGCTGGGTGGCAAGTGTTAACTAGTAGAGCCCTTACCTCTGTGGTAATGGGTTATGGTTATCCAGCACTTGCCCTATGTAGATTGAATTAATACACACAGGGAAATGCCTATCAGTTGATAAACCAAGGTTTACATAAAGCCTCTGCCTTCAGATGTCTCCAGGAACCTGACCCTATAATGTAGGGCCCCCAGGGGCTGTAGCTATACAGATGATATGAGTGCAGCCATTCTCAGTTGGCCATGACTAGAACATCTCTATTCAGCAACCTTGATGGGAGGAAAGCCATGATAAAGTCTGTCTGTCCTACACGGACGTGAACCCAAGTGGTAGCATCAGTTTCTCATTGTGTGAACTGAGGGATCAACGGAGATTTCTTTGGCTATCCTATTTCTGATATAATCTTTATTGTTAAAGAAAAATCTTGACAAGAAATTCTCGTTTGAGGGGTTGGATGACTCAGCAGTTACGGGCACTGGTTGCTCTTCCAGAGGACCCAAGTTCAATACCCAGCACCCACATGGCAGCTTACAACCATCTGTAACGCCCATCTTAGAGGACCTGACGCCTTCTTTTGGCCTCCTTAGGCACCAGGTACCTAAGTGGTACACACACATACATGCAGGCAAAACATCTGTACACATAAAATAAAAACTAAAAGGAGAAATTAATTTTCTACAATCTAGTCTTTTGCTGATAAACTTGACAGGTGAAACTATTTATAAAATCCTTTCTGTCTTATAAAAGAGAGGAGAGGCTTTTTGACTCTCAGGAGGTGACATGTAGACAGTCAGTGTCCAGTAGGAGGCTTGGGATTATAGAGCTGTCACAGTGGCCAAAGGAAAACCATAGAAGTTGGAGAAAGAACTTTATTCTTTAAAAAAAAATTTATTTAATGCTTTAATTTAAAAGAGAACAAGGAAAGGTAAGTGGGAGGGAGAAATAACTAAAATTAAACTTATTTTTAATTATAATAACTGTTTAGTTGTGGTGTGTGTGTGTATATACACATGCACGTGTGCATGTGCTCACGTTTGTGCACATGGTAGACAGAGGACAACCCATGGTAGTCAGTTCTCTCTTTACACCCTGTGGGTCCTTAGGATGAAACCCACGTTGTTATGCTTGGCAACAAGTACCTTACCCACTGAGCATCTGTCATCCCTAAGAGCATAATTCTGAATTAGGCTAATTTTATATAATCAAAAAAGTCTCATTTTAAGTTTTTATTTATTTTAAAACTAGCATCCAAAATATTAGGTTTAATTATGGTATTTTATTATTTGAAAAATATTTTTATTAGTTTTTAAGAATTTCATACAATGTATTTTAATAATATTCACAAGCACTTCTCCTCCTTATTTCTCCAAGGTCTATACCTCCTCTGTAACTTCCCAACTTCATGTCCTCTTTTATTTAAAATATAACCCATTGGGTCTAGTTTGTACTGCCCATATACTCTTGGGTGTGGTCTAATCTCTTGGATTGTGATTGGCCTACTAGGATGCATACCCTTCAAAAACTGTCTTTTCTTCTTCTAGAGGCTATGTGTTCATATACTATCACAGAACCCACAGCTGGGAGCTCCAGATGGACTTAGCACCAAAGTGCCCTCTAAATTGACACTTCTCTGCTGTAGATTAGCACAGCTCTCAGACCTCATGAGATGAGTAAGTTTCTTTGTGTGGCAGATAGTGGTTAATTCAGACACTCACAACTGATCAGGTTCAGAGAATGGCCCACCTCATGTTAGAATGTTGACTACTTGATCTTATGCAGGCCTTGTGCAAACAACCGAAGCTTCCGTGAGTTCATGAGTGCAGTGGTCCTATCATACCTAGAAGATACTCAGTCCTCTCAAAGGCGCCTACACTCTCCACACCCTCCTGTTTGATGGTCCGTGAGCCTTGGGAAAGCGTGTGATATGTCATTTATGGCTGAGCACACTCCTGACACTTGAACAGTTGTGAGTGTCTAAACAACTGGCCAGTCATGAGTTTCCAATTTAACCACTATCCACTGAACAGAAACTTACTTCTCTCATGACATCTGAGGGCTGCAATAATCTACAGTAGAAAAATATGAATTTTACAGGGTAGTTTGGTTCTATGTCCACTGGCAGAAAAAAAATAGTAATAGGTTCACTCTCAGGATCTGTGAGCCAACTAAGGGTTTTTGGCCAGATTTAATGCCAGACATGTGCTTCCTCCTGTAAATCAGGCCTTAAACTCAATCAGAAACTGATTTGTTGTTACCCCCATAGCATCTGTGCCATTATTGCACCCATGGGCATATCTTACCATGCTGGTCATTATTGCAGTCCACAGGGTTTACAGCTGGGTAAGACTGTTAATAACTTTTGCCCCCAGAAGCCCGGATACCACCTTCCAGTGCTGTGAAAGCTAGCCAGAACATAGAAATCTTCCCCTCCGGTTCTAATTTCATTTATTCATGTTTTATAACCATTATGTATGATTTTTAAAAAAATAAATCGTCTTACAAATTGAGTTCTGGTGGGCGATCAAGAACAATGGTAAAAACCTATTTGTTTTAGGGGCCTCCTGGACACCTCTAACCAAAAAGCTGAGGGCAGGTAGCCCATACTTGGTACTGAGATTTTTATTTGGCAGCCCATGGCTTCTGGGATGAGCAAATCCCCTGTGCAGGGTAACTCCTTAGTGTGAGTTATCCTTCCCCCAGTTCTGCCCTCCGCCCTATCCTCCCACTCCTCTCCCCAGTTAAACGTCCCATCCCACCATTTCTCTTTTCCTCCTATCTCCCCCATGTCATTTGGTATTTTCTCCAACCCCTATTCTTCCACACCCTCACCTTACTTTGTACCCTTCAGACCCCGACAGCTTTTCCTCTTTTATGTTGCCTGTGTCCTACTGCATCCCTCAACGTCCACAAGCGTGTATGTGCACACAGTGGAAATTTTTTCAATCAAGTCTTTAGTCTGAGGGAGTCTGAAGGCATTTTGGACTTGGCTATCTACAGAAAGGAAGCTCGGTGTAAAATGAGAGAAGAGGAATGTACAGTGTGCCTGCGGCAGAAGGAATAAGTGATAAGAAACAGCCTCGGGGGCCAAGCCTTTGGCAGAAGGGAAATTTGAAAGACATCATAACTAGGAGACAAAGGAAGCAAGATCGTTAGAGGAAGATGGTTGCTAAGACTCTGCAGTGGACAGGTGAACATGGCGTAATGGGATGGTGCATCATTAAGTTGCAGAATGGCGCAAGGTGTCAGTTAGCTTATGATGTAAGGATGCTTCCAAGGCTAGAGGCACCCTGAGAAAGGTGAACACAAAGGAATGAGGGCCGAGTCAGCTCCACACAAAGCATACACAAGGGTCTAATGACTCCTCATGCACAGGGATGAGGTTGTGGCTGTGGACTGATCTCAGCCGCTCAGTGTGCCTCTACTTGAGATAAAGAATATACCTGTATTGTGAGGTGAGTTTTTGGGAGAGGTGCATATTGGCAGGAAATTTTCTTTTCTTTCTTTTTTCTTTTTTCAACTTTCTTTGGATTACTCTCTCTCTCTCTCTCTCTCTCTCTCTCTCTGTCTGTCTGTCTGTCTCTCTCTCTCTCTCTCTCTCTCTCTCTCTCTGTCTGTCTGTCTCTCTCTCTCTCTCTCTCTGTCTCTCTCTCTCTCTGTCTCTCTCTCTCTCTGTCTCTCTCTCTCTCTGTCTCTCTCTCTCTGTCTGTCTCTGTCTGTCTCTGTCTCTGTCTCTGTCTCTGTCTCTCTCTCTCTCTCTCTGTGTCTCTCTCTCTCTCTCTCTCTCTCTCTCTCTCTCTCTCTCTCTCTCTTCTGGGCATGGAATTTTCATTGCAGAAACTATTGTTCTGGGGTGTGAGCATTTCTACATCTGCTGGGACAAAGTAAAAAAAAAAAAAGATGCATACACTATGTGTTAAATGTGGTACCAAGGGTTTCCCTGCCTGTGACAGTGTGAATCAGCTGCCCTGAGCAACTTATCACCAATTCCTCCCTCCTGAACTCTACGATACCCTGACTACACAGATCATACCTACACAACACGCTTGTCTCCACCAGATTCCAGAAATCCAACCACACGAATAGTACCTGTAGCACTTTCCAAGGAACATAGATCGATTTAGCAAAGCTGAATTATCTCAAGTTCATGATCCATAAGCACATCGTGGGACCATATTCACAACAGAGCATCTTGGCTAGGAGATGCCAGTCAAGGAGACACTTTCTCCTTAACAACCCCTCTTGAATACCTGTCTCTATCTGCCCATGGCCATTTGCTTCCATAGAAGGTAGTGTTGAAGCAAGAGGAAGCAGGGAAAGAGACCAGAGAAAGGAAGAAGATAGATGGGCTAGGATGGCTTCTTTCCAAAGTGAGGGGCTGGTTTGGGAGGTGACAGACCTGCAGGCATGGGAGTGTGGGGCGGAGCCTGAGCTTCTGCTTCTGTCTTCCCAACAGGCGCAGGGATGATGCTGATGTGTCTGGTTCTTGGGCCACCCTCATCAGAGGGGCCCCAAATTTCCTTAGCTCTTGTCTTTGCCATGGATTACATGTCCTAAACCTTCATGGATTCTCAGTTGTCCCTGTGGCTTTCTAGTGAGTTCCCTAGTGTGTCTCCTGGTTTTTCAGTTTTGAGGAACCACAGCTGAACATTGGTGTGTCCTTACTGCTCAAGCCTACGTGCTGGGATCCTAATGTCCAACTCATAGCATTTGGTAGTGGAGCCTTTGAAATAAAATTAGGTCATTGGGGCCCTCATGGATGAGTTTAGTGACAAGTAACTGAGCAGATGGCTTAGTTGGCAAAGTGCTTGCTATGCAATCAGTAGACTCTGATCTTGAATCCTCAGCATTGATGTAAAAAAGCTGGAGTGGTGGCACTGGGGAGGCACAGACAGGAGGACCCCCAGAACCTGATGGCCAGCTAGTCCAGCTGAGTCAATGGGTCCCAGGTTCAGAGAGAAATATCTCAAAAAAAAAAAAAAAAGGTGGAAAGTGGCCAAGGAAGACACCTGATGTCAACCTCTCACCTTAACACACACATCCACATATACAAGAAGGAATGCAAGGCTTGGTAGCTTCCCCCCCACCCCTCAGCTGGTGAGATAAAAGGAAAATGCAAACCAGGAAAAGACTTTCACTAGACACTAGATCTGCCAGCACCGTCATCTCAGATGCACCAGCGTCTGTCTGTATACTGGCTTGTGTTATCAAATATCCACCCCCCCCCCCAGGCTCATGTGTTGAAGACTTGGTGTTTCAGCTGATGATATTATTTTGGATGTTTCTGGAAACGTTGGAAAGCAAGTTCTAGCTGGAGGATATGTGACAATTCTGAAGGTCACACCGAGTACTCAGGCACTTCCTTTCTCTCTGCGTCCTGTTGACCGTTGGGTAAAGAATTGCCATTGCCAAGTATACCCCACACCATGGCGTTCTGCCCTAGCCCATGGGGCCCAATGACCATGCAGTGAACGCTGTGCAGCTGTGAGACAAAAATAAATCTTTCTCCTTTAAGTTGCTCCCTTCAGTTTTTGTCCAGGTGCACTGTAGAAATGAATCTCTAGCAGAACCTTGAGAAAGAAATACTGCAGTTCAAGCCATGGTTTGATGTTCGTGTCTCTCTAAAATTCTTTCTGTAATACATTTCCCTTTGCTACAATACTAAGACCCGGAAACTTGAGGTTATGAGGGCTCCCCCTTTGTGAGTGACATTAACGCCTTTGCTTACAAAGGGCTTCCCACAGAGCTTTGCCATTTGGTCCCACCACCATGTGGGGACACAGTATTTAAGACATCATCTTGGAAGCTGAGACTAAATCCTCACCAGATACTCAACACATTGGAAGTTTGGTCTTGGATTTCCTAGGCTCCTAAAAAAAATGATAAACTGATTTAGACTATTACCAATTACCCAGCCTAAAGGACTTTGCTATAGCAGCAAGAACAGATGAGAAGGGCCAGGAGGCTTCTGCATAGTTATAATTGCAACTCGGATGGAATAAGTCAGAAGCCTTGAGTAAGCAATGGGTAACTGGAGTCACACAGAAGAAAATGTGAGTGACAGTCCAAGAAGGAGGGGTGGGCACCTGTGGGAAATTGAGTTTCAGGCTGCAGAAGATACGTTTAGTCAAAGCATGTGCTTTAGTTCTGAGGCTCTGGACAGGCAGGGATGTCAGGGGCCTATTTGGGGGCTTCATGCAGCTTAAAGGAATGAGCAACAACACTCACCAACAAAGAAATCAACCTCCGCTCTGGAAGAAGCCAGGTAGAGAGAATCCTCAAATGCGACCTCACCTTACAACAGAAAAGTCTAAAAAGACAAAATGGGGACATTAAATCGATTTGATAAGAATCCCCTAAGAGGTGGAAGAAAATGGAAATGTAAAAGGTGAACAAGTATATAGAGATGTTCATGAATAATAAGAAAAATGCAAATAAAAATAATAACAAAGTTCCATTTTACACTCCTGGGCATGGAATCTGGGCAGGGCTGTGTTTGAGTGGGGAAGGGCACCCCAGGCAGCCTTTGGTCTGCAGAAGGAGTGACAGCCTGTGCAGTCTGTCTGCGGAATGCTGATGCTAAAAGGAATTGAACACCCATAACTTGGAACCAGGTACCCTGCTCCCAATGGAACTGAGAATGAGAACACCCCAGTGTTATGGCACCCACAGGGTCTGCCACTAGAAGGGTGGAGAGTGAGATCAGCAGGACCAGTGGCTCAGAGAGCATGGAGAGCAGGTCTCAGAAAGTATACAGCTGTGCCGTCCTTCTAAGGCCCATGCTGGCATGGGGCGGGGGAAGGGAGGGGACCTGACCAACCCAGTAGAAGGTTTCTGCCGATCAGTGATGATATTACAAAGATTGTAAAAAAAAAAAAAAAAAACACTAAACAAAGGAGAGTCAGGTGGGGTGCTGTCTTAGTCAATGTTCTATTGCTGTGAAGAGACACATGACCACAACAACTCCTATAAGAAGACATTTAATAGGGGCTGGCCTATAGTTCATGGCGAGAAGCACGGTGGCATGCAGGAAGACATGGGGCTGGAGATGGAGCCGAGAGTCTACAAAAGGACCCTCAGGCAGCAGGAAGAGAGAGAGAGAGAGAGAGAGAGAGAGAGAGAGAGAGAGAGAGAGAGAGAGAGAGAGAGAGAGAGAGAGAGAGCGCGTCACACTGGGACTGCATTCTTTTCTTAAAATTTATTCACATTACATCCCAATTGTAATCTTTTCACCCTTATCTTCCTGTTCCCACCCTCCCCCCTCTTCCGCCTTCTTCCCCTCCCCTAGACCTCTGACAGGTGGGGTCCTCTTCTCCCATTGTCTGACTGCAGCCTATTAGGTCTCATCTGGATAGCCTGCATCTGCTTCCTCTGTGTTCTCGCAGGGCCTCTCTGCCAAGGGGCAGTGACCAAATTGCAGGCACCAGAGTTGGGCTTTTTAAACCTCAACACCCACCCCCAGTTACACACTTCCTCCAACAAGGCCACACCCCCTAATCTCTCTCAGGTATGGCCACTCCCTAATGACCAAGTATGCCCACATTTGACACTATATTTTTTAAATTTTTTATTAATTTATTCTTGTTACAGCTCAATGGTTATCCCATCCCTTGTATCCTCCCATTCTTCCCTCCCTCCCGTTTTCACCTTATTCCCCTCCCCTGTGACTATGCCTGAGGGGGGCTTCCTCAACCTGTATATGCTCATAGGGTATCAAGTCTCTTCTTGCTAACCTGCTATCCTTCCTCTGAGTGCCACCAGGTCACATTTGACACTATTAATGTCATTCCTATTCAAACCACCACAGGTGCCTAGCACTCCTGCTTAGGTGAGGGAGGAGGATCCCAACTTCAAGGATAGCCTGGGCTACATAGTGAGACCTTGACTTGGAAAAAATACAAAAGAAATACAAGTTAACAGCCAAACAAACAAACAAACAACCTGAAAAGACAAAAGGAAACCCTTCCAGCCCACTAGGTCAATCTCTCTCTTGCACTTCCACAGCATAGTGGCAGTGTCAACACCTTGCCTGTCAGTTCAGGGTAAGTGTAGTAAGGAACACAGAAGGTAGGGGCCTTCCCCAGAAAGACTTCCTTCCCCTGCACACTCTTCTGTTTCTGGAATGTCTCTGTTTTCTCACATGCACTCTTCTAGGGTGTAGATCGGTCCTCCTGAGAGAGGCTTTTGACTTGTGAGTGACTCCACCGAGTATTGCAACCACAGCAGGTGATGCTGTCATGGCAGGCAGGCAGCCTTCAGTATCTGTGGATTCAACCAATTGAGGATTGAAAGTATTTTAAGAAAGTCTCTGCAGTGAACATTTGCAGGCGCTTTCCTTATCATCATTCTCCAAGTAATATCGTAAATAACTGTTTATGCAGCAGTCGATTTGTGCTAGGTACTGTAAGGAAGCTAGAGATGGGTAGACTTCAATCATTATTCCTTAAACTTCTAAGCATATGGGAGGGTGTGGGCATCGGCAGCTGTGGGCACAGTGTGTGTTGTAGAAACATTTCCCTGCAGTTACCAGACAACGGCCTCTCTATTCCGAGGACCATCCCAGAACTGTTTTATCAGCCCAATCAGCTGTGAGGACTGGGCTTGCATTTGCTAATAGTCTAGATTGTAAAATTAGTGTTTTAGCATCTAGGTGATTCTGGTTATCTGTCAGATCTGGCCACTGAGGGACTAGTGATTTTCAATAGAGATGGCATGATCCAATCACTAACAGGGAAACCAACCAACCGACCTACCACACAATCACCCACCCACCAACCCATCTACCTACCACCTACCAGCCAACCACCAACCACAAAGAAATGTCTGACTTAGTTCCAGAACGATAAACTACAATCATCATGAATGGCCTGTGCATAAGGGACTCTACTGAGAATCATTGTCCCTGAGAAACTCCTCTATCCATGTAATCATTTGGATGTTTATTAATGTACAACTTTCCCTTTTGCTTCTTGGGAAATCCTGGTGTGGATCATTAGACTTTATGTTAGGGTTCTGCTTCAGTCTGCCTACCTCTGATATCATTGCTTACTTGCCATGGGGGCGTGGCCCTGCCCAGGGCTATATAAAAGGACAAACTCTCCTCATGGTCTCTTTCTACTCCCCTTTACACTCTCTCTCTCTCTCTCTCTCTCTCTCTCTCTCTCTCTCTCTCTCTCTCTCTCTCTCTCTCCTCTTCCTTACTCTCTCTCTCCCTCTCTACCTTCTCTCTTCTTCTTATTCTTCCTGTCTCTGTCTCTCTCTCTGGGGTACCCCTTCCCCCTCTCCTTCTCCCCCCATGCTCATTTAATAAACTCCTCTATAACATAATATCTGCTATCTGGTACCTTATTATCTGATTGTCTTATATTTTATATCTTTATTTCAATCATAAAACTTTATGTTTAATTTTTTCCACATTTATTTATGTATTTAATTAGGGAACGCACACATGGCACAGCACACTCAAAGGCCAGATGACAACTTGTGAGAGTTGGTTCCCTCATTCCACGTGTGAGTTCCACGGTTGAATTTAGGTAGTCAGACTTTGTGCAAACACTCTTGTCTGCTGAGCCATCTTGCTGGCCCAGACTTTGTCATTTTAGCAAGTGCCCTTGGCCTTCTGCTGCTGCAGGCTCCACGCTGATGAATTCAGCCAAAACATATCCAAGAAACTTGGGAAAGATTTGTGTCTGTGCTGAACATGCACAGACTTCTCTTTCTCTTTCCACAGTCTAACAGCCATTTGCACAATGTGTACGTTGTATCTGGTACTCTAAGTCATCTGGAGATGCTTCCTAGGATGTGACAGGATGTGTCAGTGATGTATGTAAATAAAGTGCCACCTCAGGTGTCTTGGGACTGATGCCTTCCAGATACAAAGGGATATGGCTGTGCAAGCCTGCCCGAGCTATGGCTGTGAGACAAAAAGAACTTCCCTTCCTCTGATAAAGAAAGGGGTCTCCTATATTGTCTTGGGGACCCTTCTCCCACTGCTGACTCTGGCTGGCAGTGTTTCTGGGAAAAAGCAGGTGCATTTTGGACAGACCCTTTGTCTTTGCTCACTAGTACTTGTCCTCGAGTTTTGAAAGTCCCTTGGTGCTCATTCATATGCTTTTATATGCAGTGACAACTCTGTTACTTGTCCCATGCATCTCCTTTTTCAGTGTTATGTTCCCTGGAGCAGCATATGACACCCTTTGTCTACAGATCCTCCAATCATGGATGTGACACAGAGGAGGATTGGATGTTGTCACATACAAGCTGGCTGCCAAGATGCTCTTTATCTAGCCCTTGGCTTTGCAGCAAGCACTCTGGGTTGATCCCTTTCTCATCAGCCCTCCCATATGACACTAGGAGACCTCCGTTCTCTTTTGGGGCCAGAGACTATTCCGAGTTCCTTTTGGAGTCATTCTCAAGAACATGTGACCTCATGTGAGCTGAGATACTCAATGTGTATGAGAGATAAAGGGCTGCATCCTTACCTCAAATAGGCAAAAGACATGCAACACCCTAATTAAGGAGAAAAATGCCAGAGACCTATGTACAAGTATTAATAATAGTAGTAGTATCAGTAGTAGTAGCCATAGCAGCAGCAGCAACAGTAGTAGCAGTATTATTATTAGTAGCATTAGTATTAGTATTAGTATTACTAGTAGTAGTAGTAAGTAATAAAATCATAGCCTTTTGCCTGGCAAGGGTGAGAGATTATTAATTGAGTGCATTGACCATGAGGGGGGCTATGAAAACAGACATTCCTGTAAGTGGAAATGGTGAGTCGGTCCAGGAAAATCTTATTGGATCTATCGAAGTTTTCAAGGGACACATTACTGAATAAGCAATTCCAGTTCTAGCAATTTGCTTTACAGAGCTAGTCACAAAAGAATACAAATGTGTGGGGGTACAGAATCTACAGCAGTGCTCCTCATAGCCAGGAAACACCAGGAAGCTGTTCATGTCCACCAGCAGATAGCAGGCAGACTGCTCTGGCACCTGGACTCCTTGCAGTTTCTGCTGAGAGTGAGGGTAGACTTGTGTAGACATATGGAAAGATCTCTGTATCGTTAAAAGCAAAAAACATCTTATGTTAATTAAATAACAAAGCTTGCTCATCTTGCTTAAGTCTCTTGAGAGGTGACAATGTGTGTGGATGCTTTGATTTGTGTCCTGTAATGCTGTGCCGGTTTCTCCACTCTTTTGGACATCAGATCCTTTGTTTTTAAAACGGAAGTCATAACAACCACTCTGTAACGGTCTTACCTTGTGTTAAAGAGATCCTGTGGGGCTCAGTGGGAAGCATTGCCTCGAATGTATGAGTCTTGGCCTTGATCCGCACAATGCACAAAGCGAGGCATCCTGATGCAGGCCTTCGATCCCTCCCAGCGCTTGGGAGGTAAATTAGGTAGATCAGAGGTTCAAAGTCATCTGTAGCCACATATCGAATTGGAGGCTAGCCTGGGCTACCTGAGATTCTGTATACAAAACAACAGAACAAAGCACTGTGTCTACAATCTTTAGTGCAATGTGGAATTCATTCAGTCATAGTTTCTGCCTTTTTTGAAGGCAGAATTAAAGTGGTATAAACGTAGGTCTGTATGTGAAGTAAGGCTGGATCAAGCCCTTATCTATCTCTGTTGGCTGAATTTTCTAGATCATCCTGACCGTTTCCCCTGGAGTCTATATGTCAGGGAGTCTACAGTTTGCGCTGGGAAGTGAGGACATGTAGAGACACACTTAGCCCGCCTTTGTCTAATTCAGCCCAAACTCACTTGCTACCTATCTTTCTGAGCTATTGTTGGATGCCTTTAAGGCAGAAATTTAACGAAAACTCTATTTTAGTGCCCAGCGTGTAAATCCTGTCTTGAATTTGGAAGGTAATGAGAGTGAGTTTTCATCAGGCAGGGGCGTCCTGTGATGATTTAGCATGAGACTGGTTCTACAAAGGAATTATTTGCTTTTGCCCCACCCCCAGTTCTCACTTTTATCTTCCCAGTTTCTACTAGACACGAGAAGAGAGAATGTTCATTTTCCTTTTCCCTCCAACAAAGTCAAAGCGGGCGCAGCATCAGCAAGCGTTGAGCTGTATCAACACCAGGGCTTCCATAGGGGATGGCGGAGACTGCGGCAAACAGGAACCCACGCTGCCTTAGAGTGAGCAGCTGAGCCCGAACCAGGATACCACGAGGAACCAGAAGCCGCTTGCTGTCCCTCTGTCTAACTTGTTAAGAAAGGCTGGTTTTTTTTCTTTTGTTTTTGTTTCTTTTGGTTTTTTGTTTTTGTTTTTGTTTTTGTTTTTTTTCAGTGACGGCAGCTCTCCTTCCAAATATGAAAACCCAACATACCACAGGCTCAGGGAGACGCATCTGTGCCACGTGTGGCCCAAGGACCTCGATCTCGGCTTCTTCATCAAGAGTACATGAGAAAAGAATGCCAAGAGAGAATGCTTGCTATGCCAGTGTGGGGACGTGAGTTTAGAGCTCCTGTGCCCGCTTGAGACCTGATATGACACTGCATATCTGCAGCTCTGGTGCTAGGGTCAGAGGGACAGAGATCAGCAGTCCTCAGGGAGTTGCTGGCCCCATTTTCTAGGCAAAAGAGTGAGTTTCAGGTTCAGTGAGACACCCTTGCTTAAAAGAAAGAAAGAAAGAAAGAAAGAAAGAAAGAAAGAAAGAAAGAAAGAAAAGAAAAGAAAAGAAAAGGTCCATGGATGCCATTGGGCTTTACGAGTGCCACACAAAGGAACACACTCTCCCTTAGTTACTAACCCATCCCCGCCCCCAAAAAATACTGAGAGAGGGAGCTGTGAGCCAGGTTCTGCTCAGTAAACAGATGGTGTTTTAAATAAGCACAAGTGAGAAGCATTTATATTAAAGAAGGGGACCACAAAAATGGGGTAGGGCGGTGGGATGGTGTGGTGATAGGAACATGGTGGGATGGTGAGAATATGGTGGGATGGTGGGAATATGGTGGGATGGTGGGAATATGGTGGGAACACAATGGCTGGCAGGAACGTGGAAGACAGCACAGTGGAGAGTGAGGCCATAGCATTGCTATCTCTGTGCTCTATGTCAACTTGACACAAGGTCATCCGAGAGGAGGGACACTCAACTGAGAAAAATGTCTTCATAAGGTAGGGCTGTAGGGCACTTTCTTAATTAGTTATTGATGGGGAGGCCCAGACCATTGCGGGGGGGTACCATCCCTGGCCTGGTGGTTCTGGGTTCTGTAAGAAAGTAGGCTGAGCAAGCCATGTGGAGCAAGCCAGTAAGCAGCACCCCTCCATGGCCTCTGCATCTGCTCCTGCCTTCAGGTTCCTGCCCTGTTTGAGTTCCTGTCCTGGCTTCCTTCAATGATGGCCTACAATGTGGAAGTGTAAGCCAAATAAACCCTTTGTCCCTAACTTAATATTGGACACGATGTTTCATCACAGCAATAGAAACCCTAGCTAAGGCCTCCAAAAGGAAGCAGAGTTACACAGAGCATGTAAGCTTCTTTGGGCTGACAAAGGAACAGGAAACAGGGAGCACAACTGACTGGCAGTTCCCCCAAAGACTGATTCATTCCAGTGAGTTCCGTGCCACCCAAGCAGTGCTGGGCATACAGTAGATGCTCAGTAAATCCTTCCCGAAAGAATAAGATGCTTGGGCAGCACATGACATGCATATGATAAGTCTCAATATGAAACTGTTTTGCCATCTTCTAGGGGACTAGACCTCTCCAGGCTGTGAGCAACTGAGTGAGAAGGGCCTGGGTGGAAGAGCTACATCTGGGTACCGCTCTGGGATTTCCTGGCTCAGAGAGCAAAGCAAAAAGCCTCTTTCCACGGCTGCTTCCTTCTCACCAGCTGGAAATAACTGTGGGAACAGGGGGCTTGTGTCTGTGCATATTTCTCACTTGGCAAATCAGCAAGCAGTTGGATTAGAGGATTAGGCCTCAAATGAAGGGCTAATGGCATCTGTGAGATGCTTCCCAGAGGATGAGGAGCAGGTGGCAGGGTCCTTGCTAAGCTGCAGTTTCCTAAGGCAGGTCCCAGGCCTTTGTCCTGGAAAAGCCTGGGGAGAGAGCAGGAGTGTACGGGCTGGTTTTGGGTCAACCTGACACAAACAAGAGTCATCAGAGAGGAAGGAGCCTTGGATAAGGAAATGTCTCCATGAGAGTCATCTGTAAAGCATTTTCACAATTAGTAATCAGTGGGGGGAGAGCCCAGTCCATTGCGTGTAGGGCCGCATCCCTGGGTCGGTGGTCCTGAGTCCTATAAGAAAGCAGGCTGATGAGGTCATGAGGAGCAAGCCAGTAAGCAGCATTCTTTCATGGCCTTTGCATCAGCTTCTGCCTTCCGGTTCCAGCCCTATTTGAGTTCCTGCCCTGGCTTTCTTCAGTGCTTGACAGCAACACATAAGTTTAAACTAAATAAACCCTTTCCTCCCAACTTGCTTTTTGGTCTTGGTATTTCATTGCAGAAATAGAAGGCCTAACTAAGACAAGGAGGCACTCACCCTCTTTTGTTCAGTCACAGCTGGCTTGATCTATGCACTGATAACCAGAGCAAACCCAGGGGCTTGTTTGGAGTTAATCAATGCTTAACAAATGGGTACTATGGACCAGTCTTGTCCTAGGTGGGGAAGGCAGGCCAATGCCTGGCAGGGGCCCTTTTTTTCCCTTCACTTAAGTTTACAGTGTGTACATCAAAGGCCCAGAAAGCTTCTTAAAATGCAGATTTTAGGATTCTGTGCCTGCATATTCTGACATGATAGGTCTGAGGTGGGAATCAAGAATCCATGGTGTGTGTGTGTGTGTGTGTGTGTGTGTGTGTGTGTGTGTGTGTGTGTCTCACACACACACACATATATATGTGATTGTGCTTGCCTATGCAGGCACATGTAGAGGCCAGAGGTTGGTGTCAGGTGTCACCTTCTGTCATTCTCTACTATATTTGTTGAGGCATGGTCTTGCAAAGAACACAGAGCTGGCTTTTTTTTTTTTTTTTTTTTTGGCTAGTTTGGCCAGCCAGCCTCAGGGAAGCATCTGTTCTGGCCCCAGCTCTGGGGTTACAGGTGCATACCACTATGACCTGGTTTTTAAAAGTGGGTGCTAGGGATTCTCTCTCTCTCTCTCTCTCTCTCTCTCTCTCTCTCTCTCTCTCTCTCTCTCTCTCTCTTTATGGAGGACAGCTCAGGTGTCTTTCTTAATCATTTTCTACCTTTGTGAGGCAGGGACTCTCTCTTTTACCTAGATCTTGCCAGTCTGGCTATGTCTACCTCAAGTGTTGGGGTTATAAATTGGCTCTTATTCCTGAGTATTTCATGCGGATTCTAGATATTGAATTTAGGCTCCCCAGGATCTCATGGAAAACACTGCTAAATGAGCCACCTCCCCAGCATTGACCTCAAACTTTTGACCATCCTGTCTCCATCTCCTTAATTCTGGAGTTACAGGCATGTGTCACCATGCCTGACACGAATAGGTTGTGCTTTTTCTTTTTTGGATGTTGTTTGGTTTTATTGGGGACTGAGCCTAGAGTTTAAGTACTCTGCCACTGGTTTCCATCCCTAGCATTCCTTTTAGTTTTTGAGACAGGATCTTATGTTACTTGGGCTGAACTTGAGCTCACTTGTACCTCAGACAGGCCTCAAACTTTTAATCCCCTTGGCTTAACCTCCAGAGTACTGAGATCACAAGTGCATTCCATTATGGCTGCATGAATCTGCATTTTCTTAAAGCAAGCATCTTTGATGCTTCTGATGCAGCTAGCTCTAGCCATGACCTGAGGACCATCTGGTCTACCAGGATCTGTACCTATTTAGAAAGACAATTGTACCAGACTCTCTTAAACTGGAATCATGCTTTGCCTTAGGGATTCCAGTGAGGCATAAAAGGAGAAGAGTTTAGCCTAGAAAGCAGCTTAGCTGATGAAGCATTTGCCTAGTATTTGTGAGGCCCTGGGTGTGATTTCCAGTACTGGAAAAGAATGATAGTAGAAGAAAAAAAAAAAACCAAAATGGCAGAAAAGGAGGGGGGACACCCCCTCCTCTGTGCATTTTCAAAATTATTCTTGAAAAATTACCAAGGAAGGTTTTGTGCTGGAGATCTGTATGCCATCTTTCAGAAAGGCCAGCCCAGCCAGTTTCCTGTCACTATGGGAAGAAACCTCTTCTCCAATTGGATACCCAGTGAGTGGCTGGCAAGAAGGCCCTGCTGTTTCAAAAGTTAATAACACTGAAAACAAAGGTGCTAATCTTTAATTATTGCACGCGGTGTGACCATCTCTTTATAGAGGGCTATGGGGAACAGCAGGTTCAAGGCCCTATTTCAGGCTCTCGGGGTGTGCCTGTATTGAATGAAGTGGCAAGCAGAATTGCTCCTACCATTTCGTTATTATTTCCTTTTGTTAAATTTCTTTCCAAATACAAGAGGTAAGATTAGGAGAAATTAAATGCACACATGATACAACTCCATGCTTGTGATAGATCACGAAAGAGGCCCAGTGTTTGCCTTTCCCCGACTGGGGAAAGTTTAATACGCTTCCAGTTCTCCCTTGTAAGAATGTAAGTCCTCCTTCATACCACGTGACCCACAGGGTATCATACCTATGCTTTGCCCTGCACGGTTTTCAGAGGTGCTGGTCATGTCGGCTCAGTATAGGTGACGCCCTGGAACTGTGCAGCCTGCATAACTTTATGTTGCATCCAAAGACATCCAAACAACCCCGAGACTGTTCTAGGCTTTTGATTGTGTAACCAGGAAGCACACCTATTTTATTGTTATCAATAATACAGTGCTGAAAATTCAGACAAATGAAACGCCCCCAGAGACCCTAAGTATTCATATTTCTAATCATACTGAGCATACGTTCTCCACTGCACAAGTGCCAATTTGTATTATTCTGAGTTCCACTGAAATTGGCCCAAGCCCCTGGGGCACTTCTTGCCTAGTTTCACTTGTTACTTTGGGATAATTGGTTTAAAACTGATTACTCGGTCACTAATTATGGGGCCTATTGACAGTGTATTTCAGCTTAGAGAAGCAATTAAAAAGTTCACCCTAATTAATCAGGGGTAATTAACAGGTCTTAAATTTTGTCAAGAGATTAATTATCAAGAAATCCAGAACAAATCAATGTGTGTTCCAGGGGGGTGAGCGAGGACTCAGGCAAGGGGTTTGGAGGGTATCTGGCTTGTTCATTCATTCACTTAACAAACGTTTACTGGCCACGTACATGGTGTCAACCCTGAGTTAAGGTGCGATGTCACAATCTAGGTGCCGTACTTACATGCTTTAGTTCACTAAATCTTTACACCGGGACTGGGATGATGGCTCAGTCAGGAAGTGCTTACTGTGCAAACCATGAGGACCTAGCTTGGATCCTCAGCACCCGCACAAAAATCTGGACATATCATCATGTGCTTTGGGGAGGTGGAGACAGGCAGAGCTCCTAGGCTTGCTGGCTAGACACCAGCCTAAGTGACAGTGTTGACATTGGGAAGGCAGAGGCAGGAGGACCCTGGGGACTCTGACCAGCTAGTATAGCCAATTGGTGAACTCCAGGTTTAGTAAGAGACCTTGTCTCAAAAACTAAGACAGAGAGCAGTTGAGGAAAAGAGCCAACACTGACTTCTGGCTTCTCTATGCACATTCACACACAGAAGAAACAGACACATAAAATTTGCCTAAGCAGCTTATTATTCCTCTTGATAGCGTGCTGCCGCGAGAACTCTCAAGCTTTGTAGCATTTTTCATGTCGTCTTAACACCATACTAATCTAACCCCATCTAATCTGAGGGGAACTCGAGGAAGGGAAAGGTCACCCTCAAGGAGGAACCAGAGCGGTTCCAGCCATAAGGGTTGGTGGCAAAATAATCAGAGCCGCCTCTTCCTGTGTGAGCGCTAAGTGACTGTGAGTGTGCGACCATCTGCAGCTGAGCTGCCTCAGTTTCTACTATGTAAACAGCTAAGAGACATGGTCTTATAAAAGAACCAAAAACCAAACCCCCTCCCCCCAAAAAAACTCTCAGAAAAGCCAGGTAGAAGCTAGGGCTCCAATCGTGCGCCCCCAGGTTCTCCTGGCTGCTCTCTCTCTGTCTCTGATTCATGGTTCCACTTGCTCATTATTACTCAGGATGCTGTCTGCCCTCCTTGTTCATTACACCACCTTTGGCTCTAGGAAGTGGACCCCTTGAGTGAAGTTTGGCCACATTTCGTCCTGTGTCTACTGTGCGTGGGCCGGTGGTACTTTATTCCAACAGGTATAAAGCCGTCCCATCCCCTCCCTATAGCAGGAGTATCTCAGCTGGAAGATTCAAATTATTAAATTCTGAGAGAACAAAAAAGAACCCAACTCAGAACAACAGGAAAACTAACCAGGAAGCCATTCCACCTAAGCACAGTGTATCTTATCGCTTGCTACCTCGCTGCAAGAATGCGTTGTGGACCTTTCTCCTGGAGCTCTTTGACCAGCCGGTCTAGCCAGTAGATGAACTCCAAGTTCAGTGACAGACCCTGTCTCAAAAATACAATGGGGAGCAGTAGAGGAGACATGACATGTCAGCCTCCGGTCTCCACAGCTGCACACACATGTGGAGGCCAGAGGTTGATGCCAGATGTCGTCCTCCAACACGTCCATCTAATTTTTAGAAAGGGTCTCTCTCTGAACCTGGAGCTCACTGCTTCTGCTAGACTGGTTGGCCACTGAGGCCCCAGGATCTGCCTGTCACCGCACCCATATCCCACCCAGTGCACGGCGTACCCGACTTTTACACAGGGTCTGGGATCCTAACCCTGGTCCCCGTGCTTTCTTGGTGAACACTTTACCCCCAGGAGCTGTTTTCCTAGCCTGAGCTTTCTAAGATGCAACTCTGACTGTTGCTTCTTCACAGGAGCCTCACAGTGCTTCCCTGGCTGTTATATTAAACCACGTGCTCTTAGCAGGTTCTGCAGAAAGCAGCATTTACGATGTAGTTCAGCATGAACCATGCCTGTTAAGAGGTACCCTTGGGGATCCTACCTCGTGAAAGGGAGAAGAGAGTCGAGATACAAGATACAGAGGGTGGAGGTGTGAAATGAGCCCACAGCAGCTTCAGCTACTCCCCGAGGAGCTCTGAACTTAAGGCAGAGCATCACAGCTCTGTGGGTTGTGTCAACTCTTCACTCTCATTGTATACGAGGTGGCTCCTGACGCAAGTGGCATCAGGTGAGGCTGCAGCCAGGGCCATGCCGGAGGGGCCTGACAGCTAAAGGCTGGACCATACATGCCCAGCATTAAGAGTGAACATTTCCTCCTTGAAAGGGGTCTGAGGGTACAGCACTGTTGCAACCTGCCTACTGTCTGCCCTCTTCAGTCTCATTTAAAAACCATTCTATTATTTATTATCTACCCTTTCAGGTACACACCTCTTCTTTCCAGCTTCCCAATTCACCGCATGCCTTCCCTCCGTGGGACCTTTGTGTACATTGTTCCTTCAGTCTAGAATATTCTTTTCTGCATTCCCCACTTCCCTGTTTCTCATCTAGACACTCCAACTAATTCTTCAGGGTTCTGTCCCAGTGCAACTCTCCCTGATGAGCTGTCCTGACCTTCTGCCTAGCCTAGGATCCCTGATGCACACTTTCAGAGCTTAGGTACCCGCTAGTTTTGGCTTGCAAGTGAAGGGCACATGCAGAGGCACCTTCTTCCTGGAAGTTGTGTGTAGAAGGGGACAGGTGAGCTGGCTTGATGGGAGTAGAGTCAGAGAACAGAGTCCAGTATGTAGAGGGCGGACTTTCCTCAACATTTAATTTAGAGATTTGGAGACTCTGCTGTTTTCTTATGATATTCTGGGACTAGAACTTGAAGGGAGAGGTGGGTACCAAATTCAGAGTGAGGAGCA
This sequence comes from Acomys minous, assembly GCF_964271855.1. Classification (NCBI taxonomy): domain Eukaryota; kingdom Metazoa; phylum Chordata; class Mammalia; order Rodentia; family Muridae; genus Acomys; species Acomys minous. The sequence goes on along the minus strand of NC_140484.1, from coordinate 77,692,103 downwards.
TCAAATGAAGTATAAATTGAGGAGAATAAACTCCAGAGTATTTGTTGGCTACCCCTCTTTTTTTTTTAAAGATATATTTATTTATTAAGTATACAGTGCTCTGTCTGCATATATGTACACCTGCAGGCCAGAAAAGGGCATCAGATCACATTATAGATGGTTGTGAGCCACCATGTGGTTGCTGGGAATTGAACTCAGGACCTCTGGAAGAGCAGGCAGCACTCTTAACCACTGAGCTATCTCTCCAGCCCACTTTACCAGGGGCTCTTCTTCTTCATAGTAAGTGGAGGAGAGCCACAGTCTGGCATTACTGAATAGCTCTAAAGCAAGAACCACATCATTGCCTTTTGCTAAATATTATTTGAACAGCTCTATGTTGTTTTTGCTTGCCAGATCTCCCTAATCTTCCTCTAAGCTCTGGAAGGAGGGAGCTATCTTTTTTTCTTTGCTAGTGAGATGTACAGGGGTAAAGTAATTGGCTCACAACTATAGTTGTAATTAGGAGCAGGGCTAGGCTCAAAGGCACGGCTGCCTGATAAACAGAACTCCCACAACAGCAGAGTGAGCATCCAGCTTCTTTGACCTTGGTACTTGAACCTTCCCAAGGGGCCAGAGCTCTGGCCCAAGTCCCTGTTTCTCAGTGGTTTTGAGCCCTGGCTAAGGTTGCTAAGCCTCTGTCCCCATCCCCCCCATGCTGCTTTCCCTTCCTGCCAGCCTGGCCTGATCAAGTCCCAGCATGCCTCAGGCTATGGCTTGCCTGAGTTATGACATAACTCTCCTGAAATTTTCCCTGTAAAGGGAAAGGGGCCAATCCGGTGTGAGTTATTCTTATTGTAAGCTCCCCAAAGCCAGGGCCCTTATATGATTTATCTTAGTATAACCTACACTACTAGGGGCAGGGTCTGGCACACAGCATGCAATAAATGTTTATAGAATTGACTAGAGTTTTCAGAGAGATGGGTGACCAAGCATTCTCTCTCTCTCTCTCTCTCTCTCTCTCTCTCTCTCTCTCTCTCTCTCTCTCTCTCACACACACACACACACACACACACACACACACACACATACACACACACACAGACACACATACACACATACACACACACACAGATACACACACACACACACACACAGACACACACAGACACACACACACACACACATGCTTTGTGCTTAGTGTATAAGACTGTGATCTTTCTCTTGCTCTGACATGTTCTATGTGTAGCCTCATCACTCATTTTAATTACATTATTGTGGACTCTATTTGGCCTTTGGCTATTTCTGAGACCAAATTAGAAAATTTAAAAACAGCCATCTTTCTTACCAGAGAACTTAGTGCAGCACACTGACTACCCTGGGGTGGGGAGCTGGGATTCAGGGGTGTGGGTGTGGGATTTATTTTCTGTAGCTGTTTCCTTTATTCTGTTTGCATTTGTCTTTTACCCATGTGCATGTATTATATTCTCAAAAAATAAAAATAGAAACATCCGAGACAAAAAAAAAATATAACCACACTGCTTCCAACACCACCCTGACTTACATAAAAAGCTTTTATAACTGGGTTAGTGAGAGATTAAAGTCGGGGCCTGTTCTGGACATGTTTACAGGTCCCCAGGGACATATTGTCATCACCTTGAGGGGAAAGGAGATGGCACAGGGTCAGATGAACCTAACGGCATGGTCCTTCTCCAGGGACAATTCCCTGTGCTGACCTTCAGTCCTCATTTACTGAGTCTCCCCTCTGGGTGGGTGACAGACCCTGCAAGGATTAGGGGAAGTAAGCTCAGAAATCTTCTCAGCACGATGAAATCTGTCCCTTCATTCTCAGGCTCAAGTAGAAGTGATTAAAACAGAGCAGTGGCTCAAGGGGCACGGCCCTGACGGTGGCTCCAAGTTCTGTTACGTTTCTTTCTAAGTGGTAGGGTCATTGGCATCTGGTCCCCAGACTCTGTGGCAGCTGTTTGGAGCCTCTGAGATAAACCCAGAGGAGGATCAGGGCCTCCAAGGTGGACTGGGAACTCACAGCAGCTAATGAGCTCGCCGTGGCTTTCTTCTGAGTCTAGGATATTCCTGGAGGGATTAATTTTTATCAAATGACTTCTTAATGAGACCAGGCTTACCTCCAAATTTGGAGACCTTAAAGCTCCTGAAATTTAAAGCTAATCACCAGGCTGGCTGGCTTTGAATGTGAGGAGTTCACACAACCAGAGGCTCAGAAGACAGCAAGGGAGGGACAGCTAGGAGCCAGCAAAGTGGCAAGTACAAGTTTGAAATTCAGCAAACGCCTTATTACCGTGTTCTGCAGAAGGTGTGAAGGTCTGAAAATAGGGTGCAGGGAGCTGGATCTGGCTTACAGATGTGTTTCATCGAGCCCACAAATCATTTTAAATCTAGGGAGATTTCACGTGTGAAGTTCTGCTCAAGTGACAGTCTCTGGGACTGCCCTTCGTGATGAGCTATGTGCTCCAGGTTGCCAGAAGTCTCTGCCTCTCCCTTCATGGGACAGCTATGTGACATGTTCTGTTACCTGCCCGCTTCTTGTGGACATTCGAGTCGTAGTACCTCCACCTTTGATGAAGCCATATTCATGCTTAAAAATGACAAGATGAAAGGAGTATTTTGAAAAGTTGGGCATCATCTTGCAAAGTTTGGGATGATTTGACTGACAGGCCCTATGGGGATAGTCCTCCACCCCACCTCTGTTCAGGTTCAGAGTCCCTAGGACGCAGCTCTACTGAGCTAATGGTACCTTTTTTTTTTTGAGCCTCGCATTGGAAAGACCCTAAGTCTGACCCAAATCATCTCCTGGTACTCCCCACGCCTATATTGTCTTCTCCTCTTGTCTTAGTTTTATTTCTGTTGTTGTGATAAAAATATCCTGACCAAAAGTACTTAAGAGAAGAAAGGCCCACAACTTCAGGTTACAGCCCACCATTTTAAGAAAGTCAAGGCAGAGGAGACTCGAGCAATCCAATTATAAAAACTAAACAATCACACTGTACAGTCCCAGTTCTTACTTTCTTTTCTTTTCTTTTTTCTTCTTTTTTTTCAAGACAGGGTTTCTCTGTGTAGCCTTGGCTGTCCTAGACTCCCTTTGTAGACCAGGCTGGCCTCGAACTCATAGCAATCTGCCTCCCGAGTGCTAGGATTAAAGGCGTGTGCCACCATACCCGGCTCAGTCCCAGTTCTTAAACAATGGGTCATTGTTTAAGTTGCAAAAAGGCTGTTCCATAGTCAAAATTTTCTGAATGTGCAACAACTCAAAATTAAATCAAAATCAAGCACATAACAAATCCTGGATGTTTTTACCGTGTCATGTGACTTCACTGCAGCGTGGTTTTGAGCACACAGCAGTTTCTCCGCACTGCAGATGCTGTCATGCCATTCCCTGTTGATGGTTGCTGCCAAACACACCTTGGCTAAGCCGTGAGACGATTGGGCATCGCGAGGTGCAGTGATTCTCCTGTGTACTCAACGCACACAAGACACATAGTTAGTTGTTTAGTTAAGGAAAATGAAGCCGTTTAATAATTTCTCAGGGTCATCCTCAACATGGAAGTGTAACATTAGAATAACTGGGTGGGACTGTGGTCTAATGTTTGATTTTTAAAATTGTTGTTTGACTTGCTAATGAGTTTCCCTAAAATTCATTGTTTTATGAATTTGAGATTAAAATCAGGACTTATTCTCAAAAAAAAAATCTGAAATTGCCTTAAACTTACTTCTGTCATTTTGTGCTATAGGTTCATGCAAAACAGCATCTTCTTTCTTTCTTTCTTTCTTTCTTTCTTTCTTATTTTTCTTTTTATATATTTTTTTATAATTTGTTCATATTACATCTTGATTGTTAGCTCTTCCCCTATTTCCTCCCATTCTTCCCTCCCTCCCACTACCCCCCTTCTCCCCTCCCCTATGTCTGTGATTGAGGGAGACCTCCTCCCCCTATATATGCTCTAAGAGTGAGATCTGACTCTCACACGAACTCTGGTGCCCCTTTTCTGATCACGTCCCCTGGATGGGGAGGCCTGGCGGCACTCAGAGGAAGGATAGTAAGTTACCAAGAAGAGACTCTTTCTTATTTTTCAAGACAAGGCTTCTCTGTGTAGCTCTGGCTGTTCTGAAACTCACTTTAGAGACCAAGCTGGTCTTGGACTCAGAGATCCACCTGCCTCTGAGTCTGGGATTAAAGGCCTGTGCCACCACTACATGGCTAAGGTTTCTTGTTTGTTTTTAAGAGATTTCTTAGTGTATACAGATACTTTATTTGTATGTATGCTTGCATCAGATTGTGAGTTGTCATAGGTGCTAGGAACTGAATTCATGACCTCTGGAAGAGCAGCCAGTGCTTTTAACTGCTGAGCCATCTCTTCAACAGCATTTCAACACTGAGAATTATAAAATCAAAATATCAGTCAACTATGCAAAACATTAAGTATTGTTTCACCCTGCAGCATCACACATGCAGCCAAGAGTTAATTCTTCATGGAAAGTAAATAAGTCTCATTAGCGTGCAATTTTTAAACAAATAGTAAACTTATATATCAAAGATTTTTCTTTCAGTCCCTTTATGATTTACTATCAGAAAATATTTGACTTGTAGACCTATTTTATATTTCTAGGGCTACCTAAAAATTCCCCGGAGGAAAAGGATCACAAGTGGAAATAGTGAACAGCGTGGGTATAGTTAATCAGGAGGCGATAAACTGGTTCACAGAAAAGTGAAGTACAGTGTCGCCAGAGCTGGTGGTGTGGGATGGACTCGCAGTATTACGTAGGGTGGTCAAGGTATGCGTCACTGAGCATGTGATTTTTAGCAGCTACATGAAAGAAGTGTAGAAGTTAATGTTGTGGTATTTGGGGGTGAAGTCCTGCAGGGCAAGAATCAGCAGCAAGAGTAAAGGCCTTGAGGCTGAGGAGTCCAGCGCCCTGGAAGAGCAGCAAGGAAGCAGTCTGTGGGGGTGGGGGGGGGGGAGGAGGGGAGAGGAGGAGTGGGGGAGGGGGCAGGGGGCGGAGTCAGAAGAGGAGATCAGAGTGGGAAAGTGGTGAGGCAGGAAGAACTGGCAGCACAGAGGCTTGCTGTGAAGGTTTTGTCTTTTCCGTTGAATGCCGTGGAGACCCACCACAGAAGAGCAAATGATCTGAGGCATCACTGACATGACCCAGAACAGGAAAGCCCAGATCCCTGTACTTACTCACCTCCCCCTGGTTTGAGATAATCAAGCCACAACAACCAATTAACTCTCTTCTAAGTATAGGAAAGTCCTGCCCACCGCCCCAGCGCCTGCACACCTGACTCTGAGTGGCGTGTGACCTTCCTGTGATAGCAGTCCTGCACACCTGACTCTGAGAGGCATGTGACCTCCCTGTGATAGCAGTCCTGCACACCTGACTCTGAGTGGCGTGTGACCTCCCTATGATGGCAGTCCTGCACATCTCACTCTGAGTGGCATGTGACCTTCCTGTGATGGCAGTCCTGCACACCTGACTCTGAGTGGCATGTGACCTTCCTGTGATGGCAGTGATTTCTCTATTGTCTTTTGCAGATGGACCTAGCAAGCACAGGCAGATCCTGTGTCAAGAGTGCCTGTGAGGGACAGGAGCCACACTAAACACTATGTCACACTTCCTTAGGGACTCTTCATCTCTTGTGTTTGCACAGACACCCCAACAAAACCTCATTCAGTTGGTATGGCTAGCCTATTTTTTAATTTATTTTTTATATTTTTGAAATGTTTGTGGTTATATTTACATACTTTCTCTCTTCCTTTTTATCCCTCCACGTCCTCCCATATACCCTTCTCTCTCCTTCAATCCATAACCACTTCTTCCATTAATTATTATTGCATGAATATATGTATATGTACATAAATATTTTAAAATGTAACCAGCTCAGTCCAGGTAATATTACTTGTATGTGTGTTCCCAGGGGTGACCATTTGGCACTGGACTACTTCCTTGGGGAGGACCACCTCATCCATGCCCAGATTTCCTCAGTAGCCTATAGATTTTTGTGTAGAGTTGAGGTCATGGGCTCTTCCCATCCATGTTGGCACACCCATTAGTGTTGTCCTCATTCATCTCACATTTGGGCAGCCATGTTGATGAGACTTCCTGGGTGTTGCTTCTGACGTTACTAGGAGACACCATCTCACAGCAAATGTCCTGATCCCCTGTAAAAACATGTAATTGCATGGATAGATATACATAGGTGATTTTAATAAACTTTTTATTTTCATCTGGGATGATGGTGATCCCCCCAACAGCAAAAAAAAACAACCTTAAAAATCCCCAATATCAGATATGAGAAACCCTCTTTTGAGTTGTTGGTCAGGGCCATCCAAAAGACTGTCAAAACAGACAGCCTATTGCTGTTGCCCTTGGTTGCCCCTAGAGGTAGAGGGTAAATTTCTACTGCTGAAGATACCATGCTCTTCAGAAACAAGGCCCAGATACCCTTGGTCTGGAACTGACCTGAATGTCTCCTCCCTGAGGACCAGCTTTCATGAGACACGAAGGTACCATGCCAGCTTCCAAAGGAGGGAGGTAACGACAGTACTGTCTAGCTAGGTTACCTATAAACCACATCAGTGACCACTACGTCGCAATAACACTAAGGGTGCAGCAGTGGCACGCATACCTTGGTGGTAACTAACCAGCAGCTCTCTAATTGGATTTAAGATCCACTCAACAAGAGAGAAACCATGCCTGGTACTGGAGTCTCAGCTAGTACTCAGTGCTACTGAAGTCATGATTTTTGGAGGAGAATCTGCAGCCACCACTTTACTAAACAATCATAACCCCTAACAACAACTACAAACATTTGTCCTTACACCCACAGATAATGTAGCCTTCCCCCCTCATCAAGGAAATTTCTCTTTGCAATAGATGGAGACAGCTACAGAAAACCACAACCAATCTAAACACGGAGTTGTGTAGCCAAGTCTCATGGCTATAGCTATGAAATGCTCCCTCATCTAAGGCTTAGGGAACAGTGTGGAAGAGGGGGTGGAAAGACTATTTTGTATGTCTTTATGGGACCAACCCAAAGAGTCCTTAGTGGACTGATGATCATGGGATCTGGTAGTTACCGTATAGAGAACAGATCACAGACTGGAGGAGGTGAGGTCAGTATTGAATCCAAGGAGAAAATCATGAAGGGTTGGTGGCTCAGACCAGGGTGAGGAGAACTTGGATCATGTGCCAGTGCATGAGAAAGGCCAGAGGTTGACTTTGGGTATCTCATTATATCAACATCCACCTTATTTTTTGAGAGAGGGTCTCTCAGTGAACCTAGAACTTGCTCATTTGGTTTGACTGGTTCGCCAGTGAGCCCCTGTCACTACCACCCCAGTGCTGGCATTAGAGGTACATAGCACGACATCCAGTTTGTTATGTGAGTGCTGGGGATCCAAACTCAGGTCCTCACTCTTGCTCAGGGAGCATCTTACCCAGGGAGCCATATCTCTAGCCCCAAGGACCCTGGATGGATTTAAAGGAAGAGCTGGTGAAGCTTCAGGACATATTAGATGTAGGGTCCAGGCTGACATGAGCAAGTCCTTTTGTAATAGCCTTTGTTTTGTCGTGGGGTAGTATAGAGGTGGTGAGAGCTGTTTTGTTTTTGCTTTGTTTTGTTTGTTTGGGGTTTTGTGTAGCCCTGGCTGTCCTAGAACTCACTCTGTAGACCAGGCTGACCTTGGACTCGGAGATCTGCCATCTTCTGCCTCACTAATGCTTGAATTAAAGGCATCCATCACCCCCGTCCCACTGTATTGAGAGTTGTAGTGCTTCAAAGGGGAAGAGAGGAAGTGTGCCATGAAGGAAAAGAGTTTAGTGAAAGTCACACATGAGTAAGTTATGAAGAGTTCCTTTCCTGTGGGACTTGGCATTGTCCCCTTCATCTGATTTTCCCCCTGGATCCACCTGAGGAGGGTGCCTGCAAGGTTAGGTGGTGAGACAATGGGATGGAGTAAAAGTGACTGTACGCCTTCTGGCACAAGACAGTTAATAGGCAAGCTAACAGTGTCTCTCACCTCTCTCGGGGTGTGAGGGTGAAGAAGGGCGCGTGTCTCTGGTGGCTCAGCGACACAGTGCCAGAGCCTTCACCGTCTTCATCATCTTGGATCCTGTGACATTTCATGGAGCTGAGTCTCCACTGCTTTTGCTGGCTGGGCATCCCAGGGAGGCAGGAGACCTGCCGGGTTAAGCTCCTGAGTTTGCAGGTGGGATCCACTATGCAATCGCAGCAGAACCCAGGCCATCTTGAGCCACTGTTACATCCAGAGGGAAACTACACTTCCTCTTTCACCTCTTGATCTCTTTAAGCACCATAAATGCTGCCCATACTCTGTGGATACTCCTGGTGATATGCCAGACCTCCCACTCATCCTCAGGAACTCAGCTCTGCCTGAGACCATCCCCTCTCCCCACTCAAGCCAACTGGCGATGCTTCTTCTTTTTGTTGCCAGGACACTGCCAGTGTACTGCCGTCACTGCCCCTGGGACCTCTACAGTAGGACTTTCTCAACTTTCCCTCCAAAGCTCTACCCTGGTCTGACCAAGCTTCCAACCTCTAAGGTTGTTAGTGTTTTCTTTTGTTTTTCCAAAACATATAATGTGATTGGCTCAATATGTGTCACATACGTCTCTGTGATCCAATCTCCAACCTCCACAGGAAGAATCACGTAGCAGAAACAAGGAAAAGCACTTGCCTGGTGCATAGCTTTGCACGTCTGGACCTGGGACTTCTGGATTCCAACCAACTGCCCAACCTACAGCGCTCTTTCATGTCCCAAACTGCCCTGAGCGTATACAGAAATTCCTAGGCCCACAGTTTCTTCCTGGATAGCAAAAAACACCTTGAAGACGGGTGATTTTTTTTTTCCTTCAGCTGGCCTTTTGGCTGCCTTTAGTTGTGTTTCTTTTTGGTGATTTCCAGGGCCCTGGATCTGATTACCTTTATCAGTCTTATGTGAGGCCAATTGCTTATTGTCTGGAAACTGACAGGAGGTTTCTCCATGTGAAGAATATAGAGGGATGAAGAGATGGCTTGCTGCACAGCTATGATGATCCAAGCGCAGATCCCCAGCATGCAAACAAACAAACCAAACAACCAACAGCGTAATGGTGTAATGGTGGGTGCCTGTAATTCAGCACTATGAGCAAGACAGGAGGATCCTTGAGGCTTGCTGGTTAGTGGGTCTAACCTAATTAGTGAGTTCAAGGTCCAGCGAGGGAGTCTGTCTCAAAAATAGTAAGACAGAGACCAAGAAAGGAAGACAGTAGACCTTGGCCTTCACACACCCATGCATAGGCACAGACACCTGCACACACATGTTCACACACAAAGAGAACAAAGGTCATTGGATGGAACTAAAATGGACTGAGATGGAAGGCCAGAAGCAGGCAGAAGCTTGGCAGGTTATAAGCCACACACTTTAAAAACAAAATTACCCCAGACTATTTTTTTCCACATATTCATCTGCTTGTTCATTCAACAAGCATGCCCAAGTGCCTGGAATGTCAGCACTGCTTTATGTCTGAGGATGGCAAGATGAAAAAAAATCTTGGCTTACTATTAATTCAATACAGTGGAGAGAAATCAGCCACTTAAATCCTGGGTGACAAAATAGGGAATGAAGTCATCTTGAAAAAAAATGCAAGTATGAGCTTGTGGTGGTCAGCCATCAAAAGCTGGGTGCTCTAAAGAGACTCAGAAGAAACAAAGGGCATGTTCCCTGCCAATAAAGTAAAATCAAATAAAATAAATCCAAAGTGCTCTGAAGTCCACCCTGGCTTCATGTGAGGCGCTACAGTCAAAACACACATTTACTAAAAATATTCTCTATGTCTATGACAGATAAGACAGAAACTAAGTTCAGGCTTAGAATTGCATTTCATCCTCCAAATACCTTTATATTTATATGGTGGTTTCAAGTTTCTAAAATCCAAAAGCCCGTAACACTTCTGGTTCTAAGCATTTTGGGTAAGAGATCTCCCACAATCTATAGTATGGACTTGGAAGTACTGTAGTTGAAAATGACACTCCCGTACAATTTACAACAGACGAGGGAGCTAGGGGATCAAGAGAGAAAATAACTCACTCAAGGTCATCCAGCCTGAAGTGAAAATGTGAATCCCCAACATTACTCATGTGTTCATAAAAACCACCACCAGTTACTGGGCAATTAAGTTACAGCCTGTAGGTCGCAGCATATAGATACTTCTTGGCTTACAGTGGGTTATGTCTTGATAAATCCATCCTAAGTTGAAAATATCTTCAGTTGAGCATGCATTTAATTCTTATAATCCACTAACCCATGCCAGACCAGTGACCCAGGGCACTGTAGATCATTGCTTGTTTCCCTGACTGTGGGGCTGGCTGGGACTGGAGTTCATGCCACTTATAGCTAGAAAAGGAAAAGGTCAAATCCAAGATGTGAAGTCCAGTTCTGTGAAATGCCCTTTTCTCTGGCATCATGGTAAAGTTTAGAAATATGGCAATTGGATCACTTCTTTAGTTGAGGACTATCTAGTCTATGCCTTATGTGCACTGCTTTTCTTACTGTCTACGACCTAGTTATTCCTCCGTTAAGACATTAAAACAAGGAACGTGATGGACCAGGCCTGAATCACACAGGGACAGGCAGCATGTGGCCGGGATGTAAAATCAGGAGTGTCACACTCCATAGCTAATGCTCCTCCCACACCTCTTAGGAAGGCGTGGAGTCCCAACAATGCTGATCTTCCCCCAGCTGTTTCCCATTTCTTCCCTTCCTTGTGGGGTGTATGTGTGTGTGTGTGTGTGTGGTAGGGCAGAACCTGAAACCAGGGTTTCCTTTGAGGCTTTTGGCCTTTAGGGAAAGGGGGCCATAAAACACCAGCAAAGAGGATTAGCTGAGGAAGTGGGGAAACTGCAGGGGACAGGCTCCACTGACCCTAGAATCAGGCCTACATAAGGAGGAGAGCTGAGGATGCCAGCATAGGAGAAGGGAAAACAAGTGAAAGACAGAAAAAAACAGAGGCACAAGAAAGGTAGGAGGGAGGGAGGAAGAGAGAGAGAGAGAGAGAGAGAGAGAGAGAGAGAGAGAGAGAAGACAAAAACTGCAGACGCAAGAGAAGAATGTGGAATAGGCCTTGGGAAGACCAAAATTAAATTTTCCACAGGTCAGAGGAATGGAAAGCTCGTAAGAAAAGAACTTTTCATCAGGTTGGGCCGAAGGAAAATGAAGTAGCAAAGGGCGTCTTGTTGCATATATCTGAGTTAGACGATGGATTTGTGATGTGTGGATGACAACCCAGCAGAAAAGCATGTGGTTCATGGTGAATGGGGAGAGCCTTTGTGCTGAGGTCAGCACCATCGGCCCTCACAGGCAAACCTTCTATCTGCTGCTTCTGCAAGGATGGTGGGCACTTACTGAAAACTGAGGTGTGAGAAGGTTAAAGCTAGACCCGAAGCTTGGTGTGCAAGGAGAGGATCAGACGAAGAGTCGTGCCCATCGATTCTGACCAGAAAAGTTGTTGCATTCATCATTAACTTGGAACCTAGGTTGGAAATTTGCAAAGTATCTCATCCATGAGAAGCCCAAATGTCAGGCCTACACTATGGGGTCACTTTACAAGTGAAGTTTGATAAATCCTTTTCAAGCGCTGGCTGTCCAAATTCTCAAGTGGTTGGTTAACATTATAAACTTGTTCTACACCAGTAAGCCTGATGCTTCCTCATAGGCACCGATGCAAAGCCTTTGTCTAGTAACTATCACGTCCCTGGGCTCCACGAGATACCCATGGCATCAAATAATGCCCAGGTAGGATTTAGGAATCATTCAAAACATCAGACTGTAAGAAGAAGTGGTCAGCTAAGAGGAAGCCTCAGCAGATCCCACAGGCAGTAGAATCCAAGGAACTCTGGAACCAGAAACAGCCAGAGAGAGAGTATGTAAATCTATTTAACAATTTAAAGAGACAAAAGAAAAAAATAAACTGATACCAAAACCAGGATAATATGAAAAATATTAATATATATTAATATATAATTTATGTAATATATATTTATATAATATATATAAAAGAAGAGGTAGACAAAGCAGATGAGAAATATGTAGAATATAATATGAGAAAAGTTTGGGAAGGAAAGATTTGAGAGTGAAAAGCAGTCATCATTGAACGAGAAGGACTTGTGGAACTTGAGGAGGCACACCAGCGTTCTGAGGAGATAAGAACACGAAGCACCAAACCACCTGGTACTTCAAAGCGAAGCTGAGAAACATCAAATGCAAGAAAAACTGTAAAAGTCGCCAGCGATAAAAGACAATGAAATTACCTCGAAGGAAAATCAGATTGTTAGCAACAGCAGCTGCACTCACAACAATCTCTTCAATGTCTTGAAAAGAGTGTGTCGGTGTGGTTTATGGAGTTTAAATATCAACAATGAAGAAAATAAAAAGACACCTCTAGAGAGAGGAGAGAGAAGAGAGGAGAGCTCAATAACCTCTATGGCCCATCTCAGTAAATGGATGGTGGGAGTGAGCCTTCACTGAGCCAAGTGGAGACAACCATAGTTTCTCTTATAGCACTTCCATGGGGTGGAGGAGATACAAGGTGAAAGTAAAATAAACAGACAAAAGTAGATCATGTGGGGAGGAAGAGATGGGGGTGTGATGATTTTTAAAATCCCGTGTTGCTCTGGAGGAGGCTAACTACAGCGATGAAATGTGTACACTAAAAACATAAGGGCAGCTACCAGAAGACAAGAGCCTGACTTCAGAGAGTAGGAAATTTGAGGGTACCATAAATGATACACAACATAGAAAGTAGAATAAAACACACACAATGAGATTATAAAAATCCATCTGTCCTAGAAATCACAATAAATGTAAGTGGGTTACAGCCATCAGCTAGTGCTCGCAGTAGATGCTTGAATTGTATTAAAACCCAGAATATTCCTATACGCTTATCACTACACCTATAATGAAAAGTAATTTTTGGAAGTAATAAGATGGATGAAGCTATTCCTGAAAAACTAGCCAAAAAAAGGCTGACAGACCAACATCAGTAGTGATGAAATACGATTTCAGACAACTTTGTATAATTGAAGACTAAAACTGGACATGACATATATATTTAAGAGAAACTTTACAAACTAGTTATAAAGTTTTAATGTAGACTTTAAGCGCGAGGTTAGGAGAAAAAAAAAAGGGTCTCTGCGGAGGGAATTAAGACACATTCAAGAGCACGGGTGTGGGCTTCTCTGAGAGAAAATTGCCTCCCAAGCTATTTTCAACAAACAACACAGCTTTAAAACATATAAATCCAAAATGATAGAGCTGAAAGAAACATGACAGATTTGCAGCCACAGAGGGATATTTTAATAAACATTTCTCAGAAAGGGATAGATCAAGAAAATGAAAAGTACATTCAGATATTGAAGTTCTGAATGCCACAATTAATAAGCTCACTCTAATCACGTGTTAAGGGGATAAGTGATAAAATTAGAATACATTCCTGTTATGCACACCTGAAAAAGTTATTAAAATTTCCCCAGGCTATGCACCAATCTCAACAAACACAAAAGGCCTAATGTAAAAAGCATTTGTTAGAAATTATTAAACATCCAGACATTAAAGACAATAACACCTTCCAGTAACACATATAGATTGCAACTCTGAAGTTTTGGATGGAAGGTGAAGAGGGTCATTTCTAGTGGAAGTGGGAAGGACAAGCTGAAACAGGGATGCGTTTCTTTTGCAACTATCAGAATGGCAAAAAATGTGGAAGTTCACCAGTGACGGCAGCCAGAGGAGCGACGGGAGATGACAGAGCCTCCAGCGACCCTTCCAGCTGGTAGACAGCACTTGAAGACTGGCTGGTCGGCGTACCATGTCTGGATGCCACATATGAGAGGAAACCTGTTTGTCATTGTCCTCCTGAGTCTGGCTTATTTAGGGAAAAACGTGATGAGTGCAGCTGCATTCGCTTTCCTGCCTGGGACACAATTCCATTCTTCTCTGTAGCTGGATAAAACATAATTGTGTAGCAATGTTGCCTTTTTTAAAATTTTATTTTATTAATTTATTCATATTACACCTCAGTGGTTATCCCCTCCCTTGTATCCTGCCATTCCTCCCTCCCTCCCATTTTCCCCTTACTCCCCTCCCCTATGAATGTGACTGAGGGGGATTTCCTCCCCCTGTATATGCTCATAGGGTATCAAGTCTCTTCTTGGTAGCCTGCTATCCTTCCTCTGAGTGCCACCAGGTCTCCCCATTCAGGGGACGTGGTCAAATATGAGGCATCAGAGTTCGTGTGAAAGTCAGACCCCACTCTCTACTCAACTGTGGAGAATGTTCTGACCATTGGCTAGATCTGGGTAGGGGTTTGAAGTTTACAGCCTGTATTGTCCTCAGCTGGTGCCATAGTTTGAGCGGGACCCCTGGGCCCAAATCTGCCTATCATAATGTTCTTCTTGTGGGTTTCTAGGATCCTCGGGATCCTTCAACTTTGCCATTCTCCCATGCTTCTCTCATCTAGAGTCCCAAGAGGATGTTCTCCCCTCTGTCCCAGTTTCCTGGTGAGTGAAGACTTTCATGGGACGCAATGTTGCTTTTTGGTCCTTTGATGTCTGCTCTCCACGATACAGAATCCAGTAAGCATTTCCACACACTTTAAACTGATTGTAGATATAGATAAAAATATAGATATAGATACATATGTATTTCATACATATATGCTTGTGCGTGTGCGTGTGCGTGTGCGTGTGCGTGTGCGTGTGTGTGTGTGTGTGCTTGCATGTGTAATAAAAATAGTGGAACATTCCTAGGAGAAAGAACCACATAACTTGAGGGGCATGTCTAGAGCGAGATGGTCTGGAGGTGCCGGGCCGCACGGTGAACCTAGGAGGTTCCTTCGCTTTGCTTCTATCGTTTCATCCACAGGCAAGGCAAAAGTGCATATGGGAAAATATGCACACTTACACAGTTTTGGTGCTGGGTACATAGGTGGCTGTTTTCTCATTTGCTATAGGTTTGTAACTCATTCACAAACGACATTTTAAATATTAAAATTCTAACCATGGAAGTCCCCGCAGAGCATGCCCAACCCAGCAGAGGCAGCTTCACAACACAGCTGAAGGTCGGGTATGTGCTTGGCTGTTCCGAAGGGACACTTATTGGCATTTAAGTGCGAGACCAGGAAGATAGAATGTAAATTTATATCACACACCCCAGTGAAATCAATAGAGGTAATTTTGTGATTCAGACCCATAGATGTGCACAGAACCGCCCGGATCTACAGAGAGTGAGACACAATTGAGAGGGAGCTCAGGGGGCGATTTAGGGCCTGAATTATTCAACGTGTGTCTCCTGTCCCCTTCGCTCTGAGCTGCAGTTGGGGCACGGTGGAGAAGCAGGAATCCGGCCTCAGCTCAGCTGACAGTAACAGAACCGCAGTGAATGGTAATTGAGCCCTTCTCTACGTCAGTGTATGGAAATCTGTTTATAGATTTGGATTACAAATTCTGAAAGCTTTATGTGTTTAATGATTTTTTTTTTTTACCAACCTTAAAGGGCTCTATACTGTTTCAACCATGGCTGTGCCTGAACCCTGGGCATTGTTGGATTAACTCTGATCTGGCCCTGAAGCCTCAACTTTTGAGACTGAGGAAAGATTGGTTGTAATCTCAGCACTCAGAAGGCTGCAGAAAGAGGAACCAGAGTTCGAGGTCAGCCCAGGTAAGTGCAAATTATAAAAGCTCAGTTGGTAAAGTGCTTGCTGTGCACGCGTGAGGGGCCTGGCTTTGGACTCCTGAGAACGATTAAAAACTGGGCAAAGTGGCACATGCCTATACCACCAGCACCGGGGTAGTGGCAGAGACAGACGGATCCCCTGAGTCCGTTGTTCAGCCAGCTAGCCAGTGAGCTCCATGCTCAATGAGAGACCCTGGCTCAAAAAAAATGAGGTAAAGGACCATCAAAGAAGATCACCAAACTCAATCTATGGCCTTCATATGTATCTGCATACACAGTACCTGTGTGCAAGCATTCACACATCTACACAGACGCATGCAGACCTGTGTGCAAACATCCACACATCCACACAAACACCTGCAGACACCACACATCCATAAACACACACACACACACACACACACACACACACACACGCACGCACACGCACACGCACACGCAAACAAAGAAATGAAAAGCTTCACGCGTGTATTATGTTCGACCCCCTCCCACCCCATGTTCCTTGTGGAATTCTCAAAGCAGAATGAGGAGGAGAAAAGCACACATTTTGGGAAAGACTTCAACCAGTGACATGCCCTGGGATTCTGAGAGCCCAGAAACCCCAAGCTTCCAACAGCAAGCCCAGGGCTGAGAGGGTGGCCTGCTGAGCCTCATTTGTGCTCTTCTAGGTCCAGAGCAACTGGCCAGGAAGCTCAGACCTAACAGAATCAAGAAACGCAGCAGCCAGCGGATGGCTACAAAATCCAGAGGTGCAGAGTGACACACACGCCAGGAAGGGAAAACTGAATTAGCAGTGACATTTTTTGGCTGCAGGCACTATATTTTTTTCTTCTGGATGGTGAAAATAAAGACAAATGGTCTATTCTACTAAGAACTTAGCATAACATCGAGGCCAGACTATTGCTTCTAATCTTATTTTTTTCTTTCTGGACTTTGTCCCTTTGGGTCCTCTTTCCTTGAGGACAGGGCTGTGTGTGTCCTTGAATGGGCATTTTATGCTTCTGTTAAAATTCCACAGGATTCGCCCTGCTGGGCACTGGGAGGGGTCCAGTGGTGGCTGTGAGAGGCAGCAACGGTAATCTATCTGTTTGTGCTGGTCACGGTCCTGTTTGATTCACAGTTTCGGTTTTTCTCCTCAGTGTGGAAAAGCCATCAGCAGTTGGAGCTAACATTTATCAAATAAAACTTTGCTAAGTTTTGGTGTGCGTGTGTGTGTGTGTGTGTGTGTGTGTGTGTGTGTGTGTGTGTGTGTGTACATAAGTGTGTGTTGCTGGGGGCTTTACACATTTTAAACATATACAGTCCACCAAGTAACACCCACAGCTCTGTTGGTTTGCTATCCCATTGCTGTGGTAAACACCAGGACCAAAGACAACCTGAAAATAAAAAAGCTTATTTCATCTTACATTTCCAGATATCAGTTCATCACTGATGGAAACCAAGGCAGGGACCTGGAGCAGGCACCATGGAGGGCCAGTCACTGCTTGTTAACTTGATCAGCTTGCCTTTCTCACCTTGCTTTCTTAGACAACCACCCAGGGCCACCTGCCCAGGGGTAACACCTCCCACAGTGAGCTGGGCCTTCCCTCATTGATCATTGATCAGGAAAATGCCCCACAGGCTTGCCCTACACCAATATGATGGAAGCACTTTTTCCACTGAGGTTCTCCTTTTACAGGTTACTCCAGGTTGTGTCAAGTTGACAAAATCTAACTAGCACATCAGCCCAAATCTCCAATTCTTAAATGAAACTCTCTCTCTCTCTCTCTCTCTCTCTCTCTCTCTCTCTCTCTCTCTCTCTCTCTCTTTCTCTCAGAAAATTAAAGAAATAAGCATGTTGCTAGTGTATAGCATGCATACATGTGTGTATGTGTGTTTATATATGTGCACAGATGCACATGCATGTGTATGTGGAGGCCAGAGGTTAATGTCCAGTGTCTTGCTTGATCCTTGTCTCTCACTTGAGCCTAGAGCTCCACAGCTCAGCTAGTCTGACTAGTTAGCTGGCTCTGAGAGTCCCTGTCCCTGTCTGAGTGCTGGGATTACAAGTGGGCTGCCACACCCACACAGGGTGATACAAACTCTGGTGTTTGAGTCTGTGGGGCAAATGCTTTACCCACTGAGCCATCTCCCAGCCCCTCTCTTATACTTTTGAAACAAAGAAATTAAGCAGCAGGCATAAAACAAGAAAATCTGGGTGTTTGCTTGCTTGTTTGCTTTAAACAGGAGCTCTTTATATAGCTCAGGCTTGCCTTGAACTGCCTATATTCCCTTGGGCTGACCACAAATTCCTGCTTCTCCAGACTTAGTTCTGGGATTGAAGGATGTGTCACCCACCTGGCAAGAAATGTTCTCTTCCAACATAAGGAAAATAAAACAAAATAGGACTTGATGTTTTATAAAGGACCTACTAGGCTTGGGGCTGGCTGTGAGGGGTGATCCATCACTTTAAGAAAGGGAGCTTGTAAATGGAAATGCATCCCACTCAGTAGGTATTCAGCTATTCGGCAACAGTGTGACAGAGATGCTGGCAGCAGTATGGGACAGCATTCCTCTCCACAAGTAGAAAGACTTTGACATGCAGAACTTTGAAGCCTGCAGCTGTGGTCCAGAAATCCCATTTTTAAGGTACTGTGTGACTTGGTAGATATTTAAGATCATTTAAGCAATGATACTGGGGTTATGGTTCAGTCAGTAAAGTGCCTGCTCTATGTGCATGAGGACCCAAGTCCCACCTCCCAGAAAGCAAGTGAAAAAGCCTGAGGTGGAGTGTGCATCTGTAATGCAGTGCTTGGGAGGAGGAAACAGGAGGATGCTTAGACCATCACAGCTGAATCAGTGAGCTCCAGGTTCAATGAGGGACCCTGTCTCAAACAATAAGGTGAAGAGTAATCGAGAAACACATCCAAAGCTAACCACTGGCCTATGCAAACCTATGCATACAACCACGTGCGCGCGCATGTGCACACACACACATACACACACACACACACACACACACACACACACTCACACACACACACACACATACACAGAGGAAACCACTAACCCAGCTTTCTGGGTGAAGGACTGTAGACTACAGAGTACAAGTGGGTATGCGGATGAGGAAGATTTGCACATACCAAGTAAGAAGTGATGAGGATCTGGCTGGGTACAGAGATAGTGGGGTAAATACAGGGTTTGGAATTCCTTTTAAAAAGGACATTGGTGCTGATGTTGTTTATAAATTGCCTTAGGAGCTGGTAGGCAACGGGAGGGCACAGAGACTTCTGTCCTCCATTTTCTGGGAAGATAGTGACTCAACTGCTGAACTGAGAAAGACAGATGCTGAAGATCAATGGGCTGGTTTTGAACCTGATATATCTGGGCGTATGATTTAGTTAGAATATCTATAGCTATGATGGGAGACTGTGACCAAAAAGCAGGTTGGGGAGAAAGGGGTCTATTTGACTTATACTTGCACATCATAGTCCACCATTGAAGGAAGCTAAGACAGGAAGTCAAAAAGAGAAGAAATCTGGAGGCAGGAGCTGACGCAAAAGCCATTGGCAGCGGTGTGCTGCTTACTAGCTTGCTCCTCTTAGCTTGCTCAGCCAGCTTTCCTATAGACCCCAGGACCACCAGGCCAGGGATGGCAGCACCCACAATAGGCTGGGCCTTCCTCCATCAGCCACTATTTAAGTATGTGTCTTATTGGCGTGCCTACAGCCAGATCTTACAGAGGTGTTTTTCTTAATTGAGATTCCCTCCTTTTTAGATAACTCTAGCTTGTGTCAAGTTGGCATAAAAGTATCCAGCACAAAGCAAGACTAAAACTGTGAACTACACTCCTAACTCTACTCTTCTGAACCCCAAACTCACCTCATAGCCCTCAATATCTTCCCATGCCTTTTCCCTAACCTTCTAGAAATGCCATATCAGAGTCAATCAATACCTAGTATTCTCTACTCCCAGACTGACTCCGCCTTAATCTGCCTCATTACAGTGAATGACTTCTCCACACTGGACCCCCTTTATATCTCAGGTAACAGCACCAACCCAAAGCCCCAAAACCTTAACATCCTTACTTATCTTACTTTTTTTTTCTAACATCACGCTCAACTGTCCAATAAATCCAGTGGGGGTCTACGTACCTCACTCAAAATGAAAAGATCTCACAAGCCAAAGTTCAACTCCCTTTCCTCCATCCACGTTGGCTTCTTGTTGTTCTTCAAGGACTCCAGTCACACGCCCACCACAGGACCTTGGCGTCAGCTCTTTCTTCAGTCTGGGACACCTCCCTCCTTAACCTACAGGATTCCTGAGTTCCTCTCATTGTCCTTCAGGTATCATCTGGTCAGCAGAGCACCCTCTGATCCGACATGAAGCCATGCCCACCCCATCCTCATCACCATCTGGCAGTGCTTTTTGTATCTTTGCTTGCTTGTCTGTCCTTGCTGGCTGGCCAGTCCCCCGAGACTGTTGTATTAATTTTGTTCACCGATGTAGCCACAGTCTAGGACAACGCTCAGCTGTGGCAGATGCCAGATCAATATTGTTGCTGGTGACCAGGAGTCAAATGATCTGGAATTTAGTTTTAGTTATTACCTCAGACAATCTCGGTGTTTTAGATGTGAGGCGGGGGCCATAATATCCACTTTGCCTATTTTGTGGGTATCCATAGTGATTAACTGAGCTGCTGTCCCATAATGACTTAACTGACAGACAGAAAGGGTTTGATGTTTCCATAGACTGTGACCCCATGCCAGAAATGCAAAGCAGAGTATGTAATACCCAACAGGAAAATGGGGTAAGGCAGGACTCCTAAAGCAAAGGTATCTGATCTCAAACCTTCGTTATACAAAAGAAGGACGCAAGGGGCCTAGGAAGATAGCTAGTAAAGTGCTTGCTGCAGAGGCATGGGGACCTGAGGTCTGGTCTCTAGCACCAAAGTGAAAAAGTAAGGTGTGGAGCAGGTGTCTATAATCCTAGCACTGGAGATGGGGAGACAGAGAGGTGGAGATGGGGAGATAGTCAGGGGCAGTTCCTGGAGCTCACTGGTCCAGTCAATGAGCTCCAGGGATAGAGAAACCTTTATTAGTATTCAAAGAATAAGGTGGAGTTTATTGAGAAAGACACCTGATATCAATCTCTATTCAAATGTGCGCACACACACACACACACACACACACAGACACATACACACAGACACACACACACAGACACACACACAGACATGCATACACAAAGACACACACACAGACATACACAGACACACAGACACACACACAGACACACACACACACAGATACACAGACACATACAGACACACACACACACAGATACACAGACACATACAGACACACAAACACACACAGACACACAGAAGGACTTAAAAAATGAAAGGTGAAGGCACAACGTTATAAGCATTGGCTCAGAATGGTTACAGGGAGGCTGTGTTAAAAAAAAAAAGAGCTACGGTTTGCAAAAATGTTAGGGACAAGAAAAATTGATTTGAGGGCACATTTGAAGCAAGAAGATAGATGACAGGATTGTGCCAACAGATGACAGATTGGAAGCAGAACTTGGATTTTAGTTGCTTCTAACAAAGAAAATGGCCTTCTGATCTGAAGTAAGAAATTTTACCAAACAAAATCTAAGAGCAAGAGAACACCAGGCACAGTGGTGCATTGTCATGCCAGCACTCAGGGCTGAGGTAATGGAGTCACAGGCTCAAAGACCAGATGAGCTACAAAAAAAAAAAGCCAAGGATCAGAGGAGCAATTTCATAGATGAGCCCTCAGGTAGAGGGCACAAGGCCCTCTGTTCCATTCCCAGCACCACAATGGGTAAGGGAGGTGTGAGAGAGATGGAGTTCTGCCTTGTTAGATGAGGAATTCCCAAGCCCAAACCCAATGTGGTTGTGAACCTGATCTCTTGCACCATCCCATGAATTCCTAGATTCTTCTCCAGCCTTGGACCCATGCTGCCGTCCAGCTGTGGGCACGTTCTCACTGAGTTTACAACTTATTTTGCTGTGAGAGATGGTTGTGGAGCTACTCTTTCCAGCCTTGTACCTGCCATACACATGGGTCGAGACTCTGGGAGACTGGAAAGAGAGGCAAGATTTGGCACACTACTATAATCCTAGCCGAGGCAAAAGGGACCGTGAGTTCAAGGCCAGCCTCAGGGACATAATGAATCCTGCATTCAAGGCAGAAGTTAATGTTTGGTTCTAACAAAAGAAAAATCAGAGCAGCTAAAGAGAGAGTTAAGTGACCAGTCCCTGGGTGCTTTGTGAATAATTGAGAAGGAATTATGTGGTCACCGAGGAAGTCACATGAAATTGACCTCATCCCCGATCCCGAGGGGATTAATCTCAGGAGTGCGATGTAGAACTTGCATAATTCAATTGTTCTGCTGTATAATGAATCTACTTTATATTGCAGCAGAATAAATAAAACATTAAATTTACCTTCCTGGCCATTTTTAAGAGTTCGTTTCAGTGACAGGAAGACAGGCATGCTATTGTACAAACGTCATCACTGCCTATCTCCAGAACATTCTCATCTCTGGAACTGGAACTCCACCCCGGGCATTCCAGACCCTGGTAAACATCATCTTCCTTTTCTTTAAGCATACCTGGTGTGTGTGGACATTCACATCTGGGTATGGGTGCACGTACATCACGGGGCACATGTGAAATCAGAGGACAACACCAGGTATTGGGACCTGCCTTCCACCTTATTTGAGCAGGTCCCTTTGGTTTTCCTGTGTTGGCCAAGCTGGCTGGCCCATGAATTTTTAGGGTATCTCCTGTTTCTTTCCATCTCCCTAGAGCAGTGCTGGGGTTACAGATGCAAATGAGTGTATCTAACTTTACATGTGTTCTGGGGATTTGAACTCAAGTCTTTATATTTTCTTTCATGGCAAAACGTTAGCCACTGAGCCATCTCCTTTCCCCTCCATTCTTGCTTTATGACTATATAGCAACTCTATACAGAGAAAGCCTTCATCTGCCTTTTGAGTAGGGCATAGTTAATTTAACCTAACGTCCTCAAGTTTTTTGTGCCATTAAGGCTGTTCATTTTTGCCTTACACTATTCTGTAGATACACTGTGGGAATGTGGACCAAGGAGTGAGAAGCCAGAGCACCACAGAATCTCTGTTACTTGATCCACGCTGTCTCAGAAGTCCCTCCACACCTTTGTTCAGACTGCTCCTGACTGTGTGTTTCTAACAGTAACTGTAGTGAACACACAGTAGGTAGCCTGAGAATAGTACACCATTGGGCAAAACAGCTCTTCTGTTGACGATGAATATGGGTTCAAAATATGCTGTGCTCTAAAATGACATCCTGAGACCAAGGATGAGACTTAACAACATCAGTGTGTTAGGCTAAAATTAGGCTGGATAGCACACGCACGTGCGGCCACACATGTACACTCACATCAGCCACAGCACAGGATGGAGTGAAAGTAAAAGCTGTGTGAGCAGGGATTGTGGTTCTTAATTGACCACAAGCTCAGTCTGAGACAACAGCGGGATGTGGTCACTGAATAAATGACTAATGCGATCCACGGATGCATTAAGAGTTGCACTGTGCAGGAAGTAGCTCCTCTGTACCCTGGAAGACCACACCTGGAATCCTGTGTCAAGTGGGCTGGCAATCTGGAGGACATTTAGCCGAGGGTGAATGGCACCCAGATCTGGAGACGTAGCACCACTGCAGAGGAGCAAGGAAGATGACTTGGAAACCAGTAAAGCTTGCTTTGCTGTGGGGTCAGAAATCAGAAGCATAACTCAAGGATGAGAGGTGTCAGAAGGGAGGCGTCTACTTACCAGAACAGAGTGTCTTTATGGTCGAACTTCTGAGACAACCTAATGCTGCTTCAGAGTGAGCTCCCTGTCTCTTGAGGCAATTAAGAGTTGTTTTAGGGTTGGCCAGGCGTAGTGGCACATGCCTTTAATTCCAGTATTCAGGAGACAGAGGAAGGCAGACCTCTGTGCGTTTCAGGCTAGCCTGGTCTACATAGTGTGTTTCAGGCCAGACAGGGCTGATGGCTCAGTTAGAAAAGTACTCACTGCACAACATGAGGACCTGAGATTATATTCCCAGTGCTCATTTAAAAGGTAGGTTAGGCAGCAGCACGTATGTATGTGCAGCCCCAGCAATGGCAGGTAGAGACAGGAGGGTGTGGGCTGGCCAGCCAGGCTGACTCTCATTGCCGAGTTGCAGGTTTGGAGAAACCCTGTCAAAAGTAAGACAGAAAGCTAGGTGATGGTGCATGTCTTTAGTCCCAGCATTTGGGAGGCAGAGGCAGGAGACCCTCTGAGAGTTTGAGGCCAGCCTGGTCTATTATAATCTCAAAATTAATTAATTAAATGTGTGTTATAAAAATGGGAAGTGATAAAGGAAGACACCCAGGATGATCTCCGGCTTCCTCAACTCATGTATAAGACATGCAGGCACAAATGCATGCGTGCACATGTGCATACAGAGGTTTTTTGCTTTTTTTTTTTTTAACTTTTATTGAATGTCTATGATTTATACATCATACACCAAAATCCCTCTCCTCCCCCCAGTAAAATAAAACAGACAAACAAAATATCTTGTCACAGAAGCTGTAGTGTATCACGCAGTGTAGCCTTTTGTCCACATATGTTTACTTTCATATGTTCATTGCTACGAGTCATGGGTCTGGTTGGAGGTCTACACTGTCGTTACCGGATCCTCATTGGGACAGCTGTTGGAAATCCCGTTGTTGCTGTGTGTCAAGGAGATTCTTAATCTTTGAATCTGCAGGTCCAGCCCCTTCATGTGTCCCAGCATGCCATACGTGGGGTAGATGTTGGGGTGAGGTTGACTCAGCCCTAGATCATCTCATGTCATCGTGACAGGGCTGGCTCTTCTGCTCCCATATCCTCAGGGTAGGGCCAGCTCTCCTGCTCTCGTGTCCTCAGGGACAGAGTTGTTTTAGAAAGGAAGATGTGAAGGGATTTTTGCATTCCCCCTCCAGAGGATATTTGCCAAGGTTTTCAGACAGTGCTGATAATCTCAACTGGGGGAGGAAAGAAATGATTGGTTTGTAAAGGAAGAAGCCAAGATGTTGTTCAGCACCCTACTATGTGACCATCCACAGCGCTGAACCCGAGAAAGCACAGCTATGGATAGGGGATCATGGAGCTGCTAGAAGTTCTAGAGCGAGGAAACTTAAAGTCCAGTAGGTAGAACTACCTTGAGTCAAATGATGTAAGTAGTCAAACAGGCATCATTCTCCAGAGACCCAAACTTGGGAATATTTAAAATAAACAAAGACTGAGCCAAAGCAGCCATCCATTGTTCCGAGTATGGAGAGACTTTATCCGAGGAGATGGGAGGATCACTTCCAAACGCTCAAACCCAGGTCCCTTCCTAGAAGACTGTAATCCTATAAAACCAGGTGGGGGCTGAGGAGGTATAAGTTAATTTTCTTCCTCCCAGATAATACTGGCTTGTGCTACTCAGGAAGAACCAAGTGAGCTAAATGACCTCCAAAAAGTCTGAAACCTCAACCTTGGCAATGACTCACTCCTGTCCTCAAAAACAAATCTATGTAAATCCTCAAGTACACCCTGAAATAGAAACGGATGACCTGACCGCTGAGGGCTGGGAGCAGCTCCTTACAGGCAGAGATGGGTTACGCTGAAGTGGCAGGCTTCTCCAATTCAAGGGGCGAAAGGAAAGATTTTTCCAGCTCTTTTTCAGATGCAGCCAACATGTGATGTTTGCTTAAACGACCTCAGAAATCAGCTTATGTGCTTGTGTGAGATTTCTTAGCATCAAGCAACAGATACCAAAGCTGCCTGTTTAAGCTGGAAAGAAACCTACTAAATGGATACTGGTACAATGTAAGCGGGTTTAAACTATGCCTGCCTTCCGATGCACCAGTGCGGTGACTTATTAGACAGCACATGGGAACTACCAAACAGATTAAATTTGTATTAGTATACAAAATATATTATACTATCTAATATAACAGCACATATATCTAAATATAAATATTACATATAATAAGATATAATAATGCATAATATAATATAACCATAATATAAAGGTTTATGAGACAATCAGGTTATGCAACAGGATTGGGTTGTGATTGGATTTGCTTTTCTAATACCATACATTTATATTTATTTGTATGGTTAGATACAAGGCAGAATGAAGCATCTCTCTTTATATATAAACTGTAGTTTTACCTACAAAACTCTTAGAACTATTGAAACATGGTCAAAAGAATGACCCATTGAGAACAGTGCCTTGGGGAGCTGTTAGAGAGGCTCCCGGAAAGAGGCTGAGGCCTTTTACCTCAGGTGCATTTTGTTTCCTGGACTGTCCTGGACGTGATTTCATGCCTCCTGTGACAAACACTTCATGCAATCTATAAGACATGCTTATTCATGTTGGATGTCAGAACACAGCTTTAGAACCGTCTGGTCAGTGTGCCCTGAGTCTGGGCCTGGCCTTCTGCCTGGCCTTTGTGCTTTCTGAGGTATGATCTACGGTGCGTGCCCGGTGGTTGTGTTTAAATTGGTCTGTCCTGAGAAAGTTCTGGGAAAGGGCTGCTCTGTTGATATCTAGTGTGTGCTTACTGGCGTTTACTTATGTGTTTTTCTGAACTCAAACCACCTTTCTTAGATCATTGCTTCTCTTGCTACATCCGTGTATACAAGTACACTGAAATGGAAGTAAGATTGTCTACAGCATTAGAGTGGAGTCTGCCCCGTTCCTTCAGGTACGGCAGACACGATCTGCACAGGTCAAGGAAAGTCAGCAAACACCAAGAGCATTTGTCTATAAAAGGAAAAGCTGTTGAGGTTGATCTGCCAAAGTGCCAAAGACTTGCTCTTCAAAAGACTCTAGGAAGGAACTGGAGAGATGGTCCAGCAGTTAAGAGCACTGGCTCTTCTTGCAGAGGATCAGGGTTCAAGTCCCAGCACTTACAGTTGTGTCTAATACTGTAACTCCAGTTCCTTGGGATCAGATACATTCATACTCCTCTGGCCTCCTCCAGCACCGGGAACACCTGAAGTGCAGACACACGTGCAGGCAAAGCTCCAGGCACATAAAATACAAATAAAATAAAAGGCCCCTGGGAAAAGACAAGTTGCAGACACAAAGGGAAAACACGCGCAAACAACCACGTGTCCAGCAAATGACCAGTAAAGAGACTATAAAAAAAAAACTTCTTAACACTACGAGTTAAAAAAAACAAAAACAAAACAAAAAAAACAACAGACTGGAGAATTTAGGAAAACCCTTGAGCATTCCTGACTACAGAGAGGCCAAGAAAGTAAAATGTGACACTTTCCTCTTACAGGACAGGGTGGATTTTGTCTGCTGCCCACATTTGTTGTATGAGGAAGTCCATTCTTAAAGCTGGGCAGCAGGAAATAAGAGGACATGTCCACTGCCGTGGTCCTCACTGGAGCATTATCTGTGGTTCACTCAGAGATTCATGAATAGCAATGACGGCATTGACACCCGGGGGCTAAGCACTCGCTTCTGCCAGAGCTGGGCAATCTCTTGGCCTCCGTCCTTATTTAACTTTCATAACAATTCCAGTATGTAATCCTCATTGTTATTATTACCCCCAGCAGAGATTAAGGTTGAGAACCTAAGAGATTCTATTAATATGGTCAGGTCACCTGGGAAGTAATAACAGACTCTGAACTCCAGTTGGCCAGGCTCCTAGATCCATAGGCAGGACGGCGGGGCAGGGCGGGGAAGGCAATAGATTGGGAGATGACTTTGCTTCTGAACATCAAAATTTATGTCCGTCCCTGAGAACAAATCCTGGCCTCTCATGACACAAATGTCAGGTCTGAGTCAAGCTACCTGCTAGGGAGTTCACTGCATGGTGTGTCCCTTGGGGCAGGTAATCAAGATGAATTCAAGGTTATTTTAACACTGTTGGCTTGCCTGCTTTCCTCTCACCTGGTCCCCCACTCCCAGGATTCACAAAAGTGTAATAGGGCTAGAACTAGGGTTAAGGACTCCCAGGCAACCAGAAACCAGCACGGCAAGAGACTGGCACGAGAGACTCATGTGGCTGTTATGGTAGAGAGAATGCTCTCTCTCTCTCCCTCTCTCTCTCTCTCTCTCCCTCTCTCTCTCTCTCTCTCTCTGTCTCTCTCTGTCTCTCTCTCTGTCTCTCTGTCTCTGTTTCTCTCTGTCTCTCTTTCTGTCTATCTGTCTCTCTCTCTCTGTGTCTATCTGTCTGTCTGTCTGTCTGTCTCTCTCTTTCTTCCTTCCCCCTTTTCCATGCCTCAGGTATAGGTTGAAGGTCAGATGTTTCTTGGGGTCATTAATATTTCAGTTTCCACCATTTACGGCTCAAATACTTCGGACTAATTTGGTCTCATGTAATTATTTCCTCATCTCTGTGACCAAATCCCTGAAAGAGCACAAAGAAGGAGGGCTTAGTTTGCTGAGGTTTCTAGAGAGTCTAGTCCCTGATCACTGGCCCTGTGTACTTGAGCAGGACATCATGGCAAGGAGTGTCCAGCAGAAGACAGCTGTTCACTTTCCTGTGGGCAGGAATCAGGAGAGGATACAGGAAGAGAACTGGGAAGAATCACCCCCTGTGACATACTGTAATGAGGCCACACCTCCTACCTTTCACCATCACAGTACAATATCATCATAGGAATGCACCCTTGGATGCATCTGGTTAGAGCCCTGGGGACCTAACGGACTCAGGAGGTACATTGCAGGCATTAATCTTCTGATTCTCAGTTTCATGATGTCATCTAATCATGACTCACAGTTCCTGGGGCTTTTGAGCCGAGAGCTTCTGGGGAAAGGGAGATGACAGAGGAATGCCTAAGAGAACAGTCGCCTAGCTTGTCCTCACAGCAGGGTACTCTTCAGAAGCTCAGCACTGAGCTGTGGTCCAGGCCTGCAGAATTAGAGCGTTTCATGGAGAGATTTTTTTTGGTGCTAGATGGTTGATTTGGCTTAAAGGCAAAAGAATCCCAGATCCTATTCAGGCATACTTCTGGATACAGCTCAGACAGGGAAATGGGCAGGCAGAGGACCTCACTAGAAAGAGAAGCAAGTATTGGGATGGCGTCTCCAAATATGGAGTGCACCAAACAAACAAACAAACAAACAAACACAAAACCCAAAACAACATCAACAACTAGAACCACAAAACAAAACAAAAAAAACCAAAACCTAAAACAAAACCAAAAAAACAAAAACCAAAAACAAAACAAAAGGAAAAACCAGCCACCAACTGCAAAGAAAGTTGCTCTGTTATAAGCATCTTTCAGTGCTTGATTGCTTCACAAGATATTAACCTGGTACTAAAATATAATTTCTTCCCCCCACCTTTGCTTATCTGCCTTTTAAACAAAGAGAGATAGTTTCAAACCCAGCCCGCAGCAGGCAACAGTGTTTAGAGAATGACACAAGGCTGTTTGGTCTGTATCATATATATTTTTAAACTTACCTTAAAATTTGGGAAATGACACCACTCTTTTGCTTTTACTAATACGCATATTTATGCATCCTAGACAGCTTTAACTGTCAACTTAATAGCTTAGCGTCATGCGAGAAGGGGATCCTAGTTGAGGGAGTACCTACGTCCGATTGGCCTGTCGACATGTTTACCAATGATTGTCTTGATTGTTAATTGATACAGAAGGATCCAGTGCCCTGTGGGCAGCACCATGCCCTGAGTCTGGGATGTACAAGAGAGCTAAGCACAGGTCGCTTACCAAGCCAGCA
The DNA here is from genome assembly GCF_964271855.1 of Acomys minous. NCBI lineage: Eukaryota > Metazoa > Chordata > Mammalia > Rodentia > Muridae > Acomys > Acomys minous. Next base: position 77,662,610 of record NC_140484.1, on the reverse strand, counting down.
AGCAGCAGCCTGCAAGTTCTCGCCTTAACTTTCCTCAATGATGGGCTGAAACCTAGTAAGCTGAAACAGACCTTTCCTCCCTAATTACTTTTGGTCAGAGTCTTTTATCGCAGCGGCAGAAATGAAAACAGAACGGCATCTACACATAAAGAATGAGGCAATAGCCAACGGTGGCACAGGCCTGCAACCCCGGCACTCGGAAGCTCAGGAGAGAATTGCCGTGAGCTAAGATAGCTATCTTAGCTACAGTCCTCTAGCTGGTCCACAGGTGGAGCAGCTATGAGGTGCCCTGTGAATGACTGAATTTCGGGGACACTGCCTTGGGATATTGGGATTCCTGCATTCCATTTCCTCTCGCTTGGGGGGGTTTTAGTGAGGCGAAAGTGGCACTGAGCCTTAGACACCACAGTAAGCATCATCCATGTATTTCCCTCTTCTTTTGCTTTGTGTTCAGAAAAGGGCTTGAGATGCTAGTTCACCCTCCTTTAGTGTGATAGTAGCATCTGAAGTGAACCACAGTCTTCCAGCTCACGTCCATGGACAAGGAAAGGCAGGGTGTGTGTGTGTGTGTGTGTGTGTGTGTGTGTGTGTGTGTGTGTGTGTGTGTGTGTAAGGCAGATAGAGATTATGGAATGGATAGCCACTGATGAAAGTAGAGAAGCATTTTCAAGGTCCGAGGCTAAGCCTCAAGCCATCACTATGTGAGCAGGGAGAAGCAGAGAAGTTGTTTGTGTGAAATGGAGTGTAAACTGCCAACTTGTTATTGAGGTGGAGGAGAAGGCAGCAGAGACTGCAGGAAGGTTAGAAATAGACTACAGGGACAGAAGGAGGTACCCACTTAAGGAGAAGTAGCCCCCCACAAGTGGGAGACTCTGGAGGAGTTTGTCTGCCTTTATTTATACAATACCAGATAACGCTGCAGCTCACACTCTGTGTTTGCCGCCGCCACCCCCATCAACAGATGGAGATAATAAAGAGGCTAAAAATGGAAACTCCAAACTGTGTGTAGCTTTGTTATGGCAGTTTGTCACAGAACAGTCAAGAATCCTTCTCTAGTAAGTGTGCCTGTCAAGGTCGCCCATGGCCCTTTTGGTACTAAATCAAATAGACACTTGGCTGGTGGGGCACTAGTGTGTCTGGGGAAGCCAATCTCTTGGGGGATAAGATTGGCCACTGCCCGTTTCTGATCAGCCAGGCTCAAGCAGTGGCCTGCCTTCCCTGGGGTTTCTTGAGGGCTGTTATTTGTAGTGTTGGTCAATAGCCTGTATAATTAATCAACTAAAGGGAGTTCTGGTTAGCAATGGATCTTGACCCTGGCTGCACATAAGAATCATCCAGGGAGTTTTAAAATGAAGACTAACACCCCAGGCCTCCGCTAGGACCAATTGAATCAAAAATCAGTGGAGCCTGGGTTTTTAAAAAACCTCTCCTGGTAATTAAAAAAAATTTTTTTTCTTTTTTCTTTTTAAGTGTGTGTGCATGCATGCCTGTGTGTGTGCGCATGTGTGTGTATGCATATACAAGCATGCCTGTGTGTGTGTGTGTGTGTGCGTGCGTGCGTGCGTGTGTGTGTGTGTGTGTGTGTGTGTGTGTGTGTGTGTACATGGGTGCAAGTGACCACAGTGCCAGTGGATCCCCTAGAGCTGGAGTTACAGAGCATTGTGAGCATCCTGATACCTATTGGGAGCTGAGGAGTCCATGCTCTTATATGTAGAGCCTGCACTCCATGGCTTCTCCAGGCGATTTTAATGTGAAGCCAGCACTGATGACCATGAGGCTGGCCCGTTAAAGGGACAAGTTCAACCGCGCTTGCTGAATACCACTCTCCTTTTGTGTCTAATCTGTGATCTGCTTTTTCATGGTCAACTCTGAACTGGGGAAAAAGAGAGCAATAGACCACAAGTCAGTCAGGTAAAACTCCCCGAATGCAGCAGTACATTAAGCACTAAGATGGCTTCCGATTACACGGGCATGCATATATGACCTGAGAAACCACCCATTTATACACATTTTGTGCATGTTTAGAGCCTGTTTTCTTAGAATTAATTTCTATTCTTGGGTAAAAAGCTGCAGATACTTTCTAAAGTTTGTGGTACTCACAGACAAACTGTCTTCCAGAACCGCTGTTCTGATGTAAATGTCCCTTTCTAAGCACCCCACCCCCACCCCCGTGAGCCTGTTGCTTGTCACTTAAATGACATTAGCCAGCAGGACAACTGATCAGCTCTATCTAACAAGTATTTTGTAAAGTCAGTGCTGCTTCTTTCTACTCATGCGTTAGTCAAAAAAATCAATTCCTGTGTTTTGGCTATTTTTCCCCACTGTGTTTCATTGTTTCATATTCATTTTTAAAGTATATATATTGAGGATATTAGAGCATTGTTTGATATTTATGGCTGTCATGGTTTGGATATAAAGTATTTCCTCAAAAGGCTCAGGTGTTGAAGGCTTGGGCTCCAGTTGGAATTTTAGAAGGTGCGGTGTAGCTGGAGGTCTAGGAGAGGGATCCTTTGAAAGGAAGACCCTGGACTCTGACTTGTTCTCCTCCTCCCTCCCTCCCTCCCTCCCTCCCTCCCCCCTCCCTCCCTCTCCCCACCCCTCAACTTTTCTCCACCATGCCTTTCTTTCACCACAAAAGTGCTTCAGCGCCCCCAAGGCAGGAGCAGCAGAGCCAGGTGACTCCAGAGCCCACATGAATCTTTTCTTCTTTAACTTGTCCCCCTTGGGAGTTTGTCACAGTGACAAAAATATTGAATACATTTGCTTTAAATGTTCATGGGAGGCTTTTTTTTGTATTTACTTTGTTTAAATACACAGATAGAAAACACTCTCTTGGCCAAATATGCCACTTTTATCTTTCACTGCATCTTTAGCTACTGTGTTTACAATGTTCTTCATCACAAAATGTTCTTGAAACTATTTTATGGCTTCGTGGCTTAGTTTTTCATACCAAAGCTTTAATTCAGGTGGGATTTGTTAGGCGGACATGCTGCACCATCTCTAGCTAACCTCTAGCCCATTCCATCCCACACTGAACAGGAAACCCTGTTTCCTTTATAGCTTTGATCTCTCTCTTGTCTTGGTCTAATCACATTGCTTCATTATTGTAACTTTATCCCTGAAAACCTGGTAATAACCACATCATTCTTTTCAGAGGGTTCTTTGATTATTCTTTATAGCACCTATTTGGGTACTTTTTTGGACTCTTGCAAAGATTGCTGTCAAAACAGGTGAAGGCAGTATTATTTGTAAATATTGATGCATAGGGCTTTGGAATCAAAGAGTCAAGGATAAGGCTTGGAGCATTTTCATTCAGTAAAGAGAGATGGTCTTTCAGCAGTTGATCTTGGACAATTGCTTATTCCATTGGAAACAATTGAGACCATCGTCACAGATTGCATGAAAACATAAATTTCGGGAAAATTGGCTGAGTCAGTGAAGAGAAAAATTGCAGACAACCAAATTACAAACATTTAAACACATAAAAATGGCCTTACTTTCAGCAATGGAGGAGTAATAATAAAGCCAGTGATTCCATGTAGACTGTTTTCCACAGGACTGGCATTTGCAGCTCTGGGGATCCAATGAGGAACTTGGCACACTCTTGAACAGAGCACTACCATTGAGCTGTGTCAGGAGGCCTTGATGTTCTGAGACAGTCTCCCTGTGTAGCCCAGGCTTGCCTGAAACTCTGTATGTAGCCGAGGATAGCCTTAAATGTGAACTTTCCTTCCCTTTCTGTTGGATTGCTGAGTTGCAACATGCACCACCACATCCAGCTCAAAATTATATTTTACGTCTAAGTTCTTAATTTTCCGAGTTGAGATTGGATGGCATTGCTGGGGTATTGTGGCTTAACATAGGTACTTTGAGAGAAATGATTTGAAACGTGCACATCACACACTGGGAGCAGTAAATGCGCTTTACTGAGGAAGTGTCTCGTCTATGCCCAGGGCAAGCAGAAGCAGGTCTCCATGAGTAGCGTGACTTCTGTCTGGCTACAGACAGCCCTGCCCTCCTGAATGTGCTCTTCAATCCTTATGTCTCAGGCCACTTTCCTTCAGTCCCAGGTTCTCATGGGACCAGCCCCTATGCTAGTGACCAGCACATAGGGCAAGTCCAGCGCTAGGCAGGGGTCTGGTCTAACTGGCCGAGATCACTTGTCTGATTTCTGTGCCAAAAGAGGTTCCCCAAAGCCTCCTAAGGATTAGAATCTGAAGAAATTGAGACAGAAACTGCCACTTGCTTTCTAAATATCTACTTTCTTTTTTGATCAAACAAACAAACAAACCAGTTGATATTTTTTTCCATCAAAAGAAGCTATATCCTAACATTCAGCCAGGTGTTGCTATGTGATTCTTTAAATTAAGAAAAATACGTTTATGTATCTATGCATCTATCATCTGTGTGTGTGTGTGTGTGTGTGTGTGTGTGTGTGTGTGTGTATGTATGTGTGTAATGGGGATACAAATAAAAAGAGTGATTACATACAAACTATTTTCTATATGACTGGCATTTGCAATTCTGAGGATCAAACCCAGACCCTTGCACACTCTTGGAAAGAGCACTATCATTGAGTTATGTCAGGAGGCCTTGAAGCAAGGAGAGCACCCAGCCTCCAAGCCACCATTGCATTGGAGATGCAGCTTTTGAGAGCCTTGGTGCTTGTCTTCTGTGAGGAGGTGGGATACATCCAAAGCTACAGAGAGCTGGAAGCAGCTTGGGTGGCTGACACCTTTATCAAATTCCACACAGACCCAGACTGCCTCCTATTGGACAATCTTGAAATGAGGCAAAGTTATATCTTATTCAAACTGCTGTTGTTGGGGGTGGGGGTGGTGGCAGTGGCGGGTGTTTCTCAGTCAGATGCAGCTAAATTTCATCCCAATTGTCATCAATTAGAAGCAGCAAATCTGTGGTGGAGTGTCTTTCAGTTTATAGGTGTCAGCAGGCTGTGTGAACAAAACAAGCTGCAGAGCACCATAGCACATGCATGTGTCTCAAAACCCCCCAAACACAGAGATATCATCCCATTTTCTTGTATACAAATTTTTTTAAAAAGCATAATTATGTTACCTAAACTGTGATAATATTAAAAGTTTAGGGGGTGCTGAAGAGAACACATACAAAAAAAATATACCGGTGAATGGTCAAAATTCATCATATCTTTACCTGCACTATTCTACATTTTCACCTAAGGAATGACTCGTGTACTGTTTGTACAGTATGAATTAATTAAGTCTCCAATCTGCCCAACTCCTGACCTCCCTTAACTGTTTTCATACCTGCTGCTTGCCACCTGTGGAGACCATAAAACTCCTAGGGCTGGAGACTTAGATGTGAAAAAGCAACCTCTTTGTTGGCGAAGTTCAAGGCTTTTTTCAGAAGCCCTCTGTCATGTGCATTGTGTTTTCACAATACCACTGTGTCAGAAAAAGGGAAAAGAACGGATTAATCTGCAAGGAAGAAAATTGAGAGGGCACAACCACTAAGACGAGATTACAATGGAAAATTGGAAGCAAGATCGGGGAACAGCAGAGCCAACAAAGCTGCCACCACTACCTGGGACAGGAAATATGTCTTCAGACAATTATCTAAAAGGTTCTGCGCCTCATATGGAAAGCAGAAGAGGTATAGATTGAGAAATGACCAGACTTACCCTTTAAAACTGATAAAAAATTAGTTAAAAAGAAAATACATCCTTGGGCGGGGTGGCCCACACCTACAAGCCCAGTACCTAAGAAGGTAGAGACAGGCAGATCTCTGTGAGTTCAAGGTCTGGTCTACAAAGTGAGCCTGGGACAGCCAAGGCTACACAGGGAAACCCTGTCTCAGAAGAAAGAAGGAAGGAAAGAAAGAAAACCCATCAAAATTCAGTGTATCATTTTTCTTGATACTTATGCTACCTCTCAATTTATACAAAGCTTTATTGATTTTAACTGAGCAGGTAATATTTAGCTTATATAATCTGAAATAAAAGTATCTTAAAAAATATCTTAAAGTGCTTGTGTGTATGTGTGTGTGTGTGTGTGTGTGTGTGTGTGTGTGTGTGTGTGTGTTATGTGCTTTCAAAGGTATGCTGATAGCTCTCTGTATGTATGCAGGTGAGTGTGTTTGTGTATACAGGTGAGTGTGGGGGGGGGTAATAGTGTTGCTCCACAGAAGCCATGCACATTTGTTGTTGCTGTTTGGTTGCTTTGTTTTTTTAATAAGATGGAGTCTCTTACTGGGATCCGTGGCTCTTTGTTTATGCTAGGCTGCTCAGCCAGCAAACTAGAGGGGTCCTCCTGTCTCTGTTTCTCTCCCACTAAGATTAGAAGGACATGGTAGTATACCTGGATTCTCAAAAACGATTACATATGTTAATTTGGTGTGTGTGTGTGTGTGTGTGTGTGTGTGTGTGTGTGTGTGTGTGTTAGCACACAAGATATGACACACATAGGGAGAGTAAAGGACAACTTTTGGAGTTTGCTCTCTCCTTCTACCTCGTAGGTCCTGGGGACCACACTCAAATGGTCAGGCTTGGCTGTAGGTGCCTTTACCTGCTGAGCCATCTTACTAGCCCCACACTGACTTTTATGTGTGTGCTGGGAATGGAAGGCAGGCCCTCACATTTGCATGTTAAACTCTTTACCAACAGAGCCACCTCCCCTGTGCACACTAAGTGTTTTCTGTACCTGTGTAATTCTATTAGCATCAGTAAACTTGATCTTCTTAAAAAACAAAGAGCAAATCATTCTGTTTACTCCTGGGTCTTGTGGCAGGTATTTCTGCTTATTTTTAATTTTTTGATGGAAATGCTTTTGAGTCTGCTAGTTGTCTGGGAGATTGTGGGGACAGAGTAGAAATGGCCTGGGAATCAGGCAGTCCCTTGACTTACTGTATTAGAAGACTTTCAGCCTTACTGGCAAATCTTTAGCTCTAAGAATGGAGTTTCTGAGTGAGCTCAGAAGCCACAGACAGCTTTGAATAGACAAACCCACCTTGCTTTTGAAGTTGGACTTAAGAACTCCCAGGGGCTCTGACACCATCCATCCAGAAAACAGCTCTGGGTACTTCAAACTATAGAGTTCTGTGTGGGGGAGCAAGATCCAAAATGATGGAAGAGTTGGAGGAGTGAAAAGAAAAGTTTGAGTTACTTTAAAAACATTAAGCACTGCAGGAATTACGCCTGGGCTGTGGGAACAGAAAGGAAGGTGATGTTAAAAGCCCACACTGGCAGTAGGACGTGATTGCCGAAGGATACACTACTGTTGCCATGGTCACGCTGTCTGAGGGACTGCTCCACTGATGGAGCTAAGCTTGTGAATTCTGTATGGCTGAGTCTAAAGGTATGCCCATGCTATGTGACCATGAGCGAGAGCCAGTGCTCCATCCCCACTGCTGTTACTGATGATGTCATGTATAAACAAGTCATCCTTCCTCCTGTCTGTCTATTATCCTGTCTCCTTCCAGGAGTTTCTTTTAATGAACCTTATTAGAAACAACCTCACAGTGGATTCTGGGAAATGCAGTTTTCAGAGATGCAGCAACTTTAGAACCAAAGGGCAGCATGGAAGAGTGGGAAAAGGGGAGGAAGAGGGATGATCTTACAGCACTGCCTGTGGAAGTCAGAGAGGAAAGGATGATGGCTTGAGTGGGATGGTAGCAATGGAGGTGGTGATGGTCAGCCATGTTTTGAGGGGAGAATAAATGGCACTTGTGGACAGGTTACATGTGGGGCATGAGAAATAAAAGATTCAACGGTGAGTGGCGTTGTCTTGGCTTCGACAATGAAAAGACGACAGTATCTGTTTACTTAGGTGACCACAACTGAGATAAAGTCAAGTTGTAGACAAGACTAAGAAGACTTCAGTTTGGGACATGCTTAGTTTGAGATGTTTGTTAGAAATGCAAGTGGAGAGCTGGGAAGTTGGCGACTCGGAGGGGAAGGGATGCACGTTTTGGGTTTGTTAAGTACATAGGTGACAGTCGGGTGTGGTGGCACACATCTGTAATCCCAGCACTCTGGGAGGCAGAGGCAGGCAGGTCTCTGTGAGTTTGAGGCCAGCCTGATCTACAAAGCAAGTCCAGAAAAGCCAAAGCTACACAGAGAATCCCTATCTAAAAAAAAAAAAACCTAAAACAAAACAAAGTACATAGGTGCTTATCAAGTCTGGCAACATACACTGTCACTAAAAGTGAGCCTAGATAGAGAAGGAAGTGACACTCCCAAACTAGTCTCTAGGATAATCCAACTTAGAGGTCATGGAAACAAAAGAAAACCACGGATGAATACTTGGAAGGACAAATGGAGAGGATGTCACAGACTGAGCATTCCACAGGACACAGCCAGGGAAAAGAGAGTGCCAGCTGTGCCAGATACAGCTTGTAAGTAGCATCAAAAAAAGACTAATGACAGAGTGGAGGCCTGGGGCAGAGTGCTTGCCTAGCGTGAGGCCCTAGGTTTGATTCCTACCTAGCACTGTAACAGTGAAAAAAAACCTAAAAAGTATTAAATTTATCATTATAAGAGTCACTGGTGACCTTAAAGAGAGCAGTCTTTTAAGACAGGGGCAGGAGCAGTAAATGCTGGACCAGAATGGGCTCCAGGGCCAATGGGAGGAGTCAGTGAGCAGAGATGATTCTAGTAGGAGAGCTGTCCAGGGAGCAGCCCTGGGAAGGAGAGGTGAGGTCAAGACAGGCTAGTTTCTTTTTAAGATGCAATAAATAGCCCCACACTTGAATGCCATTGGGACCAGTCCAGGGCCAAAGGGGGAAAAAATGATGATGCAAAAGAGAAATGGAAAGATGGCTGGGGTCATGTCCTTGGGAAGACAGGAATAGATTGGATGTGTGCACAAGCAGAAGGGTCTTATCTAAAAGCACACAGTAAAATCACATTAACAGGACAGAAAAGAATGTCTCCGGACATAGGCGCTGGCAGGTGGGGTGGGGTGAGGGGACACGTTGTCTTCTGCTTGCTCTGATTTCCCAGGGAAACGGGATCAAGGTCAGCAGCCGCAGGGCACAGGAAAGGAGGTGTCAGGGGTGTGGGGAGAGGGTGGGAGGGCCTAAAGATGTTCTTGCGAGGACTTGAGATTGAATGGGCTAGGAAATGTGGCATGATTGTGAGGAAGTGTTGAGCGGCCACTTGAGACCAGAAATGATGAATTTTAAGTAGGACTAGTCAGGACACTTCTGCACTTGCTGTATTCAACTATTGGTGAAAGCTTCGAGTGGGAAGAGAGGTGATTTCAGCCAGGAAATCCAGCAGAGGGATAGAGGGTCAAAAGAGGGTCAGCCCAAGCAACAAGATGGCTATCTTGCTTATCTGAGATCCACTTATTATCCAGGCTTAGTAAAGAGAGGAGAGGCCCTGAGACGAGGGACAGACAAACAGGCAGCTTAGTCCTTTAATGTAAATGCATCAGGTCCTCGTTGCTAATGCAGTTGTCCTTTCGGCAATGGGCCTTTTGGGGATGTTATTTGCCTCCTTGTCCAGGAAGAACTTACTGAGCACGTGCCATGAGCTGTGTCTAGAGAGGGCATCGGGTTACTTCCATGGGGATATTTAAAGTACTGGGGTTATACAATGGGTCCACGGAAGGAGAGCTTATTAGGTGATTTTGACAGTCAAACTTGAGTTTGTTACTGATACAATTTTCAGGTTGGTTGAAAAGACGCCTGTCTCCCTGAAACATGCATATTTGTATCAATCAAAATAACTCAAGGCAAAAAGAGAAGTTATTGACCTATGTGACTGGCAGCTCTCAGTAGAGTCGCGGCCAGTGTTCACAGAGGCTGCCCGCTAGAGTGATTCCATCCTAAAACCATTGCACTGGTTGTTGTGTTTAACCCAGAAGTGAAGCCGGTGAGTGGTCAAGCTTATGCAGTCTACTCTCAGGGACTTCACTCGCAACCACTGTGCTTTGCTGTCTCTTTAAACGTCAGCTTCAGGCCGAGCAGGATCCAGGGATCCCCACTTTCTCACCGGGACCAGGTCTTTGTTTTCACTTTGCCTGATGCATGTGCAGCTGAGGCTTCATCCATCCACAGCAGCTGCAGGCTCGTGCCATTCCCACACCCAGCATCCCTTAGAGAATTTCCTCTCTCTGAAAGCCTTGTTACATAAATCTGTAGTTAGTGATATGAAAGGGATTCACACAATGCTATGAAGTAAAAGAAAAAGATGTTACAAAGCAGTAGAAAAGACCAGATCCATAAACAAATAGGTAAGTGAATAAATACACCAATGGGAAAGATACAGGCAAAAATCTTAACAAAATCAACAATACACAAAATATTAACAAGTTTCTGGAGGATGTTTTTCCTTCTTGGTTCTTGGCATTTTTATTTGTTTCTATATGTATCACCTAGTAAAAATGATTTTTAAAAAAAGCACAGGAAGTGAAGACAGGAGAACCAGTGTAATGCTGAGGCCAACCTGGGCTACACAGAAAGTTCGAGGCCAGTGTGGGCTCTGTAGTGTGACGTGTCTCAAGAAAAAAAAAAGGAAGGAAGGAAAAAGTTAAAAGAAAGTGTTAAAAATTCAATACAAACTGACAAGTATAAAGAGATCTTTACACTGCTCTCTGGAACTTTCTTGCATTCATTCCTCCTATACAACTGTGGTCTGCATCTTGGAAAATTGGTGGAGTGAGGCTTACCAGTAGTGTCATTTTCATCTTCTTGCATGTTAATGCAAGGGGCCTTTCCTAGTGAGCTGTGTCATACTATTGATCAAATGAGATTTTAGCATCTTCCATGACATTACACTTCAGGTACATTTTGAAATGAAATGTTTAATCCTTGGATTAAATCCTGGACAGAAGTCACATTTAGTGGTTGATCAAAAGGAGAAGAGGCCTGAAGAAACCAAGAATACCTTACCATGAATATGTAGCCCAAATTCTGAGTACCAGGCTGAGTTGGAAGTAGCTGCATAGTTGCAAGAAAGGGAAAGGAGAGAAAAGAGGCTAAATAGGGTAGGACCTGAGAGACAAGGTGCTGAGAAAAGATGCTCAAGTGGGTGGGGCTGGTGCTAACCTCCCCATTCATGCCTCTGTTGTATATTCCCCTGGGCTGCAGCATCTGGGAGAACCCCTTGGAGATTGCTTCCTTATTTTAAAAAAAGGGTCGTAACAATGTCTGTGGTATTGGCTTATTGAAATGATTAAATTAGGGAATGCATCTAAATGCTTAGCCTTGTACCTGGTGCAACAAATGGTGTCTAGTAATAAGAGTCACAAATGTGGGGAATAAAAAAGTGTTTAGAGTCTTAGTTCTTAAGATCATCAGTGTCTCTGGTCTTCTGGATTTTTCTTCTGTTTACAGCACATTCTGTTTAAAGTACCTTGATCTTTGGGGTTTATCCAGACAATGGAGCAAGATTGAAAGTTTCCCTCACCTCCTCCTAAATGTGGGATGTTTATGGCCACCCTCCAGGCTCAAAAGTGAACTTTCTGTCTCCCAGAGGGCAATTGACAGAGCACATGACTCCACTGCACAGCCCATCGCCCCCTAGGAATCACACTCTCTTTGGGGATATATTCTTAACATTTTACAAAATTCAGCTCACAGGGAAAGATTTGAAACCTACTCTCGAACAAAACTGAATAATAAGACTTGATTAGGTCCAAAAATGTAAGGAAAAGAGAACCTCCTTGTTTTATAATTTTAAATTCAAGGTGTTCGATGCAGGGCATGAGCGTGGGAGGGGAGGATCATTACAACAACGATGCAGAGACAGAAGGAAGAGGATCCATCCTGTGCCTGCTGCCGCATTCTAGCCCAGTACCCGACCCTTCTAGTCCCTTCTGACTCTGGGATCTATTCTGAGCGTTTGCCCTGTGGGAAGCTACTCACTTTTAGGCTTGTCTTAGCCAAAGTTGCTTTCTATAACCCTTGCTGAGTACACAGGGAAACAGAGAAGTTGAACAAAACTTCTGGACCCATGATTGTCTCAGATTCATGACAGTTTCAGGTTTTGGGGGGAGTCCTTCAAGACCCTCACCATCTCTGTCAGTTTTTATCAAAGTAGTCCCTAAGTCTTAAGTCTATGTGACATTTTCTTCATTGAGGTAGGAGGGTCCAGCTTGCTGGGGATGGCGTCACCCTTGGGCAGGTGTTCTGAGCAAGCCATGGGGGAGCAAGGCAGTAGGCAGCATCCCTCCATGGTCTCTGCTTCCCGTCCTGCCTCCAGGTTTTGCCTGGCATCCCTTGATGATGGATTGTAATCTGTAAGGTGAAATATTTTCTCTCCTCCCCAAGTTGCTTGTGGTCATCTTGCTTATTGAAGCAATAGAAAGCAAGCCAAGACAGCACCCTTGATAGCACATATGACAAGTGGAATTGAAGCTCTTTTTTTTTTTCCAGTTTCTCATAAAGAAGGAAGGGTTTCCATAAAAATTCTGTGCCTAACTCTCACTGGAAGATTTTGAATTGCTTAAATTTATAGAAATACAATTATAAGACAATGGGGTTGGTCACACATCTTATTAAAATTTATATTCAGCCCACACAAGCTACACAGAAAATTTTTTCAATGTAGTAAAGATGATTATTTGTTTTTTAGGAAGGCACAGTGCTATAGAAGTAGTTGGGAGTTATATTCTGATCCACAAGCAGAGATTGAGACTGGGTCCCCCGACACTTAGTGGCACACTTCCTCCAACAAGGCCACACCCTTTAATCCTTCTAATCCTTTCAAATAGTTCCGTTCCCTGGTGACTAAGCATCCAAATGGGGGCCATTCTTATTCAAACCACTATAGCCCCTGACAATGCTGATCAACTGTTGGAGGCAATAATGCAGATGATCCCCATAGGGATGTCCTTAAAGGGAGATGGCCTTCATTTCCCCATCCTTTTCTTCCTGACTAACAATCAGAATATGAACAAGTTGTCACAGGTGGTTAAGTCATCACAGAATATGGGGTAACTTTATAATGGACAAAACATAGTATCCACATGGTATCCTGGGTCCTGCCATTGAGGAGTTTCCATGCCAGGCCTGAGTCACCTTCATCTGGTCTTGCACATGATAGGGAACCAAAAATGTACCTAAGAGAGCACAATCTTCCTGGGCACTTCTGCGGGAGAATCATGTGCTGCCACCTCCATTTCCTCAGAAACGCTATCACAGTCATGACCATTATTCTGGTTAAGATTTGAAGAAGAAAAAACTCACCTGCTTCTTCTGGTGTGTCTGAACTTTTAGAGTTTATTAAAATATATAAAATAAATTAAAAATGGAAGCAAGCACAAAATGACAAGGACTAACCATGTCCAGGGCTTTTTCCCCCTATGGAAAAAGCATGCCAGGGTAGATTACACTACATTCAACTTGTGGTTTTAACAATGGAGTACAGAAATTTTAACAATGGAGAGCAGGCTGGCAGTATAAAGAACTGTTGAAAGCCTGCATTAGAACTCCTTTCAGCATATCTGTTTTGACATTTTTATTAATGATTTGAGTGAAGAATTAATTAAGTTGTAATCAGATGTGGAGGTGACATGATGCCAAGAGACCAGTTCCTGCTTTGGAAAATGAAATCTTATGACTACAAAATTACAAGAGTAGGAGGAAGAGGCTTTATGGGTTGCTTATAGCTCCCCATTTTACAGATTACAGAAACTGAGGCACTGAGATGGCAAAACGCCTGCCCAAAATACACAAAGAATCAAGAGTAAAAAAAGAGTAAAGGCAAGAGCTGAAATGTAACTCAGTGGTACAGTGCTTTCCTACCTGTACAAAGACCTGGGTTTAATCTCTAAGACCCTCAAAAACAAATAAGTGTGGATTCAACCTTTCTATTTTTCTAGAATATGAAAGCTAAATCATGACTTGAGATTTAAGCAGGCATTTGAAAAAGCATAACCGTAGCCATGAACTGATGAGATGAGATGAAATTTAATCAGGTCAAATGTGTAAAGACCTACATGTCAGGCCTTTTTTTTTAAGTCCACTGTTCAAGCACAGTAGGGAGTAGCTATGCCTCAATCATCAGCACTTGTAGGAAAACACTTAGAGACTCTACTTGGCTGAAAGCTGGAGATGTCGGCAGTGTGAAATAGCTACAAAAAAGACACTGGGGTGTTAGGTGGCATTGCTAGAAACAGAATTTATCAAAGGGGGCGTGTCAAGGACCCTGTTGAACTGCTCATTCTGACCTGGAAATACCACCCAGTCCTGGGTACCAGATTTTAGCAGCGATCTAGATAAGTCCATCCACATCCAGGAGAGGATCTTGGGATGGAATTATGTGAATAATGCTCAAAGGAAGTTTGAAAGCTTCAGAGCTTTATAATTAAAATCTTGAATCTTGGAGCCAGACTGTCTGGGTTTAATCCTAGCTCTGCCAATTACTGGGTATATGTTTGTTTAACCTCTTTTCACTCTCTGTAAATTAGGACTTATAATAATGCCTATAATAATAATACCTATCTCCAAAGATAAATGAGGTAAATCCTTTTAAGTAGTTTGCACATTATAGCACAAAACAAGCACTTGTTACATGTTAGCTATTGCTAGAATTAAGATTCTAAAGTGGAGAGTACACTTGGAGATACAGGCATCCATTTGTGAGGCTCTTAACCTTGGTCTGAGATGGTTTTGTTCTGTTTCAGAAGGCAGCGATTAATACAGAGTCTCCTAATTGGTCAAAGTGTTGGGAATAAGTGACTATGAGTGCTCACTCCTAAAAAGGACATCTATGTCACATGTTTCCCAGGGCTCAGAGAACACTGTGGAAGCAGGGGAGCAAGAACGTAAGAGCAGGAGGGTAAGGAATAGAGCTGTGAAATGACGTTTTCTGAACACACCAGGCCATTGCACTCATGAACTCACATCGGCAGCAGCTATCTGCACAAGCTCTGCCCAAGATGAAGCCAGGCAACACCTCAGCACAGAGGGAGAAGGAGCTCATGAGGCCCCACCCCTGGCTGAGGCACTCTTGGCAGTTAATGGCTGCTGGGGGAGTCCCTGCTCTTTAGAGGTGTGGTCACTGGTAAGTTGATCATACCCCAATGGATGTAAATCACTAATCGAACTCACTGGGTTATTTTATTTTTTGAAGAATGAGAGAAGAAAGAAGAAGAGAAAGGGAAAGAGGAAGAGGAAGAAGAAGAGGAGGAGGAGGGGGAGGGAATGAAATTGGGAGGAAACATATTAGAAGGTTCTGGGAAGAGCTTGGATTGGGAGTAATATGAAATTCTCAGAAGAAATAAAAATACTATTGAAAAATTATCCAAAGAAGTGTGAGAAATGGTAATAATATGGTAGGCATTAACAATTACTAAACATTTTAGCACCTGTTAACTAACTAGTAGCTAGTGCCTACAGTAGAGATTAGACTATGTTTTCTCAGAACTTGGCTTGGAAACAGAATGTATTTCCTAGTTTGAGCAAGACTACACAGACCTTGCCCTGAAGTCATCCCAGTTCAAGGTGAGGGTGAACGTCCTCACTCTGAGAACAGGGGTCCAGGTGATATGGGATGGCACTCCAACCTGGGATGCAGGGTTCTAACCAGAAACTAGTGTGATCTCTAAGGACAGCACGGGTTCCTCGTGCAAGCACGTTCTGTGGATAGTCACTCACCGGGAGCTGTTCTTCCAACAGCCTAGTGGCAATCATTAGAAGTGGAAGTGCTGTGTCCTTTAACTCTCCCTGCCTTGTCTCTGTGAGGAAACCAATTACACCCTGGCCCTTGGAGCGTCTAGTACCCTGGACAGCTCCCTGGGGAGCAGTCTACCGCTAGGGGGCGGCAGCCAAGAGATGAATAAGTCTGTTGCTCTGGGGCTAGATTTCCTTCCAGGCCCCAGCGGGGAGGGGAGATGAGGTGATGTGCGAATCAGGTGGAGGTTTGTGCTCCGTGGGTGCGAGACAGAGCGAGCCTCCTGGGTGTGAGTCAGTGCGCGGGTGCTAGGGGGCTTGGTAACTAACTAGTCACGGAATCTCACTTTCGCTTCGTTCCTCCACCCATCCATTTTACAATGTGCGCCCGCATACCAGGGGTGTGCGCACACTGCATGGTGTCAGATTCCAGCCTGTGTGTATTGGTTCGGAGAGGTGGCTGGCGTTGGGGTGTGTCCTTGTTGTATTCCTATCCTCGGGTCAGGAGTAGTCTTCTCCCCACCCTCTGTGGAGTGTTGGGGTGTGTCTGGATGAGAGTGGGCTTGCTCCTGTGCTAGTGCATGTGTGGATGAGTGTAGTGGAACCGAGTATCAGGCTTGGGTGCTTGCATCAGCACCCGGGTCTATGCCTGAGGTGGGTGTTGGCATAATCTCGACTCAGGTGTTCAGAGACCAGAGTGGTGGGGGTGTCCTGTCTCCCGCAGGAGTTCACGATGTACCTGGCCACCCTTCTCTTGCCGCCCCAAGCTGCTAAGGCTCTGTAGGAAGCACTCCGCATGGGGAGGATCGGGGCGGTGTTGAACCTGAGAGGAATAAGAGAGTGGGGGTGCAAGGGGCGGGCCAGGTCCCCGGGCGCGGCGCGGGCTCGGGGGACCCGCGCGGCTGACGTCAGGCGACTCCTTAAATAGAGCCGGCAGCGCGCTCCACTCGGCATTTCCCGAAGAGCCAGAACGCGGCTGGCGCCAGCGCCACCGTCCGGTCCGCGCATCCTCCCACCCGCACAGCCGCGCGGCCACAGAGCGTCCCCTGAAAGGCGCTCCGAGCATCCGGAATGGGGCTTCGGGCGCTGGGCGCGCTCCGAACCCAACGCGAGTGAAAGCCGAAGAGTGCCGGGAGCCGCCCGGCTGCCCGAAGTCCCCACCACCTAGCACTGAGAGATGCTGGCAATGCATCCACCGGGTCCCAAAGGAGCCACCGTTCCCGGGACCCCTGGGCACGGTGCTTGCCAAAGCCAGCTGCCCCCAGAGGAGACGGCGTCCCCTACGCCCGACCCACACGGAGGGAACAGCGCCACGCGAGCCCTCTAGGCAATCGCAGGGCCACGCAGCATCTCCTCCGCAGGTGCTACCTCTGAAACCATGACCCCCGGCGCGGGCCCATGGAGCTATGGCCTATAGGGTCCTGGGCCGCGCGGGGCCACCTCAGCCGCGGAGAGCGCGCAGGCTGCTCTTCGCCTTCACCCTGTCCTTGTCCTGCACTTACCTGTGTTACAGCTTCCTGTGCTGCTGCGACGGTCTGGGCCAGAGTCGCCTGCTCGGCGCCCCGCGCTGCCTCAGTGGCCCCAGTGCAAGCGGCCAGAAACTTCTCTCGAAGTCCCGCCCGTGTGATCCCCCGGGACCGACGCCCAGTGAGCCCAGCGCTCCCAGCGCGCCTGCCGCCGCCGCGCCAGCACCGCGCCTCTCCGGGTCCAACCACTCAGGCTCCCCGAAGCTGGGCACCAAACGGCTGCCCCAAGCCCTCATTGTGGGCGTCAAGAAAGGGGGAACTCGGGCGGTGCTGGAGTTTATCCGCGTGCACCCGGACGTGCGGGCCTTAGGCACGGAGCCGCACTTCTTCGATAGGAACTACGGCCGAGGGTTGGACTGGTACAGGTAAGAGGACCACTCTGCGCAATGAGTCCGCTCCATCTCTGGAGCCATCCCTTTCCTTTCTTAAGTGGGTAAGTCGGGTATGGGGTGATTACCAGAACTTCCCCGGAGACTAGTTATTCATGAGGTTAGTTGACGAGCAAAAGGAATGGGCATTCACTCTTATTCTTGGGATCCCTCTCGTCCCTGGAAGGTAGGGGACATTTCCAGTCAAACGTAGGTGCTGGCTGGAGGGCTGGCTTCTGTGTCCAGGTTTCAGGGCGGATGGGATTGGTTGTCCAAGGCAGGGGGTTGTCTGACCACAGAACTACTCTAATCTGACCGTAAGCTGGCCTGTGGCACCTGACGCTGCGAAAGGGAAGCCACCACAAAGGCCCTCTGCGGTGGTGTGTGTGTGTGTGTGTGTGTGTGTGTGTGTGTGTGTGTGTGTGTGTGTGTGTGTGTGTGTTCTGCCTGGATAGGTTCCCATACTTAGGACAAAATGAGAGTGTGGCCAGAGTTCCTGCAGTGAGAAAAAGGAACAAGATCTGACCCTTCGAGAGTGCCAGTCTCAGCTACAGATGTTCACTACTATTCTGGGGCTCCCTCAGCCTTTCTAGTCCTGGGTTAGTGAGCTTGAAGTACAGGAAGGAACCTTGGATTTTAGTTGTGCCTCTGCCACTTAGACTGAGCAAGTTCCCCAAACTCTGCCAGCCTCCTTTTCCCCATCCATTACAAAAGGCAGGAAAATAGTTCTTGCCCTGTTTACTTGCCAAGGCTTGTTCAAAGTGTTTGAAAGATGTAAAACATGACACTCAGCATTGGGGGTGCTTTTTAAAATAGTAGCCAACAGGATAGATTTGGAAGACAGGCTGGGACTTTAATGGAAGTCTAGGCAGGATCCTAGGAATAGTCAGACATGCCCAGAAAGCCATTCATTGCTTGGACTTCTGCCAATGAGAGTGCCCCTACCTCAGTGGATGGTGTCTGGACACAGAGCAAGGCTTCATGAGGCGGCAGCCTTCACTCCCAGGTGCCTTCAGTGTCCATTGGTCTTCCCACCCTGTGAGGTGCTGAAGTGCAGGATAGGTCCATAGAGGGTCTGAGTCAGAACCTCAGAGGTGTCACAGGATCTACCTGAAGACAATCTAGACAGTTCTGCACGGTAAGGGGAGTGTGGAGGGATGCCACAGTAGCTGCCACAGTTGCAGGGGCGACTTCTTTTATTTTTCATATAAAAGGAGAAGCTTTAGTCAGCCAAGTCATAAGTGTACTGGATGGACAAAGGATAATTTCATCAGAAAGATCATCCTAATGGACGCATAACCAGGGGTTCTGGATTTTCAGAGAAGGGGGATCCACAGGAATCCTTGTCACCCATTCCAGCTAGCCTGAGCTAGCAGGAGCTATGTCTGTTAGGAGCAAGGGATAGGACGTGTGCTGTCCCCAAGAGGCAGACACATTGTCTGTAGTGGAGGGATGGTTGGCACACAGTCAGATGTGGCCTCATGCCATCGCTGATGGCCCACCATGCTTTCCAAGCTGTGAACCATGAGTGTTCCATCTAGTTGCGTGCAAACGCTGTCTGAAGCAGACTCCAGGGTATGAACTGCAGAAGCATTGTACACCAGCGTCCTGCTCGAGGTCAGCCACAGCCGTGCTCATTGCTCTCCAGGGTTTCCTCGATGGAAAATATGAAGATCCTCGTAGAACCCTTTGCCAGTGTGAAGTGCTTGTTAAGTGCAAAACAGCAAAATTCTGAGCATCCAGCTTTTAGGTAATGCACCTCCCTCTCGCCCCATAAACACCTCTATGTTGAGCCCAGGCTCTCCTTCCCTGTTCCTCCCTCCACCAAACAGCACACCTCAGGCTTCCTTTCTGGAGCCTGTGTCATTCAGGGATGACTGCTTTTTATTTTTAACCTTGGCATGTGTGATTCTAAGCCAGCTTAGCTGTGAACCTTGGAGATGGGAGCCATGCCTTTTTTTTTTTTTTTTACCCTAGCACATTTGGATTCTGCTAAAATTCTCAGCTGAATCTTGGTAGGTTTTATTTAAAATGAAGCACATTGACAGCTCCACTTCTTTCTCTCTCCCTCCCTCTCTCCCCTTTCCTTCTCGATGTTTCTAAAGGAAAGATTAGCATGGAGGTCTGGTCATAACTATGACACCCATCACTTTCTCAGGAAGGCTGGGAAGTCCACAGGACCCAGGAAAGGTCTGTGTATTTTATTCTCTAGGAGGTAAGGCAGGGAGAGGCTGCAAGCCAGTACCCTCTGGGGGCAAGTATTTCACAGGAGGAATGCTGTTTCCACAAACGGTAATATGGTCCCCTACTCGGGCACTGTTTCTCTCCATTTTATGCTTTATCATCACTTGAGTAACACGTAGCAATTGCAGAAACTATGAGGATTCCTGGGACTCCTGACGGTGTGTGTTCAAGAAGGCTTCCACCCACTGTTGTGGCTTGAGCTTCCCAGGGTGGAGCTGCGCAAACTTAGTAGAGTCCTTGATACCCTGCCCATGTGGAAGCCCTGGAGCACTTCTTAGACCAGATTGTCTAAATGCAGATAGACAGTGGGAAAATAAGAATCACCACTGTCCATCCACAGGTGAGACTTCTCCATGAAGGCAGAGTTGATATAGCCAGAGAGACACCATCAGCAAAAGGGACAAGCCTACAGAGCCCTCATCTTCTTTGTTCCTGGATCCTAATCCCTTCTTGGGAGCCACTGAGGCAGGCCACCCTCAGAGCCCAGCTCTCTCTACAGGGAAATCCCTGAGATCTTCTGTGAGCTCATCCCTGGCGCTTACCTCACCTGTATGTCTGACCTGAGTCCACCTCTTCAAATTTCTTCCAAGAGTCAGAATACGGACCCATGGGGATGCAGGGTGGGAGCCACTAGCTGCTTGGAAGAGGAAAAGTGATATTAGGTTGGTGACGGTCACAGGGCGGAACCTACTGTGTCAAAGACCAGAGATGACCTCTTTAGATGCTGTGCATTTTGGAAGAAGGTGATCACCTTGGTCTCAGCTGCCTTCTCATGGAATGAAGCCCATAATAATTATCCTGGGCTTCAAGAAAGCATGAAACATTGCATATGAAAATGCCACGGGGAAAAAATTTTGGTATATAAAGATAAGCCAACGATGTTAGTACCGTTGCCACAATTACTGCTGTTTTGCTACCAACACTCCTATTATTGCCATTAATGCTCCTGCTAACACAACTGTTAGAGCTGCGTCTGCTACACAGCCGCCAAATGGGGCTGGGAAATACAATGCTAAGGAAATAGTCTCAAACTTCCTTTTTTGCCTGTGTTTGGTCTATGTGTGTGTGTGTGTGGGGGGTCTATAGATATATGTGAGTACACATGTGGAAGACAGAATCTAAGTTGTTTTCCTCCTTGTTTTTTGAAACAGAGACTCTCACTGAACCTCACCAATTCCACTAGGGAGGGTGAACAGTAAGCTCCAGAGAAATGCTCCCAGCAAAGAGACAATAGGCACTTGCTATTGGGGACCTGAACTAAGGACCCTCATGCTTGTGTGCACTACAAGCGCTTTAGAAACTGAGCCACTTGCTCATTCCAACATTTTCCTTTATCTGACTTCCTTTCTGCACTCCTTTCTTCCCTCTCTCTCTTCCTTGCTTCTTGCTCTCTCTCCCTCCCTGTTGTCTTCTCTTTTCTAACTTTGATTGATAAATTTTCACCTTATATTTCTGCATCTCTATTTACCCACCTTTAAAAATGAGAATGATGCCTGACCTGGTCTTTTACATCATATGAAAACCATGTATGATACCTTATGTGGAAACACTCAACATACCTAAGATTTTATATATGATACTGGGTTTTTTTTTTTGTTGTTGTTTTTAACCAAAGTTTGCCCCAGACATAGCCTATTCTGTATGCTCGCCATTTATAGAGAAATGTAAGCAGTATTGTGTCCTGGGGTCTTTAGGGTTCAGGAGGGAAGAGGGTTTTGTTCCCAGTGTATCAGTTTTGCCATCACTGAGGCTTGGCCGGGTGCATGTGTCACGAGGAAGGAACTCTTTTCTAAATGCCTTAAGACGCCAACAGGAGGGAGCTAATACATGATCATTTACTCTGCGCTGGTGTCCAAATTTTAGACCCCATCTCACATCTCTGTCTACTTTCTTGCTCAGCATCAGTGTGCTCTTGGGACTGCATAAGACAAGCAGGCACAGGATTTGCCTCGGAGGCAACGGTCTCTGTAAGACAGAGAAGGGAGAGCACAGAATGAAATCTACCACATTATCAAGCTCATCTAAATCAGTGACTCATATGTAACAGCAAAGCCAAACTCTGGCACAGCAAGCCTTAAAAGGAAGCCCACAGGCAGGAGACAGGGGCCTTCTGCATGAGGAAGAGAGAACACAGAAGCCTTTGCCATCTTAGAACAAACCGATTAACATGCAAAACAAACTGACCTATGCTCACCTTGTCTACAAGTGATCCGTGACCCCCCCTTCCCCGACATGTGAGGTCTCCTGCTCATCCTTTTTGCAGACACATCCTTGTAAAGAGTTTTCCTGCGTGGGTCCAGGGGAGTGTGACACACTCTGGTTAAATGAAGCCATTGAGTCTGGAAATCCCCCATCTGTCATCCTCGCAGCACTCAGGAAGTATATTCGTTAGTTCCAACATAAGTACCGTGTTTTTCAGTCACCGAGGAACATTCAAAATGGGCCAGCGGAACTGTTGTTGCTTGGGGGAGGGCTTGGGGGGTGTGCTGGTCTCACTTCTCTCTGGAGCTTCGAGAGAGTGGACGAGCTGGAAACAAAGAATGAGATTTCTTTCAAAGCCTTTGCTGGAGCTTGGGAAGTGAAGAAGACCCCGACAGGCCCTGAGATTTTCACTGAGTTCACACTGTTAATATTGTTTGTGGTGTTAAAAATAGAAAAAAAATATTGCTTAATAGAGAAAGAAAGTAAGAAGCATAGCTTTTTTTTAAAAAAAAACTTTTCTGAGATTAGAATGTCTTGCGATGAATGATGGATGTCCTGGCTTCCATGAAACACTCTGCTTCCACCTTGGTTGCAGAACCGCTCCTCACCAAGCTGCCTTTCACCTTGAGAGTGTGGCTTCACCAGTCACCCTGAAATTCATTAATCTTCCAAAGAACCACTGACTACATAGAAACATCTCCAACACGGCATCTCCATAACCAGCAGCAGGGGCTCTCTGTTAGGAGCTGTACCCATTTTGAAGTTTCAAGGGTTGCCCATGCCATCTCCTTGAATACATCTTTTTTTTTTTACTACTTCGGAAGGTGTGGGGCAGATGCCCACCAGAGATGAGCTGCTGCTGCAATGTGTTCCATGGACATCTGTAAAGAGGCATGTCCTTACGTAGATTGGTAGGCTCGTCCCAAGAGCTCTTATCCATTCTGGTGAGCAGTCAGTGCCAATAGGTGCCATTTCCTGAGGGAGGTATTGTTAATGTTCTCCGCATCCAGTGCTCGGCAGTGTTGAATAGCTTTCTCCCCTTGGCTAGCCCTCCATGAGTCATTTCTGAATGATTGAGTGACAGAGTGGGTGTGGAGGGGCGGAAGCACACAGCTCCCTATTGATCCGGATCTGCTGGAGGACTCGGAGGGGAGGCCAGCTCTCTGTGTGATGGCTCACAGCCAGTGGGCAAGGAAGAGGAAGGCAGAGAAGCAGACACTAGGGCTGTGAGTCAGGCCAGAGGGTTCTAAAAGGTCACGCAGCCAAGCTAAGTCTGTGGCACCCACCATTTCCCCCAGAGCTAACCCTGAGGTGGGTTAATCCATTTATTTGTCAAACGCCCACCATTGGCCAGGCTCAGTGCCAGGCTGCTGTGGGCTGGCTCTGCTGCCACTCTTTTCTCCTAATGGGCTGCACTGATGGGCTGAAGTGCTTTGTAGTCCATGAGCAGCTTGACAAGGTGGGTAAAAGCCACCAGTGAGTGGAAATAACTTAGCATTTCAGAGGTAATTGCTGCCTGTCAGGCTACACAGCTGGGCTGTTGGTCCAATGCTTCACTCCCCAAGGCTTTCTCTGTGGGATGATGGGACAGGGTGAGGAACCGAGGGCTCCGCATGAGCACATCCTCCTGGGAGACATGGCCAGATGGGCTGGTTTGGTCAAGGGGGATTTGGCATCATGTAGGGTTCCTAGGTACACACACATTAGCTGTTGTGTCTTCTCAAACTTCCAACCAGAGGATTTGACAATGGTTGCTGCTCAGTGCCAACAGCTCTTGTCTCTGCTCTAGGTTGAGCCTAGAGGGACTCCCCACTACTCTCTTCCTATCCATAGCAGCGCTCCCATTTTGGAGGGATGAATCCAGCATTTTCTAGACTTCAGTCACTACAGTGTGCAACTTCTACTATGATTTCTTAATATTTGTTGTTCAGTGATATCATTTAAGATCGTAAGGATGTTTAGCTGAGGCTAGGTGGAGTGCAGACGAAGGGGGTTGGGTCGAAGAGCACTAAGTCATAGATAGGAGCACAGGTTCTGATGAGCCAGTGCACTGTAGAGTGAATGAAGATAACAGAAAAAAAAATGGGAGAGCTTCGACTGCTCCACGATAAAGAACTGATAAGTGTTTGAGGAGACAGATATATTAATCTGACATGCGTGTGACTCACTGTTTATGTGTGTTGAGATATCAGGTGGTAATTAATCACTTATGTTAGGCTTTGACCACTGTATCAAAATACCAGAGGGAAGCAACTTTAAAAAGGAAAATGATAGCTGGGCGTGGTGGTGCACGCCTTTAATCCCAGCACTCGGGAGGCAGAGGTTGGCCTGCTCTACAAAGTGAGTCCAGAATAGCCAAGGCTACACATGGAAATCTTGTCTTGAAAAACTAAAACAAAAAACAAAAGAAAAACAAGTTTATTTTGGCTCATAGTTTTAGAGGCTTCAGCTCACTATTGTACCATTCTTAAGGAATGGGGAAGGTGGGGGAAGCCCTAACCTCATGGCTGGGACACATGGCAGGATGGCAGGGACCTTCCACAGAACCCTTTACATTTTTTTCTTTGATATTTTTGAGATTATTCTATAATTATATCATTTCCACTTTTTCTCTTTTCCCTCCAAATACCCTCATATACATGTCTTGCTCTCTTTCAAATTCATAGTCTCCTTTTTCATTATTTGTTGTTACATACATATATGTATACACACATCTATTCCTAAATTCGTAAATACAAACTACACAGTCTGTATAATGTTACTTGTATTATGTTTTTATGGCTCACCATTTGGTATTGGAAAACAACAAAATGTGTTCTTCCCTGGGGAAGACTATTTTTTAGCATTCTTTAGTTGTCTGTAGTGCTTTGTGTAGGACTGAGGCTTCCTGGGTTCTCCCCTGTCTGTGTTAGCATGTCTATGGTGTTGTCCTTGGTCATGTCATGATGGCTAGATTTCACGGGTGTTATTAGGAGACATAATCTCACAGTAAACTCCATGTGCTTACAGTCTTTCCATTGCCTCTTCTACAATGTTTCTTGAGCTTTAGGTGAAAGAGTGTTTGGTAGATGTATCCATTGGGACCAGGAGCCACAACTCTGCATTTTGATTGGTTGAGGCTTTCTGTGATGTTTTTTTTTTTTTGAGGTCTGTGGCAAAGAGAAGTTTCCTTGAGAGGTGAGTGTAAGGACCAATATTTATAATGTAGTTTGGGACAGTGCTGTAGAAGTTGCAGATTCTCCTCCGAGATCCATGACTTCACTAGCTTGTTCTTGTTAATTTAAAAGTATGGCGTAATAAATGTTTATCATTAGGCTTATAATTATTATGGTGGTATTATTAACCCACTTTCACAATCAATGAAGATACACACACCTGACAGATTTCAGAACAGCCTTCTTTTGCCTGGGCCATGGCAGATGTTAACCCCCTAAAACTTCCTTCCTTTATCTTCCAGCCTCTGTCCTGTGCCATCTGCTTTAACCCTTCCGGTCTGTGCTACCTCCCATCCATAATTCTATAAATACCTGCTTATTCCTAGCCACTTTCCTCCATCCAGGCTGATCCTGCCATGGCTCCTCTCTGTGCTAACCCATCATGCTGGCTCTGTTTCCTTCCTCCTCTGATACCTGGCCTTCTTCCTCCCATCCATAATTCTACAAATACTTGCTAATTCTGGGCTGCTTTCCTGCATCCATGCTGATCTGGTCATGAGTTTCTCTCCATGATAACCAATTGCAGTGGTTTGGCTTTCTTCTTTCTCTGATAACCGTCTGCTTCTCCTTCCCAAGATCCTTCTCTTCTCCAAGCTGATGAACCTTCACCATGCCTACTTTTCTCCAGCCCCGCCCAGGTATCTGCTTTGTGTTGGTCAAACAGAAATAATTTCTTAGGCAAGGTTTACACAACAACGGCAGGTATGTGTGAGGATGTTCCTGTCTGGACAGCAACTAGACCTTGGGAACCAGTAATTAGCATCGGAACACGTATCAGCAGACCAACCCCCAACAGTAGCCCTGGGCAGTTGGCTAGGCTTTCAGTAACAGGTGCAATCTGCCTCTTGTTGAGTGGGTCCTAAGTCTAATTAGAGAGCTACTGGTTACCACCGAGTTACGAATGCCACTATGGCACTCTTGGTTTGCTGGCTTTGATGTGGTTCATAGCCATCATTTCTGGGTCGGACTGTTGGTTGCTTCCATCCTTTGGAACCTTACTTTGTGCTTTCTGGAGCCATGGAAGATAGTCCTCTGCAAAACGCCTTTAGGTCGGTTCCAGCCCAAGGGCCTCTGTCTTAAAGTCTCCATCACTTCCAGAAATGCCAAGCCCTGGATACACAGCCTTTGAGTAGCAGTTTTTAGATCCAAATCATGCTGATATATATATATATATATATATATATATATATATATATATATATATATATATATATATATACATTTTATGCATCAATTAAAAATAAATTTAATTTAAAAATTATATAACCTTACAAGGTAGGGAGTAGTGGAAGGAGTTGGAGGAGGGAAATAGGGAGTGGATATGATCACATTTGTTGTATACATGAATAAAAATCTCTAGAGAAAAGAAAATTATAGTCTTTCATAAAGAAAAAGGCTTCATTTTTTTTTAAAGTTCCAATTTTGCAGTAAATAGCATACTCTAATATATGTATGAAATGCAGATCAAAAATGGTGAAGGGGAGTCTTACAGTCCTCATCCCTTGGTCACAGAATTCCTCTTTTGAGAGAGAAGTCCCTGTTCTGTGACTCCCTTGGACAGACGATGTTACCCATTTGTGAAGCTAACACATTGAATGCAAATACATTTCAAACAAATACATTTACAAAGCAGCTTCATTTAAATTCTTAAAATGGAAAGCAGCATTGCCTTCTGAAAGTAATCTCAAAACAGACAGACTGAAAACAAAGCAGTGTTACTGAGGTTTTTACCAAAGAGCACACTGGAATGTTCCAGGCCCACAGCATCCTGTCTCTAGCAGGGGATATCAGGAGAAGCTAATGGACTAAGGAAATATTGGTATCAAGCTGAGACTTTCATCCTTTGCGTGAGCAGCAGTGGCGGAACCACAGTTAAAACGATGGTAAATGTCTCTTTGGTGATACAGTGGTATTTTACAGAGTCTCTGAGGGACACACAGGACTTGGGTGGAATTCCCAAAAAAAAGCAGCTTAAGTGAATGCACTGGTGACTCTGGACTTCTTGGGTTCCTTTAATGTGTTAATGATTGGGACTGAAGAGCAAAAGAAAGCTCAGAACAAATGCAAGTGTTAAGAGAAGTGTTGCAGTGAGCAGTGTCCACAAGGGCATCCAGGCTTTGGAAGAGCCAAGAGTCCGCCAAGAAAGTGTGTGTTAGACATTTAAAGGGAAAAACATATTAAACCACAAGGTTTCCTTGTTAGTCTCACTATTGGGGAATAAACCAAAGTCGCCCCCTCAACACACACACACACACACACACACACACACACACACACACACACACACAGACTGTCACTTCAACCCACTTTGGGCATAACTGCAGTTGTCAGCATAAAAATCAGAGAAAAGCTGGGTTTTTAAAAAGGGAATCAGAAACCTGCAGAATCGGGCTTGGGACTGTTTCTGTATCTATTTTGAGGTTTTCATGAGACAGGGTGTCTCTTTAAAATACATCTCTGCGGCTGGGGAGATGGCTCAGTCAGTAAAGTCCTGATCTGAAGTCCCAGTTTGCAGGTAAAAAGCCAGATGTGGTAATACTTTTGTAATCCCAGTGCTGGGAGGCAGGGACAGGGGGAAGCCCTGGGCCTCATTGGCCAGGCAACCTAGCTTGCTTTGTGAGCCCCAGATCCCAGTGAGACACCCTAACTCAGAAAATACTCCCCAAGAGTGATACCACCAAAGCTGATCTCTGATCTCCACACATAGGGGTGCACTTATGTATGCACACCCACAAAAAAAAAACCCTTCTGTGTGCAGAGTTCTGTCTCTTCCACTCTGCCGTGAGTGACTCTTAGAGTTTGAGTTTAAAAAGATTCCCATGATTCCTGCTTTGAGCACTCAGTCCTGGCTGGTACTGCTGGTTTGGGGACCATGGAGTCTTGAGGAGGTGAGCTTAGATGGTAGGGGTGGGTGAGGAGGGGCTGTTGGTGGTCATCCACTTCCAGTTTTGATCCCATTCCCAGCTTCCAGGTCCAGGTCCAGGGCACTCCCTCACCCCACCTCTGCCATGACAGACTAAACGCTGCTCCTGTAGATCATTTTGGTCACGGCAAAGACGGAGTAAATAACTCATGAAGATTGCATGCGGGGGAGAGCAGAGAGTGAGTTCGGCTTCCCCAGTCTGCTCTCGCCAGAGTGGAAGAGAATGTACACTCCCTGGAGAAAACAGTCCCTGGGACTTTGCCTGTGTTGTCAACAAAGACGTTTGCAGGGTGTCTATGGCAAGACTCCCTGGTCCTGCCTTTAATGGAGAAGTAGTCGCCAGTACAGCAGTGGAAATGGCTTCTTGCTACTGAGTGTTTCCCTCCTCTCTGCCCACTGCCAGGCTAAGAGCCCCGAATCCTGTAAGGCTGGAGTCAAATAAATGGACAATAGAGTTATGCCTCCTGGTTAAGCTGGGAGCCTCAAAAAAGAACAAAAGAAGAGATTGTGTGTGTGTGTGTGTGTGTGTGTGTGTGTGTGTGTGTGTGAGAGAGAGAGAGAGAGAGAGAGAGAGAGAGAGAGAGAGAGAGAGAGGGAGGACCAGATTCAAAGGGTACATGGGATGAACTGAAAAGCAAGAAGGGACCAGAAACTACAGTGGGTCCCCTTAATAGCTTTTCCAACACACTTCCTAGATGCGTAAAACCATGGGTAATGTAAATATACCCACTATTGTTTGTTCCACACACATATAATAAAATTTGATATATAAATTAGACACAGTAAGAGATGAGTAGCAGTAACCATGAAAACAGAGCATGTGTAACAATGTACTACTGTAAGTTGTGTCCTCTCTCTCTCTCTCTCCTTCCTTTTGCACTAGTTACTTTTCCTATGACTGTGACAAAGTACAGAGAGATGAGCCTAAACGGTTTTAGAGATCGTTCGTCCCATGTGTCTGGGTAGAGCATCATGGTGATGAGAGCACGGGTGGGACAGAGGGACTTTCTACCTCATGGATAAGAAAGCTGAGAGGGAGGGAGAAAAGAGGGGAGAAAGATGGAAAGAGGGGAAGAAGAAGAGGGGAAAGAGGAGGGGAGGAGAAGAAGCAGGAAGATCTAGGAACAAGATTTTCCCCAAAAAACTCCCCCCGAGGGTCTATTTCTGGCAGCTAGGCTTTGCTCCCTACAGCCTCCAGACCTGCCACATTAGTGCCACCAGGAGAAATCTAAGCATTCAACATCTGAACCCATGGGAGGCACTTAATACTCAAATAGTAACTTTATGATAGTTCACCTGAGAATGAGGCAGCTCCTGAGTAATGGGTGGGTACCATATATCATGTGGATACTCTGCATAAAGGCATGATTCACTTCCCAGGTAAAATGCATCAGGGTTCAAATGCTATAATGTTATTTATTGTAATGAACAATTAAAACCAACACATTCTTTTATTCTTGGATTTCTTTTTCAATAAGTTTGAATTATACTGCACCACAAACTGCAGAAAGCTTAACTGTAGTCATAGGGCATGGTAGCTGTAAATAGTAATGTAAAACTCAGACCCTGAAATCTGGAGGACAGTGTTGGTCTCTCTGCTCACTGCCTTTCCCTGCCAAGTATGTGTCCACCAGCCAGTTGCTTCACTTCGGCACAGAGGTTCTTTTGCACCCTGGGGCTCAATCATACTGATGTCCAGTAGGACAGCAATGAGGATTCAATGGGCAATAAAAGCACTCTGAGCATTTCTTATACAAATGTGTCCAACAAGTATTAACTGTAATTATTGACCATCGAGCTTTTATTGATTTCAACAGTAATGACATAAATATGAACAGACTGTGAGTCCTGCCTCTGGGCTTCTCATATGTTGGTGGGTTTTTGAGATGCTCATAACAGTTCCGTACACAAGACCGAGAGAGACAACCACAATAGTGGTGCAGGAGAACAAGAGTAGAATGGAGATGGAATTTATCCAGAGGAAGGCTTTCTGGAAGAGATGGTGTGATGAGAGCCAAAGAGCAGATAGCCAGGGATGCTGTCCTGCCCACTGATGGAGAGGTGTCCCTGTGGCGATACATCTGTGTCTAAACATACCCATCACACAAGTTCTCTTCTGGAGACAATGAAATCACAATTTAGGTGCCACCCACTGAGTGATTGATCAATTCGTATGTGTCAAACACACACAAAGCCTCAGAAAGAGGGTCTTGATTTAAGGAACTGACTGGAAAAGGCAAGTCAGGAAGAGAGGAGCAACAGAAACTCCCAGGACCTGGGTGGTCACAGGGGAGAGGCCCCCATTCAGGGAGGGGCAGTGAGCAGCTTTCCAGCTGAGGCCTAAGCTTGAGGGTGCTTGCAGCTGCTACCGCCTCTATTTAGATTCTTCCTTTTCCAGTAGCTACCAGATTTGATTCTTTCTGTAACACAGGTCTCAGTTGACACACATGTCACCTCTTCAAAAGCAAAGGCAAAGAAAACGCAACCCTCCTTTTGCCACATATGAGAAGCCAGCTGACCTTCCTCAGGTTTCTGTAACTTTCTTCAGTGCCTTATTTTTATCTACTTCCTGTTTCTTGCTACTACTCAACTGTATCTTGATCACTCTTCTGACTTTTAAAGCTCTCTGGGTGCAGAGACCTTGCCTGCTTCCTTCATGCTGGCATCCCCTGAGCTCAGAGAGGAGCCTGGCACATAGTAGGTCCTCAAAAAAAATTAGTTGAGTTAATATTCCCAGGTGTGAGGCATGGCTGAGCTCATGAGTTTGTTCTGAAGCTACTAGTAATCTACATCCTTTTATTTGGATTACCTGCTGCGCTCTGACAGACTGGGATAATACAGAATTTGTATGTTTGGGACTTTATCATCATGTCATAAGATGGCTTTTGAATACCTATTATGTACCAGGCTCTGTAGTAGTCACAGGAAAGGGGGGGGGGGGAAGGTAAGAGAGAGAGAGAGAGAGAGACAGAGACAGAGAGAGAGAGAGAGAGAGAGAGAGAGACAGAGAGAGAGAGAGAGAGAGACCCTCTACAGTCAATAAATAAAATGTGTCTGTGTCAGATGATGGTAAGTGTGACCAACCGAGAAAATATGTGGAAGAAGGTTAGAAAGGCGTTGGTGGGGTTGAAGTAATCGAAGCTGTCAAAGGTTAATGGTTAGAACAGGGCTCTCTGAGATGGTGATATCTGAGCTAAAACCTGAAGTAGGCACTGGGACAAAGAATGCTGTAATTTAGTGGAAAGAACCTCTGGCAACGAGAAGAACAAATGCGAAGCTTCTGATGGCCTGGGGCGGGGGGAGTGGTCAGTGGAGTGACAGCGATAACTCTCAGGACCTGAGGACCAGCATGGCCAGAGTGGGACCAGCAAGGAGGAATAACATATAATCAATTCAGGGAGCTGCTCGGGGCAGATCAAACAGGGTCTTAGAGACTCTCACAAGTGTCTTGACTTCTGCTCTGAGTCAAAGAGAAGGAGCAGGCATGGCTGGAGCTCTGGAATCCTGAGATCTGACTTCTGTTTGATTTTGCTCATGTATCTCAGTCTAGCTTTAAACTTGCTATGTACTGTATTTTTTGGACCATAAGATGCACTTCCCCTCCCAAAAGTGTATGTGGGGGAATTAGGGTGCACCTTATGATCTGCTTGCTGTTTTTACTGTCTTTCTTGTTTTACTGCTCTAAAAACTAGGTGTGTCTTATGGTCAGATGAGTCTTATAGTCTGAAAAATATAGTACTTTGGATCTTCCTACCTCCATTTTTCTGAGTACTAGGGTTAAAAGACCACCATGTTTGTTGAAGGCAGAACCAGAGCTTTGTCCACACTAGGCAAGCACTCTAACAACTGTGTTACATCCCTGGCTCCTGCCTTGTATAAACAGGCTCTGCTGAGCTGCTCTGTAGAAAGAGCAAGGTTGGAGCAGGAAAGGAGGCTGCTGCGATGGTGGCAGATGCCCAACATGGTCTGAAAATGCGATGGCAAGATTGCTTGACGAGGGCAAGGTGTGTGGGACGAATCTAGGAAGATGAGGGCTCTGACATTTAGGGTGGTGAAGGTCATGATGCTGTTCGACACAGTGGCTGAGCTGCTGGGAATTTATGGCTTCTCTCTGTTAAACTTTTAAAAATCCATTGCAAGTGAGGCTGAGGTTTGAGTCTCACCATTCCCCAACCAATCCTGGGCCTGACTTTTCAAGCATCCACCCACAGGTGTGGATGTATAAACTAATCAAAGACTACGGTGTGCAACCGTAACCTGGATTCTTCATTCCCAAATAGGTGGACAACGGCAGCACACCCATTCCTAGGGGTCTTTGAGGCCCATTTTAAAACAAAAGAGTGTTTGGATAACATCCTGGTGTTCTTTGAAGGATCATGTTCAGCTCTAAAACGGCACATGTCACTTGCGTGTGTCACCCAACTTCTCCACTGCTCTAGCCCTTCCCACAGACACAGCAAGGTAGCTGTCTTGATGACATTACCAGATTGGAGATGAATCCTGTGATTTCTTTCTGGAAGAACTGAGCACTAGCATGGCTGTAAGAGAGCTGGGCTCCAGCTCTCCAGGACCGCTCTCAGGCTGCTGAAGCATAGGGCATGCTCTCTGCCTTGGCAGCCTCTTTGCAATGTGTTTCTGCTTTGATGGCTTTAATGAAGATATGAAATCACCTAACAGCTTTCATTTTGCTCAGGCGAGATGGCTTAAAGTGGAGGCAGCGTATCCCAGGATCAATCCCCATCTTCAGAAGTGGTTGGTTAAACTCTCTGCAGTTATGGCCACTTCTCACCGGAATGGTGTGGGATCTGAATTATTAATTCTGTGAAAAATGACTTAAGTCGCTGCAGAGTTCTGTAGTGGCGCCAGCCCCGCTCTGGGGCCCTTTCTCATATTTCTCTAGCACAGACATCTCAGTTAAATCCTAGGTAACTTGGCTAGATCTCTCTCTTTGTTAATCATGTTGCCTCAAAAACCAAGGTAAAGGCTGGAGAGATGGCCCAGTGGTTAAGAGCACTGGCTGCTCCTCCAGAGGATCCAGGCTTGATTCCCAGCACCCACATGGCAGCTCAGAGCTATCTATGACTCTAGTTCCAGAGGATCTGATGGCCTCTTCTAGTCTCTGTGGGTACCAGACACGAACATGGTGCACAGGCATGCATGCAAGCAACACCCATACACATAAATAATGATAATTAGTCTTTAGAAACTAATAAGGTGGAGAACAATTGAGAAATATGCATGGCATTGACATCTGGCTTCTACATGCATGTGAATATAAATGCACATGCCCCTGGACTCACGTATACACAATACACATATAAACACACACATACACACATACACACACATAAACATACACACATACACACACACAAACACACACATAAACACACACATAAACATACACACATACACACACATAAACACACACACACGCACACACATAAACACACACATACACATATACATACACATACACACACACACACACACACACACACATACACACAAACATTATATCACCATCCTTGATGACCTTCTTCGCTTTTTGCCAGAAATAGAAAGTAATCAAGAAAACAAACACAGTCATCACCAAATAGTGAGCTCAGTGTTATTCCAACACTGTTGGCTGCCACGCTCTGTTGGCCACCATGCTCTGACTGAGGCAGCCCTTCTCTGTTTAGGAGGAAAATTAAAAAACAATTGGAGATCTGGGAATATAGCTCAATGGCAGAATGCTTGCCTAGCGCGTGGAAGGCCTTAACTAAGTTTAGTTCCCAGAACATGCATGTGTTCTGTGTTCTCTCTCTCTCTCTCTCTCTCTCTCTCTCTCTCTCTCTCTCTCTCTCTCTCTCTCAGCTATCAACAGCATTCTAAGACTTTCTCCATGATGGAAGTAAGAGACTCAAATGTGGTCAAATGGGAAAACTAGTTATTTGCTAATAGCACAACTGAGTGGTAGTAAAGTGGCTGTGTGTACCACCTCTTTTTTTAAGCACTGGAGCCCATCTCCCACACTTTGGAAAGTTCTGACCAACCCCCACCTCTCTGGCTTTGGTGTCACCATATTACTGTATCATCTTTAGCTGTCATGGTCCATCAACAGCTCGGGAGGGATGGGCTGACATTACCAAGTCTGAGTGGTTTAAAAAGCTGTGATTCTGATTTAAATTGCAAATGGATGGGGCATCATGGGAAAGAGAACACAGACGTGAAAAATAGGAGGAAAAGATCCAGCTCGGTAGTATTTTTAGATCTCCCCCCTGATCAGTTTTGCATAATCTGTATCTGGACAGTTCTGATCTTTAACCGCAAGTACGTTCGCCAAGGTCTAACCCAGGTTTTCCTTCCAATCTAGCATGAGATCACCTGTGTAAAACCTTTGTGCAATGCTCCTTAAAAACACAGTGACTTGGACAGGGCTCAAAGGCGTCACGCCATGCTGAGTGAGAAGGTTACGTACTGTGTGTTTCCAATTATACATGACACTTTCAAACAGGCAAACCAACGTGCTAGAGAAAAACTTAGTGCATGCCAGGGCTCAGGACAGTAGAGAGGGGCGCTGAGAAACAGTCATGCTGAGAAACATTCTGTAGGCTTGACCTGAGACAGTGGTTCTCAACCTTCCTTATCTGTCACCCTTTAATGCAATTCCTCACAGTGTGGAGATGCCCAGCCATATAATTATTTTCGTTGCTAGTTCATAACTGTAATTTTGCTACTGTTATGAATTATAGTGTAGATATCTGATGTGGAGGATATCTGAGATGCATCCCCTAAGAAAGCGTTGTTGGATCTCTGGAGGGGCATGTCCCACTGGTTGAGAAGCACTGCTCTAAGAGCTCTGTCCTGTACTCTGACTAGGGTGGTAGTCAAGCCAATCCATGAGTTGGAATTTGTGCATGTGTGGTGGAAGCTGGGTAGGGGGTCTATGTAGGTTCAGAGAAAGGGAAAGTGAAGCTGAGAGGGGCAGGTAGGGGGTTGGGGAAATGTGGATGGGAGGGAATGGAGGTGGGTTTGATAAAAAACACATTGCACACATGTGTGATATGTCAAACAGTAAATTAAAAACTATATCAAAATGCAAATAGCAAGGCCCAGGTTGTAGCTCAGTGGTATAAGCCTGAGCTGGCATGCATGAAGCCTTGGGTTTGAACTTAGCACCATAAAAATAAACAAACAAAAATCACAGCATAGAACACCCACAAAAGTCCATTTTGTAGTATGGTAGTTTCAAAGATAAAAATATAAAAGAAAATTTTGGAAACATCCCTAACTCTAGGACTCGGATTGGTGGACACTCCATACTCAGGAGCGTAGGAGTCCCAATAATCAGTGACTCGTCACTCTTTTTTTCCTTTTGGTTTGCAGGCTTTGCTAATTTTCATCCTTGTCTATTGGCATCGAGGCTGCAGGTGGCATTTAAGTCTTCCTCTTTATCCTACATATACCTTCCAAAACACCACAGAGCTGTGAAGCCAAGGCTGGGGTGAATCTACTGTGGTGAAGCCTCCCCAGCACAGAGCCTAATGGCTGAGCCAGAAGCATCCTCTTGCTCGCTCTACCTTCTGTCATGAGTCCACAAACCCTCTACAACACAAGTCCTGGTCAAAGCACCCCAGGGCCAAGAAGAGCATTGATTTCGGAGTGTAGATGCCCACAGTTTGCCACACACAGTTCGGTCCAACCTTCCTAGAGCCCTGAGGGCCGCATTACTTCTCAGACACTGTGAATCACAGGCCACTAGCCATGTTCTCGCTTTCACAACATCCGGAACTAGATCCAGCGACCACATGCAGCCTGCAGAGCCTACCTTTAAAGTGCTCTACAAGGTGCTCCTGTACCTGTTCAGGGTTCTGTCTATCCATTGGCTTCACTGAAATAGTTTGCTTTTCCTTAAAAAACTAAGTCACCGTTCATATTATTGTTGGCCCCCTCCTCTGTGAAGTGGTTGTGTTCAAACTACCTAGACCAGAGGCTCCCTCTAAAAAGTGCCACATCCTATAGCTGATAGTTACTTAAGAAACTTGCTACAGTGCCTTGCTACAGGACTGTGTACAGAAAAGAAGGGCAAGGTAGGGTGTATCATGAAATAAAATAAGGGAGGGATGGGGGGCCATGACGATGATGCCACTTCCCAGAATACAGAGGAGCAGTCTGTAGGTGGCCAGGCATGGTGGTGTACCTGCCTCCTCAGCATATTTGTCCCACGTGAGTGCCTATGGAAAGGCACCATAGATTTTCACTTTGCCATCCCCTGTGCTGACTCACCTACTTTGTAATCTGTGCTCTGTAGGATCAGCTTGGGGTTTGCAACTTTCAAAAATGATGGCCAGACCAGGTATCAAGACTTTTGAGCCCAGTTGCTCACATCACTGTCCTCAACAAAGAACTATTTTTATTCACATGTGTTAAAGGGAGATTGATCTTATTTTTTTTTGTGATACCCAAATTTATTTATTTATTTATTTTCTCCTTTATTAATTTATTCTTGTTACATCTCAATGGTTATCCCATCCTTGTATCCTCCCATTCTTCCCTCCCTCCCATTTTCCCCTTATTCTCCTCCCCTATGACTGTTCCTGAGGGGGATTACCTCCCCCTGTATATGCTCATAGGGTATCAAGTCTCTTCTTGGTAACTTGCTGTCCTTCCTCTGAGTGCCACCAGGTCTCCCCCTCCAGGGGACATGGTCAAAGGTGAGGCACCAGAGTATGTGAGAAAGTGGGAGATTGATCTTATAAGTAAACAAATAAGCAAAGAAAGGGGCATCCAGCTAGAGTTCAGTACACTGGGTAAAGATAATTTACAAGCATTCTCAGATATGTTGCTCAGTTACTAGAACAGCGTGGCTTGTGGGTGTAACTCAGCAGTAGGGTGCTTGCCTCGTGCGCCCAAGACCCTGGGCTCAATCCCCAATGACATGCACACATGCACCCCAGAGCAGCAAAGTGAAAAAACATGTTATCTTTTGTATAAGAGAAGAAAAACGGATAACATATTCTAGTGTTCTTATTTTTGCATAAATTATGAATGGCTATAGGAAAAAATTCAGCATACTAACAATAGCTTCCTAGGGATAAAATTGCGTGGATGGGGAATGTGGATAGAGGTGAGACTTTTGATAAACCTTTTGTATGATTTATGCTGTATGATTTCAGCCTTTGAAGAACTAACATGGAAATTGTGTGCTGTGGAAAAAAATAGGAAACTGATAAAGGGATAAAAGTCACTTATACAGTCACCAGGGTTCTGATTACTATTAGAATGTTGCTTTTTACTTGCTATTCTGGATAAATCATTGTGTATATACCATTTTACACACAATGCACATACATGTTTATGTGCATGCGTGTGTGCATGCGCGCGCGCGCACACACACACACACACACACACACACACACACCTCCATGTATATAGCACAGTATTGGGCTTCATGGGCCATTTTATAAATTGCAGTTTCATTTACCATTGTGATGTGGTTTTCTTCATGCCGGGAAGTATAGAGCTATACAGCCACATTAAATGCCCGGGCAGTGTTTGGTTGTACACCTAGAGTGTCGCCTGTTTAAACAAACTATTGAGAAGCTCTTCAATAGCCTCCCACCTTTTGTTACTGGAAATTTTAATACAAGGGCAGCAGTTCCCTCTCAAGATAAAAATCTCTTTTGGGGGGTATTTTTACTTTGAAAATAAGTATGCTAAAAACATGAGACATCAGTTTTAATATAAATTTCCAGTTCTTTCTCATTCCAGGCCCCACACCTCAGGAGAGGTACATTTCTTCCTTGGGCATCTGAAAGAGGTTTTTGCTCTATGTCAAAGAGCGAGTTTTACCTTGTCAACAAAATTGCCAATCTAGTTGATCTTTGCAAATCCAATGTGTGAAACTATGTCCTTTGGATTTTTTTTCAAATACACTAAAAGTGTTTTAGTCATTTGCATTTTTTCTTAAAAATTGTTTATTTTTCTCCATTGGATATCTCTTCATCTGGCTTGAGAGAAGACACTTGACCCTTCATGCTAGGCTTGCCTCTGAGCTGACTTTAGTTCTCAATATGTTCCTCATAGTTGAATCTGAATGCTTTGTCTTTATATTAAGCCTGGTGATGATTTTTTAAATTTTCCATTATTTAATTATTTTAATTATTTAATTAATTTATTCAGATTACATCTCAATTGTTTCCTCCTCACTTGTATCTACCCTCCCTCCCATTTTCACCCTACTATTCCCCTTCTCTAGGTCTATGACCAAAAGAGACCTCCTCCCCCACTATATGGTCATAGGCT
Organism: Acomys minous; assembly: GCF_964271855.1. Lineage (NCBI taxonomy): Eukaryota > Metazoa > Chordata > Mammalia > Rodentia > Muridae > Acomys > Acomys minous. The sequence continues at coordinate 77,624,245 of NC_140484.1, read as the reverse complement.
ATCTATCAAGTCTCATCTTGGTAGCCTGCTTCTCCTTTCTCTGAGTGCCACCAGGCCTCCTCACCAAGGGGAAGTGGACAAATATGGGGCACCAGAGTTCATGTCAGAGTCAGTTCCCACTCTCTACATAACAGTGGAGAATGTCCTGTCCGTTGCCTAGATCTGAGTAGAGGTTCAATTTTTACTGCATGTATTACACTTGGTTGGTGCAGTAGTTTGAGCAGACTACCCTGGGTCTAGATCCACCCATCATGATGTTCCTCTTGTGGGTTTCTAGGACCCTCTGGGTCCTTCTATTTTCCCATTCTCCCATACTTCTCTCACCTAAGGTCCCAATAGGATGTCCTCACATCTATCCCAATCTCCTGGTAAGTGAAGACTTTCATGGGACATCCCTTTTGGGCTAGTGTCCAATTATAAGTGAGTATATACCATGTGAATCTTTCTACTTCTGGGTTAACTCACTCATTATGATAATTTCTAATCCCATCCATTTGTCCACAAATTTCAGGATTTCCTTGTTTTTAATAGCTGAGTAGTATTCCATAGTGTAAATGTACCACAGTTTATTTATCTATTCTTCGGCTGAGGGCATTTAGGTTGTTTCCAGGTTCTGGCTATTATGAATAAGGCTGCTATGAACATGTTGAGCATATGTCCTTGTTGTGTGGTGGAGCATCTTCTGGGTATATTCCAAGGAGTAGAATAGCTGGGTCTTGAGGTAACCCTATTCCCATTTTTTGAGAAAGTATCAGATAGATTTCCAAAGTGGTTGTACAAATTTGCATTCCCACCAGCAATGAAGGAGTGTTCCCCTTTCTTCACATCCTTGACAGAATGTGGTTTCACTTGAGTGTGTGATCTTAGCCATTCTGATGGGTGTAAGATGGAATCTCAGAGTTGTTTCGATTTGCACTTCTCTGATGACTAAGGATGTTGACCATTTCTTTAAGTGTTTCTCAGCCGTTCATTATTTCTCTGTTGAGAATTCTCTGTTTAATTCTGAACCCCATTTCTTAATTGGGTTGTTTGGTTTGATGGTGTTTAATTTCTTGAGTTCTTTATATATTTTGGATATTAGACCTTTGTCAGATGTAGGGTTGGTGAAGATCTTTTTCCAGTCTGAAGGCTGTCACTTTGTTCTGTTAACAATGTCTTCTGCTTTACAGAAGCTTCTTGGCCTCATGAGGTCCCATTTATTAATTGTTGACCTTAAGACCTTGACTATTGGTATTCTGTTCAGGAAATTGTCTCCTGTGCCAATGTGTTCCAAGCTCTTCCCCCACTTTTTCTTCTAACCGATTTAGTGTCTCTGGTTTTACGTTGAGGTCTTTGATCCACTTAGACTTTTTTTGTGCATGGTGACAAATGTGGGTCTAATTGCACTTTTCTACATGTAGACATCTAGTTATACCAGCACCATTTGTTGAAGATGCTATCTTTTTTCCATTGACTAGATTTGGCTTCTTTGTCAAAATCAAGTGACCATATGTGTGTGGATTCATTTCTGGGTCTTTGATTCGATTCTATTGATCAACCAGCCTATTGCTGTGCCAATACCATGCTGTTTTAATTATTGTTGCTCTATAGTACAGCTTGAGATAGGGTATGGAGATTCCTCCAGAGGATCTTTTATTGTACAGGATTATTTTAGCTATTCTGGGTTTGTTTGTTTTTTTCCATATGGAGTTGAGAATTGATCTTCCAAGTATTTAAAAAATTGTGTAGGTGTTCTGACAGGGAGTGCATTGAATCTGTAAGTTGCTTTTGGTAAAATGACCATTTTTACTATGTTAATTCTCCCAATCCATGAACAAGAGAGATCATTCCATCTTCAGATGTCATCTTCAGTCTCTTTCTTCAGAGATTGGAAGTTTTTTTTTCAAACAAGTCCTTCACTTGCTTGGTTAGAGTTACTCCTAGATATTTTATATTGCTTGTGGCTATTGTGAAGGGTGGAGTTTCCCTAATTTCTTCCTCTGCTTGATAGTCATTTGTATATAAGAAGACTACTAACTTTTTAAAGTTAATTTTGTTTCCAGCCATTTTGCTGAAGGTGTTTATCAGCTGTAATAGTTCGCTGGTGGAATTTTGGGGATCACTCATGTACACTTTCATATCACTTGCAAATAGGGATAATTTGACTTCTTCCTTTCCCATTTGAATCCCCTTAATCTCCTTTTGTTATCTTATTGCCCTGGCTAGAACTTCAAGAACTATATTGAAGTGATATGGAGAAAATGGGCAGCCTTGCCTGATCCCTGATTTTAAGTGAATTTCCTTGTGTATCTCTCCATTTAATTTGATGTTGGTTATTGGTTTGATTATATAGCCTTTATTATGTTTAAGTATGTGCCTTGTGTCCCTGACCTCTCCAAAACTTTAAACATGAATGGGTGTTGGATTTTACCAAATGCTTTTTCTGCATCTAAGGAGATGATCATGTGGTTTTTTATTTTCAGTTTGTTTATATGGTGATTACATTGATGGATTTCCATATATTAAACCATCCCTGCATGCCTGGAATGAAGCCTACTTGGTCATGGTGAATGACACTTTGATATGTGCTTGTATTTGGGTTACAAGTATTTTATTGAGTATTTTTCCATCAATGTTCATCAGAGAATTTGGTCTAAAATTATCTTTCTTTCTTGGGTCTTTGTGAGGTTTAGATATCAATGTGACTGTGACCTCATAGAAAGAATTTGGCAATGTTCCATCCATTTCTATCTTTTGAAATAGCTTGAAGAGTATTGGTATTAGCTCCTCTTTGAAGGTCTGGTAGAATTCTGTGCTGAAACCAACTGGCCCTGGGCTCTTTTTGGTTGGGAGACTATTAATGACTACTTCTATTTCTGTTGGAGAAATAGGACTATTTAATTTGTTTATCTGATGTTGATTCAATTGTGGCAAGTGAAATCAGTCAAGAAAATTGTCCATTGCCCTTAGATTTTCAAATTTTGTGGCATATATGTCTTTAAAGTAGGATCTTACAATTCTTTGTATTTCTTCAGTGTCTCTTGTTATATCTCCCTTTTCATTTCTGATTTTGTTAATTTGGATACTGTCTCTCTGCTTTTTAGTTAGTTTGGCTAACGGTTTGTCAATCTTGTTGTTTTTCTCAAAGAACCAGATCCTGGTTTTGTTGATTCTTTGAAATGTTCTCTTTGTTTCTAATTTTTTTATTTCAGCCTGGAGTTTGATTATTTCCAGATGTCTACTCCTCTTGGGTGTTTCTGTTTCTTTTTTTTTCTAGGGCTTCCAGATGTGTCATTAACTTGCTTACATGGGATGTTTCCAATTTCTTTATAAAGGGGCTTAGTGCTTTGAATTTTACTCTTAGCACTGCTTTCAATGTGTCCCACACATTTGAGTATGTTATTCTTTCATTTTCATTGTATTTCAGAAAGTCCTTAATTTCTTTCTTTATTTCTTCCCTGACCCAGTTGTCATTAAGTAGAAAGTTGTTTAGTTTCCATGTGAGTGTAGGCTTTTTGTAATTTCTGTTGTTGTTGAAGTCCAGCTTTAGATCATGGTTATCTGATAGGATACAAGGTATTATTTCAATGTTTTTGTATCTGTTGAGGCTTGCTTTGTGACCTACTATGTGATCAATTTTGGAGAAGGTTCCATGGGGTGCTGAGAAGAAGGTATAATCCTTTGTGTTTGGGTGAAAAGTTCTGTAGATATCTCTTAGATCCATTTGATTCATGATATTGGTCAGTGTCATTATTTCTTGGTTTAGTTTGTTTCAATAGCCAATCCTTCGGCGAAAGTGGGGTGTTGAAGTCTCCCACTATTAATGTGTGGGTATTGATGTGTTGTTTAAGTGTTGTTAATAGTTCTTTTACAAATGTGGGTGCTGTTGTATTGGGAGCATAGATGTTTAGAATTGTGATGTCATCTTGGTTGACTTTACCTTTGATGAGTATGAAGTGACCATCTTCATCTCTTTTGATTAATTTCGCTTAGAAGTCTATTTTATTAGATATTAAAATGGCTACCTCCGCTTTCTTCTTGTGTTCGTTTGCTTGGAGTACCTTTTTCCAGTCTTTTACCCTGAAGTAATGTCTGTCCTTATGGCTGAGATGTGTTTCTTGAATGCAGAGGAATGTTGGATCTTGTTTATGCATCCATTCAGTCAGTCTGTGTCTTTTTATTGGAGATTTGAGACCATTGATGTTGAGAGATATTAATGAGCAGTGACTGATAAGTCTCTTGATTTTGATGTTGTTGCACTAGAGTATTTATGTGGTTATGTTTTTCTGATGGTGTAGTTATCTATTTCCTGTGTAATTTTGGTTGTAGCTCGTCACTTTGGGTTAGAGGTTTCCTTCTAGTAACTTCTGTAAGGTCAGATTTGTGGAAAGGAACTGTTTGGATTTGTTTTTGTCATGGAATATCTTGTTTTCTCCATCAATGGTTATTGATAGTATTGCTGGGTGTAGTAGTCTGGCCTGGCATCTGTGGTCTCTTAGTGTTTGCAAGACCTCTGTCCAGGCCCTTCTGGCTTTTATGGTCTTTGCTGAGAAGCTGGGTGTAATTCTGATAGGTTTGCCATTATATGTTACTTGGTCTTTTTCTCTTGTCACTTTTAATATTTTTTCTTTGTTTTGTATATTTTGTGGTTTGATTATTATATGATGGGAAGATTTTCTTTTCTGGTCTATTCTATTTGGTGTTCTGTAGGCCTCCTGTATGTTTATATGCATCTCCTCCTTTAAATTGGGGAAATTTTCTTTTATAATTTTGTTGAAGATATTTTCTGGGCCTTGGAGTCAGGCGTCTTCTCTTTCCTAAATGTCTGTTATCCTCAGGTTTTGTCTTTTCATGGTGTCATTGATTTCTTGGATGTATTGTTTCATGAATTTTTTAGATTTAGCATTCTCTTAGTTGGTTGCTTCAAGATCTACAATTGTATCTTCAAGTCCAGAGATTCGTTCCTCCATTTCTTGGATTCTGTTATAGAAGCTCACCACTATGTTGCTTGCTTTCTTCTCTAAGATCTCCCATTCCTGTCTTTTTTTCTGTGTGTGCCTTTATCATTATTTCCATTTTCATCTTCAGATCTTGAACTGTTTTATTGACGTCATTCATCTGATTGTATTATCCTGAATTTCTTCCAGTGCCTCTCTTTATGCCTTCTTTATGTCTTCAACCTATTTGACTGTATCCTCCTGCATTTGTTTATGGCTTTTATTCATTTCTTCCACTATCATCTTCATTACTAATTATTTGATGTCATTTTCCTGTATTTAGTTTGTGTTTGAGTTCTTGGGGTTGCTTTCTTTTGTATACCTGAAGATGCTGAGTTGTTTTGGTTTTTGTTGTTTGCATTCTTACGCTGACCCTTAGTCATCTTGTTGTCTCTGATGTTGGGAGGTAGCTCTGGCGTCCTTCACTGGTCTAGTGTTCTCCAGTTCTTGCAGTCTGTGGCTCCCTGTCAGGTCCCTGGTCTCCATGAGGTAGATCAGATATAGTGCATGATAGATGCCGCCATCTTGGAATTCTGATTTTCTTTTTCTTTAATTAAAAAAAAATGTGTGGTGTTGTGGATTGAACTCAGGGTCTGGGGTCTGCTGGGAAAGCACTCTATCACTGAGCTGCAGCCTCAGCAATTTTCACTTTTTAGTTTGAGAGTCTCATTAAATTGCCTGTGCTGGCCTTGGACTTGCTGTAAAGTATTGGGAGGCCCTAAACCTGTGATCCTCCTTCTTCAGCTTCCTGAGGGTAGCTGCAATTCTAGCTCCATGCCTGCAGGTATGGCTCCATCTTGATCATTTTCAGCTTCAACTATAAAAGCTTTAAGTTTTATGTGCTCTACTGATTAAAATAGCTGGATTTTGAAAATTTCTCTTATTGTGTTCTTTATCTTTGTTTGTTTTGAGACAGGATCTTGTATGTAGCCCAGGCTAGGCTTAGCTTCACAGAGATCTTCCATCCCCAGTCTCCTTAGTGCTGGGATTATATGGATGCCCCTATTTAAGTTTTTGCAGCTGCCCCTCCCCTTATCCTCCAGCATCTCCAAGTTACTGAGGTTTCCTTTCTTCTTCTGGGGTGAAAGTTGTGTTATCCATATCTCTGTTTTCAATAAGTGACTTTATAGCTGATCAAACACTTACTAAAGAGTAATTCAGAACAGTGAATGCAAATCAGTGCATCCCCTACCCTGTCCATAGCCAGGCATTTGACTCCACTTTGCTTTTGTGATGTTAACATTGTGTCAACATGGTTTAAACAGTTAAACAATGCCATGATTCTTGTGGTGATGCTTACTAGGCAACAGCAGCCTGACTTCTGCGGATTCTGATTTCTGGCTATGGAAGCAATTCTAGCTTGCTACCACTAGGTTCTGCATACTACTAAATGATGTGTTTATGTGGCTGTGTCATATAAATCATACAAAGGCTAACCTTAGGAATTAAGGCAGCACCTGCTAGTCACTCAGTTAAAAAATCAGTGTCATAACTGCATAATATGTAGCAAGCAATGATAATAAATACAATGTCTGCAGAAACCAGACAGATGTGGCCAAAGCACCATTTAACAGCAGCTAGGCGTTGTTATTAACTAGAGAAAAGATATTAGTAAGGTGTTAGAGAAAAGAAGAGACAGCTTAAGAAACCAAGGAACTCATTCAGAGAGGCAAAGAAATTAACAAATGAATAAAAACAGTAGCATTGATTAAAAAAAATAAACACGTGGTGGTGCACACCTTTAATCCCAGCACTCGGGAGGCAGAGGCAGGTGGATCACTGTGAGTTTGAGGCCAGCTTGGTCTACAAAGTGAGTCCAGAATAGCCAAGGCTACACAGAGAAGCCCTATCTCAAAAAACAAAAAAGTAAACAAACAAAAAAAATCTGTGAAAGGCTCAAACTTTATGATACTGAGAAATAACTGGGTAAAATCAAACATTTAATCCTCTTGAAGCATCTCCTAAAGATATTTTATAAATATAGTTTCAAAAATAATTTTCAGTGAAGAGAGACATGGGTATGATCTGAACTGATGTGAGTGACACTTCCCCACAAACTTTCCTGATATAACACACAGACGTGCCACACAGTTTTTATCACTATTGCTCTGTAGTACACCTTGAAATCTGGGGTGGAAATACTTTTAGAAGGTCTTTTGTTATATAGGATTGTTTTAGCAATTCTGGGTTTTTTGTTTGTCTTCCCATATGAAATTTAGAATTCTTCTTTCAAGGTCTGTAAAGAATTTTGTTGGTATTTTAATGGGAATTGCATTGAATCTGTAGATTGCTTTTGGCGAGATGGCCATTTTTACTATGCTAATCCTACCAATCCATGGATATGAGATCTCTCCATCTTCTGATATCTTCATCTTTTTCTTTCTTTAGAGACTTGATGTTCTTGTCATACAAGTCTTTCATTTGCTTGGCTACAGTTAACCAAGATACTTTATATTACTTGTGGCTATTGTGAAGGGTGTTGTTTCCCTGATTTCTTTCTCAGCCCATTTGTCATTTGTGTACAGGAGGCTACTGATTTTTAAAAATTTTGTGTCTAGCCACTTTCTTGAAGGTATTTATCAGCTGTAGGAGTTCTAGAATTGTTGGACTCACTTATGTATGATATGACATCATCTACAAATAGAGAGACTTTAACTTCTTGCTAATTTGTACCTCCTTTGTCTCCTTTAGTTGTATTATTGTCCTGGCTAGGACTTCAAGTACTTTATAGAAGATATACAGAATAGGTGGGCAGCCTTGTCTTGTCCCTGATTTCAGTGGGATTGTTTTACATTTCTCTCCATTTAATTTGATGTTGGCTATTAGCTTGCTGTATATAACCTTTATTATGTTTAGGTATGGACCTTGTATCACTGGTCTCTCCAAGACTTTCATCATGAAGGGACATTGTATTTTGTCAAAGACTTTTTCTTGTATCTAATGAGATGATTCTGTGGTTTTTTTTCCTTTTAGTGTGTTTATATGGTAGATCACATCGATAGATTTTCATATATTGAACCACGCCTGCATGCCTGGGATAAATCCTACTTGATCATGGTGGATGATATTTTTGATGTTTTTCTTGGATTTTGTTTCTGAGTATTTTGTTGAGTATTTTTTGCAGCAATGTTCATAAGGAAAATTGGCCTGAAATTCTCTTTCTTTGTTCGATCTTTATGTGATTTAGGTGTCAGGATGACTAGAAAATATCATCCTGAGTTGAGGTAACCCAGACTCAGAAAGATACACATGGTATGTACTCCCTTATAAACAGATTTTGTGATATAGTACAGCATAACCATGCTACAGTTCACAGACCCAAAGAAGATAAGTAACAAGGAGGACCCAAGGGAGGATGCTTAAATCTCACTCAGAAGGGGCAAATAGAATACACAGCAGAAGTAGATGGAAAGAGGGAAGAAGGTAGGAGAGGGAGTGTAGAGAGAAATAAGGGTGGAAACCTCACCTGGGGAGAGCAGGGGCCGGAGGGACAGAGGGCTAGCCGAGAAGAGAAACCATGGGCAAAGGCAACTCGGTGACAAGCTGGAGACCTACAACAGAGTGGGCTATTGGAAGGATATAGGGGCAACTCTAGCTAAGACTCCTTGTATTATGGGTCATGAAGACTGAAGAGGCCACCCTCTAACTAGACAGGACCCCTAGTGGAGGAAGGGGAACACTAACCCACCCACAAAAAGTTTGACCCAAAATTTACCGTGCCTACAAGATGTGCAGGGATAAAAATAGGGCAGAGATTGAGGGAATGTCCAACAAATGCCTGGCCCAACCTGAGACCCACCCCATAGTAGAGAACCAACTCCTGACACTATTAATGATACTCTGCTAAGCTTGCAGATGGGAGCCTAAAAAGAGATGTTCTCTGAGAGGCTCCACCCATCACCAGACCAAAACAGTTGCTGAGACTCAAGGCCAATTGAGTGGAGTGCAAGGAGTCTGGTGAGGTGGGAGGAAGGACAGAAGGACCCTGAGGGGAAGGAACACCACAAGAAGACCAACAGAGCCAACTAACCAGGGCCCAGGGGCCTTTCAGTGACTGAAGCACCAACCAAGACCATATATTAACTGTACCTAGCCCCCCACAGATGTAGCAGATGGGCAGCTCAGGCTTCATGTGGGTCTCCTTGTAATGGGAGCAAGAGGTTGTCTCTGACATGGTCTCTGTTGCCTGCATTTTGATCACTTCTCCCCCCCCCCCCCATCGGGGCTGCCTCACTAGGCCACAGAGGAAGAGGCTGTGCTCAGTCCTGATGTGACTTGATGTACTGGGATGGGTGGGTGGGTGGGAGAATCCATTTTTCTGAGGAGTAAGGGAGGGAGGGGAGAAGAGGAAGGGAGGATGGGACCAGGAGGAGAGGAGGGGGCTATGATTGGGATGTAGAGTGAATAAATAAACAAACAAATAAATAAACACACACAGAGAAGTGCTGAGGTGTGCATTAGAGATGAGAACCAATGCACTATAACAAATAAACACAGAATTCTTGACCCAGAACTAAAGAAAGAGGAGTCCATAGAGAGCAGGGGGTAAAATTCAGTAGTCATCTGAGAGTCCCACTTCTTTATGAAGCTACTGACATCTCCTGTCACTTGTTTTATGTTTCAAATTTGAAGTGGTACCTAAACTCCACAACCATGTTTTTGTTTTATTGATTTTTGGTTTTGTTTTGGTTTGGTTTGGTTAGGTTGTTGTTTGGTTTTTGAGACAAGGCCTTACACAAGCTCAGGATATAGCCAGGATGTAGCCAAGAATAACCTTGAACGTCTACATCTCCTGTCCCTGCGTCCTGCACACCAGGATCGCAGGTGTGGGTGACCACACTGGGTTTCTGTGGTGCTGAGGATTGGACCAGGGCTTCCTCACTCTACCACCTGAGCAATAGATGGGCCCTCTGTGAGTGTTACTAGCCACTCCAGTTTTTTATTGGCTTTGATTCTCTACTTTTTCTTCTAATCTACAATTTAAAAAATTAGTTTTCATTTCTTATTCAATTTTTAAAAGGTGTGGGTGGGTGGGTGGGTGGGTGTGCGCGCAGGCACGCACGCACGCACGCACACCTTTATAAGCTTATATACACAATGGGAATGCAGGTGCCTCAGAGGCCAGAGAGAGCATTTGATACCCTGGAACTGGAGCCATTCAGTATGGGTGCTGGGAACTAAGCCCAGGTCCTCTGCATGAGCAGCCACCTTCACAGCTGAGCTCTCTCTCTCTCCAGCACCATGTTAGTGTTTCAACCTGGGCCTCTTGCAGACTAAAAAAAAAATGTTTTTCTGTTTCTTTTCCATATGATAGCTTGGCTGGCTTGGAATTCTTAGGGCAAAAATCTTTTTTAACATCTCTGAAAATATGATCTGATTGTCACAAGGCTTCTGTGTGTGTGTGTGTGTGTGTAGCAGAGGAGAATCTGATGTCATCTGGATCTCTTTTCTCTTTGCCTAAGATGCTTACATAATTTTTCTTTTACTTAAATTAAAAACACAGCCTTCAAGCCACGCTGCCCTTGGTCCAAGTCCAGACTCCTCTACTCACAGGCTGTGTCCCTTTGTGAAGCTCACTTCCCTGCTCTCCTGGCTGCCACACGCGTGATGTATATACTGGCTGCATAGGGACAGTATGAGGCCCAGCTTGAATTAATGTGTGCACAGTGCTTAGAAGCAGAACCAAGCCCACAGCAAGGACTACACAGGGATTTCTACTTTAATATTATTTTATCATTGTAATCACTATTACTAAATATTTAGGTCCTATATTGCTATTGATTGTATTTCTCCTATAAGTAGTCATGGTTTCCAGCACCTTTCATGGAATTTCCCATAGTTCCCTGTAAGCATATCACCTCCCAAATTGGCTTTCTCTTTTTGCTTTTGGGACACATGACAGATGGCTGTCTCTGGACTTGGTGTGATAAGTATTTTTGTGAGATCTTTGTTCTCCGGGGCTTCTGCTATCTGGATATCATAAGACTGCGATTTGTACCACCCCAATCTGTGCTCTGAGAGCCCTTCCCTCAGCCTGGTTTTGACTCCAGGAGTGCCCTCTCTCTGATCCTGTTGAAGCTTTCCCACACACCTCAGGCACACTGTGACAGCCATGTTGCCATTCTCAGGTTGGTTGGGTCTTCACTCTGGTTTCATCTTCATCTTTTAGAAATGACTCTGCTTATGGTACGTCAGCTTGAAGCATCTCTAGTCCCCAGCACAGACACAGACTTCTACTTGTCACTACTAAGAGGGACCCAGAAGGCTGAGGGCTCAAGGAGCCCTTTCAATCTGGAGCTGGCCTTTTTGCTTGTTTGAGACACAGTCTCAAATGGTCTAGGTTGGCTTTGAACTCCACATGTAGCTGAGGGTGGTCTCCTGCCTCTACCTCCCAAGGGCTGGGATTGCACATATGGACGAGCATGTCCAGTTTACATGGTGCTGGGTCTCAAACCCAAGGCTTCGTGCATGCCAGTCAAGCATTCTGTGAGCCAAGCTGCATCCCTGCTCTTGCATCAACTTTATTATCATGGTTCACCACCTGGAACTGTGGGGTTTCTTCAGAGTGGAACCCAGATTTTAAATCTAGCCTTCTTCCTCGGTCTGTGGTTTGTTCCTCTTCATTCTTCTACATTGCTGTGCATTAGATGTTTTCTCTCCAAGGTAGGGTACCCCTTTGTCCAAAAGGACAGGATCTTGTCCCTTCTAGTCAGTCCCTAATACTGTAACCCTTCCAATAGTGCATGCCTTGGGGATATATCTAAATCACACGAGATGCTGACATATTTAATTTTCTTACATTGTGAAGCCAATGATACACAGATGCCTTCAGGCTGTTTATTTAGGAGGTGGTTCCTCAGAGCAACAAAGAAAAACGAGTTAGAGACAGCTACTCGTCAGTCCAGCGAGTCAGACTCAATCCTGCTACAGCCAGCTGCCTGCCATTTCTAGGGCACTGGTGCTCAACAGTGCTGAGGAGAGCTGTCACAGACCTATGAGAGACAGTAGAGCCTCAGCACACTGAGGACCTCAGCCTGCTTCTCCCAACGCTCAGGGAGTCTGTGTCAGGTGGAGAGGTCAGGTGCAAGAGCTTTGATGTTTGGCCAGTAACTTGGATATTTTTTGTAGAATCTTTGTCCCCTTGCATTTATAGAATTAGAAGGATCCACTGATAGCTCTACTACAGGAAGAGTACCAGCCTGGTTGGTGTTTAACCTTTGCAGTCTCTTTGCATTCACTTTCTTTATCTACTGTTGAAGGCAAGAGGTGCTGGGTTTCTAGTTAGACCCTCCAGCAGAGTTTTAGGAGGAAAAAAAAAGACCCAACTTATCTAACTAAACACTAATTTAAAGAGAAACCCAAAGGGGGAAAACTGTGCAAAAATGCAGAATTTGGAGAGATGCGTGTGAATGCTTAACTGGAGGGAAGTGAGCTTCATCTTGCTCTAGAATCTCTTGGAGGTGAAGTCGTCCACACAATCAGGGTGGAATGGCTCAAGGTTTTGAAGGGTCATTTTTGGAATCCTTCTGGAGTAAGCTCATAGCTGGTGTTGTGGGGGCAGCATCCTTCCGGTGCGGCCTTTCTGGGACACTGCATCATCAAGAAAGCTTTTCTGACAGTTGGTGGGGCCCTCTCTCCTACAGCAGCCACAGAGCAAGTGCTTAGAAAAAGAATCATAAATGACAAATTGCTTCTGTGGCTGCCTTGACGTCCTTGCTTAGTGCAGCCCAGGTGTGTTGTGGCCGAATAGTTGGTCCAGAGTCCGGGCTGGGGAGAAAATCATTATGAAGAGCTATTGATTAGGTGTCCACAGTTGCTGAAGCTTGGCGGCGGAAACTTCTGGAGCCGCATTTATGAAAGGGCGTGGGGTCATGGAGAAGGGCAAGGATGTGAGGAAGTGAGGGGGTGATTTGTTTAAAGGACAATGGTGTGTGAAGGCAGGTCGACCTGGGCTCAACTCCTCCTGCACTGCTGGGGCAGGCCTCCATGCGTCCACTGGGTGCATCTTTCGCCTTCTTGCAGACAGAAGAAGCATCTGCAGATGCTGTATCTTTCCTGGGAAATCTTTCTTTGACTCTCAGTATTTTCTATTTTTATATTGTGTGTATGTGTCTGTTGTGTGATCATGTAGAGACAAGTACATATGTTTGCACATGCATGCAAAGGCCAGAGGACAACCTTGGAGGTTATTCCTTGGGTGCCACCTACTTGTTTTGTTTGTTTCCTTGTGTTTTTTAAAAAATATATATTCTTATCTCATACAATATGTCCCAACTATAGTTTTCCTTCTCTTCACTCCTACATCCCTCTCTCCCCCAGATCCACACATCCCCTGCTTCCTTTTCAGAAAAGAGCAAGGCCTCCAAAAGACAACAGCCAACCAGGAGAAAACAACAAACAACAAAGCAACCCAAAATGTCTCATATTGAGGCTGTGCAAGGCAACCCGATAGGAGGAAAAGAGTCTCAAGAGCAAGAAAGAGAGCCAGAGACACACCCACCCCCACTGGGAGGAATCCCACAAAAACACCAAGCTAACCGCCGTAATATATATGCAGAGGACCTGGTGCAAGCAAACCCGTGCGGGCCCCAAGCTTGCCATTTCAGTCTTTGTGAGGTCGCGTGAGCTTTGCTTAGCTGATTTGATGGACCTGGTTTTCCCTCCATCCCATCTCAGTTCTATTATCTTTCCTCCTCCTCTTCTGCAGGATGTCTGACCTCTGACGGGGGGGGGGCGGGGGGACCCAATGGGGACCTCCAATTTAGACTCTCAGCACAATGTCTGGCTATGGGTCTCTGCACACACTCCTTCTGCCATCAGAGGAAGCATCTCTGATAATGACAGCATCAATCTATGAGTATAGCAGAATATCATTAGGAATCATAGGGAGACAAAGTCTTTTATTGGCCTGGAACTAAATGACTAGCTTAGGCTAGCTGGCTAACCTGAGGACCCACCTGTTTCCACCTCTGTTGCACTGGGATTATAAGTATGAGCGACCGCATCTGGATTTCCTGCATGTGTTCTGGAGAGCCAACTCAGGTCTTTGTGCTTGAAAGACAAGCACTTTATCAATTAATCTCTCCCCAGTCTTGTGTTCCTTTTTGTTTGCACGGGCGGGGAGGCATGTGTGCATGTGTATTCTCATGTGTGTAAGTGTGCATGTGGGTGCAGTACTGTGAGCATGTGGATGTGAGGTGTTGATGTTGAGGGTCTTCCTGCTCGCTTTTCACCTAACAGACTGAGGAAGGGTCTCTCACTTGAACCCAGAGCTTGCTCTAATTTGACTAGTCTAGCTAGCCAACTTGATCTGGGGATCGCCAATCTCCACCCGCCCCGAGTTCTGGGATTACAGGGAGGCTGTCATGTCCTCTAGCATTTATGTGGGTTCCGGGAATATCCTTAATGCCTCACTTGCGTCAAGCCATTTCAGCCCTGGCTCATGCTGCCTTTTCTTACCCAGCCTCAAAGATCCAGTCTGTACTGCTCAGCTGAACTCAGCCTGCAGAACACAAACAACTGTTGCTTCCTCAGCTATAAACTGCACCAACCAGTGATTAACATGGTACATCCCTCGTAGCCTTTGGCAAACCTGTGTAAGACATGCCTCACTGTACTGAGATTCCTCAAACACCTGTGTGTGCCTGTGAATGGAAGTGCATCCTTGTCCGTGTTTCTGTCTCCCACGAGCCTCACGAAGTATCTGGGCTCATAATAAGATTAATAAATGCTTGTTGAATGAATGCACGAGATCAGGGCTGAGAAAAACTCGTGGACACCACTGAAGGCCCTTTGGACTGTTGGCTCCTGGTTGCAAATTTGCAGAGAGAGAGAGAGAGAGAGAGAGAGAGAGAGAGAGAGAGAGAGAGAGAGAGAGAGAGAAGAGAGAGAGAGAGAGTGGAGCTATGCTCAGGAAACCCGGAAGGAGCTCTTGGCGAGAACAAAAGTGTAAAGAGTGAAGGAGAGGGCATAACAATGTTCCTTCCTGCCTGGAGCTTTGAAATGGTTGTAATTTGGAATGATCTGTCAATCACTCTTGATAAATTAAATCATACCTTTAAGCAGCACTTCTTAATGTGTTTTCTTCTTGGCACAAAAGCTGAAGTATAGGTAACTTCTGTGACTTGTGGGGACTTTCTTTCCTTGGTAGCTGTAAGCTCATGCATTTTCTCAGTGCAAGGCAGCAGACTGTATTTTCTCTTAAGAAGACACATAATCTCCTCCCATTTTCAGCTGTGATTCTGGTACACCGCCTCTTCTCTCACCGTCCCCACTCTTGCTGGCCTCTTGCTCTCATTTTTTGTTGTTGTTGTTCAAAAGCTTTTCTGAGAATGTGATGGAAACTAGCCCCACCCCTCAAGTTCCCAGATCCACGAACACCACAGTTTTCCCAGAGATCATCTGATTTCAGTGGGTACGTCAAGGTCATGTAATATGGATGTGATCTTTAATAAAGAAGAATTAGGCTTTCTCACTTCAACTTGCGTATGTGAAAATAAATGATAATTTTTCTGGGCAAATATATAAACTTGAAATTGGGCAACCTAAGACAAAAACTAGCTTTAACGTGGGAAAGAAATTTTAATAATGCCATAGTTGTGCTGTGCAGCTTACACGGTCTTTGACAGCCATGGACGTTGATTTGGATGGGTACCCAGCCACAAAGGTAAACTGAAGCAGATGAAGCAGAAATGTTCATACGCTATGGGCAGCTTTACACAATAAGGCTTGCCTGAAGTCAGAGGTAACATAATTTTCCTCTGCTCCTCCAGTGAAGTTCATATCCCATCATGCTCTTGGACTTTCTCACCGGGAAGGCCAAGCTCATCTGCATACCCTGTGCCTGGCTGAGAACCTTCATTACTTCAGAGGCATCACTTGCTTTTTGAAATTCACCACAAGAAGAAGCTTACAAAATCTGGTGGTCAGGTTGCACATAAGAAGAGAAAATGGTCCCGCTGGAAGATGGAAGTAGTTCATCTAGCAGCATGCTAGAGTGCAAGGCATAGAGATAATTTTCCCATGATCCATCACCAATAGGAGAAAATAAGCTGCTCCTAGCAAAGAGGACACATTTTACAGCATCTCACAGCGGCCCTGTTGACTGTTCTCCTCTGCTAGGAGCCACAAGCCAGCTCACCAGCCGCGTGGGCTTTGGAAATATGCTGTCTGTCTTTTCTACAGTGAAGTTGATTTGATCTAGAAAGGATCAAAATTTTATCTTTTTCCTGAAAAACATGGTAGTTTCACACAAGAGTACTCATACTAGTGCCTGCCCCTCACCAGGTAACTATCTGGTATTTGAGTTACACCATCGGTGCTGCAACACAAATCACATGATCACCGTTTGTTCTGTCTGAAAAACAGCAAGATATGGAGTTGCAGGATGGGGCATTTTCCTTGCTTTGCTCCCTTTATTCCTTGCTGTGCCCTGTTTCTTCCTTTTTTGTTTTTGTTTTTCAACACAGGGTTTCTCTGTGTAGACGTGGCTGTCCTGGACTCACTTTGTAGACCAGGCTGGCCTCAAACTCACAGAGATCCCCCTGCCTCTGCCTCTCAAGTGCTGGGATTAAAGGTGTGCACCACCACATTCGGCCTCCGTTCCTCCCTTTTGTGATGGGGATGTGTGACGTTGTACACTGAAAGCATGTAAATTGTTGTTCTTGTTATTTATTTTCTAGATGCTCACAGTTAAGAGATTGCTTTGAGTCTGAAAGGAGATTCTGGACTTTTAAAAATGCTAAAACTGTTTAGACAATGAAGACTTTTGAAGTTATGAGCTGGCCATGAGGGGGGGGATGGGCGGGGGGATGGGGGGGATGGGTGGGGCGGGGGGATGGGCGGGGGATGTAATGGTAAAGTAACATGTTTGGGTGTGAGATTGATGAGGTGGAGACTTGTGATGGTTAATTTCAGTCGCCAAAGTGACTGGACTGAGAAACACTTACTGCATTCGTGGTGGATACCTCTGGGCGTGTCTGTGATGGTGTCTCCGGAGAGAATTGACTGAGGTGGGAGCGCCCAGCATGAATGTTAATGCCACCCTAGGCTGGGACGCTAGGCTGAATAAAAGGGGAGAAAAGAGAAAGCAATCTAAGGGCTGGCCTTCCCCTTTCTCTGCTTCCTGGCTGGTGCCATGAGCCAAGTGGCTCCCACCAGCATGCCTTCCCCATCCTGGTGGGCTGTGGTCCTCTGAGCAGTAAGTCAAAATGAGCCATCCATTGCCTAAAGAGGGCTAATACAGAAAACATGTCTAATGTTGGTCAGAAGCTTTCCTAATTTCATCGGTCACTAAGGCTTCTTTCAGTGACATCCTGCTGAGTTTCATTTGCCTGTTGTCTCTGTCTTGGACTGAGGATGTAGCTCAGTGGGACAGTGCAAGTTCCTGAGTTCAAAGCTCAGCACCCAACAAATAAACTTTCTGTTTGTTGCTCACTTTAGTGAAGGTTACTTAAGGACAGAATTCTATTCTTTTGCCTTCTAGACTTTACTGAAAGTTTGTACCCCTGGCTCCATATCTTGCCCCAGACTCTAGTTAGCCACCATTCCCCTTATTTATTTTTTGATCAGGACTCATGTTGCTTCCACATTCTAGAGATTAATGTCTTTTGTCACTTCGGAAACATTCTCAGCCACCATTTCTGAATGCTTCTTTTCCATTCTACACCCTCCTTATAGGGCCTCCTGTTAGACACAAGTTGTACCTTCTGATCTATTTCTCCCATCTCTGGTCACTTCTTCTTCTTCTTTTTTATTCCTTCAACTTCTCTTTGCTGACCTATAGAAAACTTCTTCTGTGTTTCTTCATGTGCTCAGGATACCACTGACAAGAGAAAAGGCCGGTCCGGAAGGACTGAGATGGGCCAGGGTTACCTGTTTTCCCATGATGCTTTTCTACGTGCTTCAATTTCTTTGAGCTCCTTCAATTATGTTAAGCAATTTCTGTGTAAATTGTTCTTATTGGCTTTGTCCTTTCAAAAGTGCTTTCTTGTATGGAGTCTTGGGAAGCTTGTGCCCTTTTTGCCATACGCCCTTACTGTCTATTATGGTGAATTATTTTTGGTGTGTTTTAATATATATATATATATTTTTTTTTAACATTTTGAGTTTGTTTTAGCTGTGGTTGCTTTTGCCTTAATGATGCCATGCTGACTCGGGTGTGGAAGCCAGAGTGGCTTTGCATTTCTCCCTGCTGTACTGAGACACACGTTTGTTTTCCCTTCCTCTCTCTGTTCATTTCTCTTCCCTCTTTTGAGACAGGGTCTTGATATGGAACCCAATCTGGGTTTCAACCTTTCCTGTAATCAAGACTAGCTTCAAGCTTGAGAGGCTCATGACCCAGTCTCCTGAGCATTAGGACTGTAGGCATGCTGTTCGCGCCTGGCTAATTGTGCTCCTTTCTTGCTTTACGATTCATGCACCATATGTGTGACCTCTGGGCTTTATTTTATTGCCTAAGGCTTTTCCCTTTGATCTCAGAGTTCCTTATCATTTCCCAGGTTGTTGGGGAAGAGTTTCTCTAGTTTTCCTCTTATAGAGCTATAACTGGCATAAGTTTCCTAGCTGTACACTGGGTCTCAGTTCCAGATAAGACTTCATGTGCACACGGGACCACACCATCTGTCCCTCTGCAGCATTATAATTCTACCTACAAAGGCCTGCGCTTGTCCTAGCTGAAATTCACGTGAAAACTCATTTGTCAGTGTGAGAGTAACGGGAGGTAGAACCTTTTGGAGGTGGTTCAGCATGTGAAAGGGATTAAGCCCCTTCTGCAGGCCTGGGTGAGTGACCACTGAGTGGACCGCTACAAAGCAAAGACAGTCTGTGTTCTTCTCCTGCCTGCCTCTGTTAGGATGCAGCAGGGTACCCTGGCTAAATGGAGCTGATCTGTCTTGAAACTTCAACTCTCAGACTTGTGACTGAGTCTTTATAGATGAACTAACCTCAAGTATTCTGTAATGGCAACAAAAAAAAAGTAACAGGGCCTATATAAAGACTATCTATGTAGGGTATAGTGGCAGAATTCCAACTACAAATGTTCTCATTATTTTGAGTGTTCAAGAATTTCTTTTCCTTTTTTTTGTGAATTTATATATGTATTTTTCCTGTGATATTTTATTTGTCATTTCTATAATCCTTGAATTATAACAACCTACTTTTTTTTTGATACCGGGCTTCTTTGTGTAGCCTTGGCTGTCCTGTAGTCACTCTGTAGACCAGGCTGGCCTCAAACTCATAGATCTGCCTGCCTCTGCCTGCCAAGTGCTGGGATTAAAGTCATGCGCCACCACCACCTGGCATAATGTACTCACTTAGAAAGACATTAATCCCTTTCGGGGACTCAATCTCCCCACCCCTAGTACCATCATTTAAAAATCAAAGATCAACCAGAGGAAACAGCACTGCAGCCATAGCTTGATTCACTGGATGGAGTTACAGTGTTACCAGAAGGAATGAGAGTGTGGCATGGGCTTATGCGAGATTACCTGAGATTGAGATCCAACACAGAACGTGACGTTTTATAAAAGTTGTTATAAATGTCAATCTCTTTCCTTTCAGTCCATGGAAATAGCTAGGGTTATGTTTCTGGGGCCTTTATACTTCTCTTTATTGATGGTAACTTGTGTTTTGTGGCACAATAGACAATTTAGCAAGATAGTAAATGTAAGTTGCAGCTTTTAGTGAAGTTCCAGTCTTTGCAATTTGAGTTTTGGTTTCCTTAACAAAAGATTCTTATAGTCTAATGTCATTCCCAGTGTACAGACAGGAGTTGGCCTTTTAGATGGTTGCTGTGCTGGACCAGTTAACACTTAGGCATCATCTTGATCTATGTATAATGATATTACCAGCAGGGCTCACTGCGAGCCCTGTGTGTGGCCTCATCTTTCATGTCCCCCTGTTTTATAATTTGGTTACTTTGTTTCTTCCTGTAAATTCCCTGAGGGCCGGGACCAAGTCAGATAACTTGCCTTGTAATCACCCATGCTATCAAGCACACAGTAGGCACACTAACAATCTATATACCAGAGATATTAAATTGACCATGGTCTGGGATGTTGTTTCATACCCGCTTAGCAGGCAGAGGGTTAGAGAACTGACATGCAGTGCTGATGAGATGGATGCATTGTCTTAACTAGGCTATCACATCTCAGAGTTCTCCTCTTGGCTGGGCAACCCGAGGCATCTGTAATGCCTGATCTTGTTTGTCTACTTGACAACTTCTGAAATCAACTAAAACCAAGCATCTGGGCTGGATCATTACTTGCCTGGATCATCTGAGGTGGGAGCATCCACCCTGAGTCTAGGATACATCTTCCAGTGGTCCACATTAAAGGACATGGAAAAAGGAAGTGTTTGCGTTTTGCCTCCTTGCCCTTACTCTTTCTAGTAAGCTCAGCTATCCTGCTGCTGAGGCATGCCACCTCACGGACTGAACAACTATAGCATTCTTGTCCTTGCCATTGAGAGACAGCCATTGCTGGACTAGCAGGACCACAGTGTAGCCAGGCCTTTTGACTACTTTATTTGGGTTCCTGTATCTACCATTCTTCTCTACCCCAATCCCTTCTAGTCCCCCAACACTAGGTGGGCAAGACAGAAGGCTAAAGGGGAAAGGGGGCATAGACCTCTTTAGACTGCTTCCTGTTGATTAGGGATGTCAATTTCCTTGGAGCAAATCCAGTCTTTGTCATCAGAATACCAGCAATCCAACAATCCAGCAATCCAGCAAACCAATAATCCAGCAATGTAGCAATGCAGCAATCCTGCAATCCAGCAATCCAGCATTCCAGCAATCCAGCAACAGCAAATGCAGCAGCAGCAGGCAGCAGTTGCCACTGTAGGTGTTCTCTGGGGCTCTCAAAATTATACCCTCTCAAGAGTCCCCAGAATTCCAAACATAAACTATCCGCAGCTGACAAAATCACACCCCTCCTAGAGATGAGATAAATCATAGTTAGTGGCTGTGAAACAGCCCCATATCCCACACCTGGGATTAAAATAAAAACATATTCACATGTGAATGTTTAAAGAAACCAACATTCTCACCACACTACAGCCTGTAAATTATTTTAATAAGTGTCCTTTTAGCCTCCACCACCCCCACACATGCACACACTATAGGTTCTGCTCCTCTAGAGATCCCTGACTAATAATACAGCATCCTCACAAGGCTTCCTAAGAGTACATGGACAAAGACAACCATTGTAGGGTAGTCATGATAAAGGGAGAGGATATTGTGGATCATCTTGATGCTCATTTCTGGCAATCGGTGGGCAAAACACAGCCCTGAATTCTCGGGAGCTCCTAGAACTGGTAGGCTAGAGCACACAGAACAAGGAAAGACTGTAAAAGCACAGCAGTGAGTTTAAAAATGTAAGTAAGGGAGAGCTTTAGCACAATAATACTTATGTAGATTTTTTTGAACCCACATGCAGAACAATATACATATTGCAAGAAGAGATCCGGCCAAAAGATAAACATTAAATATGTGAGAATAGATTCCCTGTGGGAGAGGGGGAGGACATAGACAACACATTAATAAATAAACACAGAAGAGAGATGCTGAGAAAAGACCAATGTTGATGACAAGCCAGAGTCAGGAAGATAGTTAACTTCAAACACACGATGCCGAAAAACTAAGGAGAAGGAGGCCAGGTATGGGGGTGCACACCAGTGGTTCAATGCCTGGAAGACTGAGGCAGGAGGCCAAGATTTTGAGGCCAGACTGAGCTGCACCACCACAAAATAATAATAATAATAATAATCATCGTCATCATCATCATCATCATCATCATCATCACCATCACCATCATCATCATCATCAAAAGGAACAACAACAGGTAACAGTAACATAAAAGGAGGAAGAGACTTTACCTAGTTGTGCGCATACAGCCTTAAGTACTTTCTTATTAATTAGCATCATATTCATGGCTAGTTGGCTACAGCCAGATGTAACAGATTGTGATTTTGGGGGCCAGATGCAGATGAGCACCTTCTATTCATTGGTTATTTGATCTTGGCTGCCAGATCACTTCATCTTCTGGGCCCCAGTTTCCTCATTTCTAAAGGGCCAAGACCCACGAGGATTGTTACAGGAGTGAAATGGGGAAATACAAATTTTGTGCAGGACTGTGGTGAGTGTAACAGTCCACAAGCATGGCTGTCCTCTCCTTGGTTGTATTGCCCGTGGTTTCAGACCATAGTGTTCAGTCAAGATTTCTTGAGTGGAAATTTGCTGATTTTTTCACCATAAACCGGTGCAAAAGGTGCTGTTGTTGGCTCTAGTTTTAAATAATAAAAAAAAGAACATTCACGGAGGATTTTTCTGAAGCACCAAGGTTGTTTCTGAGTGCCCGTGAATACCTTTAAGGACTTGTTGCTTTTAGCTCAGGCCTCCGCCATCACCTCCCAGCAGTTTTTCTGCCTCCCTTCTAGACTTCTCACTCGACTCCCCCTCTCAGGGAGAAGTCCCCTCAGTACTCAAGTTGATTTCTCTCTTGCTTTTGTTCTCTGCTGTCTGTTAGAGAGACCATGGCTTACACCGGGCTGTGTGATTATTCCCACGCCTGCTGTCAGTGAAGAAACCCTGACATCGTAGCATGGACGGTGGTGATTTTCTGAGGCCTTTAGATTGATTGCATTCATCTTAACAGCGGGTTATACACAGTATAAAATTATCCAGCTGTTCCCTGAAATCTCCCATTCAACCTGTGAGAGTCTTTAAAAGCTTTCACGTTTTGAACGTTTTCAATACCAGCAGATTTGGACAATGCAACTGCCTCACCACATTTAGAGCCTTGCTTTTCTCATCTAGGAAACGGGAATGATCTTTAGCATGGTGTATTTAAACACCCAGAGGGCAGGAGAGCAGGTAATGGTTTTAAATAACTGGGTTTGCACGTGTAGCCACATACGGGCAGAATTGGCTCTCCCACCTTCTAGGGAAGACTTCCTCTTTGCTACTCCTGTTCTTACCTCTGATAGAATCCAGCCAATCTTCTCTTTAAAAATCAGCCATCCCCATCAGAATCTGCGAGCATAAATTACAGAAACGCACTGCTTGTGGATCATTTTAATTTCCAATTTGGCAGGATCTAGCATCACCTAGGGGACCAGCCCCTTGGTGTGTCTTTGAATGATTTCCTAGGGTTTGATTTGGTGCCCAGTTGGTGGCGCTGTTTTGGGGAGGTTGTGGGAATTTCCAGAGATGTGTCCATGTAGAAACCATGTAAATTCAGAGTTTCCAGCATCCTGGACATTTTGAAGTGATGGTTATGGATCAGGGAATACAGTGCTTTATTGGCTTAGTATAACTCATCCCCACTCCTGGAAGTAGAGTTGTTCCTATACAATAAAGTGTAGATTGCCTATTAAGTTGGATTTCAATATGTCATATATGTATATATATATGTGTGTGTGTGTGTGTGTGTGTGTGTGTGTGTGTGTGTGTGTGTGATATTATATGTAATCTATAGAAAGTAGTGTTCAGCCATAAGGAGTTAGATGTAAAAACAAAATTAAAAACAAAACAAACCATAATAAATGAAAATAAAAGAGAAAGCGAAGAAAGAAAAAAGAAAGGTTGGCTTAGAAGCATAAGAGGGATTACTGGGGACTAGGAAAGGTTCTGGAATGTGATGTGTGTGCGTGGGGGGGTAGATGTAGAGTATGTTGAGAGCTGAATTTGGATACAGAGTGGATAGACATGGCCAGTGCACCTTGTATGTCCATATGGAAATCTCATTGGGAATCCCATTCATCGGTCCAATTAATAATATGTTTGTAGGGTAATGGTTCATTTTAATTTCCAATTTGACAGGATTTAGCATCACCTAGAAAACCAGCCTCTGAGTGTGTCTTTGAATGGTTTCCTAGGAAAAGTTAATTAAGGTAGGAAGACCCACCAAGAGTGTAGGTGGCACCATCTCCTAGCCTGGGATTCCCGATGAATCAAAAAGAGAAAAGAAGTGGAGCACAGCATTCACCTCTCTCTGCTTCCTGAGTGCAGCTGCGATGTGATCAACCACCATGACTCCCGACCATGATGGACTCCGGTTGTGAGCCCAGATAAGCCCTCCTTCCTTAATTGCTTTTATTGGATATTTTGTCATAGCAGTGAGAAAACTAGCTAAGAAAATAATAACAAAAATTTAAATTTTTTAGAGATGTATTTATTAGGTATACAGTGTTCTGCCTGCATGCCAGAAGAGGGCACCAGATCTCACTACAGATATCTATGAGCCACCATGTGGTTGCTGGGAACTGAAGTCAGGACCTCTGGAAGAACAGCCAACGCTCTAAATACTTTTTAGTGTATTATTTAGTTAAGTTCAATTTTTTTTCATGTGTTATACTTACACTAAAAATCTATTGCTTCTCTTAAATTCAAATTTAGCTGGGTGTTCTATAATTTTATTTGGAACAAAAAGGCAACTCCTGACTGGAATCTATGTCCAAACCACATGCAGGGAAAGGCTGGTTTCTCCAACTTGACACATGCGAGAGTCCGATGGGAAGAGGAAACTCAGCCGAGGAAACTTCCATCAGATTGCCTGCCTGTGGAGTATTTTCTTGATTAAGGATTGCTATGGGAGAGTCCAGCTCACAGTAGGCAGTGCCACCCCTGGGCAGGTGGTCCTGGGTTGTACAAAAAACCTAAGAAGGTCACAAGGAGCAAACCATAAGCAATCTTTGTCCTTGGCCCAGTTCATCTCCAGGTTAGTCCCTGCCTTGGCTTCCCCCTGCGATGGGCATGCAAGCCAAGCACATTATTTCCTCCAAAAGCTGCCTTTGGTCATGACACTTATCATAGCAATAGAATGCAAATTAGGACAGATACCATATTCAGAGATGGAGGAGCTGTATCTGAGCAGCACAGACCTCAGGTGTTCACGCTGAGGATGAAAGGACATGATATTCCTCCCAGGTGTGACCAAGTCCTAGAAATAATAGTTTACAATGGCATGGCAGTGTCCTGGTTACCAAACACCAAGCTGCCTCAAAATTCAGCTAAGCAAACCAATAATTCATTATCTCTCATGCCTCTGAGGAGTGTGGGAGCCCGTCTGGGCAGTTAGTTCTTGCATCGTCTCTCTCCTACCACTGCAGTCCAGTCAGGTGTTAGCTGGGGCTATAAACACCTGAAATCTCCAATATGGCCTCCATTTTCTTGATTCACAGGAGTTACACATCCCTTACTTGCTTTTCTTTTGTGTGTGTCAGGGTAGTGTGTGTGTGTGTTCGTTTGTGTGTGTGTGTGTGTGTGTGTGTGTGTGTGTGTGTGTGTGTGTGTGTGTGTAGGCTAGAGGTCTTTTCAGGAGCCATCAACCTTGTTTTTAGAAGCAAGGTCTCTCTCACAGGCCTGTTACTCACCTCAGGCTCAGCTGGCTGGCTAGGGACCCTAGAGATCAGCCCTGTCCTCAGCTCTAAGCACTGGACTTAGAAGCCTTCACTGCTGTGACAGGCTTTCCATCCTCTGTGTGGTATATTATGTTTCTTGAGTTCTCGCTACCATGGTTTAAGATTAAAGATAAAGAACTACCCAGACCAGTGTAATTTAATGTCAATTATAATTCTGATGGTCTGGTCATTATCCAGCAGTATTGGCAGGTCCCTATTCATCCTCCTGAGGCCTGTAGTGTGCTTCCTTCACCAGCACAGGCCTTGACCGTGTGGCATACTTCACTTAAATGATGATAGCTGATCATGATCAATGATCTATATACTATGTCTATGGAGAAGATTTCTCTGAGGCCTCTGACTGAAGTTGCCCATGAGAAAAGCACATCCAGGTAACTAGTTAGTTCAAAGCATGATAAAACACTGGAAACAACCTTAGCCCACAGGAGCTCATGCCAAGCTTAGCCTGTCACACCAGTGGCTGTCAGCCAAATGTGATTTCTTTTTCTTATTGGGAAATATGTGACAGTGTCCACAATTGCCTTTGGTTGCCACAGCCACAACCTTTGGTAGCTACTATAGGCACCTAATGTGTTGAAGTCAGGGATGCTGGTAAGTATCCTCCACTGTGCAGGACAATCCCCACAATGAATAAGTATCTGACCTCAGATGCAGTAGTAGGAATGGGGAAATGTCTCAGCCGGTAAGGTGCTTACCATGCAAGCACAAGGACCCAAGTTCAATTCCCAGCATCTGCATTTAAAAAAATCTGGGTATGGTGATGCATGGCTGTAATCCAAGCTTTGGGGAAATGAAACCAATCACTGGCCAGACAGCCTCACCTACTTAGTGAGTTCCAGGCAAGTGAGAGACTCTGCATCAAAGAAAAGCAAAGCTGGATGCTGCCTGAAGAGCAATACCCAACATTGTCCTCTGTCCCCCACATGCACGAACACTAATATGTACACCTACACACATGTGGGCATGCACACACATGTGCGAACAAAAATCAAATGTCAGTGGTGCTGAGGGTGAGACACTCCCCAATGAAGCTCTACCCCAATGAAACTCCAGTCTGCCTAGAGACACACGAGTACAAGGAAGCGATTGCTGTTTGAAGCCTGAGTTTTGTGAGAGGTTTTCAATGCAGCATGATTGTGGTAATAAATGGCAGCAGTAATGGCAACTGTGAGAACCATGCTTTATGAGGCGAGATCAATAAAGCATTCTTTCCAGCTTAACTTTGCACTCTCTTTGCTGGCCCTGGTGCCTGGTCATTCTCTCTGAGAAGGGGGAGGCCGGAGGATTCTCTGTAGTTCATTGTCTCCTGGGAGAGGGGACCTCTTAGTTTTCTCCTTCATATGTTATGTCCTCTCTCTTTCCTTATGAAGCCCTGTCTTGGTTACTTTTCTCATTTGCTGTGATAAAAAGAAATATCCTAGAAAAGAAAACCAACTTAATGGAGAAAGAGTTTATTCTGGCTTGCAGCTCAAGGACACAGTCCATCTTGGCGGTTAAGCCAAAGCAGCAGGTGCTGGGAGCAGCTTGTCAAATCCACCCCAAACTGTGAACCAAGTGATGGATGCACACTGTGGCTCAGCCCCCTTTCTCCAGTCACACGGTCCAGGATCCTTGCCAGGAATGATGCTGCCCATGGTGGGCCAGTCTTCCCACCTCAAGGAACACAATCCAGATAATCTCCTATGGGGATTCCCAGAGGTTCATTTCCTAAGCGATTCTATGTTCTGTCAAGGTGACAGCTAACTGTAACCACCGTGAGCCCTTAATGAGCCTCGTCCTCCTCTCTATCACTTTCTATTTAAGATTTCCCTCCAGATGGCAGAATGATGGTTTTTCTCCTGCAGAAAACATCACATACTCTCTCCTCCCTGCAGCCCAGACTCTCCAGCACTGAGGACCACCTGCTGCAGTGGTAATGGTGTTCCTAAAGGAACCTAATCTTTTCTGTATTTTTCCAGACCAGATGACAAATGTTCCTAGTGCTCCTTCATAAAATCCCCACAAGCTTTCCATCCTTTTTAGCACCTTAGTTCCCAAATTGAGAAAAGAATCAGATTTTGACTAATTCACACACACACACACACACACACACACACACACACACACACACACACATACACACACACACACACACTACAGAATTTTCAAAAAAATTACTTAACATGCCATTATATTTTATGTCAGATATGTTTTCATACATTGTGGAAGATTTTTTTAATTGACATGTAACTGTTCAAAGTACAGAGAATAAGTGTCTGTGAACTGCTCAGCCACTAATGGGACATCAGTCTCACACCCCTCCCACTAAAGCTCAGGGACCATCCTTAATGAGGGGACGAAAGATTATAATGGCCAGAGGTCAGAAGGACTGGCATGAAGCAGTTTCTCTGGACATGGTGGGACTGCTGCACACCTGAACCCATGGCATCTGCATTGCCTCACAAGACCTCCACAAAATGAAGCCAGTCAAGGCCAGCACAGTGGAGGAAGGAGCTCATGAGGCCCCACTCCTGGATGAGGAGCTGATGGCAGCTGGTGGCTTCTGAGGAAGGAGAGTCAATTTTCTTTGAGGGTGTGGATGGTGGTGGATCAACTGTGTTCCTATGTTCCTATGAATGGCCTCATATTTGGGACTCTGTGTGTGTGTGTGTGTGTGTGTGTGTGTGTGTGTGTGTGTGTGTGTGTTTGGTGTTTCAAGACAGGGTTTCTCTTTGTAGCCTTGGTTGTCCTGGACTCACCTTGTAGACCAGGTTGGCCTCAAACGCGTAGAGATCCACCTGCCTCTGCCTCCCTGAGTGCTGGGATTATAAGCATGTGCCACTGCACCCAGCTGACTATATTTTTAAGGGGAGGGAGAGAGAGAGAGAGAGAGAGAGAGAGAATGAGAGAGAGAGAGATCAGGGTTGGTGATTGATGGGGAGCCTGGAAGGAATGGGTTTTGGAGAGAGGGGTAAAAATGATGAAAAGACACTGTACATGTGTGTGAAATTCTCAAAAAAGGAAATATATATTTATTTAAATATATGTGTAAATTTTCAGTTTGTAAAATGCAGAAATATGAAGCATGAAAGCTTGACAAATTCTTACATCCGTGTAATGGTTTCTCAGTGGATCCATTATCCATTACTAGAATATTCTACTGCCTCTAAAGATTCCTTGTAGCCATTTCCACAACATCACTGCCCTGACAAAGGCAATCTCTATTATACCTCCTATCACTTTCTGTTGCTGTGAGAAAATACCTGAGTTAAACAAACTAAAGAGGAAAACTATCTCGTCCTGTGATTTCAGAGACTGTCGGAAGCACATGGTGGAACAAAGCCATTCAACTTCTGACAGCTAGGCATGGGGGAAGGGAGGGAGAAAGGGAGAGGACCAGGGAGACACAGAGGACAGGTAGATGAACGGGTGAGAACACATACCCTTCCAGGGTAAACCCTCGATATCTCACTCCCTCCAAGGGGCCCCACCATCACAAAGTTCCCAGTGCCTCTCAACACCCATCTGCTTTTAACCAGCAGATTAACAGTCTCCTGCTGCCCGGGGAGGCTGAGCCTTCAACGCATGGCCCTTCCGGGGACACTCTGATCCAAGCAGAGTAATCAGCAATGGTTAATTTTGCCTGCTGTTGAACGTCGCATAGGGTGCATCTGTAATAAATCATCCATGGTGTCCTCATTCGCTTTGTTTTTTTTTCCCCCCTGAACATGTTTTAAAACATCTATGCTGATAGGACTGTGCATTAAAGAGTTCTAAATGGCTTCTTCCGCAGAGAAGGGGAAATATTTCTACCGTTGCTAGCTCATGAGTCCGTGGATAGATGAAAAGAGGACTTAAGGACTTCTGAGAAGAATGACCATTTGACACAGACATCTGACTGATCCCTCCACCTCCTGTCACCCCTCAGTAAGAACCAACACAGCCCGGCAGGAGGGCATTGTGCAGAGGGGCATAGACATAGTTTGGGCATTCCTAATCCAAGTGTCCCAAATCCCAAATGCTGCAAGATCCAAAACTGTTTGAAGGCTGACTCCATGCTACAAATGGAAAATTACATACGTGATCTTATATTATGGCTCATAGTCAAAGCACTGATCCACTGAAAATCCTCTATTAGATTACCTTCCTGTTTTGCAGTAAGGTGTGTGTGAAATTTATTGTATTGTGCTTAAACTTGGGTCCTGTCTATAAAATATCTCATTGTATGTATGCAAATGTCCCATAACAAAAAATTAAGAATATGATATATTACTGGTCCTCAGTACTTTCTGTAAGGAAAATTGAACTTGAACTAAGCATGTGTCACCTGCATGACAGTTACTTGCACAGCTGCAATCCCAGCTAGTCAAGACGCTGAGGCAGGAGGACTAAGAAAGGCCAAGGAATTTGTGCTAGACCCATGAGAGTCTAAATCTGCCACAGTCAGAGACACAACTCCTCACCTTCAGCCCACCCCCACCCCCACCGCCAACATGCTACCCAACCCCGCGCCCCCCCAACACCCGCAGCCTGAATGAACACAGGGCAGGCAGAGGTACTAAAGCAGGTGACTGGGCTTCCCCCAACACAGGAAGGCTGCCACACATACAATTATGGAAAGCCCCCCCAACCCCGCCCCCAGCAACAGTTCCCAGTGCCAGAAGCCAAAATAAATAACCCACTCTGAGATGGGGCTTCCTCTAAGGCTGGTTGTCTGATCACGCAAGAAGTCTGGCACAGTTACTGGTCTAAGTAGGTTAATTCTTCATTAGTCAGTTTTGATGAGGTTTTTTTTTTTCCCTCTAGAAAAGCACCCAGGTTTTCAATTTAAGCTATGAGTCTCGCAGCCGTGCTTTGAACCAGCTGAGGGACAGCAGCCATCTGATTTCAATCCTGTAGCATGGGGGTATTGGGGTTTCGGGGCTCCTGAAGCCTAGTGAATGCCCTCCCGTTGCTGGAGTCCATGGAATGGCAGTGGGGCTGTGTGTGCAGAGTCCTGGGGTACAGGCTTCAGAACCCTCAAATCGTGCTGTTGTCTTTGATGTTTCCTGCCATGGTGTGGGATGTGAGGCTGGGCGGCCCCCTCTCCTTTACAAGCTTCCCCCTGGGTATTTATAGAGATCTTTCCCTTGAAGTCAGAGCTTCACCAGAATGCATGTCTCTTTTCATGAATTTTTTTTTTCTGATTTGATTTGTATTCTGAAACACAGACCCAGGTTTTTGTTTAACTCAGAAACATTTTCCCCTCATATTGAATATTATTATTTCTGTTACATCTACTTCACCTCATTCTTGCACAAAGCATACATTTCCTCCTCTCTCCCTCTCCCCCCCCCTGCCATGTGCCCTCTCCCCCATTTCTCCCTTTCTCCTGGGGTTCAAACCCAGAGGCTTGCACATGTCCAGCAAGTCCTAGGGTAAGTTTTTTATGTTTTTGTGATTTATTTTTAATAATTCTTTGAAATTTTCATACATTATATTCTGATCATATTCACCCCCTCCCCTCAATCCTCCCTCATCCACTTCCCTCCCTCACCCACCCAACTTGTGTACTCCCCAAAACAAAACAACAGACAAAACACCTATGTGTGACGTACAATTGGTGCTGCCACTATACTTTCAGGTATAGGGCTGCCCGCTGGAGCATGGTCAACTCAGCAGGGACCACGCCCTTCAGAGAACTGCCTCTCCCCTCCCTCTTCCCCTCCCCCCTCCTCCCCCTCCCCCTTTTCCCCTCCCTCACCTCTTCCCCCTCCCCTCCCCCTCCCTCTTTCCCTCCCTCTCTGCCTCCCTTTCCCTCTCCTTCTTCCCTCTCCCAGTTTCTCTGTCAGTTTCCACTGGCCCCTGGGCTAGGAGTGGGACTTCATGCCCACCTCCCTCCTCCATGCTGGGATTGTGTCTGGTCTGAGCTTGCACAAGTCTTGCACACGCGGTCACGACTGCTGTGAGTTGCTATGTGCAAGCGCCCTGCTGGGTCTGAAAAGCAGTTTTGTTGTAGTCATCCACCACTTCTGGCTCTGGCTCTTACAGTCTTTCCACGCCCCTCTTCTGAAATGATCCTTGGGAGGACTGGTGTGTATAGATGTCCAATTTAAGTCTGAGAACTCTGCAATCTCTCACTCTCTGTACCCTGAGCAGTTGTCGACCTCTGTGTTAGCTCCCAGGTACCGCAAAAAGAGGCTTGTCCGCTGAGTAGTGACAGATGTACTGACCTATGTGTATTAAGTTATTAACAGGTGTTTTACCGTTTTTGTCTACATTGCAGAACAACAGTGGCAGGCTCTCCTTCAGGACCTAGGACCTGTCTAGACACAGGTCTTGGCCCTGATAATGGTGCATGGTATGAGTTCCTTCTTGTGGAGTGGGTCTTACGGCCAATCAGGAAGTGGCTGGTTATTACCTTAGCATCAATGTCACTATTACACCACTGGGCATGTCTTGCCAGGATGGTTGTTACTGTAGCTCACTAGGTTCACAGTCAGGTAAGACTGATGATTATTTTTCTCCTCTCATAGTATACACCGTGCCTTCACGCACCATGAAAGCTACCCAGAAGGGACGCAGCTTCCATGTGCATATGCGCTAGATCTCTCAAAGTTCTGACTCAAGTGTGGTGATCTTTAGCGCTCAGGTCTTACAGCACGCTCTAAAGTTTAAGCCAGAGGATAAGTGGCCTATAGTATTGGGGCATCACTGGCCAGCGTCTCCAATAGGGGTAACCCATTTTTGGCACTGAGATTTTTGTCTGTTAGCCTGTGGCGTCTGTGGGAATCATTGTCTTACTTTATAGGGTAATATACATTATATTAATATATTATATGTATGTTATATACATATATTATATATAATTTTTAGACAGCTTCTACAGTAGTGAGTTTCCATATGACTTTGAACACCATATGATTTCTTTTGCCTCCGCTTCCGCAATGCTGTGGTTACAGGCACATTACAACCCTGTGCCACCAAACCCAACCACAAATACACACTTGCTCTGCTGTATCACACTGTCGGTCTTCAACACGTCCTCTTGTCCCCGTCTGTCCCTCTAGTCCTGTGACACTTGCTTCAGTTGGCTAACGTGCTCTGAGACACTTTTCTACTTTGCTAATTTAGCTGTTACTGTATCAAATGCATTTTAAATAGTCCAATTTCTCTCTGCCTTAAAAGCATAATTATTTTTTCTTTGCCTTCTCCTCACATCCATATTTTAGTTTCTTAGAGTCTGCATTTCTCAAAGCAATTTTTTTTTGATAGTACAAAGAAGTGCTGTTGGAATTTGTTTCTGCTTCCTGCAGTAGATTGTTCTGGGAAGAATATTTTTCCTCTTCCCTTTTATGACAGACATTTTTCACAGACTTCCCTTTTTTCCCTTTCTGTTGTTTTCAGCTGATGAAACTTCCATTTAGGTCTGGTAATTTTTTTCTTTTTAAAAATATTTATTTTAGTATGTGTGTGTGTGTGTGTGTGTGCGCGCGCGCGTGCGCGCACGCACATGTCTGCACAGATGTGCCTGGTTGTATGTATATATACTATTTGCGTGTAGGGACTGTGGAGGTCAGGCGGGGTATCGGGTCTCCTGGGACTGGAGCTGTAGACAGCTGCTAGCCTCCATCTGGGTGCTGGAAGCTGAACCCGAGTCCTCTGTAAGAACAAGTGCTCTGAGCCACTGAACCCCTGCTCTGGCCCATTTTCCTCCCCAGTAGAATTTTCTATCAGTTCTCTACATGTGGGCCTTCATGTGAGAGATTTTCCAATTTAGAGACTGTGGTGGTTTGAATGAAAATATCTCCCACAAGCTCGGGTATTTGAACACTTGGACCCACTTGGTGGCAGCGCTGTTTGAAGAGGTGATGCATTCCCTGCCATGGTGGACTCTGTCCCTCTGAATTCACAAGCCCAAATAAACCCTCTCCTCCTTAAGTTGTTTCCAGTCATGCCATTTTATGAGTAATTAATATAGAGATTGAGACTCAGAAGAAAGGTGAAGTTAGTGTCGCCCCTGGCTCTGGGATAACCCTTCACAGTGGTAAGGCCACCACAGCAGTTTCAAACACTCTAAGTGTCCACACCTAGTGGTGTGGCACATTCTTGCCTGCTCCTGTGACACCCACTGTTGAGGAGAAGACTTTTCACCTTCCTGCTGACCACTGCCAAGGCCCAGCTGCCTTCAGAGCACATTGCTGAAGTACAGGAGTGGAACTGGCCTTTGAGTTATCAGGACACCTCTCTCTCTTACACACACACACACACACACACACACACACACACACACACACACACTGCTGAGAATGGTGGTGCATGTCCTCAAACCAAGTACTCAGGAGTCTGAGGCAGGAGGATTTCCATGAGATGTGGCCCACCTGGGTTGCAGGAGATCCCGCTCACCTATCCTCCCCTCAAACAAACAAACGAATGAATAAATGAATAATTCAGGGCCTCACTCTCCTGACAAGACTAGAGAGTTCGTGATGAGTAGGGAGATGAAGATAATGTCGTACATTTCCACATTTTTAACATCTGGGGGAAGGACGATGTCAGGTTGTTTCACGGGAGGTCCCCTGTGTCTTTCTGCAGGCCTGTGAAGCACCACCTTCCTCTTTTAAGTGAGAAGGCATCAGACGGTTGCTTTAAAGAGACCGCCCCCATCCATAGCCCCTTGATGGGTATTTGAGGTAGTTTTTAAAGCACAAACAGTGGAAAATTTGTTAATATAATTTCTTTTCCAGCCCCATTGCAAAATGAAAGGGAAAATGCGTTTAGGGAAAAAAATTCACTTACAAATTTGGCCAGATGCCCGAGTGCAGAAAGGAGCCTGACAAACTGAACAAAGTTGAACACTCTCTACATAAAATGCCCCGTATTCCTCCCGGTTCTGTGCTGGGGGGGGGGGAGCCCTCCCAGCGACCCCTTTGCTAATGATAGCGCTGGCATCAATAATGGAATGTGAAAGACAATCTTCTAATCAATTCCTCTTTTTTCCTGCTGGTTTAGATTAAAGCACAGAAAATGCCCAAATGCTCCATCTGCTTCCTCTAAGATTTCTGGTAGGCTGGAGCCCAATTATGTCTGCCTTATCCATTTTTAATAATCTACTTATGATCATGCAAACACAGGGTGTGATTATACCCACATCAGCTTCTGTTTCAGAGCTTCCAGCCTCATCCATAATTAATAAGCCCCTCAGTGCACTGGAGGGGAGCTGAAGGAGAGATGGGAGGCAGTCCTCGGGAGCACCGCTCTTTCGGCGCCTGTTCATTCATTCATTTTTACAAACCTTTACTTGTGTCTACAGAATGCAGGAGCCTCACTAGACCCAAAGGTAACGGGGAAGCGCATGCCTTCGCAGAGAGCCCTCGGCTGTGTGCGGAGGCAGATGCACAAGCACACGGGCACACATTTGTGGTGTGGTCTGTGCTTGTGCGCTGGCAGCCAACTTCAGCTGCTTCGACAGCCCAAATGTTTTCTGTTCTCGAATGATGAAGAGTGGGATAATTAGATCACTAAGCTATCACAAACACAATCCTAGGGAAAGCCTGTGTGGGGCCAGCTTCTTTTGTTTGAGGGTGAGTGAGCTATTCTGGGGAGGCAGTTAATTCAATAAGGAGGTCTGAGAAGAAAGTGCTGAACTTGCAGCAGACATCCAGGTTACAAGTCCCAGCTTTTGCGCTGTGTGACCTTATACAAATCGATCCACGTCTCTGAGCCTATTTCTTTTAACGTTGGGGAATGACTTTTCACTGGGCATCTCTGGGATCCCGTGTGTGAACTCACCAGGCGGGTGACCAAGCATTCCTACCAGCAACAGAGAAAATTCAAACTCATCTGAAGTATCTTGAGGCCACGCTGGCCTTGTTTCTCTGATCCAGGCTCCTGTGGGTTCTCCCAGTATCTCCCACAGTAGGCTGATCAGCGCCTTCACAAAGGCAGCAAATGTGGAGTATTTCAAAGTACCCACCGTGTAAACTGTTCTTGCTTGCAAACAATGCAAACTGCCTGTAGTCATTCTCAATACAGAGGGGAAGGTGCCAGGGGACCCCCCAGTTTGCAGAAGGTGGGATAACTGAGAGGTGTGTGTGTGTTGTGTCGGTATTCACAGGAAATGTCAATAATTTGCTGCCCATTTTCATTCTGGCATGGCAGCCTCAGCCCCCCCCCCTCACTTAAAGAACAAATTTATTGAATATATGAAACCTATTCCTCTAATACTGAGGTTTCCATAAAATGGGACTCACATCAAGCCTGTACCCGGACCACCAATGGTCTCTAAGTCCCCCTCATTGGGCTAGACTGGGCCCGCCTGAACCAGTCACTCCCTGGCCTATCCTTGAGGAACTCTTTGCCGTCAGAATCTCTACTCTTAGCCTTGATGGGAAACCCAGAAACTGCAGCCCATGATTTCCACTCAGTGCAACCTGCACACATTGATCTCCAGCAGCACTGAGAGACCAGTAAGGACGCCGTCCACAAGCACACTGCTGAGGGTGGAGGCTGCGCACTTAATTAAGCTGGTCTGGCCTGAGAATGTTTCCCAGGGAAGGCGGCAGTAGAGCTGAGACCCGAGGGGAGGGGAGATTGGGTAGACATGACCCCCTTCCTCGGCACACCACCGTGAAGCTTCTGTACCTACATGTGCATGTCTTGCTAGGCTCCCCTCCCCCCAGTTACCACCATGGCTTACTACTCCCCTGGGTTACAAAACCCCTGCTTCAGTGCCTACCTAACCATCCTACTTAAAACTGCCACTGTCATCCCCTGCCCATACACACCAGAACCCCATCTAATTTGGGTATTTTAATTTCCTTGGCCCCATTGGTGCAGCAGTTTCCTCCATCTGTAGCATTTGCTTTTCTGTGGGGCCTCAGCACTTCCCACCCCATCCCAGACAAGTTTCTATTTCATTCACTAGTGCAACCCAAGGCCATCTCAGGCTACCGCAGGCTCTGAACAAATGTTTGTGGAAGGAAGAAAATTGAACACCCGTGTCCTGTACTTACAGCTTGCTTTTATACATCATGACTCCTCAGGACTATATGGCATATGTGACTATGAGGTATAACACATACATTTGCTATTAGGACGCGAGCATCTGGGAAGGGGAAATCTCAGGTGAGAAGTTGCCTCCATCACGTGGCTCGTGGCGTGTCTGTGGGGCATGGTCTTGGCTGATTTGTCTCACATGACTGATGAGAAAGGACCTGGCCCACTGCGGGCAGTGCCACCCCTAACCAGGCAGGCCTGGTTGTATCCACTGAACGTAAGTGTGAGAGCAGGACAGTAAACAGCCTTTGTCTGTGGCTTCCTTCTCCCACCTTGAGCTCCCGTTCTGCAGTCCCTTGATGATGGACAGTAAGCTATAAGCTGAAATAAACCCTTTCCTTCCCACATTGCTTTTGGTCATGGTGTTTGTTGCCACAACAGAAGTCTAATTAGAACACATCTGCATTTCGAGCATGCCTATGAGGTGATAGGACACTGATCACTGATGAGCCAGTCCCAGGACCAGCTTTAGCCTTGTCCTCTCCTCCCCCCATAGGCCTCAGCCATCACCTAAAAAGTAAATAATACACAAAGACCTTGGCAACAACAAACTTTTTGGAACACCACCAGAAGTATATCGTCTAACCTAAAGATGGAGTTGGGAACACTTTGTAGACTCATGGGTGACTATAACTCTATAAAATGGAGCCACAGAGATAGCTCAGAGGTTAGGGGCTTGCTGTACAAGCGTTGGTACTCACAGAAATGCCCCCTGAGCATGGAGGCCCACCTGCAATGCCAGCCTCAATGTGGAGACAGAGGATCTCCTTGTCAATGAGCTGTGAGTTTGACTGAGATGCAGCATCGATGAGTAAAATGGAAGACTGATCAAGGATGACTCCTGATTTCAACCTAGGAACATGCACACACACACACACACACACACACACACACACACACCACCACCACCACCACCACCAACAACAACAACAACAACAACAACAGAATAATAAAACACAAAGACTCCAACAGTGGCCTCTTTGACTGTTTATAATGGCCACTTTAGACTCATCCATGGGCCTCTCTGGCTCTTGAATCTACCTCGGGGCCTCTTCACTTGTTTCCTAGAATTCTCTGTTGCCTAAGCT
Organism: Acomys minous; assembly: GCF_964271855.1. Lineage (NCBI taxonomy): Eukaryota > Metazoa > Chordata > Mammalia > Rodentia > Muridae > Acomys > Acomys minous. The sequence goes on along the minus strand of NC_140484.1, from coordinate 77,586,744 downwards.
TGTCTTTCTCTTCATTCAAACCTCAACCCAGTGTGTTCAGGACAAGACCTTTCCTGTCTGAAATAGCCATTTCCTGCATCCTTCCTCTGTAGTGAGATGACAAATGTCTTGCTCCCTTGCCACTTTGGGAAAGTGTGTGCTTTGTGTGAGCATGGCTACCCTTCCCAGGTTCACTTACCAATGTAGCCTCAATCCTGAGGAATGTAGCACCCCACGTTGCCTAGGTACTCACTATACATTTATTGAATGAATAAATCAATAAAGGCACCAACAAGCCACTAGGCGTTGCTGTATTAGGATCCAAAGGCAACTGTGTGGGTGTTTCATTCACAAGGCAGGATTTGAAGAGAATCAGAGCAAGACTGCAAACTGGGAGGCCCTGGGCTCCAGGAGACAGCAGGTTAGTGGGAGAAGGCTTGATTGGCACCCATAGTGGTCTAGAGGCACCTGTTAAGCTTGCAGCCCGTACCGCTCCCTTCACACACATCTCTGTCTGCTCCTGTTGCATTTCAGCTCGCTGACTCTGGACCTGAAACCATCAGAACTCAGAACAAAGCTGTGGTTTTCCCATCCTTTTCAGTCCATTCATAGGGATCTGGCTGAAGAATCAGCCTTCTCACTCACCCAGGATGCCAGTCCTGGACATGTGTACAAACGTCGCCAGGCCCAGGGGGTTAGATAAGATGTGGCTAATGGTTCTGGAGAGGGAAACCAAGGCCAAAAACCAAGAGGGAAGAAGCCTGGGGTAAAGGATGAAGTCTCCCCCAGAAGGAGCCAGAAGCATCCCATGAGAGGAGAGCCAGGCCTGTTTTATCTGCTGCTTGCACCCTTAGCATCCAGCAGAGGTTACAACCAAGCGGCCACTGAAGACTCCAGCACACCTGCAAAGACTTTCTCTCAAAGAAGATACAGCTCTCAGGGGTTAAAACACAGTGCATTGGGCCATCACCCTAGCAATTCTATACAGACTTTCTTATCATGCTGGGAGCAGGAGTTTCACTAGAAGTGGAAAGAGAGCATCTTCTGGGTCGTCTGCCTCGCGGGGGCCTCCAGAAGCACAGAACTCAGAATGAGTGTTTGAGAACGCTATGCCCTAGAATCCTGCCCTCTGAGCTGTCTATCATAAACGTCATTGCCAACTTGTCCCCTCGGGGCCATAGGACAGTTCTTGCGCTCGTGGATGCATCCATTAAAATTAGGCGTTCCACTTGCTGTAGTCATTTTACACACATCTCCAGATTCAATACCACTCTTTTCTCAAAAAAAAAAAAATCTGACCTAGATGCTGGTTAAGCACTTGTTGCTCTCCCCTGAGGACCTACACTCATGAAGGCTGCCTCATCATGTAACTGTAGATCCAAGATATCTGATGATCTCTTCTGGCATCCATGAGCACTGCGTGCATACGCATGCGCACACATAGGACTTTTATTTTGTTTCCCCCTAAAGTCTCCTGCCACGGCAAATCACCTCAGCTCACAGGGCTTGCATACATGAAATATCTAGAAGGCTCAGTGATGATGTGGCTAGCTTCCACTCTTCATTCTTGTGTAGCTCCCAGCACCCAGTGGTCCACAGTTTCTTCCCTTGTTGCGTTTACACTGTCTGAAAGGTCCTGGCCTGGAGCTCATATGACTGCAGTCATTTCTGATGTACAAAACCAAAGTTTTCATGGCAGTTATGTGGAGATTTACATTTCAAGGTAACAGAGGGGCTGACATTCATACAACCCTTGTGGTTTCATTGGTTAAAGCTATGACAATATGGCACTGTCACATCCTGGGCATGTTGATAGGACTGCCTAGCCCTCAGTAACTGTCTCATTTAAGTATCATCTGGTTATGAATAGCAGGGACATATGCAAATCATCTACATAAGAGTCCGTGGATTTGCTACAAAGTTATGAGGCCATTTCACAAAGTAGAGGAAATTTCAGCCTTCTTACAGAACTGTAGACAGGAACCAAGTTGGTAATCATCCATCTGAGGGAAAAAAATGGATACATTCAATTATCATCTCTGATTCTAAATGCCAAGTCATGAGGACAAATGCTTTGGCTTGCATGGTGTGAGGCAAGTGTCCACAGGTGAGCTAGTCCATGTCAGAACTTTTAGGTTGTTTGGTAGAAGTGTGGCTCAGGGGATATTCCTGAGGGCAACCGGGCTTCACACAGGAAGTGGGCCTGACAGCCTCAAAATAAACCCATATGAATGAATGACTACACACAAGTCACATATTTACTATGCTTTGAGGTCTATGACCCTCAAGACATACATATATACAGACAGACAGACAGACAGACAGACAGACAGACAGACAGACAGACAGACAGCCCTAAGAAGGGCTGTTTTCAGAAAATAAAGTAAACAGATCTCTGCCTAGGCAAATAAAAGGAAGGAAGAGAGGGAGTGTGAACTCAAACATTTAATGTTAGAAAGACAAAATGGCAAAGTATTTTAAATTTTATGTTTACAAAGCAGCAAAATAATACTCAAGAAATAGTTTCTAGAGAAACTTACAAGAAAAGGTAGTAAAACTAACGTCCAACAACAATGGAAATATTTTTTAAAAACCTGATAGGCCCAAAAGGTTTTGTGATAGAGTTCAGTCATACCTTCAAGAATCTAGGCTGTGCATACTGTTTTAGACACTAAAAAAAAATCTTCTCTGTTTTTTTATTTGGCTATCAGGCAACTGTATTACATTGATTATAAGATATGGAAACTGAATAATATAGAAGCTCAATATTTAGCAAATTTAGCAAAGGGAAATAAATACCTAGAGAATTTACGGGAAATGTGCTCCACCAAACCAAGTAAAATTTCTTCCAAGAATGTTTTGCTTTTTTTTTTTTTTTTTTGCTTAAAAATTAGTCTATTCACTGTACATCCTGACTGTAGCCCCCTCCCTCATCTCCTCCCAGTCTCACCTTCCCTGTCTTCCCCCCAATCCCTGTCCCCTGGCCCTCAGAAATGGGGGACCCTCCTCCCTTGCCACTGATCCTGGACTATCAAGTCTCTTCAGGACTGCCTGTATCCTCTTCCTCTGTGGCCTGGCAAAGCCACAGTGTTTTGCTTTTAGGAAGCCTGATAATGCAATTAAATAACTACAGTGGCCAGGAGAAAGGAAAGTGCACCGTCAGCTAGAGAGCTTCTAAATCAGGCACTGATGGATGTCAGTGGTCACATCTAAAAACAAAAATCTTAACTGGGATTGCAGGTTAGGCTTTCATATTATAGAGGACATCTTGCTACCTCTTGTAGTTTCCTTGGCACAGAATTTAGATCCTGGAAATGCCAATAATTCTTTAGTGCTGCTGTGGAAAGTATAGCCAATGCAAGAAGATGAGGGGGGGAGGGAGGGAGAGAGAGAGACTATATGAATTCTGGAATGAGTTGGGTTTGGTTTGTCCATGACTACCAGAGGGTAGTATTGTCTGCTCAAAATCTTAAGGAAATGAACTAGAGGGAAGGATGGACAGACAGATGGACACACACACACACACACACACACACACACACACACACACACACACACACCAAATGTGGGGAGGGACACAAAAATATAACAAGTACAAAAAGTACAAGTATTTTTCAGAAGGAATTTATATGAAGAAAATTCTAAACTATTGCTAGATGGTATATACAAAACACCTGGGTGCTGGAGGTGAGACGTGTCCCTGGATATTAGTAATCTTCAAAGTCGTCTATTTCTTTTGCTCTGTTAGAAGGAAAGTTTTAAGTTCATTTGAGGATCAATTAGAATAACATTACATATTTATTTGGACACAGAGATTAAGACTATTCCATTAAATGCTCTGTGTAGTGGTGGTGCACACCTTTAATCCCAGCACTCAGGAGGCAGAGACAGACAGATCTCCATGAGTTCATGGCCAGCAGGCTCTACAGAGCAAGTTCCAGGACAGCCAGAGCTACACAGGGAAACCCTGTCTTGAAAAACAAACAAAAATAATAACACTGCATTGAATTCAATGAAAATATATAATAATTAAAAATAATGACATTAGAAGGAAAAACAATGAATAAGAGAATACATTAACATGTTTGGAATTAATATGCAATATGGTGTCATTTAAGTTAGTAGGATACACTTATTTAGTTGGTAGTGCTGAGACAACTGTCTAGCCATTAGGTGAAGGATTCCTTCCTCATGTATACTGAAGATTAATCTTAAAGCGATTGCAGATTTACACGTTAAAAATAAAACCATTTTACATTAACAGTATGGTGGGGGAAATGTAAGTACAGTGCCCATGACAGGATATATGAAGAAAAAAAAAACTAAGAAATTGGGTCAGATAAGTAGAACTATATCATCTCTTTAAACATGGGACATCTTATAACCAACTCCCAATGAAAATAAACATCTACAGTCCAAGGAAGCAACCAAAAATTTACCCAATCCCTTTAAGGGAAATGGGGCATCATTCTCTTAAGGTTTCTTCCAGTTGATTTGGGATGAATAATACCTTTGTCGGGGTCCAAATAAAATCGGGGAAAATGGTTAAACAAGTTAGGAATAGCATTTGTGGTCCAGTTTCTAAATGTTGAGAAATTCCAGGTTTAGTTAAAGTCCTGAGTGGGACAGTCTGAATTGATGGACCAATTGGGAATGGAAGCTTTCTTCGACGCTGTCCTGGAAGCTGTCCTGTTCTGATGAGGAACAGCAACTGAAGCACTTGGTGCTGGAACATGGAGGATGCAGGATGTCGGTGTTCAGCATGCTGAGAGGAATGACTTCTGTCAGGTCTGATCCAATGTCAGTGTCTAGTTCTTTTGTTCTGAAAATATATAATTTCTCACAAGCATTATGCAGTCCAAAAATTATAGATATATAGGGTGTATGTGATGCTGGTACTCCACTTTTTGTAGGACCATAAGAAAGACATCTGTAAACCTTCATTCATGCCATATGAAGAATGGAATCTAAAAATAAATCACAGGGATTCTGTAACCAGCAAGAAACATTGTCTAGGCCAGGTATTAGCATGTAGTGGGATTAGCAATATAAGTTACCTGCTTGTTCCGCAATTTGAATTCTTCACATCCAGATTGTAGCCCCCTCTCACATCACCTCCTGCTCCCCCTCCCTCCCTTATCCCCTCTCCCTCCTTTTCCTAGTCCTCAGGTTGGACTGAGGGATATCTCTCTTTTCCTTTATCTTTCTTTCTTAGGTCTGGAGATGAAGGTTGAAAAGAAAGAAGGGGTAATATAGAAATATATAGGTATGATAGAACAAAAGGTAGATTATTGAATCTACTCCTCAAATTAATGCCTTAATTGTTACTCACTGGTCAATTGTTAATTCACTGGTATAGAATTTTGTATGTTGATGCAAAGTAAGTTTAATTTTGATACATTGGTATAGAATTTAAATTTAAGATTATTATTCACACACATTATATATTTCCTACTCTAATATGAAGTATTGTACCCATACTCAACTATAATACAAAGTATTACTTTCAGTACTTTAAAAGTGCTACTGCAGGCTGTTTAGGATAATTAAGTAATACAAGCCAATTATTAGTTGATAAAATCATGGTCATGTCAATTACTAGTCTATTTTTATCACAAGAATATTCATCCTAGGTTTAGCAGATAGATATGATTCTATAGATAGATGAGGTAAAATAGTTAGATAAGGTCTTCAAAAACCTCAGAGACCTACAGAATATGGCATTTGAAGATTTTTTTGAAATTATTTTTAAAATTCTTTGACAATAAGATAGGTTAACTTCTGGTAACACCCAGCCTACCTCAAAGAAGATGATGAGCATCAATGAACCTCTTTATGGAGATGGCTTCAAATGTGGTAAACAAGCTACTGGGAAAAATGTTCTCATTTCTGCCATAGACAGAATTCTGCCTAAAAATGTGCAAGCTTGGATGTAGGCAGAGTCAACTGCCAAACTCTGCCAAGACAGGGTAAGCAAGTCCTCAGTAGTTCCTGCTTCACAAATATGTCTGCCAGATATATTGGGCCAGAAGGCTGAAGATGATACTCCAACCTTATAGAGAGTTTTGATTGACTGTTCTGGCAGCAAACTGTCTCTGTCATTTTCTCATTTTGGAAGCTGCTAACCTGCATTTCCTGTCTACTCAGATAATTAATCTTATTCCTTCTCAAGTCTTTGATGGGGTTGAAGACTAGATAGTTTAGTTTTACAATTAAGCTTAGTTGTTTAGGGGTTAAGATGTTTTCAGGTCTAGATAGATATTTTAAATTGATAGAGATGAGATATCATAGATATTGATTTACATTCAGAATTTTAGAGGCACCAAGATAGGAAAGATGTTTCCTTCAAGATTGCCAAATACAAATAGCCAAAACACTATGAACATAATATTTATATAATTCTTGATTGTTTCATGGTTCTTCTTGCTGTAGGCAGTTTATTGTATGTATGTGTAATAATATAAATGTATATGTTTAAAAAAGAAAAATAATAAAAAATAAAAATAAACATGGGACACCTTACTTTTTTAAAACAAAGAAGACAATAAAGTGGGCAGCAGGATCCTGAATGCATGAAGTCAGGAATTAGCAGCTTAACAAGTAAAGAGTTACCACAAACAAACAAGAAAATCTCATACTGGACATTAGCAAGGGAATTCAAGTAAAAACCAACAAAGCAAGGAAGAAATGGTCAACTCATTCATCAGGAAGAATACAGGGAAGCAATAGGAGAAATGTTTTGCCTGCAAAGCTGGAGACATAGCAAAAAGCCTTTAGGAACACTGCACAGTGACAGTACTGCAGCCATCTGGAAGATTTGATGACTTGACTAAGTCGTGTCCGAAGATTCTTCCAGAAAAGAATTTCAAGCGTATGTGCTTTCTTAACCCCGGCACTGTTTAGTACAGCTTTGCTGAGCATTAAAAACACAAACAGATGCCGATATGAGAGATGGGCATGGAATACTATACAGCTATTTAAAAATCAAGAAAGAATATTATCCACAGTACGTGATCACATGCAAAATGATTATAGAGTATAACAACTGTTTGGTTTGACTCTGTTTCTATTTTAAAAATTACTGCTTGGGCACCAAATCACATTCACAAATGGAAACATAAATGTCCGGAAGGATATACAACACACCGTTAATAGTGTTAATCTCTGCGTGTGAGGGTTATGTAAGGTCCCTTTTCCCTCTTACTCTTCTTTTGATGTGTCGTTTCTGTGCATACTAACCAGAGAAGGCAAAGTTGGGAACTAAAGTCTATAGTGCTTAAGTCTCAGATCTATTTCCAAGCCAGGACGCTGTTCATCTCTGATGAGTTCATACACACCCGTGCTCCATCTTCCATGTTCAGGCACCGATCTGTTTCTTCTTGGAGTTAATTTTGCTTCTGCAGCTTGCTCAGGCCCCTGGAGCTGGGGCACGTGCTTAACTCCCAGTTCTTTCTGTCCCTCTCCAGATTTATTTCATGATTTCTCAAGTGTTTTTCCTAATTGAATATAACTTATAATTTCATTTTTAAATACATGGACCCATTAGTGTCAGTAATTAGACATTAACAAGTATGAAGATGGCCCATTAATGAAACAGCAGCCTTAGGAACCTCTGATGCTAGACTCGGTGGGGGAGAATTGCCTATAAATGCCGTCCCTGGAGGATTTATGATGGACCTGTTTGTGAACATCTGAACAGCAGTGGGACCAACAATGAAATTAGCGTCTTACTAAGAGGTAGGTGCTAACTCAAGGGCTGCACGAACAGCCCAGATGCCCAGCCGAGCTGGAAACAGAGGCCTCTGTAAGCCTAGTCCTAGGAGACAGAGCTGACTCTGACAGATCCCTCCTCAACTGGGCTGCTAGATCAGTCTCCACGGCTATCTCCCAGCACACCTAGGAGACAACTCAATTGTCATGATTTGAGATGCAGCATTAGGTCTCTGTGAGTTCAAGTTCCCTTCCCCAAGAACCCCAGATTCTTAATTGGGGGGGCAGGATTTTGTTGTTGTTTTAGAAACAGAGAATGCATTCGTTGATTGCTATCAACAAATAAAACCTCAGACTGACTGAAATGGGAGTTGGACGGGGTCTTGCAAATTATGATCTTTAGCCATTTGTTACCTTAGAGCACATGTTCAAAATAAGCCCTTGACTAGCCCTGTGGCTCAAGCCAGATTGAAATCAAAGACTCAGAGCCACGATCTTACTGGAGACATCCTCCTTGAGAAGACAGTATAAAAACAGCCATGTACACCGCACACCCTATCAGGAGGTGCCACACAGTCATAACCTGAAACGCTAGCAACTGACTTACAAAGCTGTATGATTGTGGCCCTTCCTGAACTTGTAGGTGGGGAAGCTGAGGAGTTCTAGGAGCTCTGAAATATTGTCTGTGCTTATGGAGAGCTCACGCCAACATGAAATGAACTTGAGTCACTTGAATGCACCACCCGACTATTGACTTCGGGAGTATTGTGCCCTGGGCTGACCGGCTCACATATGAGCCATAGACATCACAGCACTTCCATGAAGCCTGTGACAGTTAATATTGATTGTCAACCTCACAGGTTCCATGACCACCTCGAAGAGAGGCCTGTAACTGATTATGTAGATAGATTGAGTCAACAAGCTGGAAAGACCCACTTTAACTGGACCGAGGTCCTGGACTGAGTGAAAAGAAGAAAACGAGCCGAGCACCAGCATCTAACCGTCCCTGTTCCCTGCCTGCGCTGTGGACGCAATGGGACCAGCCACTTGGTGCTCCTGTACTCCTGTCCTGCAGGGATGGACTTGACTCTTGAGAAAACAAACCCTCTGTCTGTTAAACTGTTTTTGTCCTTTGTTTTGTTGAAAAACTAGCCAGGTAGCTAATACATGGCTTCCCAGGAAGGCCAAGACAATAACGTTATGGCAGTGATGGTCCAGAGTTTAGTGATGGTGGTCAAAGCCTCCTAACTGATTCTTCCTTCTGTCCTAACCTAACTTCTATCCTTCTCCTCACAGTGTCCCACTGTATCTATCTGTAAGACATACATGGAAAAGACTAGATTCCAACCCACCTCTGTTTCCTGTCACATTTGACATAAACGCTATCCTTTCATTTGTCTTTTTAAATCTCTCCTACAGCCCCCTCTTTCCTGTCTTTCCCAGCAACAGTGGCTTCCTTGTTAGTGGTGAAACACACTGGGACATATTTAGGGTATTGCACATCTATTCAGACCAACACCATCCCCCCAACCCCCTGAACACCTTTACTCCAACATCTTCTGAATGAAGCCTTCTCTGGCACCTTTCTCAAAATCTCAGCCTCCTTAGCCCTTCGTCCCCCTCTTCTCTGGTTTAGCTTCCTGTTCAGGACTTGGGCCCTCTGAGATGGCTTACTTGTCAAACACATCCTGTGCCCATCACCCTGCACCTCAGAGACTTTGGCTTTTTCAGCCAAACAATCTATGTTTGGGCTTTGCACCAGGACCAAACACATAGTAGATGCTCAATAAATATTTGATAAATGTATGGCTTATCCCCACCCCCTTTTATCCACAAGGGTCAGGGGTTTGGGGACCAAAGTCCTAGGGAACTGTGTAAGACTACAGCAGTAGTGGCTGCTAGAGTTTTTGGTTTATGGGCTACCAATGTGCACAGGTCAGGCACTGATGTTGGCAGGGAAAAGGATCCAAGGTAGGCTCAGCTTGGAGGTGTAAATGGTCTGAAATTGCCCCATGGGGAAGTGACCAGGCATATGAATATTTGCTAGGGTACCAGCCACAACAACTGCAGATGGCCCCTCTTCTCCAGACTGCTTATCGTCGATGGAAATGAGATCCTGTGTACTTTAGTTGCCCAAACAAAGCCAGCAGCAGAGCAGACACTCTGAGATGAATGTTCCAGAAGCTGGCCTGTAAATCTCTCTGCACAGAAAGGGGACAGCCCTGTGATCTGTCAGCAGAGCATCCGGACGGCAAGTAGCAGCCTGGAGATAAACCCAGGAAGGAATGACTTAATAATCTGCCCTTCACTTCTCATATCGACCCGAAACATGATGACTTCCGACTTATTTTCCAGGAGATAAGTTCCTCCTTAAACATATCCTGATTTTTATTGTCATTTGCCCTGCGCTTCATCTCCTGTGTCAAATACAGTCAATGCTGTTCCTGGGCTGCTGTTGCTCCACAAATTTTGTTTGGCTCACATGGTATTTTGAGGGAAAAAAATATTGGATGCTTACTTAAAAATGAAAACATACCAAAACAAAAACACAACCAAAACACATATGGCTTTTCTTGGAAAATGGGAGGTTTGGGCAGCATCAGACACTTATTCCTGTTTGTTAACAGTTACCTGGAAAACAGTGGGGTTCCTCTGAAACGGAGTGGGTATTTTGGGGGTTCTCACCTACGCTGCTCAGCCCACTATATTCATCGCTGCCTACATAATCACACAAATACTTGAACTAGAAAACTTGGCTTCTACCCTTAGGTGGTGTCTATTCTTCTGAGAAGGAGGGAGCAGCCCTGGGTCCCACAATATGGGAGTTTTCCAACTGTAGGCCTGAAGTGCAAAGATGAACCTGTCGAACAGTCTGTTCCATGTAGCTCAAACATACAGCAAAAACCTTATTAAGGGCAAAAATAGGAAAGAATTTTTTTATTTTAATTTAATGTTTTGAGATAACTGCTCACTGTGTAGCCCAGAATGGCCTGAAACTCACTAGATAGCCCAGGCTAGCCTCACACTTTGGTTCCTCTCACTGTTGCCTTGTCAGTGTTGGAATTATGGATACATACCACCACACTCAGCTGCAAAGGAGATACTTATATAGAGACTTCAAAAGCTGGATGCACTTGTGACCTCAGAACTTAAGAAGCTGAGGCAGGAGGATTGTGAGTCACAGGCTAGCCTGGGACTCACAGTGAAATCTTGTCTCAGGAGAAGAAAGAGGAGGAAGGGATGGAGGAAGGAGGAAAAGAATGGGGAGGAGGAGAAGGGGCATCTGCTGAGCTAGCAGAATGGAGTTCAAAGCCTGGAGTCCTTGCTTCTTCTGTGGCTTGACTCCCTCAAGTCCAGAAACAGAATCTATGCCATAGACCATGGAGTGGAAAAGTTGGAGGCGAACAAGACCAGCAACCTCTAAAAGAGCAAATTCAAGACCTGGAACACAGCAGATATTTAAATATTCATTAAGTCTTGTCTCACTTTCGTGGTAAGTTTCTTGGACCACTTTTCTGTTGACCTCTACTAAACATACATCTGAAAACATTAGGAGACAAATATCCCAGGCTGGAAGAGAACAGTGGGAGACAGATGCTTTGTCTTGGCACAGCTAATTTTGAACATATAATTAATTACTCTCTTTGAAGCAAACACCTTATTAATAAATGCATTTAATAACACTGTGGGAGGTTGTAGACAGTTATCCAAGTCTTGTTGGATTAAAAGGTCATGCACTCTAGTTGGCTTTCATATACCAAGCCATTGTAACACTTAGCTTAAAGCAATCACCAGGCACTGAATCTAACCACTCTCGAGACTGCTGTTTCAGTTCTAGGTCACCTGGTGGTTCTTCCAGTCTGGGTCAGACTTAGCTGAGCTCCATTGGACTCATCCTTGCATCTGTGGCCATCTTTCTGGTCAACTGGGCCTAATTGACATGTGGAAACTTGGTCTAGAAATAATGGGAGCCATGTCTCCACATGGTATGGTCAACCATTCTCCTGTAAGATTTTGATCTTACTCAATGGTAGCCAAGGGGTTCAGGGCCCACAGAAGGGCAAACTTTGGTGCTCAAGAGTGTTTCAAGTGTTTACACGTGTTACACGTATTATGATCTGTTGGTCAAAACAAGTCATATGGCCAAGGTTTGAGTCATTGTGAGAAGGCACCATTGAGGGGTCAGCAGCAGAAAGGAGGCGTTTCTTTAGACATTTTTGCAAGTGATAGACACTCCTGCAACTGTAAGCTAAGTTAAAAAACTTCCAAGGTCCATTAGCGAGTTGTCCTTCTCCACACACCATTTGCAAATTTTGGGACTGGTAAGGAGTTTTCTCCAGAAAGACTAGAGCTAGGCTCTTCTCCAGCCTATATACAGAGATTCCACCTGAGCCCTCCAAACCTTGCTTTCTGGTATGGCCTGACTTGACCACAGCAGCTTAGGCAGCAGGGCCATATGGCTGTGAGTCTGTGTCTCTAGAACACCAGATTCTGCCAGTACCAGATGCTGTCTGGGAAAAGCCATCGCTCACTGAAGCATCATTGTTGAGAACCAGCAGAGACATCTGCTGAGGCTGGAACCTGTCAGGACCCAGTGTACCTCCAGGCCCCAGGAAGCTGAAACAGATAACTAATGACAGGTCTCCTGGCTCTCCTGGGATCTTTCTTCTGGTTCCTGGTTCCGTCACTGGTTCCAAAAGCGGCCAGTGTTCTGTGTCTTCTAATTTCTCAAAACTTAAGCCTTAAGCTTGTACCCTTTGCTAGAATCTGAGAATATTGGAACTTGTCTTATCCTTCTCTGCTACAGGAATACACTGGGGGCTACATCACCCTGTCTGGCTCCCTCAGAGTTGGTTTACCCTACTGGTATGGACTCTTAACTGCAACGAGGCTTAGAATTTTAGGGTCATACCAAATTGCCTATAAGAGGCTGGAGGAGGGATCAAGCCTGCAGAGCTATCCTGCCTGAAGCAGCAATCAACACTGAGAGAGCACTTATTATATACTCTAGCACTAAGTACTGAACTCTGTGAAGTTTGTATTGTTATTACTATTTATTGTTGTTGTTGTTGTTATCATCATCATCATCATCATCATATTATTATTATTATTATTATTATTATTATTATTATTATTAGTAGTAGTAGTAGTAGTAGTAGTAGTAGTAGCAGCAGCAGCAGTAGTACAACCCATGGAAGTTTCTTATACCCATGGGACGGTAAATGGGGAGAAAACACTGAAGGTCTATCCATGTGTCCTACTCCAGAGACCACATCCTTGACTTTGACACCAGATCACAGAGGCTAGGGAAGCTGGTAGAGCCATTGGAAGTATGGGTACTTGGGTTCTGACTGCAAATTCAATGCCAGGATAACGCCAATCCAGGCTCTGCTTTCTGAGCAGCTGAACAGTTTGAATGATTGCCCTCTTGGATTCCTACAAATCCACTACATGTTTTGATGCCTTGTAGACCATCTCCAGAGATTTCCTATACCTAATGTCCTACAGGAAGGACTGCTGTTGCAGTGAGCCCTCATGTCTTTGACACTGTTACGGAGTCCCATCAGAAAGCAATTGATCCCCTTTGTGGACTGTGTCCTTGCCAGGTGTCCTGTGTCCTAGAAAGGGCAAAGACAGATGGCAGACAAGGCAGGGAGTTCAGTACCCTCTTCTGGGTTGACAACCCTGTTGGGAAGCCACCCCAGGGACCTGACATCATGAACACATGGCCCAGGTGATCTGGCCCCATTTTACCTGAGATTAGCTGTGTCTATGGTGTGATGAGGAAAGGGTGGTGACTTAGAGCTAATGAGCTGAGGCCATGGCGGCATTAATGTGGCTGTACACCCAGCAGGCATTGTCATCCATCAGTCTGGGGACTGCTGTGGTGTAAATTAATCTGAAAGTAGCAACTCCACCTCCAAATTCTTCTTGCTTGTCTGTTTGTGTCTGAAATCTTCCTCTGAACTTGTGGAGAGAATGAGGCACTCGATTGGCTTCCTACCATTAAAGCATGGGATTCTTCCATGGTCACAAAGCCCGACAAGGCTCAGGGGCCATTCATTGGCCTGGGAAGAAATCCCTAATTGTCAACCAGAGACTTAGTGAGTCATGATAAGAAAGGATAGGAAGTCTCCAGTGGCCCACAAAGCTGTGTGAGACATGGAGTCCAGCCTATGGAAATGTTTAAGGACTCTCTTCTGAGGTATAAGGGAGCAATCAAATGACTTAAGATGTCACTCATGTTTGCTACATATTCTATCTTGGTTTTTCTTTTCTTCAATAGTGATGTGGAGAAAAATAATTTGACACTGCAAAACATAGATAATATCTGTTGGTTTCACCTGCTCAGCATCCATTACCATTTCGGCTGGTACCAGCTCCCTCCCCCCTTTTTTACCACTGTGAAACAGCTTCTGTGATTTGTAGTCCTGGCTGAGGCGTGCAATGCTTCCATGAAGGTGAACCTGTAGCCTGGGCTGACCAATCAGGAACCTCCCTGTCTGCTAGCCATTGTGATTTGTTCAGAGATGGCATGTGACTCAAGCCTAGTTAACCCTTTATTCCCTAACATTTGGAGTAGGCATGCTGGTAGAAGTAAATTGCTCTCTCCCTGATATCTCAAGCTGTAAATATTATGTAATAAAATGCAGACTGACATCTCTGCCAAACACACCAAGGAAATGGTCTTAAAAGTAAGGCCAAGACACAGAGCACAGCAGAACCAGGCAAGTATGGTGGCACACACCTGTGATGCCAGCACTCATGAGGCTGCACCACTAGGGGGTCCTCTCACTCCTCCTTCTGTGTGGTGCTAATGTAGACCCCAGGGACTTATTCTTGCTAAGAAAGTGAAAGGCCTGCTCAGTGACAAGCTGGTCATGCCCCCTCTCTGGCTAGTTCAGACCCTGGCACTGTTGGAAGAAGACACAGTAGAATCTGTGCGAAAGCAGCAAGTGATCACAAATTCAAAAGCAGTCTAGGTGACATAGTGAGTCCAAGGCCAATCAGAACAATTTAGTGAGACTTTGTCTCAAAATACAAAGGGGCTGCTGGGAATGTAGCTCAGTATTTGATGAGATTGTACAGGGGCCTGGAGTACATACCTGGTGCTATACAGAAAAAGAGAGGAGCAGAGGAGGACCACTAACTGATAAAGACAGAGGACACCAAGGACACTGTTTGATCCCTGGCTCCAAAGGAGCCAAATGAATCCCTGAGCTTCCAGGGTGCGACCATCAATTCCCCTGTGGTTGAGTTTCTGTCACTTAAGACCACATAGCTAAACTCACTCTAACTCTATCTCTACCATCTGCTGGTTCTATGGTCTTGGGAAAATCTGCCAGAATAATAGCGCATATCTTGAGAGGCTAATGAGAAGACTGACAAGAGCACCTGTAGATGCGCCTGGCCATCTCTTGACCTGAGCACATGCTCAGGGACAGGCTCAACCTCGTCCTTCCCTGTGCCTCTCTATGGCTGGTGTAGATGTTGGGTACTGTTGGGGAAAGATAGAGTAGAATCCATGTAAACACAGCAAGCTCCAAAGCCTATTCTCAGATCTTGCTTTTTGCACTTTCTCTCATTTTCTGATTTCCACTCCCTTCATCCACAAGCCACTCCATTCTCTAGAGAAGCTCTCAGTGCTCACATGTGAGCATTGCGTCTGCCATGTTGGAATTGCAAGACCTAAAGGAGGCCAACTGAGAGAAGCCAGAGCCCACCAGGTGTTGATGGGGTTAGGAACAAATGGATGGAATGGATTGTAAATTGTGGAGTAGAATGTAAAAATGTGTGATGTCTCTGACAGAACCCAACTTCCTTGGCAGAACTGGACACAAAGGTTTCCAGTGGCCTTGGAAAGCTGGAGAAGATGCTTCATAGCATTAAAAAAATGTTTCCTGAAAAGATGTCTCAGCCAGTGTAATGTCTCCATGAAAACATGATGCCCCAGAACCCAATAAGAAGCCAGGTGTGGCAGCTCAAGCCTGTAATCCCAGTGCTGGGGAGGTGGAAGATCCATAGGTCTTGCTGGCCAGCCAGGATACCAAATTGGCAGGGTCCAGGTTAAGGGAGAGTCCTTGTGTATTATTCAGTGTTCTCTGAAGAAACAGGACTGATAGAATGATATATGATTTATTAGAGTGTCTTACAGGCTGTGATCAGAGTAGTCCAGCAATGGTTGTCTCCCTGTGGAGACCAAGGCCAAGAGTCTGGGGTTGTTCAGGTCACAAGACTGGATATCTCAGCAATCACTACCTGGTGCGGGATTCCCCAGAATGCCCTAGAGAGCCACCAGTCTTCGATCTATGCTAGAATTCAACAAAACAAAACAACAGTAGGCTTTAATACCAGCAAAGGATGACTCAGTGGCTAGACAAATGAACTTGCCAGCAAGAATGAAAGCAAGCAGGCAAAGGGAAGACGCTTCCTTCTTCCTTGTCTTTTTATGTGGGCTGCCATCAGAAAATGTAGCTCTGATTTAGGGTGTGTCTTCTTACCTCAAGTGATCCAATCAATAAAATCCTTCACAGGCTTGACCAGTTGCTTGGGTTTCATTTTATTTGATATTTAAACAAGATTAGTCTTCATACTTGGTCTCAATAGATGCTAAGGAAGGCTCGGTAGGAAGAGAGCCAAAGGACACAGGTGACAGGAAAGAGAAAATGAGGCTGAGGTTAGGTTACAAGGGTGATGGGGATGGGAGAGACAAAGAGGTGGAAGAGGATTACTAAAATACAGTCTAAAATGGCATAACGATATTTAATACCCTGTATGCTAATTCAAAATAAAGCTAAGCATTTAATAAATAAGATGGAGAAGTGATTGAAGAAGATAATTGGTGGCTACCTCAGGACTCTGCACATACTCAGTAAGAGGAAGAAGAAGAAAGATAGATAGAGGGGGAGGAAGGGGAAGGAAGGAAGGAAAGGGGAGGGAAGAGGAGGGAGGACTGTATGCTAACAGTTCTCAGCCCCATTTGTTTGCAAGCTCTTTGGGAGCAAGCACTGTGGACCTCCTGCTTGTTCTTCTTGAAGAATCTCCTCAAGTCTCTTGCACTTTAATAGTCATTAATAAACATCAGTAAAAGAAAAAGAAATAAATATGATGTCAAAGACATGCAAGCTGCTTACTGGCAGCCAGTAGAATGCAGCAACCAAGACATGGCTCATTTGAGCCTCATCATGTGTCTTGTAGTTCTTAGTATTAAGAAGAAGAAGAAGAAGAAGAAGAAGAAGAAGAAGAAGAAGAAGAAGAAGAAGAAGAAGAAGAAGAAGATTATTTTAAAACTGAGAAATTCTGCATGGGAAAAGATTTCTTTCTAATTTCATGTTTTAGAAACCAGCATACATGGAGATTTCCAATGAGATCCTATGGGATCAGCAAGGGAGGCGAACTTGGCTGCACTGAATTTCTCAGACCACAGCAATATCCTAGATATCCATAGGCTCCATTTGGGGGAAAATCTAGATCTCCTTATGAGAGTATTATCAACTTAATGGACTCCAGCTTCAGAGGACACTGAAGTCCCATCTCTGAAAGCCACGGGGCAGAAGGTGACAGCTGAGGAACTCGGAGTCTCACTAGCCAAGCTGTACCAGCAACAGGCGTCCAACAACGCAACCTGAAAACCCAATGCCCCATAAAAGAAGGTCAGAGAGACTGGAGAGACCAAGAAAATTAAAGAAATTGCCTGAAGGAATAGGAGCTGTTCTGCCTGGATAGACACTAGCTAAGGTGGAAGGTCTGTGCTGTGTAGAGTGAATTGGAAGTTTGGGGAATCAGAGACAGCCCTATCTAAACAAATGGAACGTGCTTAGAAAGACACCACACTGTGGGGGCAGCAGGTTGGCTCAGCAGGTGAAGGTGCTTATTACCAAGCCCGACAGGCTGAGGTTGGTCCCATGTAGTGGTAGGAAAGAACTGACTCCTACAGGTTGCCCACTGACCTCCGAGCGCGTGCCTTGGCATGCAGGAACCCACGAACATGCACCCCTCCCACAGACAATAGCTAGATAAATATGCAACAGGAAAAATTTTGAACAGATACTAGTCATAGCAACCTGCATGAGTTTGGGGTTTTGTTTGGCTTTCTGTTGTTTCTCTTGTTTGGCTGAACTGTATCCTTATTCCCTTCTCCTGGGGTGAGCAATTCATTACAGCCCTCCTCACTTCCTGGTTCTAAATTTAAAATTAAGGATAGCAGGCTACCAAAGAGACTTGATACCCTATGAGTATATACAGGGGGAGGAAGTCCCCCTCAGTCACAGTCATAGGGGAGGGGAGTAAGGGGAAAATGGGAGGGAGGGAGGAATGGGAGGATACAAGGGAGGGGATAACCATTGAGATGTAATATGAATAAATTAATAAAATTAAAAATAAATAAATTAATTAAATTAAGGAAAATGTATAGATACAGGGAGAAATTGAAATGTTACTTCTGTTTGTATTTGTGGTCATACTAGACTGAACCATGGTCTTCAATATAAGCCTACAGTGATGCTGGGTCGTGTTTTTGCAGGAAATTGAGGGACATACCCATCCAGTCACAGGGAGAGACCAGACTGTAGGAAAGTAGGGGCACTCGCCCAACCAGTCACAGTGTGACACCAGACCATGGGAACCCACACAGGCAGACATGGGGAGACATCAGACCATGAGAAAGCTGGAGCACCAACCTAGCCAGTCACAGGAGAGCATCGGACTGGCTTTAAGATCTAATGAAAGGATGTCAGAGGGTGACTGTCAGAGGCTCTAGAAGGGCCATAACTTAGCTGTGATGGTCAAGTCACAGAAACAGAGAGAAGGAGGAAGAAAGTAGAGTGTCAATAAGAAGCAAAGACACTCTTGGCCCAGATTCCACACCGCTAGCTCTGACATCTAACACTGGCATCACGCTTATTCTGTTTCATGGATCGTTCTAAAAGCTTCACAGCACTGTAGTAGTCTTTGCATCAGCCCTATGAAGCGGTACTATCAATGTCGCCATTTTATAGACAGGAGACTGAAGGAACAGAGGCACAGCAGCTGCCTAAGAGCACCCTGGTAGGAGGAGGAACAAGCCCTCAAATGCAGGTTCATTTGCCTCAGGATGGAAAAGAAGGAAGAGCAATGCTTCAGTCTCAATAGTGTTCGAGGAATGTGCAAACGCTGACCCGGAAGCATCCTCACACCATGGTTTTCCCTGGGTCCTGGGGATCATTCCAGAATCTCAAATTCCAACACAGACACTACAGAAGCAACCTGATAGGTTTGAACCTCTACTTGGTCATGTTTAAGTTGGGGTAACCTTGGATACCTTCCTTAACATCAGTTTTTCCATCTGTAAAATGGAGGGAGGATATATTTGTGGTCACCTTTATCCCCTATGAAGCCAGGCAGGTTTTGATTCCACCTAGGCACCTACCTCAACCATCACTCCTTATTGCCAGATAAGTCTTTTGCCCCAAACCATTGCATTTTTTCACTCTCAGACTACACATATCTGACATCACAAATCTCAGAACAAACAGAGCAAAAGCTCCCTCAGGTATGGACTGGAAGAAGAAGGCTTCTCAGCCTACACTCCCTCGAGCCTTCAATACAGGAAGACCGCCCAGCCACTAATGGAACCCATAGTCTTTGGAGATGCAGTTGAAAAAGTCAAGAAGATGCTTGGAAGAAGAGAGCATTTGAGCTTGGAGCTACTGCTCTCAAATCTCACTTCCTCCTAGAGTGGCCTCAGCATGTGTCCTTGTGAATTCTTTACTGTTCTAGTTCTTTTTAATGCCAGAAATGCCCCTCTACCAGGGACAAAGTGGGTTCTGAGAGTGAACACATCAGGAATCAATATTTAGGGCTGGAGAGATACTCAGTTGGTGTAGTTCTTGCTGCTCAAGCATGAAGTCCTAAGCTTGGATCCCCAGCACCAACATAGGAGACAAGAATGACATCACAGCCCTGTAATACCACCAGCCCTGGGGAGATGGAGACAGAAAGATCCCTGGGGCTTGCTGGCCAGCCATTCAAGTTTAGTCTTACAAAAGTAAGATGAGTAGTAGTTGTAGAATATATCCAATGTCAATCTCTGGCCTCTATTCATGTGCACATGAGTCCACACACATAGAGAAACCAATTTTTCATGTCTGCTGTGATGGTACATGCCCATAATCCTAGCACTTACTTACTTGGGAGGAAGAAACAGAAAGATTGTAAATTCAGGCCAGTTTGGCTACACAGCAAGACCCTGTCTTGAGAGAAACATGTGCAAGAGAGAGAGGCAGAGGCAGAGGGAGGGGATGCGGAGTGGGGAGGGAGAGAGAAGGAGAGGGAGAGAGAGTGGGAGGGAATGTAGGAGAGAGAGCGAGTAGGGAAGAGGGAGCGAGGGAAAGAAAGAGCGCAGCCTTCCTTTATCGGCACCTACAGTGGGCGTACTCCCTCACATCCCAAGACTGATAGCTGAACGTGTGTTGCTTTTGGGTGGGTATGCTTAACACTTGGATTTTCCTCGAAGCAAAGGAGTCCTGTGGGCTCACTTGCTTCTCCCTCAAACTCCTCTCCAGACAGCCACGAATTCTCCTTTATAGCTCCAGTTAGCTGTACAATTAAACTCAAAGCAACGTGTTTATGAATATGAGATGCCAAGTTTCCTTGCAAAACATAGCAAAGTAGCAGATGCTTCCCGCAGTAAACAAATTGATATACAGCTTTGTGTTTCTCTTCTTGGTACTTGCAGCACAGAGCCTTCCCAGGAAGTACAATTTAGGGACAATGTACTGTAGGGTGACTGTGCGTCTAGATCACTCCACTGCACATGGAGCCTTCAGAAGCCCCACCTTGTCCCAAACTCCAGTAAAGGAACCATCATATGAAACCCAGGGCCACTGCTAGCCTGTTCAGGACAGAAAAGTGTGTCACTCCTGGGCAAGCCCAGCCCAGTAAACTCGATGGACGTTTGATTTGTGCTCCATTTTTTTTCTTGGATGCATCTGGATAAAAGACAGTCCATGCAACTTTAAATAGCGAGCCCAAGTCAGGTGTTTTTTGTTGTTGTTGTTGGTGGTGGTGGTGGTTTTTTGGTTTTTGTTTTTGTTTTGTTGTTGTTGTTGTTTTTTGTTTGTTTTTGTTTTTGTTTTTAACCTTTTGGAGTGCAATGGGCCAGACTCAGGGCCCAGCATATGCTAGGCAAGGACACCATTGAGCCACATTACAACACACAAAAATCAGCCCCAGCTTCATAGAGTTGAAAATAAATCACCCAGGCTGAAGGACCTTCAGAGGGTGCCAGTAGACTCACTCTCCTTGGCTTGTTTGTACCTGACAGTTACACTGCAGCACGGCTCACACATTGAAACAAGTGGGCCCGATTCACCCGAGTCCCTGGTGTTCTTGAGCGTGTGTGTGTGTGTGTGTGTGTGTGTGTGTGTGTGTGTGTGTGTGTGTGAGTGTGTGTGAGTGTGTGTGTGTGTGTGTGTGTGTGTGTGTGTGTGTGTGTGTGTGAAGTATGCACCACCTCACACTTCTATTCTTCCACTGGCATCGTTAAAACCATTTATTTCACCTTAAATATTTGGGGCCATTCTTGGAAGCCCTTTAACAGGTAACCTTGCTCTATAAACATGTCACTAGCCAACGCCATAATCTATTCAAATTGATACAACAAAGTACCATAAACTGGGTGAGTTGTGGCCACTGCTCACAGTGGGACCCAAGTCTAAGATCAGAGCAACAGCTTCTAACCCATAGATCTGTATTCTCACTGGGGCCTCCCATGGTATAACAGATAAGGGGGTTCTGGAAAGACCCCGGTAAAGACACTAATCCAAGTCACTAGGGCTTTGACCTTGTAACCCAGTCACTTCCCCATTCCCACCCCCACTTGCCATCAACATGGAGACTCATTTCAGCACCAGTGCTTTGGAGCAACACAACCTTCAACACACAGTGCATCCCAACCTGTGCACACATATGCGTGGACCCACTGCAGGACTCACGTGTTCCAGCTCAGAGATGCCTTAGTCCTCATCCCTACATGCTGGTGGATGTCATTTGACAGTAACAATCCTGGCCAAAGTTCTCGGGGTTCATATCTCTAGAAACTTCCTTTAACTGAGTGTAGGCAAGGGCTTGTGGGTACCCACACTAGACTTGGTTGGGACAGCTCTCACTTGTGCTCTGTGCTTTCTCTTGACCTTCACTTCTCCCAATGGTAACTGGCTTGCTTACACAGCTGTGACAGGCTTCCTTTCTGTCCACACCTTCTGCTAGTTTCTAAAATCACCTTCCAAATAAGGGATTGCATGGAAATCCCATCTCAGAGTCTGCTTCTTGGAGAAGGGGGCAAAATCTAGACTCCACGCCAATTCCTGGTCATCTCTCTCTCTCTCTCTCTCTCTCTCTCTCTCTCTCTCTCTCTCTCTCTGTGTGTGTGTGTGTGTGTGTGTGTGTGTGTGTGTGTGTGCTGGTGTTCAGATCTGAACTCTTACCCTCATTTCCCTATCCAGGACTGCCCATGATCTCATCGACACAGGGCTAGTTGTCGAGAGCCTTTAGCTTGTCTGCAGCATCAGATACCACTGACAGTTTTGGTGCATGCTGGCAAACACATTCTCCTTTCTACTTCATGGTATTAAGAAACATACTTCTCTGAGTAATACTGGCTTCATGAACACATCCCAGCACTCTCTGGAATCAAGTTAGGTGACTACCTTGAATGAATCTCCACTTTTAGCATTTCTCCTTCCTTTGCAGGCATTTGTCTTCTCTGTTAGAGAAGAGGATTTAAAATACTTGGTTTCATCACCAAGGGCAGTGTACAGCATATACTATCTAGTGAATCGGTTAACAACATTGTACAGTAGCCACTGCATCGTGAAAATCAATACCAACCCACCTTCCTCTATGTTCTGGCTACATGAGGATATGGCCAGCTGAAAAGACAAAAGCAAAAATATGGATATATACACAAATCCAAATCATTTTATAAATTCTTGGAATGAAACAGACCAGTAACCTCTGAGAACAACAGAACCTTCTGACTCAAGAATTTTGGTGATAAATGTACAATCAAAACCCAACTTGGTTGCCATGACAACAAGAAGAGATGGAGGCAGTACAGGGTGTCATTCCGTCATCCTTGTGCAGGGCAGTGTGCTGACATCGCCTATGCATTTTATTTAACCCTTGCGAATGCTTGCAGAGTGTATTTTCCTTTCTTCATCTCACAAGCGTGGGAGCTGAGACCCAGAGAGATTGAGACTTACCGAGTACCCTAATCTTCGAGTGACGGAGACTGGATCACAACTCGGGGCCGCTTTCCACACACTTAAACAGTGTAGTGGGGGTTATGCGTAAACACACCCAATTGCTTTTTGGGGTTGTTTGTTTGGTTGGTTGGTTGGTTGTTTGTTTTTTTTTAACCACAATTAGGAGGTGAGATGAAACTTGAGATTTGGGGAGCCACCTGTCAGTTTTTGGGAACTAGTGGGTTTTTGAGAGAAAGGCAGTGTTTGTTCTTGAGGCTGACTGATGAGTCAGCAGTTGTTAAGTAGTAATGGTTTTAAGAGTTTTGATCCAATGAGGAAGAGCCGGGGGTTGTTGCAGGCCCCTCTTGCACAACAAGAAGAGAAGCAAATCTCCCTCCTCTGACATCCTAGCTAATCAGAAACGACTTTCTATACAAGGAGTTAGGGGGTAGATAAGACCTGCTTACATTTATATGAGAGCTCTGGAAAAACTGGACCTCTGCAACTCCATTTACAGCAACTACACCAGGTGTGGGGGTTCTAAAGAAAATCCCTGCCTAAAAGAGAATTCATGTATTTATTTTTTGTGAAACCCATTGAAATGTTTTTTTACCTTAATAGAACCGAACTTTTTAATAGTTTTTTTTACATTTCTGTTTCAGAATATCTAATAAACCAGTTTTTATATGCTAACACAAAGGACAACATCGACATCCTTTGCCTTTTTTTTTTTCTGGTTGTTAAAGTTTCTTAAAGAAATCTCAATACAGGGCCGGGGAGATGGCTCCATGGACAAGCATGAGGACTTGAGCTTGGATCCAGACACACATGTAGAAGCTGGGAGTGGTAGCCTGTGTTAAGGCAAGGCTGGACACAGGCAAAGCCTGATCCTCACTGACGGAGCTCCAGACACGAGAGACCTGGCTGGGGAAGACATCCTGATGTCAGTCTGTGGCCTCCACTGCACACCTGCAGGAGCAAAAGCACCTGTGAGTGCATGTGCATTCACACATGAACACACACACACACACACACACACACACACACACACACACACACACACACACACACGAGACAACCCCATCCATACAGACAGATCTCGGCTATATGCATCTTTCTGCGACCCATTTCTAGATCCTTCTCTCTAGATCATCTTCATGAGGACATTTTTCAAGTACCCTTCAGGTCTTCCTGCCAGACGGTCAGTTGGAAGGCTATGGAGAAACAGGAGGCAAACACATGAGTATCTTTGGGTTTCGTTCCATTTTGCCTCAGCTGTGGCAAGTACAAAGCAGTTTCTTCTTTCCTTCCTTTCTCTCTGTTGCTCTGTCTGTCTGTCTGTCTCTCCCACCCCCTCTCTCTGTCTGTCTCTGTCTCTCTGTGTCTCTGTCTGTGTCTGTGTCTCTGTCTGTCTCTGTCTGTCTGTCTGTCTGTCTGTCTGTCTGTCTGTCTGTCTCTCTCTCTCTCTCTCTCTCTCTCTCTCAGAGTGAGAGGAAGACACAAGCAAGTGCTCTATGGCTGAGCTATATCTCTTTTTATTGTTGAGTTTGTGACTGTCACAATAACCTGCCAAGCGTGTCTTGAATTCACCCAGGCAGGCCTTGAACTTGGGGCCCTCCTGCCTCTCCATAGCCTTCCAACTGACTAGCTCTGCTTGCTGCCATCCCCATGGACTACACAAACTACCTTTCCTCAGGTAGCTCTCACCCTCCTTACATCTATTATTACACTCTATTTAGTAAATGGGAAATCTAAGGCTGAGGTTAAATAACTTATATGTGATTACTCAGCCGGGATGTGAATAAACAGGATTGGAAGCTATGTCAGACGTATCTTTTAATCTGTATAAAATATGTGCAGTATACTGTGCCTCCCTGATTTAAAGAGCCATCAAACTGACCTACTATATCAGAAACGCCTGTCAAGAGGGCTAAGTAAAAGTTACCTTTAACTGTCCAATTCCCTGGCACTTGGTGTCTTGCCAGGGGCACTGTTATGTAGTAGAAATCACTGGTGTTTTACAGGAAAAAGCCTAATGTTTAGTTAATCCACATGGACGTGGCTGGTGAGAAGACTGGTTAATTAGTTGTGGAATCTTTTTTAAAAAACAAGCAGATATGTCATGTGAAATGTATTTTGCATCCCAAGCCCATGCCCCCACCTGTGCATACTCTGGTGTCTTGGTTGAGCAGTCGGCTGTGTGTTTTGCAGCGTGGGTATCCTGGCTTTGTTCCAGTGTGGATACCTGCGTTCTGCTCGGTCCTCCCGCCAGCCCCGGGGAGGTACAAAGTGACTGATAGTAACTGCAGCTAACAGAAGCCCACTAAGCACAGAAACATACAGGGTACTTCGACATATTGCTCCCAATCCTTTCCACAGTTCTGTAGAGTCTGTTTTATTTAATTTTTTTCCATGGGGAAACTGAGGCTCGTGGGCGAAGTGGCTTGCCAATGACTACACAATGTTACATATCAAGACCGAGACTCAAACTTTCAATTTCTACATTTATTTGGGGGAAAGAGGGTATTTGAGGGGAAAAAAATTAAAGGTATAGAAAGATGTAATCTGTATTACGAAGGTAAAAGTACAAAGTGTTGATTTTACATTAAATTGATTTTTAATCCAACTAGTTTAAATTTAACTATAAAACTCAAATTACAAGGGATTTAAATTATATCTCTTTGTATCTAATAAATTTGAGTGATGTGCTGATTTTAGATCATTCAGGAATCATACTTCATGATGAGAAACAAGTTTCCTTCCAGGTGCGAACCTCCAATTTTCCTTCCCAGAGGCTCACCCTAATGTCTCCTTGCATCTCATCCAATATATTTTAGCATCTACAGCTTATTTTCTCTTTGAAGTTGTTGTTATAACTTGTTTGGCAGAAATGGACTATAACTGTTTTTTATTTAGAATTTATAAGTGTGTTGGGAGTGAGGAAGTGTGGAAGTTTATATGATATTAGGCAAGGAGCAGCATGTTCTGCAGGGAGTGGAGAGGATGTGAAACTAGCTCCTTTCTTTGGTTATCCAAATACACGTGGGGGAGTAGGTAGAAAATATTTCCTAAATCATTCTTTAATTCTACCAAACACCAGCCTTTTCCCATCTGAAACATTCGCTAAAGTACAGTTTGTAATCAAAGCATAACACTTCATTAAAACAATCACACCAGGTTGGATACACTTAGGTTACCTTTAGTATTTTTACCACTTACGTGTGCTAAGTGGCCTTGAACACTTTTCCACGACTGTCTCAGTATTTTGACATGATACATTCAGTGGGTGCCTTCCATAACATTTGAATGTATTTGCAGCCCCTAATAATTATATAGAGCACAATAAATAATTTTTAACATTCTGAGAAGTCAAAACATTATCTTTTTTGCATTTATTTTGTATTTGATAGCTACTGAATTTGAATGTTTTACCAATTTTATATCATCTTTGAGTAATTATATTGTTCTTCAGTTTTCTAGTAAGGTGTTTTTTTCTTCACATTTTATTTTATGTGTATGGGTGTTTTACCTCAGTGCACGTCTATGCATCTTGTGTGTTCAGTGCCTTAGAAGGCCAAAAGAGGGTGTGGGAGGCCCCAGGGCTCGAGTTATAGTGAGTTGTGTGGGAGCTGGGAACCGAACCCAGGTCTTCTGCAAGAGCAGCCAGTGTTCTTAACAGCTGAGCCATCTCTCCGACCCTTAGGGTGTTTCTCTTCATTATTTATAAAGATATTGTGTGCTGACATTAGCTGAGCTGTATACTTGCTTGTCTTCTGCACTTTCCTCCTCTTTAGATTTTTTTGTCATGTATTATTGTTTTCTACTGTAAAACGTGGAAATGTTGTGGTCAGAACCAAAGTCCCCCTTTTTGCTTTTTTCTCACATAGTCTGGTTATAAGCCTTTTCCAGTTCACTGATTGTTTATGCCTGTGTGTGTGTGTGTGTGTGTGTGTGTGTGTGTGTGTGTGTGTGTGGTGTTGAGGAGGGTATGCTCCACTACATGTGGATGTCAGAGGATAACTTATGGGAGTCCGTTGTCAGTTTTCTCCTTCCACCATGCAGATTGTAGAAATTAAACTCAGATCATCAGACTTGGCAGCAAGCGCCTTTACCTACTGACCTATTTCACTGCTTTCTTCTTAACATTGAATTATTCTGCTCATTTTGAGGGTGCTACTGAGATGATCTGTGAATAAAGAAATCTAAGCCCACCACACCATAAACTATTAACTAATTGTCTACCAAAATATCCAATTACCCGGATTTTCTCAGGTAACTGGAACCTCTACCCTGGGGCTGGGAGTGGAGCTCAGTCATGGGGTGCTTGCCTTGTATGCGCAAGACCCTGGTTTTGACTTCCAACACTACAAAAAGAAAAAAAAGAGGAAAAGGAAGAAAGAGAGAAGAAAAGAGACAGGCTACATAAAGAAAGGAAGTAAGAAAAAGAAAGAAGGGAAAGAGGGCTATTGAAGCAAAGTTTCAGGCTGTTTTTCCACAGCTGTGTATTTCTGAATTGTTTTTATTCACACTCCATTTATACACTCCTGAGCCACAGCCACACTGTTTTAATTACGGCAGCTTTCATACATGTATTCATATGGGATATGGCAATTTTCTGCCTCTATCACTTTTACTTCTAATAAAATGAACTGGCTCTTTTCATTAATTTATTAATCCAATAGAAACTTTATAATTATTTTGTCAAATTCAATTTTTCAGTCCTTTTGGGATTTGGGTTGGAATTACACTTGACTTATAGATTCATTTGAAAAGAATTGATGTCTTACTAACATTACGAGTTCCCATCTCTCCATTTATTAAAGTTTTAATTGAGTTGTCCATAAATTATAGAGCAATGTTAAATATTAATTGTGTTAGTGGGCATCTTTGTCTTGCCTGGCTTTAATGAGGCTCCCAGCCTGGAGGGGCTTCAATGAGGCACCGAGTGGAAATGCTGGGGTCCCTGTTGCTGCTTCCACTTTCCAGTACCTTAGGCGGGTTCTTTTTGTGCACCTAATTTCCTAAGTGAAAAATAAGGTCACAAGTTAATAGTGGCACATACCTGGTGCTGCTGAGAGATTTAAATGAGCTAGCCATGAACCTCCCAGGAACTGCCAGCTGTGGATCGAATCTCAGTGTCTTCCTGCTCCAGTGTCTAGGAATTAAGATGGGCACTTTGCTTTGTTGTTGTTGTTGAAGATGTAGCTTTCTGCCTTTTTAAGTTTATTTTTTTCTCAATTAGTAATGGGTGTTAAATTTACTATGTACTAATCTATGGAGATGTTAATTTTCTTTTGACCTATTTCTGTACTGAGTTATAACTCTGTGTTTAATGGAATGATACTGAACTCATTGCAGCCCGGCAGCTTTTAAGACGTGCTTTGAGAGGTAGGATTTGTCAGCCGGTTTGTTTTGAGGGAGGGTCCTCCCCTGTCGCCCCAAGTAGATCGACCTGCCTGCTGCCAGCATCAGTGCCTAGCTCAGTGTCATTGAGTCTGGCAGCCCTGTTTCTCATCTTCAGAGGACAAGCTCCCATTGTCTGTCTTGACAGGTGGGCCCTGCCGCCTCGACCCCAAGCTTCTGCACACTGTGTCAGAACCCACTTGCTGTTGGCAATGTAGCTTTGTGCTCCATGCCTAGCAAGCAGGAGGCACAGTGCCACCAAACCAAAATGAATGATGGAAGATCATTCCATGAAAGAAAATGAAAGGAAGGAAAGAGAAAAGAATACATTTTCTCTTTGTTATATTTTTATTAATTTACTTATTTATTCACTTTACGTCTCAGTCACACCCCCTCTCTCCTCCTAGTCCCACCCTCCCTCGCCTCTTCCTCCCTCCCCGCCCCCCTATTCCTCAGAAAAGGGGAGGCTCCCTACGCACCCACCCACGCCAGTTCATCAAGCTACATCAGGACTGAGTTCCTCCTCTTCTCCTGTGGCCTGGCAAGGCAGTCCCATCAGGAGGAAGTGATCAAAAAGCAGACAACAGAGTTCATATCAGAAACAGCCTCCCTAGTCCACTTACTAGTGGACCCACATGAAGCCTGAGTTGCCCATCGGCTACATCTATGTGGAAGACCTAGGTCCGGTCCATACCAGCCCCTCTGATGCCTGGTTAGTTGGCTCTGCTGTCTTCTTGTGGAGCTCTTGGCATTGCTGGGTCCTTTTATCTTTCCCCTCCACTCTTCCACTAAGCTTTGCCCAATGTTTGGTTGTGAGTCTCAGCATCTGTTTCAAACTGCTTCTTGCTAGGGCCCCTCAGGGGACAACCCTTGATAGGCTCCTGTCTGTAAGCCTAGCAAGCATTGTTAATAGTGTCAGGGGTTGGCCCTCTTCCTTGGAGTGGGTCTTGGATTGGGCCAGGCATTAGCTGAACATTCCATCAATCTCTGCTCTATCTGTTCTTGTTGGCAGGGTAAGTTTTGGATCAAAGTTTTTGTAGGTGGATTGGTGCTCTGCTTCCGCTAGGAGTCCTGTCTAGTTGGAGGGCGTCCTCTTCAGTCTCTATAGCCCCTGCTACTACGAGTCTCAGCTATAGTGTCCCTTATATCCTCCCAGAGGTCTACGCCGCCTTAGGTCTCCAGCTTGTCACAGAGAAGCCCCCACCCACAGTCTCTCTTTTCTCTGCAGGACTTATGTCCTCCCACCCCCAACCCACTCTCCCCAGGCCTGATCTCTACCCTTATTTCTCTCTGTGCTCCCTCTGATCCCTTATTCTCTCTCTTCAACCACTACCTAGGTCCATTCTATTTCCCCTTCTGAGTGAGATTTAAGCATCTTCCCTTGGATCTTCCTTGTTACTTGTGTTCTTTGGGCCTGTGCATTGTAGTATGTTAATCCTGCACTATACGACTAAAATCCTCTTATAAGTGAGTACGTGCCATGTGTGTCTTTCTGTGTCTGGATTACCTCACTCAGGATGGTCTTACCTATTTCCTTCCATTTGCCTACAAATTTCACGATTTCTTTGTTTCAATGACTGAGTAGCATTCCATTGTGTAAATGTATGAGTTTCTTTACCCATTCTTTGGCTGAGAGATATCTGGATAGTTTCCAGTTTCTGGCTATTACAAATAAAGCTGCTATGAAGATAGCTAAGCAAATGTCATTGTGGTATGATGGAGCATCTTTTGGGTGTATGCCCAGGAGTGGTATAGCTGGGTCTTGAAGTAGCACTATGCCCAATTTTCTGTAAAACTACCAGAGTGATTTCCAACGTGGTTGTACAAGTTTGCACTCCCATCTGCAATGGAGGAGTGTTCCCCTTTCTCTGCATCCTTGCCAGCATGTGCTGTCACTTGAGTTTTTTGTCTTAGCCATTCTGACAGGTGCAAGATGGAATCTCAGAGTTGTTTTGATTTGCATTTCCCCAATTACTAAGGATACTGAGCATTTATTTAAGTGTTTCTTGGCCATTCAATACTCTTCTGCTGATAATTCTCTGTTTAGTTCTGTGCCCACTTCTTAATTGGGTTATTTTATTTGTTGATGTTTCCTTTTTTGAGTTCCTTATATATTTTCGATATTAACCCTTTCTCGGATGTAGGGTTGGTGAAGATCTTTTCCCAATCTATAGACTACCTTTTCATTTTATTGACAGTGTCCTTCACCTTACAGAAGCTTTTCAGTTTTATGAGGTCCCATTTATTAATTGCTGATCTTAGAGCCTGAGCTGTTGGTTTTCTGCTCAGGAAGTTGTCTTCTATGCCAATGAGCTCAAAGCTCTTCCCCCATTTTTTCTTCTAATAGATTTAGTATAACTGGTTTTATGGTAGGTCTTTGATCCACTTGGACTTGAGTTTTGTGCAGGGTATAAATATTAGATCTATTTGCATTTTTCTACATATAGACATCCAGTTAGACCAGCACCATTTGTTCAAGATGCTGTCTTCTTTCCATTGTATGGTTTTGACTCCTTTGTCAAAAATCAAGTGTCCATAAGTGTGTGGGTTTATTTCTGGGTCTTTGACTTGATTCTATTGATCAACCAGTCTGTTTCTATGCCAGTACTATACAGTTTTTATTACTATTTCTCTGCAGTGTAGCTTGAAGTCAGGGATAGAGATACCTCCTGAAGTTATATTATCGTATAGGACTGTTTTAGCTATTCTGAGATTTTTGTTTTTCCATGTGAAGTTTAGAATTGTTCTTTCTAGATCTGTAAAAGTTGTGTAGGTATTTTGATGGGGATTGCATTGAAATTGTAGATTGCTTTAGATAAGATGGCCATTTTATTATGTTAATCCTACCAATTCATGAACATGTGAGATCTTTCCATCTTCTGATATCTTCTTCAACTTCTTTCTTCAGAGACTTGAAGTTTTTTTCATACATGTCTTTGATTTGCTTGGTTAGAGTTACACCAAGATACTTTATATTATTTGTGGCTATTGTGAAGGGTGTGATTTCCTAAATTTCTCTCTCAGCCCATACGACATTAGTATACAGAAGGGCTACTGATTTTTTAAAATTTATCTTGTATGCAGCCACTTTGCTGAAGGTGTTTATCAGCTGTAGGAGTTCTCTGGTAGAAGTTTTGGGTCACTTATGTATACTATCATATCGTCTGTGAATAGCAATACTTTAACTTCTCCCCTTCCGATTTGTATCCCCTTGATTTCCCTTAGTTGTCTTATTTCTCTAGCTAGAATTTCTAGTACTATATTGAAGAGATATGGAAAGAGTGGGCAGCCTTGTCTTGTCCCTGATTTTAGTAGTATTGTTTTGAGATTCTCTCCATTTAATTTGATGTTGGCTATCAGCTTGCTGTATATAGCCTTTATTGTATTTAGGCATGGGCCTTGTATCCCTGGTCTTTCCAAGACTTTTATGATAAAGGGGATTTTGTCATTGGATTTTGGCAAAGGCTTTTTCTGTATCTAATGAGATGATCATGTGATTTTTTTTTCTTTCAGTTTGTTTATATGGTGTCTTATGTTGGTGGATTTTCATATGTTGAACCATCCCTGAATCCCTGGAATGAAGCTTATTTGATCATGGTAGATGATGTCTTTGCTATGTTCTTGGATTCAGTTTGTGAGTATTTTATTGAGTATTTTGTTCATGAGCAAAATTGTCTGAAATCCTCTTTCTTTGTTGTCTCTTTCTGTGTTTTAGACAAACTCATACAATGAGTTTGGCAATGTCCCTTCTGTTTCTGCTTTGTGGAATAGTTTTAGGAGTATCAGTATTAGCTCTTCTTTGAAAGCCTGGTAGAGTTCTGTGTTGAATCCATCTGGCCCTGGGCTTTTTTGATTGGGAGAATTTTGATGACTGCTGCAATTTCCTTAGGGGATATAGGACTGTTTAACCTGTTTGTGTGACCTTGATTTAATTTTTGTAGGTTTAATCTATCAAGAAAACTGTTCATTTCCCTTAAAATTTCCAATGTTGTGGAATCAGGCCTTTAAAGTAAGGCCTAATGCTTCTTTGGATTTTCTCAGTGTCTGTTCTTATTTCCCCCTTTTCATTTCTGATTTTGTTAATTTTGGTACTGTGTCTCTGCCTTTTAGTTTGGTTAGAGGTTTGCCTATCTTGTTGGTTTTCTCAAAGAACCAATTCTTGGTTTCATTGATTCTTTATATTATACTCTTTGTTTCTAATTTATTGATTTTTTTTTTTTTAGCCCTTAGTTTGATTATTTTCTACCATCTACTCACTCCTCTTGAGCGTATTTGCTTCTTTTTTCTGAAGTTTTCAGGAGTATGGGATCTCTCCAATTTCTTTGTGAAGGCTC
The DNA here is from genome assembly GCF_964271855.1 of Acomys minous. Classification (NCBI taxonomy): domain Eukaryota; kingdom Metazoa; phylum Chordata; class Mammalia; order Rodentia; family Muridae; genus Acomys; species Acomys minous. The sequence goes on along the minus strand of NC_140484.1, from coordinate 77,554,094 downwards.
TTAGTGCTATGAACTTTCTTAGCACTGCTTTCATGGTACCCCATAAGTATGGGTATGTTGTGCTTTCATTTTCATTGAATTTTAGGAAGTCTTTAATTTCTTTCTTTGTTTCTTCCCTGACTCAGATGTCATTGAGCAGGGAGTTGTTCAGTTTCCATGAGAGTATAGGCTTCTTTTTATTTCTGTTGAGGTCCAGCTTTAATCTATAGTGATTTGATAAAAAAAAAAAAAACCAATGCATTAATTCAATTTTCTTTCATCAATTAAGGTATACTTTGTTGCCAACTATATGGCCAGTTTTGGAAAAGGTTCTGTGTGGTGCTGAAAAAAAAAGTATATTCTTTTGTGTTTTGGTGAAAAGTTCTGTAGACATCTATTAGATCCATTTGAGAATGAAGTTCTTCCCCATTTCTTTTTATTAATTTTGGTTGAAAGTCTACTTTATTAGCTATTAGGATGGCTACTCCATCTTGCTTCTTGAGGTTATTTGTTTGGAAAACCTTTTTCCAGCCTTTTACTCTGAGGTAACATCTATCTTTGTTGCTGGGGTGTGTTTCTTGTATGCAGCAGAATGCTGGATCCTATTTACTCATGTATTCCTTTAGCCTGTGTATTCTTATTGGAGAGTTGAGTTCACTGATGTTGATAGATATTAGTGACCAATGATTGTTAGTTATTATGGTGGTGTAATGATGGTGTGTTTATATGCTTGTCTTCTTTTGGTTTTTCTGTTGTGAAGTTATCTGTATCTTGGTTTTCTTGAGTGTAGTTGACCTCTTTGGGTTGGAGTTCCCTTCATTATTGCTATCCCTTCTAAAGCCACTCAAGTCTTAACCATCTACTTATATTAATTTCTTTGTATTTAGAGAGTTCTTTGAGGGAAATTCTCTATTTGTCACCCCAACTAGATATACCTATATGTCTGCCAGTGTCCTGGTTCCTAATTTCTGTGCCCAGTGTCTTTGAGTCTAGAGATCCTGTTCACTACTGCAAAGAACGAGCTCCTCTCCTCTTATTTGAAGCCTCCATAGTACCTTTAAAAACACATGGCTGATTGCTGCCATCCTTGGTCATCCTCACTTCAAAGCAGAGGAGCCTCTACCCCTCCTGTCCGATCACATCCCTGTATCACCAGCCACCCTCTCCCCCAGCCCCCATGCCTCTGTTTGATTCCCCCTGTTCTACTCTCTGCCTCTACAAGACCTGCTAGTTTTCAGCTTCACATGTAAATGAGAGCATATGGCATTTGTTAGAAGAATAATTTTGACAGTGGAAGCTAAAAGCATTACTTATTGGCCTCAGTACAGTTTAACCCTAATTACTGTCCTTTTATGCAAAATTTCTGTAGTCTCAAACTTTGTCACCCTGCCACTTCGGCAGCTGTTGTTCTTTCCAGGGTATGCTTTGGAGGGTGGGATGTGATGATTTTAGCTCTTGGAACATCCGACAATGCTTTTCTTTTGCTCTCATAAGCAAACTGACAAAATAATAAATATTAGGAGTAATTTTCTCTACAAACTTTTGCAGGCTGTAATCTGTGTGTTGTTTTTGTTGTTCTTCTCAGAATTTGATGCAGCTAAGATGTTCATATCCAGCTTGTCTTTGTAGAAACTTTTACATATGCCTGTAATGCTTGCAAAAACACTTGGCTTTTACTTGTAATTTAAGATGTTTGAACCGATGTGTTTCTATAGGATAGATGATGGTTGGGTGGATAGGTGGGTATGTGGGCGCATAAATTTGTGTTTGTGTGGCTTATTTCATTAGGAGTAAGTTAGCAGCCTTTCTGCCTACCCATGTAGCCATCTTATCTCCCTGGAAATGTCTGTTTATGAAATATGTCCTGACACTTCTGGCCAATTTGTTTGAGGTCTCTCTTTTCTTTCTTCTTTCTTTCTTTCTTTCTTTCTTTCTTTCTTTTCTTTTCTTTTCTTTTCTTTTTTTTCTCTCTTTTAATTCTACCCACAAATTTTGCATTGCTGCAACTACTTTACACTTTGTCTCCTGCAGCAAAGCCTCTCAGGTCAGTTCTTTTGTAGACTGTTGTAGACTGTGACACTAGAATTAAAATATCAGGTTCAAGTTTGTTCTTACTTTAATTTTTGTATCACTAACACTGCTATTGATGGCTATGGATTTGGGTGCTTGGGAACTTTTAGATTTTCTACAGTGATGTCTTACCTCATTGCCCCCAACCCCGTGTGTGTGTGTGTGTGTGTGTGTGTGTGTGTGTGTGTGTGTGTGTGTGTCTGTGTGTCCAGGAACATTCCATGTCCATGACATGTCATATGTGTGGAGGTCAGGACAGCATCAGATGTCAGTCCTCACCTTCCAACACTTATTGTTCAGGTTCAGGGTATTCTGGATATGGTTGGTCCAAAAGAGGAGTACTAAATAAAGTTAACCATTTCAAGAGTATTTAATAACCATTTCTGTGAAGTTGGGAAGAGGGCTCCTCTCTTGGAAAGAACAAAAAAATCCTTTTGAATTGGCTTGCCTTTTAAACATAATCACTGCAATGGTTCATGTCTTAGGTGGACATGGAAACATAGGAGGACACAGGAGAGCTGGGATTACCGACACACACCACCATGACTGGCTTTCACGTGGGGTCTTGGATGCTTACCCAGCAAGCACTTTGCCCACTGGACCATCTCCATAGCCTACCCTGCATTTTCTTATTCTCTCATCTTTCTCATCTGGATTTCTGCATCTAAGCATGTGTTCATGGCCTGACTTTCTGTCCCCTTCAGTGTTTCTCTGAGTACTTCATTACATGTTTCCTCTTTTTCCTTTTTCACAAGTTGTGATGAAATACTTTCTTTTGCACTTTAGGACCTCCACCAAACCTGTAGCTTCACAAGGGCAAGCCCTATGTCCATTTTATTTACAGCTATTTACCTCAGAGCTGCTGGCAGATAGTGGGTGTTCAGTAAATGACTATTGCATGAATATTACCATGTATCTTCCTTACAATGTTCTGGCAATTTCCTAGAATATGCTAAAATAGACACCTAACTGCAAAACAAAACAAAACAAAACAAAAAACCCAGTCCACCTCATGCCTGGATCAATTGTGTGCTGACATATGAATACCCTTTGGGAAATCCCTTGTAAAGATCGTCAGCAGATCTCTTTCCTCCAGGAGCCCATGTCATTTTGATTTAAGTCTTGATTTCTTCCCCTCCTGTTCTTTTGACAAGCTAGGTGTTGGGTGGCTATAATCCATGCCCATTTGCTTGGCTATGATGAGATTGGCCCTGAGACAAGGATTAAAGATACACAGAGACGAGGCTGACACCAGGTTTAGTGGGAAGGGGACTCACTGAGGAGAAATACGCTATATAAACAGATATGTAAAGTCATTGCATGCCTGTGCTTACGGCTATGAGAGAAAGCAACTGTGGGACTAGAAAGTCATATTGAAATGTGATGACGTTAGATACGAGGATGAGAAAGAGTAAGCCACGGAAAGAGCTAGGGTTACCTATCGCAGACAGGAATAATACTAAAGTCTTAGGGATATGTTGGACAGGACTGGAGGATTTAAGAGAAGAGGTATCTGAGCCTGCTGAGGGCATTTGCTGAGTGCCTTCTAGAACAACAACAACAACAAAAAGCAAGGGGAGTGGTTCTACACCAAAGCTATCTGGGAATCCATACTTGTACAGTGTAGGCAAGTCTTGAGCTCAGCAAGAAACGCTGGGGACCCAACAGCCAACATGTGCAGCATCAAGTACATCAGAGCCTGGACTGTGTGGGGGAGTGACGGCTCAGTGGGCTCGGCAGCAGTAACTACTCTCCTTGCTCCCTGCATGACCAGAAAGCCAGACTATGATGACCTTTGTAACCATGGCGTTAATTCAGGAGTTGATGCGCTTACAACTTTTGAGAGACAAGACAGAAAGGCTCTTGCTTTATTAGCAGTCAACTTCTCCCAAAGCTGAGTACCTGAGACACTTCCCTGTGTCTACTCCGTCAGCTGTAGCAGCACCACTCCCCACTAGGGGGCACTGTTGGGCTGCAGACAGTTGGACCAGCTTGCAGCCCTCATCCTTGCAAATCCATTTATATCTCTGGAGACACTGTGTGAGACTGTAAAGCTTGGGCGGGGGCAAAAAAAAAAACTAAACTTAATGATTCATCTAGTCATTGGTTGGAGAGTTTGCAAGTGCTTGGGTAGCATTCAGAGTTCTTGGGTACTGATTGGTCCTTATTCAGTGGATCTGAGCACACACAGTAGGAGGTGAGGGGAGTTGTATGGGCATCTCAGGTAGGAGACACAATGTGGTGAAGTTAAAGATGCTCCAGCTAAGTAGAGTGGTAGCCAAAGCTGCTCCATTTTTATCCCAGTGTTTCCCACTCCCTCTGGAATATGATCCAAGCTCTTCTGCAATGAGCAGGCTTTAGTGATTTGAAAAGCATGGGAAAGGGCTAAAGTCACATTTGTGTGGAGGAGGAGAGTCAGTTGGCCAGAGGAGCATGGTAGACTAGCCATGTGCGTGCTAATGTCCTTCATGTTGGCAGCCAGAAGTCTGTGGTGGAAGGCACCTGGTGACTAAGGTGCTTTTGGACAGACCTCCTTTTTAGATGGGGAGAGGATGAGGGCAGCCAGCTTCAGGCCCCAGCTGCCGCTTGCAAGGTACATGGCGCTCACTCGTCTCCTTCGGTCTTTACAGATGACCTGCCTTTCCATGGGAAGAGGACAGGAGGAGGGACCAAGCTGTGAAAGGAGGGGAAAAAATCTGCTTACTGTTTCAGACCAACTTGGGGGAACCACGGAGGGGATAATGACATGTCCCCTGTGCCAATTGGAAGTATCACTGCCCCCCATGTGCTGTTTCGCTTCCTGGTTGCTGATGTCACCAGGAAATGTCATCAGCTGCATCAGAAGGAATTTGAGTAGGTTGGCCCCAGCTAGAGAAAGGCCATGAAGCTATGGCTTGTAAGAGGAGATGAGACAGTTCTGAGCTGGCTGTGAAGAAAGTCAGAGGTGAGAGGTTACCAGTTGACTCTGCTTATAGTTCACACCCTGATGTCGCTTAGCAACAGGTGACTGATGAGCCACTCATTGAGACATTCGGAGATTGATGCAAAGTGCTAGAGAAATTCACATGACATAGACATGGAGACCAGGAACATGTATTCCCAAAGTCAAGGAGAAAACATTTTAGGGAATAAGGGTTGGGTAGACTCTCCAGATGCCACAGAAAGGTGAAATAAAACAGGAGTCAAGTTGGAATTGGGGGCTGAGATTGTGGCTCAGTTGGTAGAATGATTGCCCGATTTAATCCCCCGCATTAGATTAATTGAGTGTGGTGACTTGTGCTTGTAAGTCCAGGACTCCGGAGGTGGAGTTATGAGGATCAGAAAATCAAAGTCATCACTATACAATGAATGAAGCCAGTGGAGCTACATGGGGCCCTGTCTACAACCAAAATAAAACAATACACACACACACACACACACACACACACACACACACACACACTCTAGCAGGAGATGGATGGAAACGTGGAAACCAGAGGCACTGGGATGAGGAAGGATAGGACTAATGGAGAAAGTGGAAGCACTAAGCTCTAGTTTAGGACCCCAGCTGGAAAAAGCAGTAGACATGGATGTCTGCAGCAGGAGAGAGAGCAGGCACCAGTCTCCCCAAAGGGACTTGAATCCAAGCCAGGAAGTACAAATAAATTAGGAAATCCAATAGAAAACAGGAAGCCTGTTTAAGGATGCGGGCGGTGTTTCATGACTGGCACAGGCTCTCACCTGCTCACCTCTCTTAGACTGCAGGCTAGTTCAGGAAGTCTGAGCCATCCACCCGCTGCCAGTGAGGAAGCCAGTGGGAGTGTCCCAGAGCCAGGAAATGGAACTCCTCTGACTCCAATCCTCATTGTTGTTTTTACTAATCATGATCATGTGCAGCCCCCTTATCTGACATCAGTTACTCAACTGCTGACTACAAATTAGCCTTCATCAAATCCCTACCTTGCACAGGCATGGCCCAGGTTGTCTTAATAACACCAGGCTACACCAATGGCAAAGACCAGCAAGTCAGCTCCCCAGGAAGTCAGATAGAGACGTGCAGACTCTGGGCCCCTTCCTGACACCTACTGAGTTTGAACACTGTTGAATCCCAGAGGCCAGGATTTTACTGGCTTAACCCAGGAAGAAGAGCAGAGGCTGGGGGGGGGGGGGGGGAGGGCAGGCGGCGACGGGGGGGGGGGGGGGGGGGGGAGAGGGTTGAGAAGATAAACCCAGAGGAGACAGGCAGATATGCAGTTACCTCCCCCTGGTGTCCCCAAGCTCAGTCACAGATGGAGCCTGAGAAATTGAGGTCCACTTGCCAGGAAATTTCTCAGGGCTGCTCAAGCAGTTGCAAAAACGCTCAACACCCACGGTCCCTCAGCTTCCCATCCACACCAACATCCAAGGATGCCTGCCGTGTCCTCGCCACCCACCCACACTGCAGCCACTCCAAACAACCTTCCTTCCCTCAGACTGCAGTGCAACACAGCCATCTTCCTAAAAAAAATAATAATAACAATATCAATGGGGACTTTTATAAATAGTTTTTAATAAACTACAGTTTCTTAATGACCAAGAACATGTGCTCAGGGTCAAGAAGAGAAGCAAGTCCATACGCACATAAAGCTCAAGGTGAAAATAAATTCCCGTTGTACAGCGCCTTCCACTGCAGAGCTCCCAAGGTCATTCCCGGAATGTAAGCAGTGCTAACACCATCCTGTGCTTCCTTCCAGCAGAGGTGCAAGCATAGACACTCCAGCCTATGTGTGTAGATTCTGAAACGCAAATAGGGTCACATTAACCTGACTGCAACTTACCTCTCTCACTTAATAATACACCCTGGGCTCACTTCCCATGTCTATCTTTAAATAGATCCGTCTTGCTTTTAAGGGCCGCTTTATAATCCATGGCACAGCCTTGTTAGAATTTACTTAAACCACATCCTACTAATGGCCACATGGCTTGTTCCTAGTCTTTACCACAAGATGTGTGATAGTTAGGTTCATGATCGCTGCTATAATAATACTATAACAACAAACACACAAATGCTTGTTCCTGGCTCACAGGGGAGGCAAGGGGGGCGTTTCCCAGTTGTAGGAGACCCTTCCTCCCGTCCTTTCTTGTACTTATTGAAGAGCCACAGAATCTTCTGCTCCGAGGTCCCCAAGAAGTGAGGAGAGGGGATCTCTGTTGGATGCCTCTCCATCTCTACCACAATTACTGCAGAGAGCATCCCCATCCCCCACACAAGTCTCTACACATTTGTGCAGATACATTCCCAGAAGTGCGATGGCCGTGCCCAGAGGATGTGCATTTCAGACATGATAGGCAATGCCTAACTGCCCTCACAAGGGTGCATGGATCTGTGTTCCTGCTGTGTCAAGAAGGCTTTCATTCTTCACACACTCTTGTTAAAATGTGTCACCATTTATATATCCTAAGGCTGGGGAGATGGCTCAGCAGGTGTTGAGCAAGTGCAAGGCCCTGAGTTTAGACCCTCAGAACCCACACAAAGCCAGAAGCAGGCACAGCAGAGCACATCTGTAACCCTGGTACTCCTACTGGGAAAGAAGGAAAGTGAAGACAAAAGACTCCCCAGAAGCAAGACAGCTAGTCTGCCATACAGCTGTGAACAAGAGATCTCATCTCAGGCAAGGTGGAAGTGAGGACTGAGGTTGTCCTCTGACTGCCACAAATACATCGTGACATGCATGTATGCATATGTTCCCCTGCCTCTCTCTCTGTCTCTGTCTCTCTGTCTCTCTGTCTCTGTCTCTCTCTCTCCCCCTCTACACACACACACACACACACACACACACACACACACACACATACACACACTCACACACACACACACATACACACACACACTCACACATACACACACACTCACACACACTACATTATAAGTAAATAAATGATCCATGTTATAGGTGAATTAGGATCTCATCATGACTTTAATTTGCATTCCTTTAAGTGAGTGTATTGAGAGATTATTTTTATGTATTTATTTTCCATCTGTGGCCTTTTCTATTAGTTCTTTTCTCATGACCTGTGCCCCTTTGTTCTACTAGATGTTTCTCTATTACTTTTTTTTTTATGAGGAGTCAGAGAAAAATAATAAAATATGTTAATGAAAAAAGATGAAGCCGGCCCTCCGTGTTCCGAGGTGACATGCTATGTTCCTTTCACTCATGATGCTTTCCCATTGCAGAGACATATTTTACTAGTGTGCTTTCACTTTCCCATGGTTTTGTCTCATGCCTAGAAAGGCTGTCCTGGTGCCAAGATGAATTTTTCATGTTCTCACGTTTTCCTCCAGTGCTGCAGCCACACTTGAAGCCAGACAGTGTTGCGTTGGTGATTTCCCTCAGTTCTCGCTGCCCTACTTTCCACAGCCCCAAACAGGAACTGTGAGAGCCTGTAGGTAGGCTTATTCTGAAGTTGGAGTGAGATGATTCTGTCCTTGAGCTTAGAACAGATTTTGGCTGAGACACAGTATGCCAAGTGTCAGCTATCGGCTTGTTCTTATCTGGGTTTGTGGTATCCGGCCCTGTACATGGCTGATATCTGCTGCGTACTCACTCCTTATAATGAACAAGTTATGGAAACTTTGTAAAAATAGAATTTAAAAGTCCATTGGATTCTAAAATATATGCATGACTGGTCATTAAAGTGAAAAATAAAAATAAAATGAAAATAAAACTAAACAAATCCATAACTGAGCCACATTTGAAAAATGAATAAATCTTTTAAAATTAAAGAGATAGAAGCCACGGTTCTCTATATGGCTGTTTCACGTGGTATCTACCTGCACAACAGATCCCAAGACAAGTCCCACAATGCTCAAGGTGTAGATTTACTAGGGACCTTTAGAATCTGAGAGTGAGTACAGAAAGACTAGGCATGGCTGTCTTCTCCCAATAACTAAGAGCAGCCTGCCAAGGGCTGGACCTTCCAGGGTTTTAGCCCAGGGAAAGATGGATCCCTTCCCTCCACACCTCCACCAGCTTTCTTTCTTTAAAAAAAAAAAAGTAATGGTTCTTTGAGACAAACAGTACGTTTATCATAGTCCCTCTTCTTCTAACCCTCCCTAGATCCACCCCCTTGCTTTCCCACCCAGCTTTGTGTCCCTTTTTCCCCTACCAAGGCTAATTTGTTCTGCCCAAATTTTCTTGGGTGTGTGATCTCCCACTTGAGAGTGGCTGACTTTCCAGGGCCTGCACTCTTAGAGAAAACTCTCTCTTTCCTGCTGCCAACAATTGCTAATAGCTCCACAGCTAGCATGGGGCTTCATGCCCAGCCCCCGCCCCATGCTGAGACTTGGTCTGGCGTGGGCTTGCTTAGGTCCCACACTTGCTGTACAATCACTGTGCAGTCGTGTGTGCAGTCGCCCTGCTGTGTCTGGAAAGCACTGTTTCCTTGGGGTCGCCCACTGTCTCTGGCTCTTATACTTTTTCTGCCCCTGTTCTGACATGATCCCTGAGCCTTTGTAGGAAGGGGCAAGGTATACATGTTCCTCTTAGGGCTGAGCATCCCATAGCCTCTTATTCACTGTGCCATGGCCAGCTGTGAGTCCGTGTGCTGATCATCATCGACGTCCTGTCATTAGGGCAAATGAAGAGAGCAGCCTTGTCAGTTTGGAGGTAATCAGATAACTGGTTGAGTGCCAACAAGAGTGATTTGGGGACTTTGGGGACCTATAGGAAACTGGTTTCAGACATAGACCCTTCTGCCAGAGAACAAAGTGGCCGGTTTTGGGGGGAAGCTAAGATCTTATGTGGCCCCCTCTCCAATCTCAGTTTGCCTACAAAGCTGTTAACTCAAGGGAAAAAAAGTATGCTTGACATATCTTTGTATCCCTGGAATACCACAGATGCTAAACAAATGCATGTTTAATCAGTGACTACCTGAATTGCATACCAGCCACAGGACCAGGCCGAATTGATACAGAAAAGTCCCTGGCAAGGCTCCTGCCTTTGGGGACTATGACACTAGTGGATGCTCGACTCGGGTAATGTGTTAAAAATGGGCTATGTCTATATTGGATACCATGCAACCATAAAAAAACAAAAACAAAAAACAAATGCCTCACTTCTCTAGGCAAAGGAAATGACAGATAAATCAGGGAAGGCTTCATGGTAAAGGCAACAAGCTTCTAGACAGGTTAAGAAACGTTTCCTGCAGAGGACACATGTCAGAGTCCACTGAGCATGAAACAGCCCAGGGAAGCACAGACTGGACTTTGAATAGTCCACTCTGGCTGTGGCCCAGCAGTGGCCACAGACGCGCTGTCCAGTTCAATATCATGTCAGCAATAGAGCACAACTGGTAGAGTTTAAACTGGAATTTAGTATTTTGCTCCTGGGTCACTTATTAGTAAGGGTTTACTGCTGTAGACACGGAAGGAAGGGGCCTCTTGACCCAGGCTGGACCTACCTCAGCCAAAGGGCAAATGGCCACAGGTGTCAGGAGCTGGGCCCAGCACGGAGATTTAGAGGGTTTGCTTTCAGAATCAGCTCTTTGCAAAGAGGCCTCGCCCCTCCACCTCGACTGCTAATTATCCCTCTGGAGACTGCGGTGCTTTTCAAGGAGCCTCTTTGCCCACTTAGGAGCTAATAAATCACAAAGTCCCCCAGGCAGCTGGGCCTTCCAGAATGCAATTGCACAACACACAAAAAGAAGCCTTCCAGAGACTCTGTCTGTAACAATCAGAGGCGTGCCCACTCTGTGTTCCCAATAATGCCCAGCTCCAGCAGGCCTCCTGTGTGTGCGAGATGTATCATGTGTGGACAGTGGAGGCTGCGGGAGCCTTCTGTGTTCCACAAGGTAGCCAACATGAGTCAGAAACGTAATTTCCAGAGAGCCCCAGGATGCTGAAAACCTCTCATGGTTTGGATAGGAATTATCCTGGAAAGGCTAACACTTTGAGGGCCTGGTCTGCAGACGGTCGTGCTACAGAGTGGACACAGAGTAAAGCTGGCACTTCTGTCATCAGGGAGTTTGTGAATTCATTGTTGAGTTCACACTGAATGGCTGGGAAGACGGGGAACCCTGTTGGGGGAAACTACCTCACTGGGGTCTTCTTTTTTTTAAAGATTTATTTATTTATCATATATACACAGTGTTCTGCCTGCATATACACCAGAAGAGGCCACCAGATCTCATTATAGATGGTTGTGAGATACCATGTGGTTGCTGGGAACTGAACTCAGGACCTTTGGAAGAACAGCCAGTGCTCTTGACCTGTGAGCCATCTCTCCAGCCCTCCTCACTGGGGTCTTAATTTTGAAGATCATATCTTGTCCCTGCAGCCCCCTCTACATTTATATATTAATTGGGGAGGCATTTACTTAGCACCTATTATATGCCACGTATATAAATATACGTGAGGTGGCTTACTTCTTCAAGGTGTTAGCAGCTTTGTGGGCCAATGAAGTCTCCCATTTCCCATTTTGGGATCTGCACCTAAACTCAGCTTCCCACAAACTCTGGTGGCTTCCTGCTCCGGCAGAGAGGTCTACGCCTGAGTTTAGTTTCCTATAGGTCTTTGAGGTCCCTAGCCACTCAGCTGTTGAGCAGCTCTGCCCTGTGTCCTCCTCCCACCATGGTGGCTCTGCTTCAACATAGGCACAGGAAGAGTGGAGCCAGTTGGCCGCACACTGAACCCTCTATAACCATGAGCGAAAATAACCCCTTCCTTGCAACCTTAAGGTGGTCTCCTGAACATCTTTTCATGTCTGTAAAAAAAGGGGACATCTAGATTTGTTCCTCTCCAGTAAGCTCTGTGGGAAATGTGACTTTTCCCTTTAGATGACACAGCACAGAATTCTGAGGTGTGGGACAATGTCGTAATCCATGATCCTCCTGCCTCATTCTCCCCAGATGAAAGCCCTCACTGCCTCTTGCTCTCCTCAATGCATATTTTCAGAAACCCACTAAGAGTCACCTCCTTCCCAGTGCTGAGAATACAGCAGTGGACAAAGAGAACAATGCAAACTCTGAGTGTTTACAGCCCTATCATGGTAGTAGGGACTCTAAACACAGTATTAGAAATGAGCTGGGGACTAGAGCTCATATGACTCAGTTGACACAATGCTTGCCTAGTGTGCACACCCTGGGTTTGATCCCCAGAGCCACATAAAACTCACGTGATAGCACAAACCTGTGATCCCTGAACTTGTGAGGTAGAGGCAAGAAAATTAGAAGTTCAAGGTCAGCCTTGACTGCAAAGCAAATTTGAGGCCAGCCTGAAACACATGAGACTTTGTCAAAATACAAAACAAAACTGAAAATACCCATTTATAGACCCTTACCAAAAATCTCACTGAGTGGGGATGTGTGAGGAGCACCAGGGGCACATTGCGGACATGACTCATGAACAGCTCTAGTGAAGGCTGTGGGGCACAGGAATGTGTAATCTGTACCAGCAGTTCTCAACCTGTGCAGAGAGACTCCTTTGGGGGGATGTTGCCTAAGACCATCAGAAAACACAGATATTTTCATTGTGATTCATAATTGTAGCAAAATTACAGTTATGAAGTAGCAACAAAATAATTTTATGGTTGGGGCCACCACAACATGAGGAACTGTATTAAAGTGCTGCAGCATTGAGAAGGTTGAGAACCACTGATCTATATGATCCTTTCTTGCCCACTAGAAAAATCAACATTCACATAGAGGCTCCTAGGCCCCATGCTCAGGGACTCTGGTAAATTAATCTAGCTTGGGATGTAGGTGAAGTACTTCTTCAGGAACCCCCAGGGTGGTCACCAGGTACAGTTCTGATACTTGAGCTAGGGAGCAAATGGAAAAAGCAACCCTGGAATACTGTGGGAAGTGCTCCTTTAAGCCTTCTTTTCTTCCTATGTAATGGGAGCAGAGCTTGGGTTTCCTGTTCAGTCTATGGCACCTATGGCCACAATAACATCTTTAGAAAAATAAAAACACTGTTTCCATGATACTCTGCCAAGGCCTTCTTCTGCCAGAATGCTAAGGGACTGCTAAGCTTTGTAGTAGGGTACATGTGTTTCCTCCTGGCCTCAAATTCCCAGAGTAACGATTCATGAGACTCAAAATATATTTACAAATACATAGGCCATATAGCTAGGCTCTTCTCTGATTAGCTTATAATTTAAAATAACCCATTTATACTAATCTAACATTTATACTAATTCCACCAAGTGACTGGTTACCTCTGTTCAGGTACCATGTGTCTGTCCTCATCTCATCTTCCCAGGTGAATCTCCCTCACCTGACTCTATCCCAGAATCCTTTCTGCCTGCCAGATGTCTCCTTCTACTGTCCCTTTCCTATAGGTCATATCTTTTTCTTAATTGACAGGTAATGCATCTACACAATACCAGTGCTGATAGCTGAGGACTCACAAGCAACATTGTGGTTTGTAACTGTGTCCTCTGAAGGCCAATATATTGTCTCCAGCCTGTGGTGCTATTAGGAAGTGTTGGAACCTTTAAGAGGTGGGGCCCAGTTGGGACACCCTTTGGTCATTAGAAGAGAGTATTAGAGCTGGCTTCTTTTGTGCTTCCTCCTGTGAAGTAGATGTCTTCCTCAACCACATGTTCTCTTACACGCTTACCACAGGCTCCAAACAATGGAGGCCGTTAGCCACAGCCTGGATCATAGAACACTGTGAGCCAAAATAAACCTGTTTCCACGTAAGTGATTATGTAGAGCATCATGTTGTTGTTACAGCAGCAGACTGCTGACTAACACAGGCTGCTTCCCAACAGGCCTGTTTCTAAGAATGAATCTTGGAATCATGATTCCACTGAGCAATCATGGTGAGCCATGTTACATGCCAAAGGCAAAAAGAGACAAGAGGCATGTCCAAACAGCTAATAGTCTTTGGTAATAAGAAGAGACATAAAAGATAATTACCAAAAGATAGGATGATGCTAATAAATATAAAATACCAGGAGACGACAAGGAAGGGACACAGACTGTGAGACTTCAACTTAGACTTATAAAAATGAGGAAGCAGTCTTTAGAGCAGGCAAAACAAAAGCCAGTATCGAGTCTTGAAATGTTAAAAAAATCTAGGCATGTGAAGAGAGCTCAGCCAGCAAAGTGCTTGCCACACATGAGAGAGGTTTCAGCCTCCGAATCTACACAGAGAGCTGAGCATGGTGGCACATACTTGTCACCTCCACATGGAAGACTGAAAATGGCAGCTCCCTGGGCCTCAATGGCCATCAGTCTAGCTGAATTGGCAAGCTCCAAGCCAATGAGAGAGAGAGAGACCCAGTCTTTTAAAAACAAACAAAGTAGACAGATGTATGAGGAATAACAGCTGAGGTTGACTTCTGACCTCCACATGCAAGTCTACACACACAGGTGCACATGTTCCCCCCAAAATAAATTCAGCAAAGGAAAGACACATATAAAAACCACTTGTGTTTGGAAAGTGGGTTTTACATTCAGTGTGGCGCGACCAACGGGTTACCAGGGAGTCATGGGGATTGATTCTAGAAAGGTAGGCAGGGAAGTCATATTCCATGGAATATCAGCTTTACTCTACGGAACCACTGGGGCTTGAGTTGGTTGGATTTGCTTCAGAGCGTTTCCCCTGGTGGCAGAAGGGACTGAAGCCAGCTGAAGCACGTACATCAGAGGGTGAGCCACCATAGGAGATCCATCGCAGGAGAGCCCTGTAGCTAGGCGAGGAAGACAGAGGCTTGGGAAGGCGGGGAAGGCAAGTGTTCCAAGGAAAAATGACAGATATGCTGTCTTTACAGCAACATGATTTGAGGAGAAAAATGATGAGTCCAGTTGTTGAGGTGAAATGTTTGGTCCACGGACAGTCAGATACTGTAGTTTAGGACACAGGAAAGCTGAAGTTACAGATTCCATTACCAACTTATGAAGAACTTCCCAGGTGATGACTATAGGCTGGGAGAGGAAGTAGGTCACTCAGGAAGATTGTGTAGAAGGAGAGAAACGAAAGATAGCCTATTGAGAAGACCCAGGATAGATTGCAGAGAGTTGAGAATTTGAGAGAAGCTGAGGAATTCAAAGCATACCCAGACTGGAGGGGTTGTTGACTCCACTTAAATCTCAAATATATAGAGAGGGCTGGAGAGAGGCTCAGCAGTTAAGAGCACTGGTTGTTCTTCCAGAGGACCCAGGTTCAACCAGCACCGACATGGGGGTTTATAATCATCGGCAACTCCAGTTCTAGAGGATCCAATGCTCCTTTTTGGACCCCACGGGCACTGAAAACAACAGTGCACAGACATACATGCAGGAAGACAACACATACACAAATATAAATAAATAAGTAAATGAATAAATAAATAGACAGATAATAGACAGACAGACACATACATACATACATACATACTTACATACATACATGGCTCTTTTTAACAATATGTTGGAGATGTCCCTTGTGCCACACTTTGTGGGCACATCCACACATGTGCTGCACCCTACCCCACCCTCATGGGGTTTATCATCAGGAGTCGGGGTAGCTTCCACAGAAAAGAAGAAGAAGCCAGATTACAAAAGTCAGAGTTGCAAGCAGCAGGAGCCACCTGTCACTTAAGAGACAGTCATTTATTGGCACAGTGTGTGCCACCTGAGAAAGGGTAAGATCCCAGAGAGCCAGGGGAAGCTACTGGCACGCACTCCAGGACCCTGTGTCTGGTTCATAGAACTATCCTCAGTCCTTATGACACAATTTCCATCTTAGGACACTAGACAGGCATTCATTTGCCTGACTTCCAGCACATGCCCACTCTTTAACCCATCATGACTTTGTCCAAAGCAAGAGTGTGGCAGTTCCACAAAGGAAAATCCAGGCTGTGACTGCCTGTAGGAGAAAAACCCTTGCCAAGCAAGATAAAACAGCGGGTGGAGGGTAAGTCCAAACAGCAAGTGTATAAATAGTCTCCTGGTTTTAGTTTTGGTTTGGTTTGGGAGACTGAGACTGAGAGACGTATTATGGGTGAAGCAGTGTTTGCTGGCAACTGTAAACAAGCAAATTTCTGTGTGTGACATAAGGAGAAAAGGCAGCCTTCAAGGCGCAGTCTCAGGTCCCCGTGTGTGTGTGTGTGTGTGTGTGTGTGTGTGTGTGTGTGTGTGTGTGTGTGTGTACCTGTGTGTGCCAAAGCCAAAGGAGGACCTTGGGAATCCTACTTTATCACATACACCTCACCCCTTATTCCCTTGAGATGGAGTCTCTCACTGCACTTGGAGCTAGGGTGGCAGTCAGCAAGCCCCAGCAATCCTCCTGTCTCAGCACTGGTGTTGCTCACATGCTCAGCACACCTGGCTAATTTTGTGGTTACCAGAATCCAAACTGAGCCACCTCTCCAGCCCGTAATGTGGTCCCTTTATTTTAGCACAGCTCCTGTTGGTTTTGCAACTGATGTGCCTATTAGAAATTAGAATGGTAGAGCCTTTGTTAGCGTCCAGCTGGGGGATGCTGTGCTACTCTGGAGGTCACCAGAATTGATCGGAATTTTCCAAACTAGTAAAAGGGAAGATGTTAATGGATGCTGAGGGCGAAAGTTCACAGTTGGCCTGCTAAAGCTCCAGAAGTGCTGCTGCCACCGCTCCCCTCTCAAACCGTCCTCATTGTACCAAAGAATTTTACAAAGAAATAGATTTCATGGCCAGCCAAGCACCAAGCTTCTGTGGCAGGGAAGACCTTTGCAGCAATAACACTGAGCTTGGAAAACCCTTAGAGGTTTTCCATATATGCAGTTGTGTTACTCTCATCCTAAACCCCTACTAGTCTAGTTATAATGTACACCAAGTTTATGCCTAAGAAACTCTAGCCAAAGAATTCTATTGAAATGCATTTGGGGTTGTTTTAATTCTTTCTCTTTGTCTCTCTTCTTTTGAGACAGTGTGGAGGTCTTACTACGTAACCCAGGACAACCTCAAATTAATAATCCTCTTGCTTTCCAAGTTCTAGGATTAAAGACATCCTACCATACCTGGCTTCGCCCACTCGATATGACTTTCTCACATACTCTGGTGCCTCACCTTTGACCATGTCCCCTGGAGGGGGAGACCTGGTGGCACTCAGAGGAAGGACAGCAGGTTACCAAGAAGAGACTTGATACCCTATGAGCATATACAGGGGGAGGAAATCCCCCTCAGGAACAGTCTTGGGGAGGGGAATAAGGGAAAAATGGGAGGGAGGGAAGAATGGGAGGATACAAGGAATGGGATAACCATTGAGATGTAACAAGAATAAATTAATAAAAAAAAACTGGCCCACTCCAAACTAGGAGCAACTATTAAAACTTCCAGCTCAAGCAATGTGGTACAGACTTTGGGTTTTGAAACAAAGATATCAGTTGCATCAGATGACTGTGCAATGACTGTGGAGCCTCAGGATGGGTATTCAGAAAATTCTGAGGAAGTGAGCTGAGCACAGGTGGACCATGAGCCCAGCATACTTTGTTCTCACAGGTGGACCATAAGCCCAGCACATCTTGTTCTCACAGGTGGACCATAAGCCCAGCACACCTTGTTCTCACACAGGTGGACCATGAGCCCAGCACACCTTGTTCTCACACAAGTGGACCATGAGCCCAGCACACCTTGTTCTCACACAAGTGGACCATGAGCCCAGCACACCTTGTTCTCACAGGTGGACCATGAGCCCAGCACACCTTGTTCTCACACAGGTGGACCACGAGCCCAGCACACCTTGTTCTCACACAGGTGGACCATGAGCCCAGCACACCTTGTCCTCACAGGTGGACCATGACCCCAGCACACCTTGTTCTCACACAAGTGGACCACGAGCCCAGCACACCTTGTTCTCACACAGGTGGACCATGAGCCCAGCACACCTTGTTCTCACACAGGTGGACCATGAGCCCAGCACACCTTGTCCTCACACAGGTGGACCATGACCCCAGCACACCTTGTCCTCACACAGGTGGACCATGAGCCCAGCACACCTTGTTCTCACACAGGTGGACCATGAGCCCAGCACACCTTGTCCTCACACAGGTGGACCATGAGCCCAGCACACCTTGTCCTCACAGGTGGACCATGAGCCCAGCACACCTTGTTCTCACACAGGTGGACCATGAGCCCAGCACACCTTGTTCTCACACAGGTGGACCATGAGCCCAGCACACCTTGTTCTCACAGGTGGACCATGAGCCCAGCACACCTTGTTCTCACACAGGTGGACCATGAGCCCAGCACACCTTGTTCTCACACAGGTGGACCATGAGCCCAGCACACCTTGTTCTCACACAGGTGGACCATGACCCCAGCACACCTTGTTCTCACACAGGTGGACCATGAGCCCAGCACACCTTATTCTCACACAGGTGGACCATGAGCCCAGCACACCTTGTTCTCACACAGGTGGACCATGAGCCCAGCACACCTTGTCCTCACACAGGTGGACCATGACCCCAGCACACCTTGTCCTCACACAGGTGGACCATGAGCCCAGCACACCTTGTTCTCACACAGGTGGACCATGAGCCCAGCACACCTTGTTCTCACACAGGTGGACCATGAGCCCAGCACACCTTGTTCTCACAGGTGGACCATAAACCCAGCACACCTTGTTCTCACAGGTGGACCATGAGCCCAGCACACCTGGTTCTCACAGGTGGACCATGAGCCCAGCACACCTTGTTCTCACAGGTGGACCATGAGCCCAGCACACCTTGTTCTCACAGGTGGACCATGAGCCCAGCACACCTGGTTCTCACAGGTGGACCATGAGCCCAGCACACCTTGTCCTCACAGGTGGACCATGAGCCCAGCGCACCTTGTTCTCACACAGGTGGACCATGAGCCCAGCATACCTTATTCTCTGCAACTAGCAAGAGAGCCTGGGGATGGGCTCAGATAAAGGCCAAATTCAAGACTGAATAGGAGGAAACTGAAGGAATTAGAATATGAGAGCCTATACCTCCCTTACGTGTGGGAGACTAGTCTCTGTCATGGGTGGGTAAGAGCAGCAGTGTTGAGAGCCTACAGTGAGAATTTGAAACAATGAAGAATAATATGGGGTGCTGTAAAAACCGATGTAACACATAGCTGAAGACTCACTGTCTGAAGTCTCGGGGCGGGGGGGGGGTGTGTCTTCTGGGTGGACATGGGTGCAGAATTGGAAAGGATAAACAGTTGGGATGCTGCACTGCTAGATGCTGAGAGACCATGTGAGACATGATGACGACGTTGAAATTACTGTCCACTGGGTCCAGAAAATGGAAGGAGGTGAAATCAAGAGGCTCGTAGATAAATTTGAGGACAGGAATAGTGAGTTTGGAACTGTGGTAAAGGTGAAAAGAGTCAGAGTTGTAACCTGTCATTTCCCGCGGCTTCCATAGCAAGTGACCAGGAAACAGGTACCATTAAAACAACAGATGATTCTTTCTTCAGTTTTGGAGGTGAGATTGCTAACAGGGCTGGTCTCCTGTGCATGCTAGGAAGGAGCAGCGCTCTGTGCCCGTCCCATAGCCTCTGGTGACAGCCATGTTGTTCTTGGCCGTCAGGCTTACTACTTTACAGTCTAGGCGGATCATCTTCCCTGCGTGTCTAAGGTTGCTGCTGTGGATTTGAGTCCCACATACCCGGGTTGTGGGACTTTACCTGTACATACTCATGGGCTCTTTCCCCACTAAAGCCATGCTCGAAGGCTCTACGTGGATGCGTCTTTGGGAGATTCCTCATTAAACCCGTTTCCCGGCCCTAGAATAAATTTCAGGGCAAAACAGTTTAGAGTCCTGACAGTGTCAATGACAAGGCTGTGAGTGAGAGTATCAAGAGGAAAGAAAAGAACAGGTGGCAGGGCAGAAGCTGGAAAGCTATGGGGCCAGGTGGAGGTGGGGCCAGGTGGAGGTGGGGCCAGGTGGAGGTGGGGCCAAGTGGAGGTGGGGCCAGGTGGAGGTGGGGCCAGGCGGAAGGTGGGGCCAGGCGGAGGTGGGGCCAGCTGCAGGTGCCAGGATGTAGGGAGAATGCTGGGAATGGTAACTCTGTGTCCCAGTGGTGTGTGAGAGCCATGCTTCCGGGATGGTGATGCAGAGCTGGGGACACGGTATGTCTAACTCCGGTTTCTCCTTGACCTCGCCTAACTAAGTGTAAACCTCTAAAACAAGCTTCAAAACAGACCTAGCCCCAAATATTTTTGAATTGATTAGTTTAGGGTCTTTATTTAAGTAAAAGTGTAGGGGAGAAAGAAACAAGCTAAGCAAGAGAGAACCAGAAAAAAAGGAAGAAAGATAGGAAGAAAAGAATCTTCCCTTAGGCAGTGCCCATGCGCAGCTGGCAATAAGAAGTCATGGGTTAAAGACAAAACAGGACCTTCAGAAAAAAGTAGCAACAGGGAACGGGAAGGAGGGGGTGCTCTGCATCAAGGCTGGAGAGAGGGACATCTGGATGGGAGATTGCAGAGCTGCTGCCTTCATCCCCTGAAGTCCCAAGCAGAGGCAGAAAATAAAAAGGGGGCAGGGGAAAGAGGGTTGCATTGCCCGGCTCTGGCTGGGGTTGCCACCAGCCTAGAGAGATCTGTGTTTCGTGCAGCCTACACAAAGGATATAATTCCGATTTTTTTTTTCCACAGAAGACGTCAGAACTCATTTCTATAGCAGTTGCTATTCTTGCAAAAAACAAGCCTTTTGCTTCTCAAGAAAAAAAAAAGATTTTAATATATCTGAAGAAAAAAAATTTTTGGCCGGGATAATACTCAACGGCTTACTTTGTATTTTTGAATACATAATAAACACATTAAAAATTTCAAGCAGCGTAAAAGATTATACAATCAAATGTAATTCTCATTTATCCCCGATTGCCTACCTCTCCCCACCCACATACAGTTCTCCCCACAGCACTAACTATGGTTACCAGAGCCCTGTGTCTCCCTCCTGTGGTAAGATGGCCTTTCTTCGTTATAAAGGTTAGCGTCATTCTTGTCCCTACAACACCAATAAGTCCCCACAGTTCCAAACCCTGTGGGTGTTGAAGTCCCTTATATGCGGTGGTATGGTGTTTGCGTGCGTACCACAGTTGCCCTCATGTAGTCTTTGAATCATCTCTAGATGGCTGACTTATAGTCCACAATGCAATAATATTGTATACAAAGAAACAGCTGTATAGATTTAGTACATATGCGTTTTCCTAAAGTATTTTTAATTTGCGTGTGTGCATTGTGTGTACAGTGTGTGTGTCTGTGTGTACAGTGTATGTGTGTGAATGTGTGTGTGTGCACGTGTGTAGCATGTCATGAGTGTGGACATGAGAGGACGGACTCGGGTATTGTTCCTTGTTTTCCACCTTGCTTGAGGCAACGTCTCTTCTCTGTTTCTCTGTGCGGGGAGGCCCCATGGCTTGGGTTCTCTTTGGTTCTAGAACAAGGTAGGCTAAGTTCATGTCTCTGTCTTCCTACTTCCCAGTGAAGTGGACAGGTCAGCACTAGGTACATACCAAGCTAGGTGGCCAGGAGCGTCCGCAGATTCCCTATCTTTGCTCACCTTGCACAGGAGTGCTAGTATTTACAGACACATAGATACACATCTTTACATGGATTCTGGGGACACAAACTCAGACCATCCCACTTGCCTGGCCTCCCCCAATATTTTCAATCCACAGCTGGTCTAATCTCTGGCTGTAGAACCCGTAGAGACAGAGGCTTACTGTATGTTGGAGATCATTGCATATTAATACATATAGATTTACTGGGCTCTACGGTTTGGTTAAACAATTCATTTTAACCTGTAGTGACAGATATTTAGTTTGTTTCTTTCTTAAAGAACTCCTTGTTAAATATATTTTTAAAAGATTCAACATTAGTCGGAGTGATTTTCTCACCAAGTAAGAACCTCAACTGGGGTAGGAGAGAGGCCTGCATGGGTCACCAAGTGGAGAGAGCTAACAGCAGCACGCCCAAAACAGCCACACTCTGATGATGTGTTGCTTCCCTCCCCTCCCTTCCCCCCTCCCCCAGGAGCCTGATGCCAAGGACTTTGGAGACCCAGATCACACTAGAGAAGACACCCAGCTATTTTGTCACTCAAGAAGCCCCTCGACGGATCTTCAACATGTCGCGAGACACGAAGCTCATCGTGGTGGTGCGGAACCCGGTGACCCGAGCCATCTCTGACTACACGCAGACCCTTTCCAAGAAGCCAGACATCCCCACCTTTGAGGGCCTGTCCTTCCGCAACCGCAGCCTGGGTCTGGTGGACGTGTCTTGGAACGCCATCCGCATCGGCATGTATGCGCTACACCTGGAGAGCTGGCTGCGGTACTTTCCCCTGGCTCAGATCCACTTCGTCAGTGGCGAGCGACTCATCACCGACCCAGCTGGTGAGATGGGGCGCATTCAGGACTTCCTGGGCATCAAGAGGTTCATCACAGACAAGCACTTCTACTTCAACAAGACCAAAGGATTCCCTTGTTTGAAAAAGCCCGAGTCGACCCTCCTGCCTCGATGCCTGGGCAAATCAAAAGGGAGAACTCATGTACAGATCGACCCCGAGGTCATAGACCAGCTCCGGGAATTTTATAGACCTTATAATATTAAATTTTATGAAACTGTTGGGCAGGACTTCCGGTGGGAGTGATTCTCTGAGGTACAAGGGCTCTACTCTTGTCTCTTCCACGAGGTTTGCTCTCAGAGTCCATGATCCTCATCTCCAGCCCCTCTTCCCGTCTTGAACCCCATGATAGATCATCTTGGAAGCAGGAAGCTAAGTAAAGACCAAGAGACTGGTGGCCCCTGCTCCATCCAGGAAAAGTCTACCTGCTTCAGGCATATCCATCCAGTTCTAGAATCTGCTCTTACCTGCCCATGAGAGGTGTCCGGGAATTGCTGTAAGAAGAGTGGATCTCCCAGTATCGGGGGAGATGTTCTGCGTGGAGATGGTTCTGTTGCTGTGAAAACATCAGACCGTCTCATCACTGTGCATCAACCATGGGCATCTTAATTCCAAGTGGCATGTACCTACCCCCTGAGCTTAGTTTCCCCCAGCAGCCCTAACTGGTGGGATGGGGGAATGCCCTCCATCCTCTTCAGGACACAGCTCATCAACAATGTACAGAGCCAAAAACACCTCTCTGGCCACTCCAGGAGATGGACTCTGTGATGACAAAATGAGCCAGTGACTTCAAAGCCGGTGGTCTCCACTGTGCTTGGAGGATGCTGTCTTTGAAAAGCACTCTGTGACTCTCCCTGCTCCCTGTGGACAAAAAAAAAAAAGCACATAATTCTGCTGTTACGGGTACTTTCTTCACACGAGCTTTCATGTTCAGCATGCACGGAATCATGCTTGTCCATGTGAAATAAATATGGCTCTCTCGTGTCCTTAGCGTTGAGTCTTTCTATCTAAGCCAGGCCTTCAATTCATCAGTCAACCCCAGTGTAAGAAGCAGTCAGTGATGGGAAGGACTTGGGGGGACAGCTAAGGGTGGCTGGGGGTGTGAAGACTAAGCTGGGGAGAAGCAGGTGTGGAGAGGGGGAGGTGTTCCGGCTGTTAGAGGCTGGTACAGACACACTGCATAGAGATCTGTAAGGAGTGAGTCTTATTCATTATTTATTTATTTATTTATTTATTTATTTATTTATTCATTTATTTATTTATTTCTCTTCAGTGCTAGCTATTAAATCCAGACCACTGTACATGCTAGGCAAGTGTTTTGCATTTATTTTCTTATTGTGTTAGCGTATTGTGTACATGCGCGCAGGAGAGTGTGTGTGTGTTTGTGTGGATGCACCTACAGTGTGCACATGCATACGGAGTCCAGCGGTCAGTCTCAGGGGCCATTCATTAAATAGGCCATCCACACTGCTTTTTTGAGACAGAGTCTCTCACTAGCTCAAGACTTACCAGTAAAGATATTGTTTCTCAGGTAGATTGTTGTTGTTGTTGTCTGTCTGTCTGTCTGTTTGTTTGTTTGTTTGAGGCAGAGTCTCTTAGGCCTGGAGTTTGCCAGTCAGGCTTAGTTGGCTAAGGAAGAGGCCCAGGGATCTTCCTGTGTCCACTTCCACCCAGTGTTAGGATTGCAAAGACATGGCGCCAAGTCCAGCTTTTACCTTGGGTGCAGGTGACCAAACCCAGGCTCTCACGCTTCCTCAGGAAGGTCTACTAACTCTGCTCTCTCCCCTGCCCTTGTAGTTTTTCACTTTGAGTAGAGCTTCGTTAAGTAAGTTGCCCGGGCTGGCCTTGAGCTTAATGTCCTGCGGCCTCAGCTTCCTGAGCATCTGGGGTTGAAGCCATGCACTGCGGGCCCATCTTCTCTGAAGCATAATTTTGATTGTATCCTATCTCTGCTGAGATACTTCCAATTGAAAATATCAAACTGAAGGGCCAAGGACTGAGGAAGCATCAGATATGATTTTGCTTGGCCAGTGTGATGCTTTGAAACAGCTGACAATCAAAGTGTGGGGTTTCAGCTTCTTTAAAAAGAAAAATGAAAACTTGGCTACAAGAGACCAATACTCTGCCATGAGAATTGGCCACTTTTGGGTGGGGCCTGAATTTTTGGGCTTTCCAGTTCCTACACAGCCCCCTTCCCTGATATGTGTAATCTTCTTGGCCCAGCAAGACTTCACTCAAGTACCACTTGCTTGGCATTTGTAAGGCAATCTCCCTCTGGTGACGTCATCTTCCCACTCTTCTGACTTTATTCGGTAGTTTGTCAGTAACAGATTTTATTACACCAGATAACACTTAGGCATTTAAATGTGTTTCAAAATAGACCATGAACTCTCTGAAGATCAAGACTATTTTATGCTAACCTTCAGCAGTCTCACAGCAAATGTTTAATAGATAGATGTGTAGGTGTGTGGGTAGATACTGAAGACAGGACCTTGGATAATGATGTGCCAAGGAGGCAAACTGCTGCTGAATGTTCCCTGAATGACTCCATGGTCTCAGAGCCAGGGAGCACTGCAGAACCTCCAAGGGCCTTTGCATTCATGTGTTATGCTAGACATTTATAGAGGTGTTAACAGAGTTTTAGGGCAAAATCCCCAGCAGGCTCACACTCAGCCTCCTGTCCCAAAAATTAATTAAGATGAATAATGATGAAAATCAGAGAGAGGAGTTTTGGTCCATATTTACATTAGGAAGAGGAACAGAAAAAGGGACCACATGATCCCAAGTCCATCTTCAGGGCACTTTAGAGATTTGGGTTTAAATGGAGGAAGAGTTTCACCAGGAGGCAAAAGCTAAACCATAATCAAGCCACCCTAGTCAAGATGTGGTCTGGATGCTCTTGCCCAGTTCTGGCTCTTCACTATGGTCCAAAGAAGACCTTATCACTGAGGAGGAACAACCTGGCAACCATGGGGCAATCACCCGTGCTCCAGGGTAACCTCCTCACCTGGGAGGTTCTCTGTTCCTGCAAGGCTCTGCTGTCCCTGGCATCAGAGGCAACTGCAGACTTGAGACAATGACTACAGCCTTGCGATGCCCTTCACGGATCGTGAACAGCACATTATAAAACACTGACAGTAAGAGGCTCTGTGATTCTTATTTTTGTGCCTTTAGCCTTGAAGGAGAATAAGATAGGGGAGATATCTAGTGTTTCTGGATAGATATTCCTTGGGTGATTATTGTGCCTGCGTGATCATGTGACCCCAAGAAAGAGAACCAGGTCCAAATGAAGGCAGAGATGCCAAGTTTCCATCCTGCCTTGCAAGACTGAGTGAAGAGTTACTGCTTTTTAGTAAAAGTGCCTGTTGGTCATTGGAAGGCAGAATGTGACTTGGCAGGGTCAAGGACACAAAGTTTAATGCATTAGCTGAATGCACAGGCAGGTTTTGTGGACCAAGCATCTTCCAGACAGCGGGCGACTGTGCCTGTGGTACCGAGAGGTGTCTCCATGCAGTTTCCCCTGTGGATCTGAAAATGTAATGTGGAAGAATGAGCAGCCATTGCTTCCTGGACCCTGAGCCTCTGGTGAACAGACAGTCAAGCTGCATGAGGGGAGCAATAATTCATCCTATAGCATTTCCTATTGAAATATGTTTAGACCCCTATTATCCCAAGCCACACTCTGGCCAAAGCCATAGCAACTGGGAGACAGAATCTCAACAGAATATAAAGAAACCTCTGATAAAGAGAAATAAAATGTGATTGTCTATCTCAACTTGAGGAGACTTCATTAAGAATATGGGAAAACATTGAACATTGTGTGCAGATAAGCTTCATTCCTCTACATGGCCAGTATCCACAGACCGCCCAGGCTTAGCAGCAGTTGGTCCCATCTTAATGAATAGGTATGTCTACTGTAATTAGCATATCAATCATTGTATGCAAATGAAAGATGCTAAAGTACCTTTAAGAATCCTAGTTTAAATGACTGAAGTCCGGAGTACATGAGTCTGCTCAGCAAGCTCTGATTTTTAATCCAGTGTAAATGTTCCCTCTCGATCAGGCTGCCCCAGGGCAAAGTTGCACAAATCCCAAATTGGTACGGTTTAAATAGATGAAGTCTGACTATTGCATCTGAGGCCAAAAGGACTCCTCAGGGAGACAGACATGCATGAGTGAGAGAGAGAGAGAGAGAGAGAGAGAGAGAGAGAGAGAGAGAGAGAGAGATTGAGAGAGAGAGAGAGAGAGAGAGAGAGAGAGAGAGAGAGAGAGAGAGAGAGAGAGAGAGAGAGAGAGAGAGAGAGAGAGAGAGAGAGAGAGAGAGAGAGAGAAAGAAAGTGTGCCTCTCTGTTGATAGTATCTCAAAGCAGGTGGCTGGCTGGACTTCAATATCAGAGATGCGGTCCTCCAACCTGCTGGAATCAAGATGGCTCAACACACTTCTGCATTCCACTCCACAAAAAGAGGACAAGAAACAAAGCCCACCCTAGAATAGAAGAAGCAGCCCTACTGCCTCAGAGCTCAGCTCACCACAGCACAGACTCTTGCATTAGGCAGAACCTCAAGGTCATGGGGAAAGCTTCCCCATGAATGAAGGGAAGAAAGAACATGCATATGAGGGTCGGGTTTGTCTTTCTGTGGTTGGTGTTGAGTTGAAAGTGAGGAGAGATAAAGGGGAGCTCTCAGACCCTGACAAGGTCCAGACTGTTGTAAGTGGGTTACTGCAGAGACGATGGGTCAGAGTTCAGCCATCATAATGGCTGGCCTTTGTCGCTTCACACACCATTCTCTCAAGACCCAAGAGGATTCCTAAGAAATGTGTCTCTTCTATTTGAGGCTATAGTACCCTTCCTAATTCATTTCAGGTTGCAGCATCCTTTCTGTGCACAGCCTCCTGGTGCTGTGAGTGGTACTCCTGAGGGTTGCAGTGTTACTTTCATCCACTCCTGTCTCGGTAGAATTCAATCCCTTGGCCTCATTGTGAGGTGCAGGGGGATGGGAATGGGTAATGTATCCTGTTATGGAAACAGAGGACAGGAAGTATGGAGGGCCAGCTTCCTGTCCCAGACACAGACTCTTCCTCATAGAGCAAAGCTTTGGGTGTGTACTGCTCTCTGTGGCTCTGGGACTGTGTTTTGTGAGCATGGACGGGAATGTGGGTCAGCCCTTGCTTCCCTTGCCAAGCCTCTACCCAAAAGCTGCGTGAGACCAGCAGGAGAAAGCAGCACTCTGCGAGTCCACTGGGTTCAACTTCAAATTCAAACTCTCTTCTCTCTTAGCTGTATGACTTTGGGCAAATTATTTCTTTTCTGGAACAATTTGGTCATCAGCAACTCAAGACGTACATTGTACTGGCAGTAAGAGGTTTTCTGTGGAGATTAGGTGTCTGGCATATAGTAGGGTCTCAATTTGTTCTCATTCATCTGCTACCTGGCAACAGAGCCTGCCATGGCTGCTAGATCTCCCTGCCAACTAAGATGTCCTGCAACTCTAACCAAGCTGAGCTCCTAGCGATTTCCCTCATCCTGTCTCTTCCCATGTGCCCTGAATGAGGTTGCTTCTACAACCCAGGATCAAGTGGCTCAGTCAAAACTGGTTCAGAATAAACCCAGCCTAAACATGTAGCTTTTTATCTCTGGGGACTTCGAGAACAAGCATAAATGCCTTGACACTCACTTGCATACTGCTACTGTACATTAGGTATGGAAATTTGCTCCACGAGACCAATATTCTTAACTGGTTGCTTTGCTGGCAACAGTAGTTTAACAAAGAATTAGGCTATTGTAAACAGGGATCTTGGTTGCCCAGTAACATTTATCTTGCTCAATGCATTGTTTGACACAAAGATCCTGGGCATTGCATGGTAGAACATCCCAAGAACCCTTCTACAGAAAGGAATATTTTTATTTGGGTCAACAAGCGTGACTTGTACACATAATCTCTTGGCTACCTCTCACTGCAGCCAGGGAATGCAGTCCTTTGTTGAACACATGTCAAACTATGGTGTTGATACCTGGGAAGAAAGGGAAACAGGAAGGCAGGTAACAGTCTCAGTTACAAGGAAACCCAATTGTTTGAAAAGTTGTCCCCACTTACCAACACTTTCCAGCCAGTCTTCAGAATGGACCTAGGAACAACCCTGTGCTCCCCGTACTTGGTGCTACTTGAGATTTCCAATTTGTTTCCTCTTTTCCATTTGAGTTCTAAAGGCAGGGGACCCCAGTACCAAATTTTCTCTACCTTCTTCTCCAAGCTAGCAAACCAGATCTCTGAGGTAGTGGTAGGACAAAGGGACACATCAGCTGTAGTATCTGCCAGTGTCCCTGGTGTAAATGTTCCCACTGTGGACTGTTTCTAGCTACCACAGCAGCATGGCTGAGTATACAGATAGGAATTCAGACAAACTCTAGGAGACAGAAGTAGCTAGCTCAGGTACCCCACTGCCCAACTGCTTCTCTCCCAGCTTCCCTGGCTAGAGACCTCCTAAGAGAGTAAGTCTGCAGCCGGTTGTGTTTTGTCTTCAAGCACTTGGTGCCTAGAATTAACCAGAGCCCTGGGATCTGGACAAATGCATTTTTGGCTTTGAGTGAGATGTGACTCAGCTGGCGATGTGGGGAATCGCCTCTTCATAAAGCTCCGATCCAACTAAGCTCAACTCCATTCTGTCGGTGAAAGAAAAAGGAGAAAGGATTTAAATGGCCCAGCAATTTTATCTTCAACCTTTGTAGCATATCTGAGAAGTGGTGACAGGGATAAGACCTCAGACACAGAGCCTGGCACTTCGTCTGTGACAGAAAGGACATGCTCAAGGTCAGGGGTAACTAAGCCTCCTTCTGAATCAAAACTGACCTCTAAAAAGTAGTACTGCTGAACAAGTGATGCGAAGGAGGCCCCCAGTCTTTTGTCCTCCCCCTCCATGAATGTGATTCCCGCTGAGCACGGCTGCTTCACTAACAGGCTCTGGCGTTGAGTATCACCTACCGCTATGTTCCAGTGGCCTAAACAAAAGCCACCCACTGCATCCGATGCCCAACCAAGTGAGCAGAAATCTGGTGATTGATGGACCACTGATGGTTTGACTACCTGTTCTCTCCAACGTTCCTTTGGATGCTTGATCCTCATTGCAAAGTAGCAATGGGTGGCCCCTTTGGGAGGCACATCGGCTGTTAGGGCACCGAGCACACCCCTGTCATCAGGCTTCATGTGATTGCAGTCACCTTTGTCCTTCTGTCCATTATGTCATCTAAGGACAGGGTACTTACAAGTCTCGGAAGCAAAGACCAGCTGAACTTACCATCGTTTTGGCTTTGGACTTTCTAGTCAGGACTATGAGATGAAATTCTATTGTTTACCAAGAACTCAGTCATGGCATTTTTGTTTTGGCATCATGAACAGATTAAAGCAGAAGGGGTGTCTCAAGATGATTTTTTCTTATGTCCCTTTGTCATCTAACCTGTTCACGTTGGAACCCAGTCTCAGAGGGAAAAGAAATTCTGTTTTATTTGACTCTACATGACTGGTGTGTGTCTGGTTGATGCCCATCTGACTATAAATGACTGATGACACCTGGCTAATTGGATCATGACTGACTTGCAGGCATGATCTGCCCCAGAACACTTCAGTGTGGAGCTTGGCTGAGAGCACCCATCTGAGAACACCACCGGATCACTATTGGTGGCCTTGCTATCTTGCCCACATGCTCCTAGGGAGGGGCTCTGTTCCTTCCTAGACCTAGAGAAAGAACAGGATGCAGCTCATCCCTTGACCTAATTCTTCAACATACAGCTGCCTATTTGGCTGTATCAGAGACCAGCTAGGGTTCTGCAGCTCACTGAACACAAAGAAATCATGTCTTGAGAGAGCTCAGTTCTAGGCTCCTGACAGGGACTGTACAGGCCTCTTCTACCACTTTCTGAGTCCTAGGAATGCCTGGTAGAGGCTCCCAGTGTTCAGAAAAGGGGATTCTAGATAATATGATGATGGATTGATGAAATGGCAGAGGTGAAGAATTCAAGGCACCAAGGTATTCTGGACAGGAGTTCAACCATGTCTTTGAATAATAAGATGTGAATCTTGCATTGGTGTAACGTACTGAGATCCTTTCACATAACTTCATATCATTTTAACTTTGCAATAAGTCTCTATTACTGCTTTGTAGAGGGAAGAAACTTAAGCCCAGGGATTTACCTAACATGACCTGAGTTCCACAATGGGGACTCAAATCTACTTCTAACTCTAAATTCCTTGTCTTTATAAGGAAGAGATATGCACTACAGTGTAAACATTTAAATTATCTTCTAAGAAGTTGCCATCACCAAGGTTTGTTAGACTTGAGGCGAGAGAGCAGATACATATTGATTTGTTCACAGCACTCATCAAATCTCTGGCATATCTGAGAAGTGGTGACAGGGATAAGACCTCAGACACAGAGCCTGGCACTTCGTCTGTGACAGAAAGGACATGCTCAAGGTCAGGGGTAACTAAGCCTCCTTCTGAATCAAAACTGACCTCTAAAAAGTAGAGTTTCTAATCCAAGGGTCAACACAAAATTCCAGATAAAAGGTAAAATTCAGGGGTGTGCTCGTGTTTAATCCCAGCACTCCATAGGCGAAGGCAGGAAGGCCATGAATTCTAGGCCAATTTGGGCAGCATGGCAAGAGTTCTTCTTGAAGAGTAGGACAAGAAGGAGCAGAAGAGGAGGTGGCATGTGGTGTCTGTGGGTGAACAGGGAGGAGAGGGAAGAGAAGGGGGAACACACTCTAATCATGTCAAGAAACATTACAGTGAAAAAAGTCCTATACCTGAGCTCAAACATGGCTCTGAGCTTCTGAATACTTTTCATTATCTGTGGTCCTTGTTGTTGTTTAGGTGTTTGTTTGTTTGTTTGTTTGAGACAGGGTCTCTCTATGTAGCCTTGGTTATCTACTCTGTACACCAGGCTGGCCTCAAAGTCCGAGCAATCCACCTACCTCTGCCTCCC
Source organism: Acomys minous (assembly GCF_964271855.1). Lineage (NCBI taxonomy): Eukaryota > Metazoa > Chordata > Mammalia > Rodentia > Muridae > Acomys > Acomys minous. The sequence goes on along the minus strand of NC_140484.1, from coordinate 77,522,759 downwards.
AAGTGCTGGGATTTAAGGCTTGAGCCAATGCACAGAGTTTCTGAATAATTAAAGAGAAACTGATGGTAATTGCATCTCATGATCTCATGATGTGAGTTCAGAGGAGAGAGGGTCAGTTTCCTGAGAGAGATCGTCATATGTGAGATACTCATCAAAATAGTGTCCCTTTTTACAGGAATGAGAATAATCCTCATGTTAACCTTTCTCTTGTACAGTAATGAGACCCCAAATCAGGTGCTTCTGTTGGAGGCCCAGATGGCGTGGAATAACAACTATTAATTAGCAGAAGTCTGGACTGGTAGAGGGATAACATCAGACTTTTTCCCTTCTTGAGCCTACATCACAGATTACCTTATTAGATTAGTTGTGGGCAAATGATTCGCCATGGGTGTCACAAATGACTTCGTATGAAAAGAGGGCTAGTGAAAAACAGGCAGTTAATAACCAAAGTTCTATGGGGGGGAGGGTGACTACAGAAACTGCTGATACAGAGAGAAGCATGTTTCCAATAATGGTTTTCAGGGAATTAAATAAAAACTCGACACTAGGCTGCTGAGATGGCTCAGAAGGTCAAGGAGTTTGCTGCCAAGAGACCTGAGCTTAATCCTCAGGACTCATATAGTGGAAGTAGATGGCCATCTTCTGAAAGTTGTCCTGTCTGACCTCCAAATAACATGCACTTGTGCACTCAAATGCCCAAGAACACATGCGGATGCATACTCCACCCATATGCCCTAAGATGTGTGGCCATGCACTGCAGCCCGGTGGACCTACCAGCTCCTTTTGCAATAGATAGTGATTAATGCAGGGATGCACAACTGGCCCTGGTGCAGGGAGTAAGAGCCGATGAGGTGTCGGCACTAGCAACCTTGTGCTGCACCATCTAGAAACTCTCCGCCTTGGTTTTCTGGACACTGCTCTGTTCAGATGCCTGAGTGGTGATGTTGATGTAGGCAAGGTGTTAGATCTGAGGTAACCAAGGAAGCAGCAGCTGTGCCTTGTAGCTGTGTCCCCTGGAGGCCAGATGTCTCTCTGCAGAAGTTGAAGTTAGGTTGTTCCCACTCCATTAGAAACTGAGGTGTCAGGGCAGCCCACTAATGAAAGGGCTACATCCACAAAGACCTGATGCCATTACAACATCACTCACAGCAAGGCTTGGATGTTCCTCCTGTTTTGCGGGCTTTTTTAGAGGATCATGGGAAGAATATGTTAAAACGAAAAACTGGTCCACCATGCTTTGAAAGAGAAAGGATCACCTTATCCCATGGGTACACTATGTACCTCTTAAGCATCCATAAGAAATTCTTTTAAATCCACAATGTGGAGTCCACTGGCTGCTCCCCGTCTTTGATGCATCTCACTCCAGTCTCTCTTTGGAGTGTTTACTTTGCTCAATAAACTTCTGCTTAAACTGTTTCTATTTCGTGACTTGAGTATTTCCTTCAAAAAGACAAAACCCACAAGACTCCTATGACAGTAGCAGCATGAGAATTTTCTCCCAGTCTCATGTTTCCCCACTGGGGACACTGGGACCACTTACCTCCCCGGTGCTCCACTCCGGAAATGGAGCCATGACTTCCTTGTTACAGAGATCTAAGAGCTTGCTTACACCAGCATTTGCACTCTAAGTTCACACCACCAACAATGAGGACCAAATATGGGTGCAATTTCTTTGCCTTCACTGATTTAAATGTCTCTGCCATTTCTGTTACAAGTCCATGCAGGACCTATATAAACTCCCAAGATTAGCATCAACTCAGATCGCTGCAAGCTGTGTAACCAGAGAGGCATGGCTCAAAGGGAAATAATTTCAAGAATGTTTTAATATGGAGATTGTTATAAGGGTTCAAATGTAAAATGACTCCTGACTTTTCTGAAGAGTTTTCTTGGTAAGAAAGGTTGTAGCCGTTCTATAAAATGTATTTGTAGACTACCTCTAATTTTCTGATCACAAATGTTTAGCAATTAACCTTTTGGGAAAATGGCAACAAAATGGTTCCCAAGTAACCAAGTGAATGAACATTTCAGGTGGAGTAATTTGATATTTCCCATTTAGATGCCAAGAGTTCTCTGTCAAATATAGGTTTTTAGTTTGGGCCTCATGCTATGTTGCCCATTCAAGCTGGCACATTTAGCCAATGGGATTCATTGTTTCATGCTGCCTAGATCCTGTAAATGTGGCCATGACATTCAATGGATGAAATGACGTCTGCCTTGCTTGTTACTGCAGTAGGACATGCTTCCTGTTACTAAAACATTAGACCAAGTCTGTAAAAAGCACAGTCTCTCTTCATGTCATTTAAAAAAAAAACCAATTTACCATTCTACCCACTCAGACTCTCATGGTGGATTCAGTAAGATGAGAGACAGAAAGGAGAATTAAAAGCCCTGGGTCAATACTAATAAGATCGTGTGACTCAACTTATAAATGATTTATAAATGAAATCGAAATTTATATATGAAATCATACATCAATGGCCTGAAATTTTTTTCTAACTATGCTCTACTAAATGAACTGGAATAAAATCATGGCCAATGGTTGAATAATGACTTAAATCCTTTTGCTCCTAAAGAAAAAAAATGTAAAGAAAAGAAGCTCTGATCTTCAGTTCGTAAAGATAAGATTTCAGAGAATCTTAACTGGGCTGGTGTGTCCTAAATTTGAGCTGTTCCAACATGATTTTTACAATATGACATGTTCATAGTATTTATGCAGCCGTTCTCCTTAATTTTTATGTACTTTATGTGTGTGTGTTTATCTATGTATGTGCACCTGTGTGCAGTTACCCTCAGAGGCCAGAAGAGGGCATCCAGTCCTTCAGAGCTGGGACTGGAGGAGATTGTGAGCTGTGAGACAAGGGTGCTGGGACCTAAACTCAGGTCCTCTGCAAGAGTAGCAAGTGCTCTTAGGCACTCAGCCATCTCTTTGACACCTTATTTTTTTTTGTCCTTAAGTCATCACTTCTCTTATTCCTCAATTATTTGAAAATGAGACCTCTATTTTTTATAATAAATTGAAACACTAGTTTTATCAACTCTAACAAAAAGCAAAAGAAAACAAAAGCCCCATAACCTTAGTGCCTCTTTGTTCTAGAGCTGGTTTCTGAGATGTCTTTTCATCACCTACCTATTATCTTTGCAGGCTCGACCTGTGTGGTGACACAGTTGGTACCTCTTCTCTTCCTGGGAGGAACTCATTTATCAGAAAATTCTAGTCTTGTCTCAGTCTAGAGTCAGGCAAGTATCTGGGCAAATGAGTGTGTTCCTCAGACCCACACTGTACCACAGAGAAGCTTCCCTGTGAGGGACAGTGTGGGACAGTGTGGGAGAGCCACCAATAACTCCTGATTCACAAAGTCAGAGCTCAGCCTAACCGTCACAATGGTGCAACTACAACTGCAGCCTTTTGTCAGTTTTAAATGTGTCTTTCTCCACCCACCCCTCAGCTACCTCAGAATTCACATGGAAAAGCAGAATTGTACCTTATCAGATCTCTCAAACCCCAAATTTCTTTATCTTTGTTATCTCTGTGACCAAAACACTCAACAGAAAAAAAAATTGTGAGGGAAGAGTCAGGGTTCTCAAGGGGAATAAGAATGAGAGAATGAACATACGTCATTCCCAATGGTGTGTCAGACAGTTTTACACAATGTGGGCTGGGTAGTCCAACAATGGCTGTCTGCATGATAGAGAACTTCAAACTGGATACCTGCTCAGCTAACACAACTGGATGCCCAGTAGTTCAACACCGCACCCACAGCATGGGGGATTGCAGGAGATCTGGTGAGAGATTGCTGGAGAGTTTCTGAGGCATTTCTGAAGAGCTCCTGGTTCAGTTCACACAAGAAGGCTGAAGAAACTGGGTTCTGACATCAATGAAGGATGGCAGCAGCAGTGGCAGCAACAGAGCAGATGCACTTAGAACAAAGGGTGAAGGTTGGCAGGCAAAAGCAGCATCTTGCCTCTCAAAACTCTTCACATGGGAACCACCACTGGAAGGTGTTGCCCACTCTGAGAGACAGTCACCTCCTCAGTTAATCCTCTCAGGAAATACCCTCCCTGAGATATGAGCCTTGCTCAATACCGGATCCAATCAAGCAAGCAAGACAAACAAACCCTTACGGGAAGGAAGGAGCTGTTTTGACTACCGACTTCAGAAGACTTAGTTCACTGTAGCAGGGTCCCACGGTGGGGACACTCAGTTCAGAGTGTGCTTCTTGGGGACCAGGAGAGGGAGTACCCTGCCAGCCTTTTCCTTTTCCTGAGTATTCTTTTTGGGCTCTCAGCCTATGGAGTAGGTCTCTCCACATTGTTACCTGTTCTGGAAACACCCTCACAGACACTTTCAAGTTCTAAATGCAGTCAGGTTAATAATGAATAATTATTACATGCAACAAATATTTACATCTGCTGTAAGACGTGATCAATGCAATAATTGAGATCCTCTTACAAACCAACAGTGAGTTGAATCATCTGTTTTCAGATATGCTGAATGTAGAAAATGTGGGAATATATAAACATTTATCTTTTTTTTTATTGAGAATAGATTGTAGAGTTTACCCTTTGTACTCTACTCCAAGAGTTAATTACAATAATTGGTAATAATTGGAGCACTCCAAGCTGAGAGCAACCTCTGAAAGGCTCTAGCAGCCAATCATCATTTCCTCCAGGAACAGGATCATATGGTTTAAAGTGTTAAATCCAGTGCAACACTGACTCTGACCAGTGGGCCTGGATCCCAGACACACACCACCAAGATGCCTGGGATAATGTAGAGCCCTCTGGAACATTGATACCCAACTCTACATCACCTGACAGCTTGTTGAGATGAAGACCCGAGGCCTACATTGAGTCCTGCTCAATGAGAAGCTGAACTTTAGCGTATTATGGTGGGAGAAGCTCCATGCATTTCCAAAACACTACTGAGGGAGGGAAGGCAGTCTGCCATAGATGCAGGTCTGCACTCCCATGTAGGTGTTTCCAGGCACTGAGCCTATGTACACACCTCAAACTTCCTTCTTGATGGGTGTACCAACAGCACAGGTGCCCTAAAGCACCTGACAGTCACTCTGTCACTCCAGTGCCAGGTTTCTTTCTGTTAAGAAACGAACTTCTTCTAGAAGTAACTAATCCTTGAGTCTTTGATTATAAAAGAAATTGGTGCCCTTAAAGAAATAGATCTATCATTAAATTGGGCAAATGTTAACATGTGTTAAGTTTTATGGTGGGCACACAGATATCTGTTACATTATTTTCTACATGTTTGACATTTTTATATGAAGATATAAAAAAATACAAGGTAGAAGTAATGGATATCCAATAGAGATAGGAAAAACTTCAGAGAATAAAACCTGCTTGTAATTCCACTGCCCAGATATACCTCTGAATATCTGTCCTCTCAGCCCTTTTTCTTGTTAAGAAGGGAATTTAAATTTGCATTTTATTATCATCACCATTTTAGCTCATGCTGTTAATTCTTCTTTCTTCATAAATTCTCATTGAAATGGTGTCTGAAATAAAGATGGAAATGGGTGGGTGGGTAGAGAGAGACCCTAATCAGTATTCGGAGGCAGAGAAGGTAGCCAGCAACACACTGAGATAAAGAGATTTTTACACACCCATCATGGGGTAGGGGTGGACATTTGTTAGTTATTTTTCTTGTTGTTGTGATCAAATATGTGATAAGAAGCAACTTAAGAAAGAAGGGGTTGATTTGAGCTCACAGTTTTAGGTCACACAGTCCATTGCCACAGGGAATGCAAAATGGAAACAGCATGGGGTAACTGCTTACATTGCAGCTGCAGGGAGAGAGCAGAGAGAACAGAAAATGTCCCCAATCCTCACCTCCATGTGGCCCAATTCCTCCAGCAAAGCTCTGCCCCCTAAGACTCCATGAACGTCCAAAACATCACCATCAGCTGAGACCCCATTGCTCAAATACATGGGACAGTGGGGGACATTTCACATCCAAACCACAGCAATCACCTGTTGTAATTGGGGTTCCTATTGTGAAGAGACACCATGACCATGGAAATTTTTATAAGGGGAAACATTTACCTGGGGCTGGCTCACAGTTCAGAGGTTTAGTCCATTATCATCATGGTGGGAAACATGGTGACACACAGGCAGACATGGTGCTGGGGAAAGAACTGAGAGTTCTACATCTGTATCTTCAGGCAACAGGAAGAGGCAGTGAGACACTAGGCCTTCCTTGAACTTCCACAACCTTAGAGTCCACCCCTAGTGACACACTTCCTCCAACAAAGCCACACCTACCCCTGCAAGGCCACACCTCCTTAATAGTGCTACTTCCGCGGTGCGCCTATGGGGGCCATTTTGTTTAAAGCCATTATACCCCTGGACTCAGAGAACAGGACCAAGATAAGGCATGGTCAGTATCCACCCTGGCCCAAAGAGTGTTGTCCCTCAGACAGCATGACAAGCCCAAACAAGGTATCTCTGTAAGAAGTTTCTAATGAGGACACTTGGAGAAGGCTTGCACCCTAGTAACCTCTGCTGCAAGAATAAACCCAGAAAGGAAACTGCTTGGCTTGACAGTATCTGCCTGTCTACCAGGGAGTCTAAGAAGCCACTGAAACACAAGCCAAGGAAAACTATGGGGGTCTGGAGCACCTATTTGCTATTACGTTTAGCCTATGTTTTCTCAAGACTTGAAAAGACACTTATTTATAAAAAGAGAACAAGTAAGAAATATTGTGCCAGGCATGGTCATGAAGTCATGTGAGAGGCTGAGGCAGGTGGGGCTGCTGAGGCTAGCCTGAGCTACATAACTGAATTCCAGGTCAGCCATAGGTTACAGAATGGGACCATGTTAAATGAGAGGAAGGACAGAAGGAAGGAAGGACGGAAGGAAGGAAGGAAGGAAGGAAGGAAGGAAGGAAGGACGGAAGGAAGGAAGAAAGGAAGAAAAGAAGGAAGCAGGAAGGGAGAAAGAAAGGGAGGGAGTGAAAAGGAAAGGAGGGAGGGAAAGAGAATTATTTTGGGTCAAAACAAGATGTAGATTGTGTTAAAAAGGACTGCCTTTGTGTTTCAATAACCACATTTTGGTTACAGATTTCTGGTTTGGTTCCTCCATCCTTTTAGCTGTGTCTGTTTCGTGGACATGGCCTCTCTGCTTCCATTTCTTCAGCTCCTGCCTCATAGAAGTCTAGCGCATATTAGATGTGATCAAGTGTTTGTCAAAAAGTTGATAGTTCTGTACTCGTGTTTGCTTTGCTTTGAGGTCATACCACATAACCCAGGCTGGCCTTGAGTTCCCGACCTTCCTCCCTCAGCCACTTGAGTACTGAGATTACAGGCATGTCCAGCGTACCTGGCTATAACATATTCTCTTTGCTGTGAAAAACAAAAAACAAAAAACAAAAAAATGAAAGAAACAAAAGAGCCACTGCCAAATATTTTCCAAAACACAGACAGCTTCTTTCCAGAGGGAAAATCTGGCCTGCACACTCCCTCTACCCATGTGCCCTATGCCACTCAAAGGATAAAAAGCAAAATACCCTTGTGATCCTGGCAAACGAAGAAAGGTATTGCCAGTGGGCCTAAGGCTGGAGACCTCTGAGAAGCTGATTAAAAATGTCTGCACTGCACTAGGGGAAACAAGTCCCCTGAAAGACAAGCTCAAGGAAACTGGAAAGAAAGTGTGCTGGAGAGGGCAGAGGTGCCAAGACAGCCTGCTGAACAGTGAAGAAACTCTTCAAACAGGATTGTTTTTAAGTATTTTCCCTGTATATATGGAGTCAGCATTGATTTCACCCTACAGTCAGAGGCAGTTGGCAAGAGAGGCACAGTGCATATGTGTGTGTGCTCCGGTGTGCATCAACGCACCTCTGTACACTTGCATGTGATGGTGTAGTGTTAGAGGGGCTGCTCTTAGGAAGAATTTGGAGTTGAGTTGTAAATATCTCACTAACCAGCAGCCATATGTGGAAGAGTGTGTGTTGTTAGGCAGTGCAGGAAAGTGGACACCAACCCAGAGTCAGAGTGCCTGTGGTTACCATGAGATCCCACTTCCTAGCCCTCTGTCCATAGCTAAGCTAGCACACCTGGGCTTCACTTCCTCACTTATAAACCGAGGTTAACAGTATCTCCCCCCCCCCCCCCAACCCCTGTAAGATATGAAGAGGCAACGAAGCCACTGAGAAGTTACAGCTTTTTGCCAGGGATGTGCAAATCACTGAACAAGTGTGAGCATCCGACACTGCTGAACTGTGCCTGCATGTGTAGGAGCAGGCATCTGCACAAAACACACCACTTCCTCCAGGCTTGCTCTCCCTGCCTCTGGAAAACACCTGGGTAGGAGCTCCATCTGAGGAGCAGTTGAGAAAGGAATTCCTGCCACCACAGACAGACAAAGGAAGTTGTAATCCAAAGCAGAATACCCAGGCCCAACTCCAGAGCAGCTGTCTCCACTGGCCAGCGTCTGTACATCCTCCCCAGACCGGGAAGACTCCAAGAGACATTGTTGCTCGTTAATAATTTCCATAATCCTCACTATCAGCTACTAAACCAGCAGCCTACTCCACATAAGCAATAATAATTTATGGTTGCAGTTAATGGGCTGTTTTATAGGAACCCACAATTATAATTGGATGTCAAGTGTTGTGAATCTCAGCGGATGGAAAGCGACAACCACTGGGGCCTGGTGTTTAATTTTTTAATGTGATTATTAAATTTCCCATCTCCCTGCTCCTGTATCTTTCCTTGGTGTGGCTTCCAGCAGTGGCTTCACTCTGTCCACACTGTCTACCCTGGCCCAGAATCTTGAAATTTACTTTCTACACTGGTTTCTGGCCCTCGGGCTTTTCAGTGTGTATAAGCATACAGCTAGTCACTGGTCTGGATCCTGCAAAAGTGGGGTAAGTACTGGGCTAGAAAGGTGGTGGCTCAGTTGGGAAAGTGCTTGCCTTGCAAGCAAGAGAACCTCAGACTGGTCCTCAGAACCTACATACAAACGCTAGGCCTGGTGAGATGCAATTGTAATCCCAGTGGTGGGGCAGCAGAGACAAGAGCATTCCCAGGGCTTTCTGTCCAACCAGGCTAGCCTAATTGGTGAGTTCCAGGCCAACAAGATAACCCGCTCAAATGGAGGTTGGTGGTGTTCCTGAGAATGGTGCTGTCTCTGGCCTCCACATGCACCCACACACACTCGTGTACCCACAGACATATACACACATAAAATATAGAGTATGTACCCACTTTTCTGATTGGGAACAACTAAAAAATTAAACTCTGACCAAGAACATAGGTCCTTAGATTTGTCCAGCTTGTTTTGCACATGCTGAACTCCACACATGTGACCTAATGACCTCTGGGTCATTCAAATAACACCTACAATAATTAATGTCCTAACTTGCTCTTCTATCATTGTGATTAAAAACATTCTGATCAAAATCAAATTATGAGAGGAAAGGGCTTGTTTGGCTTACATGTACAGGCAACATGCTGTCATTGAGGGAAGTCAGGGAAGGATCTCAAAAAAAGGAGCTGGAGGCTGAAACCATGGAGAGACACTACTTACTGACTCACTCTCTGCCTCATGATCAACTGTTTTTCTAGGACAACTCAGGCTCACTTGCCAGGGGATGGTGCTGCCCACCGTAGGCTGGGTGCTTCCACATCAGTCATCAATCAAGACAGTCTCTCTCACACATGACAAGTCAATATCATCAAGAAAAAAATTTCAATTGAGATTCTTTCTTTCTTGGTGACTCTAGGCTGTGATAAGTTCACAATTAAACTAACCAGAAGAGTTACTTTTATGTCAACGTGACAGAATACCTTATAGGAACAACCTAGGAGAGAAATGCTTTATTTTGGCTCACAGTTTCAGGAATTTCTGCTCATCTCCTTAGGGACATCGTAGCAGCACTTATGGCAATAGACTGCTGCAGAAGTTGTACACATCATGGATGACCAGGAAGCAGAGTTGAACCGGAGGCAGGGACAGGTTCCTGTCCAGCTAGGCTCATTCCTAAGGGTTCTCCAACTTTCCCAAGCAGCAACACTAAGCTAAAATATGATCCTCTTAGGAGACATTCAGATCCAAAACACTGCAGAAACAGGCCCTGCCTCCATTGACCCAGCAGCCATGAGGCCCTAGAAAGAACTTGCTTGTCACTGTATACTTGAAATCTGTCATCAGATTTCTAGATGCTAGGACCCTGGAGCAACACAGAACTCACCAAGTGCACACATTACCTTGGGAAGTAGAAAACAGATGAAAAACCATACAAAAAAATGTTTTTCTGTGTTCAGTCCAGAGTCCCAGATGAAAGCCCAGAGGGTGACTATGGAAAATAAAGAATAGACACAGAGCAGTTGGCCAGGGCGTCACTATCTGTTTGTGGCCCAGTGCAGAGGTTAATGGGACATAGCACTGAGTTCAAGCCTTGCCTAATCCAAAGCTAGAGGAAGAGCCCAACATTGCTGAGGGTGTTGAGTTCCTCACTAAACTACAGCCTAATTATAACTCACTTCACAGCCATGCCGCGGAACCCAGTGGAGAAGTGGTCATGAGTTCGTTCACCTTGAAGCCAAGCCCACTCCAAGGGGAGCCACTGAAAACAGCTGTCATTACTTATCATCAGAATCCAGAACTGTGTCTTCTGAGAGGATGTCATAGTGCAAGCAAACTCATCACATGCTCATTCGCATGGACTTTCAGGTCTCATCAACCCACCTAGGAAAGCCCATAGCAAGCACGGAGCCCAGCACAGCACAGCACAGGGTCAGCTGTCAACATGACCAGATCTAGAATCATCTAGGGAGACAAACTTCTGGTCATATCAATGGGGAGGGGGCTCTAGACTGTGTTCCTGAGAGTGGGAAGGCCCACCCTAGATGTGGGTAGAACTATTCCAGCTGGGGTTCGAGACTGGTTATGAAGGAGAAAGTAGTCTTGGTACCAGCATTTATCTCTCTCTGCTTCTTGACTTAGATGCAGTGTGGTGAGCTGTCTCCTGCTCATGCTGCCATGACGGACTGCACTCTCTAACTGTGAACCAAAGTAAACCCTTCTTTCCTTCCTTGAGATGCTTTTGTGGGATTTTATCACTACAAGGTGAAGAGGTAACTAATACAGGTGCCTGAGAAGGCATGGAGTGGATTAAGGAGTGATCTTGGAATCCATCAGGCCTGAGTGAGAACCACTCTCTACCAGGTCTCAGCCATGTGACCCTCCCTTTATGAGGAGCAACTCAGCGCAGAATGTTGGTGTCATTTTCCGTTCTCTAAGAGCAACGCCTTAGTATTAGATTAATATCTGTTTTAGTATCCATCAATGTGTTATGTTCTTATCACTGGGATCCATACACATGGCATGGGCTACTTTAGAGAGGAAGGGTTTCTCCTGGCTTACAGATTCAGAAGGTTCAGTTGATTGTGACAGGAAGGCTAGCATGCCAGAATAGAAAACAGTTCACAAGATGGTGGTGGGTGCTGAGAAAGGACTACAAAGTAGCAGAGACATATGTCCCCAAAGACTTCCTCCTCACTGATCTGCTCCTCCAGCCTTGTCCCATGCCCCCCCCCCCGCAAAGTTTCCATAACCTCTGTAAATAGAACCACTAGCTGAGGAAAAGGCTCCAAAACCTGACCCTGTGGGCTGTTCATCCTAACACTCACTGAGTACACAGTCCCCACAGGGATTCAGATTCAGAGAGCCCATGTGACCTGCCAAGCCACCTGTCCCTTTCTGCTGCCTGGTATTCTACTGTACACCTTCTTTTTATGGAGTATCCACAGCCTTTTGAATTACCTATGTTTCGCCGTCATAATGCTATGTAACAACAGTAACAAGATACCATTGGTGTCCAAGTGTTTTGAAAGTAAAATGTCCCCATGCCAGTCTCACAGGTTTGACAAGTTGTGGTGCCATTTGGAAAAGGCTGTGGCATCTAAGAAATGAAACTGGAGGAAGTGAGTCACTGTGGGGGTGGGCCTTAAAACCGTGCATCACATTCCCACTTCCTGTTCTTTCTCTGCTTCTTGAGTGCAGGTGCAACGTGACCAGCCAGCTTCCTGCTCCTGCTGTTGTATCTTCCCTTTGCTGTCTGTCATGCCTTCTACACCATGATGGACTGAGTCCCTCAGGAACTGTCAATCAAGTTGCTTTCATCAGAGTAATTGATCACAGCAAGAGAAAAGTAACTAAAATGGTATGCAGCAACAAACATTTATTTTGCCTAAGTTCCTGGGATGGTGGAACTACCCTGTTGATCTTGACTGCTTTCTGCTGATCTCTTGTGTATATAGTGAGCTTTTGTCTTTGACCATTACTTCCTGAGGCACCTCATCCTCCAGCCTGTCACCTGTGTCACCTCCAGATATTTCCTCCAGCTCCATTGGACTAGCCTGAACTCTGGGTTCCTAGAAAGTAGACAGAGTCCAGCCAGAGTCCCTGAGGCCTGGGCTTCCAAATGATAAAGCAACATGATGTCATGTCTTATCAAGAAAATGGCCACCCCAATTCCAAGGCCTGAGACGTAAATTCTTCCTTTTAATGGAAGGACCTTGAGGGTCACACCAGAAAGGGAAAAAAATATCAGAGGAGGGGGAAATAACTGTATCCATTTGGGGGCAATGGTTGTGGTTTAAGTCTAAAACGCCCTCACAGGTTAATGTTCTGAACACTTGATCCTGGCTTGTGATACTATCGGGAGAGGGGCAGACTGTGGAACCAGTACGTGAAAGGAGGTCTCTAGAGGCAGGCTTTTGAAGGTTGCACTTTGCCCCAGGTGTCTGCTGTGCTTCTCAGCCCTCCACGAAGTGAGGAACTTCCACACGCATTCCCACTGCCACGACCTGAGCAGCCTCATCTTCCTTTCTGTCCACTTTGCGGATCTGAAACTCTGAACATCTCAGCCCAAATGAGTCTTTCCTGTTAGAACCTGGCCCGTCCAGGTGCTACTGTGAAGAGCTGACAGGCCACACACAACCTGTCAGCCTCTCTCCCCTCACGAAGAGTCAAGCCCCACGTCAACTGACAGCCAGCAATCACAGGCGCCTTGACTGTGGTCACACAGCACAGGTCACGTGTCAGCAAAGCCTGCATCATCCTGGTGCAGGGCCTCCTTCTCCCTCAGATGCCTTTAAGAGCAAATGCCTCGCGCTCTAAGTGTAGGACTAGAATTCCTCTTTATAGTGCACTGCTGGCCACAGTGGTGAGGAAACACTTACTTGAAGGCCAATTCAACGCAAAGCCTTTCTTAGAATCTTCTTTTTTGCTTCTCCCACCCCCAAATTCTCCAGTCTCCCTTAAGTTGCTTCTGTTGGGTGTTTTGGACACAGTAACATAAAGCTAAGTGGCAGAAACCTCAATAAAGTGTGCATTCCTTGTCCTCTTTAAGTGTCTTTGGTCTGTAAAATCTGGATGAGATGCTGCAGTGAATGACACTGACACGCTTGGACTAGAACCAAATATTTAAAGGTTTACCCCACATTTGTTCCTTAGCCTTTCCGAACACCAGTTTCCTTGTATTTAAAGTTGTATCAAGATCGGCTGCTTCTCTCCTGCTCCCATGACTCCTTTAGGGCGTGCCCAACCATCTGATAGCCTGGCCATCTCAGATCCCAGGTGGGCCTGGACCCCAGCGACCGAAGCCAAGGTCATAGACATTAATCACTAGAAAGTCAGTCCTTCATCCTTTCCCAGGTGGCTGTGACTGTGGAGGAAAGACCACGGAAGTGTGGACAATGAGGGCATGATTTATTTTCCATTCCAGCTTCTGCTCAACCCTGGGGGAAGGTACACGCCATGCCTGGCTCTCTCAAGGTAACTAAAGCATAACGCAAATGTTTCCTTTCTGCCCTCATCTACTGTCTGCTTTCCCCCAAGGCGGTGCTAACTAGGCCACACAAAACTCTCTCATTACTGTTTGCTTCATTTGCATTTTCCAATTATAATATTATTGTCCTAAACTAAGGGTCCTGTTACTGGGGCAACCAGAAGTGATGCTTATGCAGATTCAGCCTTTACTTCGACATCAGTTCTACTGCTTAAAAATCCACTCTCATGGATTCAAAGAACAGAAAACACCCCTCAATCTTACCTGCCCTTTTTCCTCATTTTGTCTTTGTACAGAAAAAAAAAATGTAGCCGGTGGTTTCTCCTGAGTCACTCACATAATTCATTTTACTTTTTACTTATCAGCCACAATGTTACTCCTCCTATGAGCACACTCCCCTCGGATCAATACCGCCCACTCAAAGCTTACCCCGTGGGGCTGGGGTGAGGTTAAATGCATAATGCATTTAAGATTTTAGTACTTTGCTCCGTGCATTGAGAAGAGCTCAATAAAGATTAACTACCAGCGTTACTATCACTATTAATATTGGTGTTAATATTAATATGTCCCCACCCTCATTACAGTATTTACAAGGCTCGTTATTTCCACGCCTCTGCAGACTTTTAAACTCTCTCCTCTCCGTTCACACCACTCATTACCTCAGGCGAGGTAAACCCAAGTCACAGAATGGCTACCGTCTAACCTAGACCACCTCCAGGGTGGAAGAGATAATAGACTTCCTCCGCATTCTCACTAGTGACCTCCGGCCCAAGCAGAGGCCAGTGTCATGGGGAACAGGCAGTCCTGGGCAGGTTCTTCTAGGTCTCCCTCCCAAACTAAGACGAGGAGAGCAGCAGCTGGCGGGAAGTGGATATGACACAGACGGCTCTGCTGGAATAGCTATAAATAGGAAAAGTCAATGCAGTGGAAAGCAGAAGTGTTTAACAGCTAAGTGTTCTCTGCAGCAGCAGGCCTGCACCTCATTTTATCAAACAGTATTTACATTTAAAAAAAAAGGTGTGGCAGTGCCTATGGTATCACTAGGCATGGGCTGCTGCCTTAACGTGAATATGGAAGTCTGAGAGAAGCAACATCTGGAGAGTGTCTTAAGGACACCCCAACAGCCAAGGTTCCCAGAAGCAGGCCCATCTTGTCCAACCAGAAACCGTTGCTGTGTTGCTGGATTCTTTCTTCTCTTGATTCTCAAGCCACCAGCACTCTACAGAGTGGAAGTGGCTCTGTGTCCCAACGCCAGGGTACCTACATGGACACATCTGGCCAGTCCTCATACTGAGCCTGGCAGCACTCACTGTGACTTCCAGCTGCTTCTCAGGGCACCCCTCAGCTCAGCTTTGTGGGATCTTATGGAGGGGGCTCAGTCACACAACAGAGACTCTTGGGTGATAGTTATTTCTGAGAGCTCATATTATCCATTTTAGCTGTGGCTTCTGTCTGCCACTTCGGTGTTGCACTAAGGAAAGAAATAAAAGCACTTCCCCCTGAGTGGTTTAACCAAGAGAAAGTCCAGGTTTGAATTCTCTATACTTCACACTCTCTGCGACTTCTGTCCTCTGTATGAGTCTGAAACTCTGCTGTCTCTGTGTCTGTCCATGTGTATCTGTGTGTGTCTATGTGTTGAGGCTGTGTCTGCCCCTGTGTCTGTCTGTCTGTTTCTGTCTGTGTGTGTCTGTATGTCTGTGAATGGTGTGACTGTCGGTCCCTAACAGAGGGCTTCACTCTGTATCTATTGAACAACACAGAAAGCATCACATGGAGAAAGAATAAGATACATGGCAGAAGTTTGCCAAGGACTAAGTCACCGACAGGCTGCGCCTGACCCAGACAACAAGCATCACGATTTATCAACCAATGTCTGTAAATGGATGCCTTCAACCTTTCTGGTAGATTTTTAGGAAGTTGCTCCCAATGATTCCCCTGCATCACTCTGAGTCAGGAGCATGGGAGAGTACATAAGTCTGCAGCCACGCAATAGCTCCGGCTGTAAAAGTTGGCTCCGAGGGAAATCTAAGGCAAGTGAGGTTGGCTGCTGCATTGTTCTCTTAAAGGCAAGTCAAACACATGGCCTAGTCCAAAGTAGGGGAGCAGTCATAAGTCTTTTTTCTGAGACAGGGTTTCTCTGTGTAGCTTTGGCTGTCCAGGACTTGCTTTGTAGACCAGGCTGTCCTCAAAGTCAGAGATCTGTCTGCCTCTGCCTCCCTGAGTGCTAGGATTACAGGCATGTGCCACTGTGCCTGGCTCTTTTTTTTTTCTTATTTTATGTGCATTGGTGTTCTGCCTGTATGTATGTTTTGTCAGGGTATTGGGGCCTCTGGAACTGTACTTACAGACAGTTGTGAGCTGCCATGTGGGTGCTGAGAATTGAACCCCGGTCCTCTGTAAGAGTAGCCAGTGCTCTTCACCACTGATGCATCTCCCCAGCTCCAGTCTTAAGTCCTAAATGACCTCAGGGTGTATTGTTAACTCTGGCTGTGAGGGCCATGAGAAGTTCCAGTCTCTTAGAATGCAAGAGATATTTCCAGAATCTTGCATGGGCACACATGGATGTGCTGGGCACCCATTTCTCCTTGGGATTTTTCATCCTCCACACTGCTATGGGAACCTAGTGATGTCTCTCTTGTGTCATATTTAACCCTGCAGACATCTTTTACCTGGTCTGAGGGAAGTCGCCTCCCTTTCTTTCCAAGTCTTCCAAGCCACTCTGCTTCCTTTTACAAACCTACCCTCACCAATCATTTCCCAAACCTCAGGAAATCCTTTTGCCCTCAGCCCTGATACCATTAACTCCCAAGGCAACCAAACTCCAAGGTGACTGCCTGCACATGAGAAGAAGGACCTTCAAGTGGTGGCCAGACAGGAGCATTTGAGGAGCGCTGGCTCCACACTCATCCTTTCAGGAACTACCCCACGCCCGCATACTTACAGAGCCAGTGCTCTATTCTAGCCGAGCCTTCCAGTCTCGCCCACTAGCTCTTTGCTGGATCAGCTTGCTTATTCTGGAGCTGGTGAGGTGGTGTGAAAAAGGGCTGGATGCGAGGCAGGATGTCTTATGCATCGACTTTGTCTTGTCATTGGTTTCTGATTTTTTTTTAAATCGTGGATCTCAAGGACCACTCAAAATGAAATTGCTACCTTGCAAACATTGAATCACAGCTGTGACCTAAATGATGGCGCAAAGCCATTGCCAACCTTGGCATCACTTGGTCATTCAGAGAAGTGAGTGGTCCCCTATCAGACTCCAAGGGATGCAAACAAAAGAACCTGAGTGTCAGAATGAGATCATTAGACCTGGGGTGGACAAGGGGAGGAGGCAGATAGAGCAGGTGAGAGCAACCGGGATGTAGTACACACGTGTATAAAATTGTGAAAGAACAAATTCAATTAATTATAAAAATAAGACAGTAGTTGGCTGTTCTAGCAGAGCCTGGGACTAAGGGAGACTTAAAATAATGTTTTGGTTTTGGTTTCACATATTTAATTGGTAATTTTTTTAATGTTTATGATGGGAACTATCCTCAGACATGGGACACTCCTTTGTCAAAGGACATAGAAGTGAAGGAGAAAGCCATAGTGCCTTGTGGAAAAATATGTTGGGGTTGTACTAGTTGGTTTTTGTCAATTTGGCACAAACTAGATCCACTTAGGAGGAGGGAGCCTCACCTGAGGAATTGCAGCATTGTCCAGTCTACTATGGAGGGGATAGGTGGTGCTGGGTAATGTGAGAAAGGTAGATGGGCCAGTAATGAAGACAAGACCGCACGCAGTGTTCCTCCATGGCTTCCGTTTCAAGCTTCTTTTTTGGCCTCTCTCAATTGATGGACTCTAACCTTAAATTGTTTTGGGCCGTTGTGTTTATTACAGCAGCGGAGCGTGCAAACTAGAGCAGGGAGTATACATAAGATGAATGAATACACACACAAATAAGTTCATCCCAGGAAGAGAAGAAAACAGAGGAAAGAGAGAGAATGACAAAGGTCCTCATTTCACATTGGCTGGTCAGTGAGGGTCTTTCCAATGAGGTGACTTGAAACAACAATGCCAATGCAGAAAGACAACAGGAGACGCTCATTCCCGAGACTGAGCATCAAAAGGGACTGTGCTTGGTGAGGAGCAGAAAGATGGAGAACGTACAATGCACCAGAAGTTCTGGGACAGGAGGGTGGGAGCCTCAATAAGACCCAAAAAGGCCAAACCCTGCAGAGCTCATCATGGCAAACATTCCGGCTCAAAGGTTAAGAGAGAGCCTCCTTGTGAGTAATGTGACTCATCTCTCAGGCTCAGATGCACAGACCAAGTGTGAGTAGAGAGATGAGCAAGTAGCCCAGGCCATGGGGAAGCAGGTAGGGGGGACCAGGGATGGGCATCATAGTCAGAGAAGTAGGCCTAGCTAGTTTGTCTTCTGTGACTACACCTGAAAACGACAGGCAGGAAACACATAAAGAATGGAGGTTTATTTGGCTCAGAGTTCTGGAGACATGGCCTTGGTATCTGGCAAATGCCTTCTTACTGTATCTAAACATGGAGGAGGGCATCAGCTGATTGGACCGAACAAACTTGACAGCTTGGCTCTTCCTATTCATAAAAAGCCACTAATGCCATCACAGGGGGAATCTATCTCCATGACTTTATCTAATCCTAGTTTTCTTTCACAGATCTCCCACATCCAAATTCCACTAACTAACACATGGCTTTGGTGATTAATATCCTAATACATAAATGTTGGGAAGCCAATATTCAAACTACAGCACAGAATGTATTCCAGTAGTGGCGATGTCAGGTCATGCTACAAAAGAATGTTAGAACTGAAACAGAAAGGAAGGAGCCCAGCATGATTTAGACACCCTTCCTATTCTAGAGAAATCTACAGATCACAAAAGACCCTTCCCATCTCTAAGCAAAGTAGAAGCCAAGGCTGCCTATGTCACCCTCGGGCACTTGTGATTATCACCTCAGTCTTGACAATAAGAAATCTGTGTAAGATACACTATCTTTATCAATTCCATGGACCAACATCTTACAATTTAGTCTTGGAACCTTCTAGAACACTTAGGCATACTCTCTGGTTGCCTGACCTGTACAGTCTTGAGCTTAGATTTCCATCTGGGTTGTCTCCTAGCCTAGAAGACATGTACATTAACATCTGGTGATGCTTTGTTCATTTACTTATACAGGGGAAATGTTCCAGGTTACGTTAACCTCCTCTAACTAGTGGTTATGACGATATCTTTAAGTACATTGGCAGTACACACTTCTCTAACGTGATGAAAGCTGGGCATGCTTGTGTGCAGTAACTGTGGGTCTTCGTGGTGTAGCTTGAAGTGCTGGGGATAGCAAAACCACGGGGTAGGTTGCATCCTAAGTGCCATCTTGGACTGGTCTGTATAGAAGGCTATATGCTCAGCCTCTCCAAGCTTCCCAAGAAAAACTCTGGCCGCCAAAGATTGCTCATGTCTGTTAGGCTTGTCTCAAAGCTGTAGGAATGCAGGGGATCTTAAGGGAACCACCTTAGGGAAATCACCTCATGATGCCATTCATGGATGAAGAAACTGAGCCTCCCTAAAGTGGCCCCGAATGACAAGAAAGTTTGAGTCACATGTTAGTGGACCCTGACATGCAGAATCTTATGTCAGTACCTTCCACCACCCCCGTTTGACAACCCCTCCTGCCTGGCTCCTAAACAGAGAAGGGGTAGGGAAGACTGCCTCTGGCTGGGGTTACAGCGCCCCCTTCCATCAGCTCCCCCATCCAACTTTCACTTCTTCCCACTACGAACACTCCAGGTACCCCCAGAGTTCCTGGGAACCACTGCTGAGAGCTTAGGCCCCAGTCTCCATCCCTTTTCCTGCCTCCAGGGAATAGAGAAGTCTCATGTGGCCTGCCTTGGTCTCTGCAACGCTTTTGGGGCCTTGGCCTGAGCCCCAGCCGCACCCCCCTAGCATCACTCTCTGCCCTCCACCAGACAAGGGCTCAACTATTGATCCTGGTGCTGCCCGCAGCTGCCAGTGCCAAGAGATGCAATTTACCACCAGCTTGGAGGTCACCGCGGAGGAGGCCAGACGCCCGCTGGCGCTTTTATGTCGCTATAAAAAAAAAAACAAAACCATTTAAAGGGCCACTTTGTGAGCCTCAGCGCTGCTTGAAGCACAGGAGGTGGGAGGCAGAGGAAACCACGGAGCATACCGCCCCAGGGACCTCCTTTCAAGAGCCCTAATCAGATTCCAGACCCCAGAAACCTGTTTCCTCTCTCAGTGCACTCCTAGAGAGGTTAGGGCAAGCGTGGGGTGCAAGATGCATCCCCCTGCATCTTCCTGGAAGTGCGGGTGAAACGAGGATACAAACAGGACCCTTCTTAACGCCCCCATCGCCTCTAAGGCCCCTTGCCCTACTGGGCGCGGATGGAGGTAGGTGTCATTATTTTAATGTCCACTTCTCAGAGAGAAAAACCCCCGAGGATCAGAGAACTGAAATGAGCCATGGAAAGTTTCACAGCTGGCAAACATGAAAGCCTGGGTTTAAAGTTGGATCGTCCAACCCCAAAACCATTATCTTAATTTCCTTAGGACTCCGCAGCACCACATTTTGGTAAGTCCAAGGCTCTCAATTCAGCCACAAAATGCAGCCACTTGGTTAATAGCAAAGAGGGCAGTAAGATGCTAAAACCACGTTGCAATTCCCACTTGGCTCTGCCTGCTCAATTATGCCACCTACAGGTAGAGTTGGTCATTGCTTCTTGGGCCACCACAAAATTCTTCTCAGTTTCTTTCTCAAATTCCTTGCATCAGACTTTTCTTTAATTCTGATCTGAATTAGAAGCATAGAACTGGCCTACTGGCTGGGAGCTATAAATGCTCTAGTGGGGCGGCGGGGGGCTGGGGGGCATCTAAACAGTTGATTATAATATGAAAAGAGGGAAGGAAGGAGGGCTGCCTGGAGAATGTGTCCTTGAGTTACCGCTGAAGGAAGAAAACTTATCCATGAACGAAGACTGGAGAATGAGCTAGGACACAGCACCGCTGGCAGTCATCAGTTACCACAGCAACGAAGTCATCCCACCATGTCCACTCTGCATATGGTCTTGTACAGATTGTTATGCAAGTATCAGATGCCTGCATGCATTCTCTGTTTTAAAAAAAAGGAAATAAAACTGAGCTCTCTCTAGAGAGAAACAACCAAGCTCAGGGCCAGTGCTTGATGGGACTTCCTGTTAGTTTCTTTGAACTTTGACTTTCTCTTTGGAGACAGGATCTGGCTGTGCAGCCCACGTTTGTCCTGGAATTTGTGACCCTGCCACTGGGGCTACAGGTGAGCCCCACCACAACTGGAATTTCTAGCTGCTCCTGCAAGTTAATTTGTCGCTTCTTAATCAAGTAACTAGAAGGCTCAGTGATGAGAGACCCGGCTAACTTGCCCTTCCCACTCAGTCACTGAGGATACACTGTGCCCCTGCGTATCACTAGGAAAGGGGCTTTCAGGAGAGTGTACCGGCCACCGCTGATTTGCTTTGCAAACCTCACCCTTCCCTGCAGACCTCCAAGGACCACTTCCACAGCATCCCTCAGCTTCCACATCCTGCCTCAGGCTTCCCAGGCATCCTGTTCCCCCTTTTCTAGTTGTCATCTCAGTTCTGAGCTCAGCTCCTCCACCCTGGAGCCTCCACATCTCCCTGGCGTGGTTCCCTAGCTCGGCCATCTGTCTTTGCCGTTCTGTAGTTTTTCAATCTCTGTTTCCTAGAGTGTGATGGCTGGTCTTGTTCATCCGCCTGACTGTACTGGGAGATGGATAGGACGGATGAGATGTGCCTCTGTATGTCTGTGAGGGGCGTTTCAGAGACAACTGACCAGTGGGACAGTGGCTAGGGTAGAAGGACAGACCCAGAATGTGGGTAGCATCTTCCAATGGGCTGGTGACCCAGATGGCAGGAAGTGGTAGGAAGGCAAGGTGCCTCCTGCCAGCCCCTTTCTCTTAGTTGGGTGCACAAGGCGGTGGTCTGCTGATGTCAGACTCCAACTTCTGCCTTTCAGTGCGGACTCAACATCAGCAACTCTCCAAGAAGCCCCAAGCTTCAGGCCAGGATTGGAATTGTCAGAATCACACATCACGGACAGGGCAGCTACTGGCTTCTCTGCCTCACCAGCTTGCAGACCACCATGTTGGAGTACCTGGCCTCTGTGGAGCAAGTCAGTCTTATAAATCCTCTTTGTAACACCTACATCTATTCTGGTTTGGTTTTGTTCTAATATGAGGGCCAACCCCCAGCCCTAACACATGCTCTTCTTCTTTTTTCCTCTACGAATTCCCATTTTAAAAAGTATCTTCTACTTCTCCGTTCTCTAGAGAAGTCTGACACTGAGGCCACCACTCCCTAAGCACTGTCTGCTTGCTTGAGTTCATCTGTCATGCAACCTTGTGAATAATGGCCACCCTCATTCTGAAGATGGGGAAACTGAGGCTCGGAGAGGGAATGAATGTAGTCACTCTGTCACAGCATCATGTTGGTAGTAAAGAAGAGCTCTGACCACCACTGTGCATCCTCTCTTTTGTTTGAGGGGACCCTCTAAGAGGAAAGCCACCTGGCCCACCCCTTTTATGCCTAAAGCACTCAGTGAATATTTGTTGACTTAAACGAATTCTCAAATACCTTAATGACCTTCTCCCCAGCTTGTCTAGAGACTTTTTCTGTAAAGTTTTATAGTTCAGTAATAAACATGCTTGGTTATAATATTATATGTATCATTATATCTTATCATTCCCAAATTACTTTATGAATTAAATAACTCAAAAAGTAAAATAGAATGAACTCAATACATTCCCAAGCCCATCTATTTATGCCTTCATTCTTGCTGTCAAAGGCCAGCACTTTCCTAAGCAGGGCAGGACACTGTCAACATATTAATTTGGTATAACTCATAGAATATACTCAGGCATAGCAGTATTTGAAAAAAATCAAGAGGGAGACGAAAAATAATCAAAATGGATGGATTTGGGAAATCCTATTCTAAATGCTATGGGTCTGAAAATGTTTATTGAAAGAAATATACCCATTCAAGGAAGGTTATTTGACAGACAGGAAGAAAAAGGCATCTACAAGAAGAAAATAGAGTACATTTGGCAAATATTCAACAGGAAAAAACATGTTAAACTCTCCCTTGGGCAAATGGAGAAAAATTGTCCATACATGTGGGCTTCTCTGTGACCCAAACACCCACTCCAACGTGGCTACACTAGGTTCTAACACTCTCAAGTTATAACAATATAAAATAACAATAACTATTGATAAAAATAGAACAATTGAAACTGTAATAGGCTATATGCAAGTGTGCTCTCTCTCTCTCATTCTCAATGTATCGTATTGACCTTTTGCCTTTTCACATCTTCAAACACTGTTGAGTAAAACAACAGTTTATTTCCCAGATGTTCCATTTAGTATATCCAGTGGGTGATTTTTCCACTGAATCCCTAGAAAGGGAAGCCACAGATAAGAGGACCATTGTGCTTCTCCTATAGGGAGATGGAACATGACACTTCTCGATGTTAATTTTAGGCAAATTGGGTTTAAATAAGTGGTTTGTACCTTACTTACCCCCAGCATTCCTTCCTTTAGGTCATAAGTTTTCATGAGCATTGCAACTACTGGGGGATTGATTTTTGGAACTGATCCCCTGGGAGCCTTTACTTAAATGGCCTAGGTGGATCCTCGTGTCCTCATGGGGGTCTCTCATGAGATCTGCCTAATCATTGTAGCTAACTTGGATGTCTGAGGGCACACAGCACACTTGGAAAGAGAACAGATACTCTTCTATCTCATACCAAATGGCCTTTTCTGGCTCAACATGCATGCAACCAGAAACCTTCAGAATATCAGGGACTTGAACAGCCAAGCATATTTTTTTCCTCCTTCAATAAGCCCCGGAGCAACTTGCTGACTCTGGAACCCAGGATCCTTCCATCCTGATATTCCACTCTTGTCACCCCAGGGTCCAAGGTTGGCTGCTTGTACTTAGCCATTAGATCCACATTCCAAGCTGCCAGTGGAAAAAAAGAAAAGAAAAGAAAAGAAAAGGGTGGGTCCTTTCCTGTTAAGGAGACTTCCTTGAAAGCCCATACAATACTCTAAAAGCATCCCATTGACCTTAACCTAAGCACACACCAGCTGCAAGGAAGGACAGGAGATAGCCTCTTGTCCTAAGTATCGAAGAGTCTAGCTCACATCAACTGTTGTTAAGCAAAGAGGAAGCGTGGGCGACTGTCAGTCTTCACCCGTGTCCACTTCTGCAGCTATCGTCAGATCAGGCCAGGCCTCCAGGCCTTCAGGGGCTGGCGTGTCCAAGCTCCCAGCTCAGCTTTCCGCAGTCTGACCAGCAGTGAGATGTGACTGCCTTGTGTTTTAGTTTCTGATATTTGAGATTCAGCCTACTTCACAGGGCAGCCTAGGATCCTGGGCCCTCTTTCACAGACTAATCGATAATCTGGTCACACCGGGACCACTCCCATTTGTAGCCACAGCCACCTCAGCCAAGTAGAGCTGCTCTGTGTGAGGCACCCCACTCCTTTTCACACATCTGTGCCCACCCTACACCTGCCTGTCTGTTCTTGCTTTTCTTTCTCCTTCTTTGAGAGTGCTGGGAATTCAACTTGGACCTCGTGCAGTCTGGGCAGGCATCCAACTGCTGAGCTACCTCTAGTCCTCCTTTGACTTTTTATTTTGAGACCTCATCTCAAATTTAACTTGCTCCGGCTAGCTTCGAACCCTCTCTCTAATTGAGGCAGGCCTTGAACTTGGTATCCTTCTGTCTCGGCTCTGACACTAAATTGGTGGTCCCAGAGCTCTGTGTCCCCTCCTAAGGGACCATCCAGGTTTGACTCGAAGGCAAATGGCACAGTGTAGTCGGGTTGGCAAGCCTCAGTTTAAATCCTGTGTGTCTAACCTCCCTTAGTCCCTCCTGCAGCTGGGAATGGGATACGGTGAATTCTGGGACCGCGCACAGGATTTTTGCTTCAAAGGAACTCAGGATCTCTGGGTATGGTCTGTGAGTCTGTGCAGTTCAACGTCATGGACCCCGCAAGTGTGGGGGTGCACATCTGCAATCCCAGCACTCAGGGGCTGCAGCAGGAGGATCAAGGATTAGAAGTCAGTCT
Source organism: Acomys minous (assembly GCF_964271855.1). Lineage (NCBI taxonomy): Eukaryota > Metazoa > Chordata > Mammalia > Rodentia > Muridae > Acomys > Acomys minous. The sequence continues at coordinate 77,497,797 of NC_140484.1, read as the reverse complement.
TAGTTATACGATAAGACCCTGCCACAAACTCAGGGACCTCTGATGAGTTAGGTACCAAGCCCCCATAATTCTTAACTCACATGGACTACAAAGCTAGCCCAAGATGTAGCAACATCACAAGTCCCCGGTAGAGGGCGTTCTGAGCCGCACGTATCATCCCATCTGAGGCAGTCTTACCCAGATGTAGAATGTCAGCTAAGTGAGAGGAAATGTCAGGCAAGCCCGTACTGAGAAACATTCTACACCCTAACAGACAAGACACTCCGAAGTGCCAAGGTCCTGAAAGACAGAGCCCACGTGCTAGAAGTTCGGAAGACAGAAGCATCAAATGGAAAGTGGGGTCCCCAATAGGAAGGGGGTGTTCGGAAAACTCTGCTCTGAGTCAGTTCTGTGGTCTTCGTACACTTGACAGTCAGCTGCTCTTGACAATCCGACTACAGTTTGTAAGATGCTGGCGTTGGTGGGAGTCGGGTCCGGGTCATTCGGGAACATTCTACCACTTGGTCAACTTTTCTATGTCTAAAATCATTTCCAGATAAAATGTTGGAAATAAAGCTATTATAAAAATGGTGGCGCACCCCTTTAATCCCAGCACTCGGGAGGCAGAGACAGGCAGATCACCGTGAGTTCGAGGCCAGCCTGGTCTACAAAGCGAGTTCAGGACAGCCAAGGCTACACAGAGAAACCCTGCTGGAAATAAATAAATAAATAAATAAATAAATAAAATAAAAATGTTTATCTTGGAGCTGTGGAGCTGAGTCCATTAGTAAAATTCTTGCCACACAGTATGAGGACTTGAGTTCAGTCTCCAATCTCCATGTGAAAATCTGGTTGTGGTGACACATGCTTATAGTCAGTATTGGGGGGATAGAGACAGGAGCATCCCTGGGGCTTGCCGGTCTAGTCGGCTTGGGGAGTTGCAGGCCAGTGAGAGATGCTGTCTAAAAGAAAAAGAGAGGGAGGGGGAGAAAGAAGGAGCACACGTACACATATGTGCACCGGCACACACTTACACACATGTGCATCCTCATTAATGTTTATCCCCCGGAGGCACGATGATAATAAAGATATACAGATAAAGAATGCATTGCTGGAGCTGGGGCACACGCCTGTCATCACAGCACCCAGGGAGACTGAGTGTTGGTGGCCAGCCTGGCGCCATAGCAGTGCCACCCGCAGCTCCTGAGGCACCTGACATCAGTCAGGTTGAAGACTCGCTATTGCCCATCTCGTTGTTTGGTTCTCAACAGTAGTCCAGCAAGGAAAGCACCACCACACCCCTTCTAGAGATGAGCTTGAAGCCCAAACAAGGCTCTAGCTTACCTACCTGAATGCAATCTGGTTTTGCCAGGTGCTCCTCTCCTGGGGGCCACACACAAGCCTAGGGGAGCCCCTCTCTGCTCTCACCGCCCCCACCCCCACCCACCCTTTCCCAGTTCTGATTTATACCACCAGAAAACAGTTTTTCTTGCCAGCTTCCTGCTCCTGCCTTTGGATTTCATTAGCAAGCCCCATTCTAATTGAACTTTCATTCACTGGCCACAGATCAGCAGTTAATCAAGCTGCTCCCGGCTTGGCTCACTTCCTTTAGGGGCAGAGACTTCAAGCAGCACTCAGCCCCACTCCTGGGGCACCATACCCTGCTCTCCAACTGCGTCCTACGTCTCCCTGTGTTCCCAGGACACGGTGCTCCTCGTGATTTCTAAAGAAGGCTGTTAGATTCAGATGGTAATCACAGCCCCTTCTGGCACATTCCCTGGACTCTTGGCCTCATTAGAAAGCCTCCCCTTGCCTGCTTTGAGTCTCTCGCTTACAAGTAAATGTTCGTCTCTGCTCTCCTGCCTGCCAGACTCTTGGGGCACCTCGTTTACTTTTTTTTCTTCCTTAAAGTAACATTTATTGTCACTTTCTCTCATTCTCTGATTAAAGAAAGAATATGTGCTCATTGCAGAAAAGTTGGAAAATGGGGAAAATCACAAAGAAGAAAATAAAACTCAATCATAATGTCATGAGCCAGAAATAAGCCCTGCTGATATATGAAAGTACAGAGTTTCCTTGACTTCCTTAAATATGGCTTTTGTGAAAAATTACACAACACAGGTCCAAATCCCCACTCAAAGATCCAAAGTGCAAATAACAGCGGGATGGCTCACTCTGTTGCATGATTCCAATGGACACCTTGTTGTGGCCTACAGGAATGGCACCTTCTGAAGTTGTGTGAGGTAGGCTAATCATCTGTACCTGGTGGCTGTGCATGGCATGACAGCATGAAGGAAAGGTGAAGCAAACTACCAATGGGGCACAATCCTGGGATTCTTCAGGAAGTCTGAAAATTAAGCAGGTCCTATCTGGATTTCAGGGCCCCTGTCAGCTGATAATGATTTGAGGTCACCCCAAGACTATTGGCTCTCCTAGCCCAGGTCTCTTCACACTCCTACTCACTCCTCCCCCCCTCTTTTTTTTTTCTTCCCAGAGGAGTGACCCTTAAGCAGTCATCCTTGGTCTGGTGGTCCTGGGTTGGAGCACAGCAAGGGCAACCAGCAAAAGCCCCAATCAAATACCATGGAGATAAAGAGGGAAAGCTATGATCTGTGCTCCTCCATAGTGTAGAGGCTCAGAGACTGGGGGTTCCTTGACCTGACCTGGATCCTGAGGAGAGGAGGGAAAAAGACCAGCAGGTGGGGCTCAGGGGAGATGCTCTGGTCCACTTCTCAGAGGTTTTTCCTCATGCACCATTCCGTCTTTGACGATGCATTCCTTTGAATGATCACACAGGAAGAGGAGCCATGCTGCTGTGCTGGGCATGGGAAGCAGACATGCCGTGGCATGAACCTGTGCTGTGTAGGCCTATGACCAGCAGAGGCACCTTCCTGGGCATATCACCTTGGATCTCCCTCTGTCTCTCTCTTCACTTCCTAGATGCCATGAGGTGAGCAGCCCCCACCCCCCTACTTTCACCATGCTATCTCGGCCTTGCCATAGACCCAAAAGCAATGGAGCCATCAAGCCACAGACTGACATCTTTGAAACTGTTAGACAAAGTGTATCTGTCCTCCTTTGTATTTCTCTGAGGAATTTGTCACAGCAATGTCTGGTGAGCACAGAATGCACTGAGAAAAGGAAGCCACATACTGCCTGCCAGTTGTCAAAATGGCACAAACATATTCTGGGGACAATTAGCAGCCTCCTATCATGTTACTTCCAACAATCCATGCAATTCCATTGAATGTACCCACATTACATTCCTTGTTTATGAGTGCTTCTGCTATGTCCTAAGTTTTATACACTAGGACTAAACTGTGGTTTATCTATGGGCTAGATGTTAATCTCTATCCATAATCAGCCAAGTAGGGTGTGGTGACACGCATCTACAGCTCCAACACTCAGGAGGTAGATTCCCGCCTACTACCAGTCTGAGCTATGAGAGAGTCCATCTGAAAAATAATAGTGATGAGCTAGAGAGATGGTTCAGGGTTTAAGAGCACTTTTTGCTCTTGTAGAGAACCCAAGTTTGATTCCTACAGCCACATAGCAGTACACAACCTCTGTAACTGTAGTCAAGGGATATGATTCCCTCTTCTGGCTTCCTTAGGTGCAAAACACACATATGTGCATATATATATACTCAAATAAAACCCCAGATAATAAAAATAATTTTTAAAGTTTTCCAGATATTTTATATAATGAATGTATCTATAATACTTTATGTTGTGCAGCCTGGATACTCAAGCTGTCTACACACTGGTTATATCAATCTACATATGCTGTGTAAGTGCTCTTGCCTCCTGACCCACAGAAATACATTATAGAGTGGGTTACCTAAATATAGTCTTTGAGGCATCAATCAAATATCACTGGTGCACCAAAACGTGAATACTGAGCATCATATTCTTCTTGCGGTCAGGTTCTCACAGGCTGGGAGGAATTACTATTGGGAGAGGAGGGATGCAGGTCCCCTAGAAACAGAGGGCCATTAAACTCATCCAGGCATGGTGCTCCACAAAACCGCACGCCTGATATTTGATTGGTGGGGCACACCTGTGTTACCAGGTCACCTCAGAGAAACCAAACTCCACTGAAGTCTTCTTCACTCCTCCCCACAGGTCACGAGGTCTCTCTCCTCTTTAGATCCACTGAACGAATACTACTGAGCAGCCGTCGTAATTGTGTAAAGCACTGTTATTAACCAGATTGTGATTATCTGGTACATGACTGAAGAGAATGGAAGAAAAGCATCTTCAGATTTGCCACTTCTTAAAAAGGAAGGGAGTGTGTGTGTGTGTGTGTGTGTGTGTGTGTGTGTGTGTGTGTGTGTGTGTAAATACCAATGCTTCCACCTGTTTAGAAAAAAGAAAAAAGAAAACAAGGAAGAAAGCCACAGGACATTTTAACAGTGTCTAGTGAGGATATTAGTCTGGACTAAGAAATACATGTTTACTCTGTTTTAGGTGCTTGAATGGCACATTTAACTTATTTCAATAAGTATGTGCAGCTTTATAATTCAGTGAATACTTTGTGTGTCTCTATGGCCATGTGTGTGAATGTCATGTGTACAGGTGGGTGTATATTTTGCACTGCACATGGACATTTATACTCATATAGATGGAGACCAGAGGACAACCTTGGGTGCCTGTCCTCAGACACCACCCACCTTTCTATCATTTTAAACAGGGCTCTTGATGTCCCAGAGTTCTCACACAGGTGAGGCTGGCTGCTCAGCCAGCCCCAGAGATCCATCTGTCTTCATGGTTTTAGAGATGGATAATGAACATGTGCCTCCATGCTCAGATTTTATACCTGGGTTGTAGGGATTGAATGCAGGCCCTTATATTTGCAAGAACTTTAACCAAGTAAGCCATCCCACCAGCTCCAATATTTAATTGTTAAAGATTGGGTTTGTCGGTATACGTACAAGGGTTTGCACATCTCAGCCCATCTCTGACTAGCAAATGGGAAATCTGCCATTGCTTAATGCTAGTGATATGGAAGCCATAGGAGATGTTTCCTTTGCTCTTGGCCATATGATGTAAGATCATCTGTATGATTTTTCTCTAGCCCATCTGTGGTGGTTTGAATAGGAATTCCCTGATTGGTTCATTTGAGTGCTTGGTCATTAAGGAGTGGTGCTACTTGACAGGGATTAAAGGGTGTAGCCTTGTTAGAGTAGATGTGGCCTTATTGGAGGAGGTGTGTCACTGGGGTGGGGTTTAGGGTTTCAAATTCTCAAGCTAGGCTCAGTATCTCTCTCTTCTTGCTGCCTGCTGACCCGGATGTGGAACTCTCAACTTTTCTAGCACAATGTCTGCCTTCTTGTTACCATGCTCCCTCCCCACCCTGACAACAGTGGAATAAACCTCTAGACCTGTAGTTAGTCCCAATTAAATGCTTTCCTTTACAAGAGCTTTCCATGCCCGTGGTGTCTCTTCACAGCAATAGAACACTGACTAAGACAGAAGTTGGTACCAGGAGTGGGGTGTTGCTGTGACAGGCCTGACCCTGCTACTGTTTGGAGGATATGGAGCACTTTGGGACTTCAGACTAGAAAAATGAGTGGACACTTTAATTAGGACTTAATGGGGCATTCTAGTAGGAGCACAGAAGACAATGCTGAGGATGATTTGCACTGTGGGGGTCTAGCTCAACAAGCTTCAGGAGGAAAGAATATTATTATGCGGCCTAGAGATTATTCTTGTGATACTTCGGCAAAGAATCGGAATGATTTTTGCCCTTGTCCAAAAAGTCTGCCTGAAGCTGAATTGAAGAGTTTTGGATTAGTGGGGTTGGCAGAGGAGACTTCAAAACAGCCTCCACTATTGATTGTGTCGTGTGTTTATTAGTAGCCAGTCTTATGCAGATCTATAATGAAAGCTAAGCAAGTAAAAATACAACTGTACAGTTTTAGGAGAAATGGACCCCTAGGAACTGTGATAGAGCTAATTCCAGGGATCAAGGCAATAAAAAGTTTAAAGAAAAACCTGGTCCTAAATAAAATAATCATAATGGTGAGCTCAGGGCAAGATTCCACGCAGGTAAGATTCCAACTTGTGAAAAGAAATTAAAGAAAAACTTAGAGCCCAGTATGATGGTACACTACTTTGATCCTAGCAGAATCAGGCAGATCTCTGAGTTTCAGGCCAGCCTGATCTACAGAGCAAGTTCCAGAACAGCCAAGCTTAAGCAGTGAAGAAAATCATCAAAAACAGAAAACTGATGAAAATGAACTTGAACAAGGGGGACATGTTCCAGCCCCAGCAAGCAGAAAAAGTTAGCAGCTTTGGCCACATGGTTCTGGCTTTAGAGTTAAGGATGCTAGAAAGTGGGTATAGACTCTCCCTTTGCAACTAAGAAAATCTGCTGAACCTCCCCACCAAGGGGAAGTGGTCAAATACGGGGCACCAGAGTCCATGTCAGAGTCAGTTCCCACTCTTGACTCAACTGTGGAGAATGTCCTGTCCATTGGCTAGATCTTGGTAGGGGTTTGATTTTTACTACATGTATTGTCCTTGGTTGGTGCAGTAGTTTGAGCAGAACCCCTGGACCCAGATCTGCCAGTCCTGGTGTTCTTCTTATAGGTTTCTAGGACCCTCTAGATCCTTCTATTTCCCTATCCTCCCATACTTATCCCACCTAAAGTCCCATTAGGATGTTCTCACATCTATCCCAATCTCCTTGTAAGTGAGGACTTTCATGGGACATGCCTCTTGGGCTAGTGCCCAATTATAAGTGAGTATATACCATGTGAGTCTTTCTGCTTCTGGGTTAACTCACTCAGTATGATCACTTCTAGTTCCATCCATTTGCTCACAAATTTCAGGATTTCCTTGTTTTTAATAGCTGATTAATATACCATAGTGTAAATGTACCACAGTTTATTTATCTATTCTTCGACTCAGGGACATTTTTTAGGTTGTTTCCAGGTTCTGGCTACTATGAATAAGGCTGCTATGAACATGGTTGAGCATATGTCTTTGTTGTGTGGTGGAGCATCTTCTGAGTATATTCCAAGGAGTGGAATAGCTGGGTCTTGAGGAATCCTGATTCCCAGTTTGGATAAGCAGGCTACCAAGATGAGACTTGATAGCCTATGATCATATAGTGGGGGAGGAAGTCCCCCGTGGTCACAGACATAGAGAGGGGAATAGAATGAAAGTGGGAGGGAGGGGGGAATGGGAGGATACAAGGGATGGGATAACAGTAAGATGTAATCTGAATAAACTAATTGAAGAAAAAAAAGAAAACCTGCTGAGGCCAGGCATGTGTCAGGAGCATCTCAGCATGGAGGCCTAGAGAGGCCATTGAGTGAAGCTGTGAAAGTGAAGCCTGGATTACCTAGGAAACCCCCAAGATGTTGGAGGTGTCATAGCTGCATGACACCTGCCAAGGAAAGCTGCTAACAGGGAGTAGAGGCAGCCCAAGAGAAAGAAGTGTGCTGCAGTCAACACAGATGAAAGGAGTTGGAGGTCTGAAAAGTGCTGTGACATCAGACATCGAGACACAGAGTTTGGGGTCTGCCCAGCTGGTTTGAGATCTTCCTTTGGTCCAATATTTCCTCCTCACTATGCTCCCTTTCCTCCATTTTGGAATAATAATGTCTATCCTGTGCCACTGTATGTTGGCAGTATGTTACCTGCTTTTATATTTTGACAAAAGATTATAGTTAAGAGATTGCCATGTGTCTCTGAAGAGACTCTGAACTTTTGACTTTTAAGCAGTGTTGAGACTGTGATAGACTGTGGATGGGGACTTTTGAAGTTGAACTGAGTGCCGTTTTGCACTATGATATGACTACACACCCATGTGGTCTGCGTAGGAATGGACCCTATAGGCTCATATATTTGAATGTTTGGTCATTAGAGAGCAATGCTACTTGATAGGGTTTAGGAAGTGTGACCTTATTGGAGTGGGTGTGGCCTTGTTGGGGGTGGGCTCTGAGGTTTAAAATGCTTAAGCCAGGCCCCATTCTCTCTCTCTCTCTCTCTCTCTCTCTCTCTCTCTCTCTCTCTCTCTCTCTCTCTCTCTCTCTCTCCTCTCTCTCTCTCTCTCTTCCTGTTGTCGGCCTATTCAAATGTAGAACTCTCATCTTCTCCCACACCATGTCTGCCTTCTTGCCACCATGCTTCCTGACATGACAGCATGGACCACGCCTCTAGCCTGTAAGCAAGCCTAAGTTAAATGCTTTCCTTTCTAAGAGTTGCCATGGTCGTGATTATATTACAGCTCTGAGGGGAAAGAAGGTATTCTGACAGTTGAGAGCCAAAGACGACCACGAAGTCACACTGCACAACAAACGTCAAGCAAGAGATTTATTAGAAAAGACACAAGAGAGTAGCTGCCTATTCTTGGGAGAGAAGCAGCAAAGAACTGAGCAGGAAGAGACCCTATATAATTTCTTGGGAATGAAACTTTCCAGGCTAGCTTGGGATTGGTAGGATTCTTTGGCCTGATCTTAGGGCAAGCTAAAGATCTGGTAGAATTTTGAGCTCAGGGATTGGTGAATTTTCAAGCCCTGGACATAAGTTCAGACTTTTTACCCACAGTGGTGTCTCTTCACAGCAATAGAACACTGACTAAAACACTGTGACCTTAAGTGGGTGTTAAGATATAAAAATCTTCACCATCCTGGAGAGCTACACCATGAACCCTATTTTCCTAGAGCTGGTAAGCAAAATGGATAATAACTAATATCACACGCGCTTTAGAAAATCTACAGTGCTAATCAACTGGCTTTCCCTTTGGGGAATCACCAATGTGGCCAGATGTGTTAATCCCTTCTGAAATATTGAGCCATTCTTGCGTTGCAGAATTAGACATGATTGAATCATGACATCATGTACAGCTTCTTACATGGAGGGGTCTCCTACCTGAGTGTGGGGTACACAGAAAGGTGGCAGTGGCAAAAGTCTCTTCACATGTCAGTGCAACATCAACCAAAAATCAAATGCATAATGCATTGGAGATGCTTCCATGCTATGCCATGAGACTGCACTGCAGCCTTGGTTCTGAACACATAATGTACACTTCGCACAGGGTGTGTCACACGATGCCAACACACGCTGCCAGAAATGCCTTCGGCTCATATTTGGTCTGGATGTTGCTAATTGCAGTGTCTTTACTGACAAAGTCTTCTGCTCTTATAGAAACTGGGGTCATGGTTTAATTCCAGAAAACAGACTCTTCACTCTTCCTGCTGTCACTCCTCAGCACATAGCATCAGATAATATCTTTGGTATATATTGTGTTGGAAAGTTCAACTTGAAAAACTACTGTCTGAGTTGCTGACTTGCATTTCATAAATGCCATTAAATGTTAATTTTGGTTTGGGATTAGAACAGAATTTCCAATAATTTCTGAAATGGCCCTAAGCCTACCTCTGCCACTTTTTACTACATTTTTTGAGTGAAGTGACGTTCTTATCATTGGTGGTCATAAAATCAAAATATTGATTAGCTCTGAAAAACATTGAAGAGGTTCTCTGTCCTGCAGTGGCAGATACTCAGAAAAAATATTTATTACATGAAAATAAACAAGTGTATGTATAAGGTTAGTATGATCTTCAATAAATAGTAAAAATATATAAATACAAATAAAAATTTTAAATACATTTCTTCATGATTACATGTCAGTAAATACTTAATTTGTATGCCTCTTTTATACATCACTATGCATGGGGTCATGTAAAAGCTTTTCAGGCTAAAAAGGGTCATAAGTACAATGAGTTAAGAAGCCTGGGCTGAACTAAGCAGGGCCCAGAGGGGCCTGTGGAGTCTGAAGCACCAACCAAGGACCATGCTCTTTAGGACCTCTCCATAGATGCAGTGATGGGCAGCTCAGACTGCATGGGAGTCCAGTAGTAAGGAGAGGGGGGTGGGGGTGGGGGAGAGACTGTCTCCGACATGAGCTCTGTTGCCTGCTTTTTGATCATTTCTCCCTGGTGGGACTGCCTTGCCAGGTTACAGGGGAAGAGGATGAGCTCAGTCCTGAGTCGACTTGATGAGCTGGGGTGGTCAGCTAGGGGGGCTCCCCTTTTCGGAGGAATAAGGGAAGGGGAGGGGGTAAGGAAGGTGGAACTGAGAAGAAAGGAGGGAGGAGCTATGACCTGGATTTAAAGTAAATTAATTAAGTACTTAAAAAGAAAAGAGAGGGTTGGGCTATTGTACGCCAGGTACGATGATGACAGAATCGGCTCGGTTAGAATCAAATTGGTGATGTTTTACCTAGGATTTTTAAAGCAATACCCATAGTAGTTTTTGCGTGGTTGGTATTGAATTTTCTGCGATTAAAAAAAAAAAAGTTCTGCATCAGTTCTGATAGGTTCTCAAAATGATTTGAGAAACTTCTTTTTCTGTGCTGGAACCACCCCAGTCTGGAATCTCTTGCCCTTTGTGCGCTCGGTAAGACACCGCGCATATGCCCACACACCCAGCAAAATCTCTTAGGAAGTGAGGTTTAGGTGTTTACGTAAAGCCTTTTTACAGTTTGTCCCAGAGCTGTTGGGCTGTTCACGGTCCTCCCTGCTCTCTCCCTTTGGCTTTGCTCATTTCCTTGAAGACGCCATTTCACACAGTTTCTGGGCTCATTTGCACTGTGCCGTGTATCTGCTGATGAGTCTTTCGTCACTTCCGCTCCTGCTTCCTGAGTTCCCCTTCTCACATCCACTGGGGGCTCATTTACCTTACCTGGTCCTTATAAAGACTCAGGCATGCGGTGAATGTCCTCTTGGGTTGTCAGGAGGCTTGTTTATTTTGGTCGGCTAAGATCCAAGTCTGGGAGGTGGGGGTGAGGGGGCAGGGCGTGGGGTGCTATCCGGGTCTTGGTCTCTGTTTTCTGTTGCAATAGTGGTCTTCCATTTGTGTCTCCCACCTGCTCTTCTTGAGTTTCCTTTCTTGTTCTCCTCTTCCCAACACTTTAGGTCAATGCGAGCTTCATTTATTTTCACTTTTTTACTCGTTTAATGACTAAAGCATTCAAGACAATTCATTTTCCTGAATCTAGCTTTGGCTTAGCCCACAAAATCGAAGCTGTTGCATCCCACCCTCACTTTCTCTGAGATGGTTTATATCTGTGGCCGAGTTTGTAGAGAAAACATCCACAGTTATTTGTTAAATAGCTGTTTAGAGATATTTTAGGTGAACAATAGGTTCAATATTGCAAACAAAAGCAAGTGAGAAAGAAACCAAAACCCTACCAGTGCCTGGATGGCGGCACCAACCCACAGTTTCTCCTCTGCATTTACTTCTTGTCTACGCACTTATTTTTGTTTTGAGGCTGGTTCTTGTGTAACCCAGACTGGTCTTCTCAGTCCTTTTGCCACAGCCTCCCAGACTCTGGAACTGCAGGAATAGGACACTGTTCCTGGTCTTTCCTACCTTCCTCTAAAATCATTTTACCTCTTCTGTCTTTTTTTATGTTAATTTTATTAATTTATTCAGATTACAACTCAATTGTTATCCCATCACTTGTATCCTCCCATTCCTCCCTCCCTCCTGCTTTCACCCTATTCCCCTCCCCTAGGTCTATGACCGAGGGGGACCTCCTCCCCAACTATATGGTCATAGGCTATTAGGTCTCATCTTGGCAGCCTGCTTATTCTTTCTTTGAGTGGAATCAGGCCTCTCTACCAAGGGGAGGTGGTCAAATATGGAGCACCAGAGTTCATGTCAGAGTCAGTCCCTGCTTTCCACCTAATGTGGAGAATGTCCTGTCCATTGGGTTGATCAGTACCTCTTCTGTCTTAAAAGCCACTTTCTTCCTTAAACATTGCACATGTCATTATTTATACCTTGTGATGTCATTATACTTTATGGTGTCATTATTTACACCTTGTGATGCCACTGCTTACACTTTGTGGTGTCATTGTTTATACCTTGTGATGTCATTGTTTCTATCTTGTGATGTCATTGTTTACATCTTGTGATGTCATTGTTTATACCTGGTGATGGTTTATGCTGATCATCAACTTGACAGGCTCCAGACTCACCTAGAAGACAACCTCTGGGTGTCTTTGGGAAATTGTCACGCTCTGGTTAATTGGGCTTGGAAGGTGCACGTTCTCTGTGAGCAGGGCTATCCCACTGGCTGGACTCCCATCTCACTCTGCTTCCTGAACCAGGATGCAATGTGACCAGCTACTATGAGCGCCTGTGTCTTACCTTCCTGCCTATGACGAGCTCAAAAATCAACCCTCCCTTCCTTAAGTTTCTTCTGCCAGGTGTTTTGTGACGACAAAGAGAAAATAACTAATACATCCCTGTTGCTCTTTGGGGAAGCTGTGACCACGTGGAGTCATAACTTCTGTGACGATGGAGGCCACTGGGCAGACTTGGGCGGGACCAGAGTCTCGCTTCTGTTTCCCTTATGAGTATAAGAAAGAGGAGCAATGGCAAAGTTGCTGCGTACAGGAAGATGGCCCTCTGCCTCCATGTTTCTGGTATACCTTGGAAACAGGGACCAGGAAATGTCTCACTCCCTACAAGACAGCCTTCATCTTTTTCCCAGCTCCCCACAGTTTGCAACTAGTATCAAGCTGACAAATCACGTCGCTTGTTCTGAGCCTTGCTTTCTTCATCTGTCAACGGGAGCCATCTTTGTCCTTATCTCACACATCCCGGTGAGTCACACAGATCTCCTCGTACAGACCCTGCACATAGTAAACACCAAATGCCCCTGTGGTGGGGGTTCCCATGTACTCTCTGAGTAAGCAAGGTAAGTGTGAGCTCATGCTCCATTGAGGCGAGGGGAGGCCCCTAGGCCTGCGTCTCATCTGCAGTTTTACCAAAGCAATTAAAGCTCGCCTGCAATCTCAAGTCTCTGGGTTGTCCTTGAAGCTGCAGCTGCCCTGTTGAGAGCGGAAGGCAGTGCCCTTCTGTGCGTTCCCGTGCTGTTTATTATGCCAGCGAGGCTTGCTCAAGCTCATTACTGCTGCGGAACACAGGCCCCCAGGGGCTGAAGTGGAGCTGGGTAATTACCAACAGATCCCTAATAGGTACGGACTCAATGGAAACGAGTCAATCAGGAAAAGCGCAGCTCATGTCTAAACTATTCCAACCCGAGCTCCGTGGCGCTGGAGACTGCTAATGAGGGCCATGCTCCTGAGGCCCAGAGCCCTGCCCACCAGCTCCCCACTGAGAGCTCTGTGCCTAGAAGAAGCTCAACAAGTGGCATCAACCCCTTTGAGATACTTCCTCTCCATTGCCACCGCCTAGCACAGGGAAGAGGCACACGTCTGGATGTCTGGGAGGTGTTTCCAAAGAGGACAACCTAAGAGAAACTACCGCCCTTGAATATGGATGACACCATCCCATGAGTTGGAGAGCTGGATGGATTTAGCCATTTGAGACCCCTTCTGCTGGCTTCCTGGCGTTCCACCATCCCTCCTCACCATGATGGGATGAATCCTTTGTAGCTACGAACCTAAAGAAATCCTCCCTTCCTTAGGTTGTTCTATCAGATGTTTTGGTGACAGATGTGCTACCATTACTCAGGGCTGCCATCTAAGGTGACCTAGGAGGCCAGCTGGCTTGGCTTGGCTTTAGACTCCAACCCTGGCTACGTGGGCTGCTCTGTAGAAATGCCATATGAGAAGAATTCACTCGGGGAAACTTCCTCCTACTCTCCCTTCTTTCCATCTCTCTGCCGTCATCCACATCCCAGCTGGCATCCTGGTTTATTAGAATATTTTTGCCTCTGCTAATGTATTAGCATGTAATGGCATATATTACTTGGGCTTCATATAGACATTTTTAAGTGTTGAAGATGTATCTCAGTGGTATAGCATCCTCCTTATGTGTGCAAAGGTATATGTTTCATCTCCAGTGCTGTCAAAAGAGAGAAACAAATTTTATCAACTTTTCATTTGTGTATATAGTGCACTACAAGCACATTTACCCCTTTTACCCTCTCTAATCTTCCTCATTCCTAACATTCCCCACATATACATAAACAGTACACCTTCTACTTCCATGGTTTTGCTTAAGTCTAAATTCTACCTACGAGAGAAAATACGTGCTATGTGTCTGAGTCTGGCTTGTTTTGCTTAGCACGATGACTTCCCATCCCATCCTGCTGATGGCATGATTTTGTTCTTCTTTATGGCTGATTAGTGGGTATCTATAAGTGCATTTTCTTCATGCATGCACTCACTGACAGGCACCTAGGCTTACATCATGTCTGGGCTTTGGATGGCAAATAGCATCCCTTTGGAAAACAGCAGCCATTTCTGATAGGCACCTCCTCTCTGTTCATAAGTTCCTTAAGACCCCAGCATTGCCTTGATAAAAATCACTTTTCTCAATTTGCTAGCCATTGGCATGCAGATGCTCAGCTTACCCTGAAACAATGAAGCCTACAGACCTCCCCCTGAAGAAAGAAATCTACTTCACAAATTGGACGAGTGAGAAAATGAACCATTTGGATGTTTCAGTAGCTGATCACCATCCATAGCCCATGTCTTATATTCTCTGGTGGTAGAAACACAATCCCAGCAGTTCCAGGAGCCCCACCCCCACCCCCTGCACTCATTCCCCGGAAAGCAAGGCACCTACATCTTGAGTGGAGAGGACACAGGTATCAGATGCTAAACTTGTTCTTTGAGTTTTCTTTTTTTTTTTTAATTTTTGGTGTTGGGGCACATGTGTGTGCATGTGCATGTGTGTACACACCCATGTGGAAGCCAGAGGACAACCTCAAGTGTTGTTTTCTCAGCTGCTGGCCACCTTTTTTTTCCTGTTGTTGAGACAATCTCTCGTTGGCCTGTAGCTTTCCAATTCATTTAGATTGGTTGACCACCAAGCCCCAAGGAACTGCCTGTCTCCAACTCCCCACACTGGAATTATAAGGACACACAACCATGGCTAGTTTTTTTAAAATGTGGGTTCTGGGGATCAAACTCAGGTTCTCACACTTGCAAGCAAGCGTTTCACCAACTGACCCATATCCTCAGACATGAACTGGTCCTTTACCCTCATCCAGTTCTTCACTGGCATCATCCAGGCCACCTTTCTCTTCCTGTGACTTGGCCATCATCCATGACAGATCCTGGTAACATCCACTCATCCCCAAGCATTGTCCTACTGGGGGTGAGACATTCATTCGTTCAACTATTCCCAAACTCTTCTTTCAAAAAAGCTCGCCTGCTTCCTCTTTTGTGGCTCCACCCATGACACACTAAAGCTTGGTGAGTCCTGATATGTGTGGAGAATCCTTGGTTAGTGCCTAAATGTCACAAATAATGTGGTAGGGTAACACTAGTGTGATCATCTCACTTTTTAACTTGGGAAACATCTGTAATAAATGGTGGACAATTTAACCCTCCATTGATGCTCATGAAAGGAATACAACAAGGAGAACTTAGGATGAAAACTAGCCTGAGAGAAGGGGAATCCTTTGAGTTTGAAGACTTTCAATGTCTTTCTTCATTCCAAGTTCCAATGAAACACAAAATCATACTTGCAAGGAGGGGCAGATGGTCCTACAGGAGGAAATATGTACTGAGGCCATTTTTCTCCCCTAAGGTTGTGAGTATATGAACACGGTGTGCGTTATAGTGCGAATTGTGGAGCTCACCATGGTGGGAGCCTTTATTCCCTTCCCACACACCATCTGCTTTTGGACACAATGTCAAGTCCTCCAGATTATGTGAATCCCCCTGAAGCTGAGAACTAGCCAGAGACTCACGGGCTCCTGCAAATGCATTGGTCTCACTTGGAAACTTGAGAGCGCTTTGTGGTACCAGAAAGCTCAGCCATTCTTGACCTTCAAAAATGCAGCAGGACAAATATGACTGTTCACACCTGGAATCCCAGCACTGGGCAGGATGAAGCAGGAGCATCAGGAAGGAAGGAGAAAAAGAAAGCAGGAGCATGGGTTATGGCCTGGTGATAGAGCACTTGCCTGCTATGCACAAGGTCTAGGGGTCAGTCCTCAGCACTGAAAAAGGACACTAGCAAACAATACACATCTTTTTCATTCTCTATTCTCCTGAGCGTCTGCCTCATCAGTTTTTCCAACTCTAAGCAAGAAGGGAGTTCATGCCATCTAAACATGCCTCCTTCCATCCTTGTCACTGACATCCAAGACCTCTGCTCTCCCATCACAGCTGGGAATGCCAGTGTGAAGCAGACTTGTTCAGAAAAACCCTCGATTCCTCCACTCTGTAACGTGGGTGTCTTCCCACCTCAGATGGAATGCCTTGGCACCTCCTAGGATAACATGTCATCACTGTCAACTCCTCCAGCTGGACCCTCGCACCATCCACAAAGCTCCACATTTTCATGGCACAGAGGCACTCAGTCATTCTCTCTTCCCAGTTTATGAATTTCCTAACTTTACAGTCCTCCCTAACCAACCCACCCCATCCCCATAATTCATTTCAGCTCCCTACCTACCACTGATGCTCCCACTCATGTTCTTCTGTCCACACCCACCCAAACAGGTGTCTAGAGTGCCGACAACCACTGCAGAAATGCATGCACACACCGACACCTGTGGCTGCAAATGCATAGTCTCCCGATTCAGCTGCCCTCCAGCCTGTCTAGGAATCATTTAGGGAAGGAAGTCAAGTGTAAATATGTTTTAGCTTCATCGTCAAACTCAATCAGGTCTTTCAGCTTCATTAAGATGTTGACACTCGTACCTAAGAGAACCTGATACAAAGGTAAGGCATACCACGAAGAAGCAACAAGAGTCTGTGCTTAAAAAAAAAAAAGCCAGGGTGAAAAGCATGGCTGCCACTGTTCTTCATGCCTTGCTCGCCCACAGACATTTCCAGGGGATCCTGGAACCAACTCTTTGCCATCCTGCAGTGGAAACTAGCACTAGCGTCTCTCAAGGCATCATGTCCTAACACAATGTCCTACGTGAGGAAAGGGTGGCACATGCGTGAAGAAGTAGCATTCAAGAGCAAGGGCGGCTCACAACACTATTCTCTTCTCTAGAGCGAGGATAGGGCTAGCCTCTCCAACACCGTGTCTCTCTCTACCTTTGAGAACTTGGAGGAAACTGGCAAGCTTGTGAAGTTGCGAGGCTCACCCAATCCACAGTAGCAGTGCCTAGGGCAAGACTTTGCCCATTGGCATACGCACATAGAGCTTTCGTTGGTGAACACTCACACTTCTTAGCTTCTTGCGCTAAATGCCACATCTACACTTATCTAGGTGTAATTTGGCTGTAGCTGTAAGGCCATGGATCATGCTAGTATTTGAAACACTCTTATGTCACCACCTCCCCTCAATGGCCCCTGTTGTGTGAGGAATGGGGCTCTCTGTCCTGTGATATCAACACTCACCCCTCTTCTTGTTGGTAAATCAGCTGCCAGCCATATCAGTGGACCACTGTGGATGCCTAGCCCAGGCGGGCCTCCAAGTAACTATGGTCAATTACAGCAGCCTTCAGTAGCAGGACAGACCTCCTAGAAAGACCACCTGCCTGAGCCCCACCAATTGCCAGACCCACAAGAAAGAAGACTGCAAAAATGTTTCCATCACTGGGTACTGGGGTAGTGTGTTTATGGTGGAAATAGCCAGAAAAATAATCAGCCTGCTAGGGGCTGTCAGCTCTCCTAGTTCTCTCCCCACCTAGCCTCAGAGCATGGCCACCCCTCACCAACTGCTCACATCCCCCTGGGCTTCTCACAGGAGCCCACAGCACCTGTGCCTCGTCTTTACTATAAATCCTACACTTCACAGCATCAAAGAGAAGGTCTCTGTAATGGTAGAGTTCACTTCCAGGAGATGGGGTAGGGGCGGAGGTTTGCCTAGAAAATGGATGGGGGCATGAGAAGTGATAAATCTCCCAAAAACCTGGGAAGCAGGGTCGGGGCAGAACATGAGCGTTGCAATCTGAAAACCCACAGGATCGTGTTTAGAAACTCCTTCCTCCGTCGGTAGCATTTTTTGGGAGGAGGGGCCTAGCTGATAGAAGCTGGCCACCCTGAAGGCTATGCCCACCCCTGATATGGCTGGCAGCCGATTTACCAACAAGAAGAGGGGCAAGTGCTGATAGCACAAGACAGAGAGCCCCATTGCTCTCTCGGACTCCGGTCTGCCATGTTGTTAATGACCCCATCCGCAAGCTTCCACTGCTGCTGAGCTGCTGTCATGTGTCTTCCCAGACACAATGGAAATTGTGAGTCAAAAGAAATCTCTCCTCCCCGAAGGTGTTTCTGTCAGGACTGTGGTCACCACAGTACACAAGTACACATGTGATCGTCTGCAGGAGCCCCAAGTGTTTAATCTCATCCCTCTAGCATCTGCCGTAAACACTGGTCCAGGGCCCATGCGAGGTTGCTGTCTGCCCATCTTTCCCTAGCATGTGCATTCTGGCCTGGTCACATGCCCTATTACTTCTCACAGCGTCTATACTTTATCTTTACTGTGAAATCCTACATGTCACAGCTTCTCTCTAGTTCCTGACCCCCACCTGCCCACTCCCTGTGCTCCCTATTCAATAAAATTACCTTTCTAGACAGAATTCATCACCATTTGGTGCAATGTCCCAGCCCACACTGCCGGAGGAAAGAGCTGTCTGGTCCAGGTGTCCGTGCCTTGTCCAGTAAGCACTCTAAGATCAGCTTCTTGATGGAGAGAAGCTTCTAACAGGAGATCGGGGCACAAGCCAAGAGCTTGAAGGCGGAAAAACCTGAACTCAAAGAATGGTACTGTCATTTATTTATGTGACTTTCAGGGCCACTCACTTCCTGTCTTGGGATTTGGTTCCTCCTGTGTAGGATGGAGTCTAGGATGGAGGGAGCTAGTGCACATAGTAGGTGTTCCAGGAACTAAGGGAAGAGGCACAAGGAAGAATGAATCTACATCATCTTTTCACAGCTGGGGAAACTGAGGCATGGGAGAATTAAGGGGCTTCCTCCAGGTCACAGTCACCGCTCAGCTGAGACCCAGACACAAGCCTTTTACTATCAGAGTCTGCTCAGAGTTGTTCTTGCTGCCCCTTTTCTACACGACAGTGTGCCAGGAGGAAAAAGGACACCAGATAAGAAGGGCTGAAGAATTCTGCAAGTGCCAGCAAGACTCCTTTCACTGCCGTGTCGCCTTCTCCCATGCTCGTATCTTGTTCTATTAAGTGTTTTGAGGTGCTGGGGGCCAGGTAACTCAAAATGAGCTGGGTGTGAACAAAAGAGTTCAAGACAGATGACAGCTCACAACAGCATTTTCCTCTGAGGGCTAATGTCATAAAACTACGCAAACCAAGGGTAGGGAGGCACCCTCATCCTTTTCTATGAATGCCGTTTAGTAGAATTTTAAGGACACAGAACTTCCTCAGCTGCTGAGGCTGGAAAAAAAGCCATCACAAGCCACCGTCTCTGTAACCCCTAGAGCCCTGTGAGGCTGTGCATGCAAAGCAGTGCAGGGACCTGGCTGTTGGACCATGCAGCATCCCCTTAGGAGAGCTCTCCCTCTCATTAGCAACACTCGCCTAAGGATGGAGGGCAGAGGTCCAGGTCAGCACAGAAAGAGTTCTGCCTGCCCTGTGGATCACGGTCCAGAGGACAGGCTTCACAGGGTCTCAGATCTGCACCTAAGTCTCTTGCTCTGAGCTGTCTGTCACTCCCTGCCTTGAATACAGATGAGCTCAGCTAACACACAGCAGCTGTTGCAGGGGGAGCTAGCTAGAGCCTGCTGTCTGCTGGGAGAGGGAGAATCCCTCCACCTCAGAGCTCTTAGCTGGAGTTCCTCCAGACTAAAGCACACATATGACATCATCAGTATGACACCATCAATAGGGGCATATGGTATGCCTCTCTTCTGAGAATTTTAAAAAATATGAACGCATTGATCAAGTACATGGATACTTTCACCTGCACAATCTCTCCTTTTCATCATTCTTTCGTACATCAAAATAGAAGTAAGACACAAAGGAGATCAAGAAATGGGAGAGGCAGGTGGATCGCTGTGAGTTTGAGGCCAGCCTGGTCTACAAAGTGAGTCCAGGAAAGCCAAGACTACACAGAGAAACCCTGTCTTGAAAAACCAAAAAAGAAGAAAGAAATGGGAAAAACTTTTCTCAGGTAAAGCGATTAAATGATAGGGTTTACAATAAACCTGCCGTGGTTGTATCAGTCAGCTTTTGCTTTATAACAAGCAATTGCAAAATGTCTCAGAACAATTACGTCTATTTCTCATAGAAATGTGATTTAACAGGTGTGTTCCTCCAGGCTAGGTCAGCTCCGCTGCTTTTTATGGTCCAGCTGGTAGCTAGGCCACAGTAGCTGATCCAGGGTGCCCTCTTCTACAAGTCAAGCAGAGGCCTGCCATGTGATTCTCTGGTCCACTTTTGAACTCTAACAGCCAGAAGGCCAACATGAGGTTTGACCCTCAAACATCCAGAATAATAATGCCTTTTCTTTATAAAGTTCATTCAACTTACTAATGCAGTCCTATTTTCCCACAGTCCAAAGCAGGTAACAAGGCCAGCCCAGAGTCAGGATGGGGACACACTACCCAAGGAATCATTAGGAGCTATTTTCCCAGTCTCCTGTTTTTTTAGCTCATGGGCTTTTAAGAGTTTTAACCCAGTTTGGTTCTCAATGGATCCCAAGGCATGAATAACATAGAGGAAACTCTGACAGCCAAGAGAAAGTAGATGCCTTTCCCTTACCTGTACCCAACTCACCCCTCTCCTTCTTCCCATCCATGTCTAACCAGCAGCCTCAGCACCATTATTATGCCAAGATCTAAGTGAGCATCCATGGAAAGTGCATCATGGGATTTTTGTCATAATATCTCATTTATCTGGTCCTTGGTGATTTGTATTCAGTTCCATAGTGCCATTCACTCAATACACATTTATTCAGTTCCCACTGTCTACTGGGCAGTGCGCTGGACAGCCAGACAGAGTTGTAACATCAGCCCAGTCTTTGCACCCCCGAAGCACCAAGCATAGCATGATGGCACGAGCAGCTGTTAACCTAATAGCCTGAATAGTGAGCACGCAATTACAGACTGGTACACATGCCTTAGAGGACAAGAGTTCGATTCCCGAGAAGATTCTCTTACTCTCCTGATGGTGGTCATGAGAAGAGGAGAAGAGGGTCTCCCTCAGCTGGAGACAGTTGAAAGGAAGTGAGAGAACCAAAAGAGAGGGCATTGAACACAGTCAGTAGACAGAGCTCCACAAACGGCTTGCAGTTTGCATGCCTGGAAACAGAGGCTCTGCCTGCTTCCCTCCTAGGCTACCTGCTCAAGGATGTCTGTGTAGAAAACAGTGTCAGAAGACGGAGATGAAACTCCCCTGTGAAGCAACCGCTAGGCATGTTCACTGCCAAGCACAAAGAATTCAGCTCCCTTCACCTTGAGCCTGGAGTGTACCCTGTTCTGGGATAGAGTTTGGAAAAACAATCACAAGCAATGGTAGAAGTCATCACCCCGAATTTTTTCTCCTGTGTGGCTGTGGGGATTGAATTCAGGCCTTGTGCACACATGACAAGTGCTCTACCACTGACCTGCACCTCTAGACCTTGATCTCTGTATTTCTCTGTTGGTGCATAAGTGTGTATATGTGCAAGTTGATGTCACATGACTCCCACAATCACTCTTCCCTCTTATTTTTTTTTTTGAACCCGCAGTTCACCAAATCAGCTAGACCAACTGGCCAGCGAGCTCCAAGCATCTTCCTGTCTTCCGCCTTCCCTAAGATTATTGTCATAGAGGCCATGCCCAGATTTTTATGAGGATGCCAGGGTTGGACACAACAAGCACTTTACCAACAGAGCCACCTCCCCAGCCAAGAATTCTGCATTTCTATGAACAATAGCCCACCTTTTCTCTCTGAGACAGATGCCCTGTGTCTTCTGTAGTACCCAAAAGCTTCAGGGCTAACAAGTTAGCTTGTAGAGATGATAAAACTGGGATCTTTTATAGTTCTTAATAACTTGACTCTCCCCTCCCCCTCCCCCAATACACCTTACAAACAGAAGCCTGAAGGATGAAACCAACGTGACAATTTGCTGGTCAGCCATGTGAAGCAGGGAAACTCCATCCTGGAGGCTGATGTGAACCATAAAAGGAAATTTAGGGTACCGTAGGCTTGAAATCCATCAAAGACATTGAGTGTCCCCCCCTCCAAATCACCACCTCATTTATCCTCCAGACTCTTTTTTTGCCTTGACAACCCCTATATAATAGGTTGCAGCCCAGGTTGGCATAGCAACTGATAATCTGGCTTTTTTCCATGATACTTTTATTTTTATCATCTCTAGACTGCTAAGCTTGTCCTAAGCACTTGGAGGATCACAGGGTCCTGCGTGTAGGGAAGTAGCTTAGAGGGCCAACTTCCAGCTGGCTGAGGAGTAGGCATGAACAGAAGCCAATTTATTTAGAAAGACTGAGGCTCTCAGACAGTTCGTTCTGGCGTAATAGGTAGTGGTTGGCACAACCACTTCTCCGTTCCTTCGTGGGCTATGTCACAAGAGGGCTATGTCACAGCTGTGGCTGTTACCCAGTGTGTGTGTGTGTGTGATATGCATTACCCATGAGTATGCACAGCAGGGAGTCAGAACACCTGGGTTCAAATCCCAGCTCCACTGACTACCTTCATGACCACAGACAAGCCAAAGACTCACCTGGTGCCTCAGCCTCCCTCCCAGAAAATCAGAGCCTATTTCATAAGGTTGGCATGAGGGTGAGATGCCACAGAGGTACGCATGCTCGGAACAAGCCAGGCACGGCAGTGCACACTTAGAATCCCACGTAGTCCGGAAACAGGGGAACCTTGAATTGAAGGCCAGCCTGGATTACATAATGAGTTAAAAGCCAGTCTGAGCTACATAGGGAGATTCTGCCTCCTAAAAAACGATCAAATAAAAAAAAATGAATGAGTTGAAATGAGGGCTCAGAGCAGCACCGCGACACGTTGTACTCAATAAATGTTAGCAACTGTTTTTATACTTGTTTGAAATATGCTTCCTCACAACCTCTGTCATTCAAAACTTTCAAGCATGTCATTACCATGGAGCAGATATTGGGCAGCAAATTAGACATCTGCAGCTTCTGCACCATTTTCAAAGACACTCCTTCTTGAGCTTTGCTAGAATCACTACAAAATCTGCCGAGATACCATCGCTCTCGGTGCAATTTATTGGTGACAGGTTTGACAAGAGCAGATGATCCCAGCTGTTGAGAGAGTTTGGAAAATACCATCCCAGATTCTACTCTAAATGCCGTCCCCAAGCCAGCAGCACGAACATCACACCAGAGGCTGTCTGAAGTGGAGAATTTCAGTTCCACCCTGGATGTGCCAGTCTAGCCAGTCTCCAGGAGCATTGGTCCAGGGCAATGGCTCTCATCCCCAGGTGTATTATGGGTCTCTACTCTGGGTGCACAGTAGGTCTCCACCCTAGGTGTACATGGCTCTATACCTTGGTGCATCATGGGTCTACATTCTGTGAATGTGGTGAGTGTTCACCCTAGGTTACATGTGGGTCTGCACTTTGGGTGCACGGTGGGTCTCCACTGTGGGTCTACAGTCTTTGTTCATTGTCTAGTCTCCATTTGGAGTGCACTTGGGTCTACACTCTGGGCGTCTTGGGAAGGGCTTGTGTGTCAATGGCTACCAAGGCTCTAGGCAGGGATCCTCTCACAAGCCAGGACTGAGAACCACTGACCCAGGACGGCAGTTCTCAAGCCCTGGTGTGTGCATAGTCTCTGAAATTACCAGAGATGCCAGTGTGCAGACTTGAGTAAAACAATGATGAACCTGACCTTGGCCATCTTACGAAGTTCCCAGGAGGCTCTAGGAGTGAGCAAAGCATGAGAACTGTTGACAGACATTTACTGTCCCATGAAGAGTCCCAGGGACACATTCCCTACAGGTCTCTCTTGTTGATCTAGTCTCTTTCCTCCGTGCTAACTGGCTGGCACCATGCCGCTAAAAGCTCGAGGAGTAAGAAGACCTCAGAACTAAGAGGAACCAAAGACAGCCTCAGACACAGTAAACAGGATCTTGCATATCAAATCTCCTTGCCCCTCCCTTCCGCCTTCCCCCTATATCTCTGTGTGTATGCTTAATCTGTTTCTGGTTTGATGTTAGAATTTAAATCATTGCTAGCATTTTCCAAAATAGATATTGCACACACACAAAAATTTAGATTTCTGAGTCTTGTGGAAGATCAGGGGATTAGCGACAACACCCTGTATGGCAGCCATAGGCTAAAACTGCCCCTTACAATGGAGATTAGCTCCACAGTTAGCCACTATCCCTGCCTGACCCTCACTGCCTGCTCCTGGGTTTCTCTGTGAGCATTAGGAGTGTGCAGCCTCCAGATGGGGTCTACCTGCTCAGTTTGTGGATGAAACAAGAAACCCCAGACGTCCAGTGTCAACTGTCTGCTTGGTCCCTCAATTAGGGCCCAATCTAGGATTTCGGGTCAAAGTTTTGGGTTCTTCCTGCTTGGAGAAGCCTGGGGAGTCTCAGGTCAATGTCATTCTTCCTGAGTTACCCTCCCATCTCCATCAGTTGCCAAGGATATAGACTGTCTTCATTGCCACTTGAGTTCTGGGCAATGCGTGTCATCTCTGTTCTTGGCCTTAGGGCTATCACCTAGCCAGACACAAATAAACAGTAAACTCTCCTGTAGTGTGGGATGGTAACAGTGCAGGATCTATAGGATCGCCTTGAGAGTTACATCCAACTGTCTATAAAACATTCTGACAGACAGGGTAGAGGAAGGGCTCCCTTGGTAAAACACTTGCTTGAGAGTCCTGCCTCTGCCCAACTTCAAAGGGCTCCCTGCAGTCCCAGAGGGAGGCTGCAAGGAAGTGTGTTCAGAGAACCACCTACTGGATGGGTGGCATCAGGTAAAAGGTTGACACTTGCGGAGCCTAAGATTTCTGCTCTGTAAGTCAGAGGTAACGGCAGCATTTCTTCCTTTGAGCATCAAAAAGTTTAAATGAGATAATGTATGTACAAGTGGCTTGCCCACCCCGAAAGCTGGACTCTATTGATGATTAATTACCTCTGGGGTTTTGACTCCTCAAAGCATCATTGCCACCTAGTGGTGTAAAAGAGTAACTCCAGGTTATACAGGGCATGAGAGAGAGAAAACAAGCAAAGGTGGCCATAGGGAGGTAGATGGAAAGATTTGATTTTACAGTGGTGGCCATAGGGAGGTAGATGGAAATGTCTGATTTTACAATGGAAAACAGATTCAGAAAGCAGTGGAGGACAACTGTCCTAGGAAGGAGAGTCCCAGGGAACCTTTCCTTACCTCTCTCACTCCCTGATTTCCTCTTTGTCACTGATACTTGGCTGGTACCACGTTGTAAAGTAAGAGGCCCTCAGAATGGCATGGAACCACAGATGTCGCCAAAGATGTGAAACAGCATACGCAGTCAAGGTGGGCATTGTCATTCCTTGACTGTTCTGCCATTACTTTCTATTCCCCATGACAACTCTGGATTTTCTCTTGTTCCAGAATTCTCCACTTGACATTAGCCAGCTGGCCCCCGAACTGCTTGGCTTGTAGGTTTGGACCATAACTGTCTCTGTCCGTTCAGGCTGCTCTAACAGAGCATCACTGGGCAGGTGGCTTAAACAGAAAACATGCATTTGTCACAGTTCTGGAAACTGGAAATCCAAGATCAGGTGCCAGCATTCTTAGCTTTTGGTGAAAGCTCTCTCTTCCTAGTTATTTCATTGCATGGTCTTTTGGGGGTAAAAGGAGAGGGAGAGAGAGAGAGAGAGAGAGAGAGAGAGAGAGAGAGACACTAGCAAGTACCATGCACTGTTCAAGGCACAAGAGAACCACCTAAGAACAAAACAGGCAACTAACCGTGCACTCTGGACCTTAAAGCCAATGCAGAAAGACAGACAACAATTAACACAAGTAATTACAATAGACAGCACATTGGGGGTAGGAAAAGCTATTCAAGAGAATGAGGTGACATTTGAATTAAGACCAAAAGTGGCACTGAATTCAACTGGGTGGATGGTTTGAGAGAGAAGATTTCAAGTGGAGAAATAGCAAGTAATGCCTGGAGAGGGATCACGACATGCTACCGGAGCAACAAAGAAGCCAGTGTGACTGCGGTGGGCAAGTCAGGGGGAAATACCAGGTGGCTAGAAAGTGACGTCACTGGTAGTGAGTGGTACAGAGGGAAATATATATAAATACATGTAACAGGGCTGTTCTGGCTGCTGAGTGGAGAATAGACTGATGTAGGGCAAGGGCAGGGCAGGAACAAGGGATCCATTTAGGAAGCAAGAGATATTTGCTACTAGGACCAAGGAAATTGAAGTGAAGCTTAGAAGTAACAGGAATTGGAACGTGACTGTCTGAGTCTTAGGGGAATCGGCACCTCACCCACTGCACTTCCCACTCATCCAGCTAATTGCACAAATAAAGGGGACAGTTGAAACCATGCCTGTCCCAGGCACTACATATTCCCAGAAGCCACCCAAGGAGGTATCCCTGAAAGGACTGTTTCTGGCTGACATTGAAGAAACGCTGTCCCTCATGTGGGTGTTATAGCCAAGAACTTAGCCAGTGACGCCCCTCTATGGCTCCAAGATAAAACCTTTCCATTGCTAAGCATTTGGCACCCAGCGCACATCAGTCCTGACCACACTGCCCTCCTGGCTGTACATCACCTACAGCTGCAGGGGGACTGGAGACAGATGGTTTACTTTAAAAAAAGAAAAAAAACCCAAGATCCACTTTGACTACCTCAGCAGAAGATGTTTCTGGAGTGACATGCAATTCTGAGTCTGGATCAGTCTGACCACAAAAGCTTCTTCCAATCCAGTCATTAGCAACCCTGAAATCAATAGACAGCCCAGGCCAGGCCCAAGAAATTCAAGAGCAGTCACAGGCACAGCCCCAGTTACACCACTATAGTGGTTTGGGAGGTCATGCGGGGTGGGTGCTATATTCCTAAAGATGTCTGCATCCCATAGCCACATATGTGGTGAGGTCATCAGTCCCTGGTGTGCCCTCTCCCTCTCTCTACCCCCACCAGCCTCTGTGAGTGCGTGTGCGCACGTGTGTGTGTGTGTGTGTGTGTGTGTGTGTGTGTGTGTATGCACGTACATGCTGTGGGTATGCACACACATTCAGTGTACTCCTCCTGCTTTTATAAATAGCATTGGCAAGCATCTACAGTGCTAATGATGTCTGAGAGAGTTAGCCAAGGAGTCGGGGAGAAGTCTGTGCAAAAAAGAATTTTTTTAAATCCCACAACTAGGACAAAAGTTCAAGGGAGTGTCTTAACTTATCATTAAGAGTCAACAACAGAAAAGATGTAATTGCTTGTTTGTCATATCAAAACAGAATGCTCACTTGCAAAATGGAAAAATATCAACCCATATGTTTAAATTTGTCTCTTTAAGAATTTTAATGGAATAAAAATCTCTTACAAAAATGTGCAAAACAATATGCAAATAGGTAAATACATTCATTCATAAAAATTACATTTAAATGAATATTTATTGATACAAAATTTATTCATTATATTATTAAGGAAAATGAAATAGAATAACATAGAACTTGCAGTTTTGATAATCTTGTAAATTAAATATCCTGAGGAAAAAACTCTCATACAAAGCACATAGAAAATAGGCTGGATGATAAGCTGGCACGCAAGTCATGGATTCTGAGATGTCACAGTGAGAAGTAGGGGCTGAGAAAACAGAGAGGGATGTGGCCAGGGAGGCTACAGCAGGCTGGTGAGTGCTTGAAACTCACAAGCCCAAAAAAGGGTTTACAATGTTACAGATGTCACAGCTACACAGAGACAATGGCCAATCCATAGTGGGGAAATGGCACCCAGGATCAGGCCCTACAGAAGGGATATGCTTCTTACAGGAGAAAAACTACTATATGCCAAAACAAACAAACAACAACAACAAAAACCCCACAGAGACAAGAGAAAGGGACCAAAGTGAAAAGTAAGAAATATAATTGTTTAGAACTACATACGTATTTTGTCCCCACAAAACACATGGGTAAAGGGCTGACTTGCCCTGTGACTCTAGGGTCGGTAGAGTGGGTGTCTCATACCGGGGCTTCCAGTCTTGTATCTACTGCTGTGATAAAAAATTTTTAAAAATTTAAAAACCTAATAAAAGCAACAAAAGAGAAGAAATGTTTGTTCAACTCACTGTTGCACGTCATGGTCCATCACTTCCAGGAAGTCAGGGCCGGAACCGGAAGTAGTTGGCCATCACGTCCATGGCCGAGTGTAGACAGCAGTGATCTAATGATGCCAGTTTGTGATCAGCTCACTCATTCCCTTTCTGTCTAGCCCAGGGCCCGAATCAAAGGAATGCTGCCACCCACTTTTAGGCTGGCCCTTCCCCCACCTCAATTAATGAACAAGACAATCCTCCACAGACACACCTAACCTGGGGAGAGTTCCTGCCCAGATAACTCTAGGCTGTGTCAGGTTAACAAGTAGAAGTAGGCATCACACAGGGAGAAGTCTACCTGACAAGACATAGGAGCCCCCATCTGTACCTGCTACAGTGCTGGGAGGACGTGACAGCTACAAAGTCGTGGTCCACCTTCAGCAACGTCATCTCAAAACTCCTACATGTCTGAGGCTGAAGACCTGTGCCACTGAAGCAATGCAGGACTGAGCCCTGAAGATGCAAGATTCATCAAAGAGCTGCCAGACCTTAGAACAGCTACGATCCTGGGGGACACTAACATTCTGCTGGGTTGGTAACCTCTAGATTTGACGGGGCTAGCTACTGTCTAAACCATTCATTAACCTTTGGGGTATTTTCTGAACTTTGGTCATTACTGTCTTATTAGCATATCATTAATTTCAGTGTTACTCCGGGGGTCACAGACATCTCTGTAACAGGCGAATTGCCCAACTGTAGGGAGTTGAATTGTCTCAAAAACTGGACCAGTGACATTAGAACGAGAAGAATGCCGTGTAACAATGCCATGACATAAAGAAGGAAAGAAAGGATGTTTTTAAATTCCAGGTCAGGTCCTAGATATTAAGGTAAATGTCTAGAAAAAAATGGGTTAGGGGTTGCTTAGGGCTGGGAGTAAAACAGAAACTCAGTGAGCGTGGGCATAGGACACCTTAGTGTGGCTCGCTTACAGCAATGGCTGTTCAACTCTGCAACGTTACTAAAAGCAGGTGAATTGTATGTGTCATATATGAGTTACAGTCAATGACATTGAGGGTTTAGAGCACAGTCCTAGTTTGGGAATGCAGAGGCAGTGTCTGGTCAGGCGTCACTTAGGCACTGGACAGATGAGTCAAGAATGGGGAAACTGAAGATAGCGAAAATTTAACAGGACTTTATATCCAGATATCAGTTGCATAAAACAGTTTCACTTTTCACTCTAGAAAATGCCAGGCATATGTAGTGAAGATGCTGTCAAAAGTCCCCATGTGCCCAGCACCCAGTTTGACCAACCGAGTTTTATTTTATATAGTCCTTGCCCAGTTAGCCCCACCCCATACACAACATTATCACTTGCTATGTTAAAATTATCTTTCATTGTGAAAAGTATATGTATATATATACACACACTAAAGTAGGTAAAATGGTGCAAACCCACCCACGAGCTTCTTCTCTGTTCTAGCAATTAACACACAGGCTACTTTGTCTGTGTCCTCACTCCTCATCCCTGTATTATTTGTAAGTATAACTCAGATGCCAGATGACTTGAGATACTCATGTGCCTCCAGGGACTTGATTCCTTTAATGTGGCCACGTGTTCAAACTCCCAGTTCTATCACAAATGTCAAGACACGGGTCTGTTTATCTGAATTGAAGGCTCCATGGAAGGTTCGCAGTCTGCTATCTGACCTCATGTCTTTCCAGCTTTTTTAAAACCTATGCCCCTCCCTTCCTCTGCTTTTTTATCTCCCTTTTCTTGCAATTTCTTTTCTAAAGAAACCCAGTCGCCTGTCTGTGGAGCTCTTCAAAGGCTAGGTTTTTACAGTGCTCTCTTGGATAACAAAGACAATAGAAACACCCCAAGTTGTCCATCAGAAGAAAGTCTGGTAAATAAATGAGGATGTGACCAGGTAATAGAATCCATAAAAGCTTTCTGGTTATTTCCATCCATGAGGAAATGGTAACACATACACATGATACTAAATACCTGTGCTCTCTGCCATGTTCTATTCTAGGTGCCTGAGATGTAGCCGTAAGCAAAGAAATACCCCTGACACTCCTTAAGTCTGTATTAGAGCAAAGGGCCACGGACATTAAGCATATGCGTAACTAAAGTGCAAAGGGTATCACAGTGATGCCCGTTGTGAAGAATGACACATGAGGCGTCTGAGGAGCTGGAGGGAGGAAGGTTGCAATTTCAAATGAGACAGCGCATCAGTTACTTCCGCACTGCTGTGACTGAGGGAGTGCCTGACAGAAACCAATTACAGGAAAGAATTGCTTATTTTAGTTCACAGCTTCATGAAGCTCAGTCACTGGGCCACAACACACAGGCAGGACATCGTGGCAGCAAGAATGTATGGTAAAGGAGGACTGGTCACTTCGTGGAAAGCAGGAAGCTGAGTCTTGTGTCATATGACCATTTTTTTCCCTCACAATTTCAGAACATTCCAGCCATAACCTTCAAAACGTGAGATGTGGGGGTACTTCCGATTCAGGTGATAACAGGTGGCCCATGGCAAGATCCAGCCCTCAAAAAA
The DNA here is from genome assembly GCF_964271855.1 of Acomys minous. Lineage (NCBI taxonomy): Eukaryota > Metazoa > Chordata > Mammalia > Rodentia > Muridae > Acomys > Acomys minous. The sequence goes on along the minus strand of NC_140484.1, from coordinate 77,467,165 downwards.
TACACTCCCAAGTGACCAACTTCCTCCAATTTGGCCCCACATCTTACTATCCATCACCTACCAATGATGTCATTTTATTAATTTCTTAGATGGTTGATCGATTCTTCAGGTCAGAGCCCACAGGCACACACAGAGGGTTGCCTTACAAACCTCCTGGGCACTTCTCAATCAGTCAAGTTGAGAAGATGGTCAAAGAAGGCGCCAAGGATAAAATGACACTAAGAAAAGACCTGACTGAGGTCATGTCCAGCAAGCTATGCAGATTTTTAAAGAGTACCCAAGGCAGAACGCACAACTCTAAGCTGTGTGGTGACATGAGCTGGTACTACAGCATGAATGCTAAACTTCCTGCATGACTCCATCCTACTTGAGTTTGGTAAAAGCAAAACAAAAATTACCCATGAGAAAGCAAGGAGGGGCCTTCTTGAACCATTTTTATGTCAGTGGCTCAGCTCTGAAGTGTGGAACCATGTGACAACGGATCATCGTTTGCTCCACAGACAGGGATGATCATCTCCACTGTAGCTTAGGACCAAGGTCTTGGCTGGGTGAAATTTAATAACAAAATATCAAGTTTTTCAACTTAATAAAGGTCATTACTAATGCCCAGATTAGAGAATAGGAAAAGAGGGTCTTCTGGGGAAAGTGTCTTAATGTTTTCAATTAAAACAAAACTTTATCAGCACTCTCCCATGCCCATTTGTTCATACATTGCCCAAGGCTTGGTGCTATAAGAGTAGGATTTGATCATTGTAATAGAGATCACGTGGCCCCAAAGATTCTGTTGTGGGGGCAATGGGAAGGCAAGACTTCAGTATCCCTTTCCTTGTGAGAAGGTCACAAATGAACCCTCCATAGAGACTCTTTGATAAGTTCCATCTTTTCCAAATTGCCTGTCCAGCATCATCAAATTTGATTCTCTATTGACACTGGGCTCCACCCACAGGCAACACCCCAAGACTTCCCAAGATGTGTCCTAGCCTGCCCTGTCCTGGGACAGTGCCTGGCTAACCAGCCATGTTTTCCATCCTCATGCTCTGGTTGGATTCCAATTTGAGTCTTCAACCCTGTGAGGCTGTTGTGTCAGAGATGTTGGAAAGTCCCTGGAATGTCTTAGTAAAGTACAGCTTACCCTGAATGCAATAAGTCATTGAGATCTCAAAAGCAGGAGATACAAAGCCATCACATGTATGTAATTTTCACAAGCTGCTGCTTTTGATGAGTAAGGAAGCTCCTTGCCACTCTTCACAGATGGCCAGCCATTGGGCTGATGGGAAGAGTTGCAGAAATGGCTTGGACTCATGACACGCTATTCGAAGGCATATCTCTCCTTCAGGTTTGCTAGAGGTGTCCACAGTCTTGTTCCTGTGGTATCTAAAACATTGTAACACTGATGAAGATTCAGAGCTTATTGGTTTCTGGCTTTCCCATGTTTAACTCAGGGATCAAACAGCACAGTTGTGGCATCTTGTCATGACCTGAATAGATCATTTTCTCTCTGTTGCAGATGCTCCTCCACATCCTAAATTGAGAAGACCTGTTCTGCCAGTGCCCTGGCATCGAGACAAAGCTGGTAAAACTCCAAGAGCTGTGGTATAAGAGGCAGGCATGAGAGACCTAAACCGTTCCGTCTGGGTGCAGTGTGCAACCAGCATAGAGCCAAAACTCTTCAACCTTGGATTGATCATCTTCGTCAGGAGCCTTGTGCTAGGCATCCATTCCATTCTGTTTAATTATTCATCCAGTAAAAAGACACATCCATTTTTTTAACTAAATAGGGCTGTGACTCTAGTTTGAAGCCCATTATTTTTCTTAATTATTCCTCTTTCTTCCGCCTCCTTCGACCGAGCTATGCATTCTAGGTACTTTGTCTAGATGGGGAGCAGTGATGCACATTGAATCTCTCATCGTTTTTTTTTTTTCATTTTATCAAAAATATTAAGAGAAGTAAAGTGAGACAAGGACATACAAGTGCCACACATTCTCACTGACACGTTGAAGCCAGGAAATTGATCTCTTGAAAGTAGAGTAGTGGCCACAGAGGCCAGCAGAGAGGGAGGGGGGACAGAAAAAGAGTGATGAATGGGCATAGGGGTGCCTCATGCGGAATAACCTCAGATGTTTTATGGCACAGTAAGGTAAGTAAGACTGGCATCAATTGGGAATATATTTCAAAATAGCTGGTAGAAAAAGATTTTCAATATCACAAACACAAAGCACTGATAAATGTCTGAAGAGCTAGATATGCCAGTTGACCCAGATCTGAGCACCATACACCATATGTATGCTGGAATACTACAGGGCACCCCATGAATATTGCAATTGAAAATAAAATAATAATAGGGCTTGCAATTTTATTGAGTGGCAGAGCAATTACTTGCAAGTGTGTGCGGCCCTGAGTTTCAATCGTCACCACTGGGGAAAAAAGTAAATTTTAATTGATTTGTTTTTAATTAATAAGTTAAAAAAAAAGTAAAGGAAACCACTGTCATGCTGGAGTCCTATGTGCTGGGAGACCAGACCTGTGGTGCTCTGTGCTCTCGTGTATTCTGCATTTCAGAAAAGTATCAGGCTAGCAGCCAAGGCATCACTGGAATTCACTTATCAAGTAGATAATTGCTCAGGGTCCGCACCTACACTTCTGGGAGCCCAGCTATGGTTTCTCTTTATAACCCCAAATGTATTTCCACTATTATTTTTGTGGACCCTACACCAGGAATTCCCCAAGATCAAAAAGACACGGTGAGCTCCTATTTTTTCTTTTTTTTTTTGAGCTCCTATTTCTTACTGCTAAGTCAAACCTAAGCATCATTTACCAGCATATCTTGTGTGCACCACATGGGTTACACCAATGGCAAGATCCTCACTGCCTTCCTCCAGGGACTGGTAAATTGAGAGGGAAAGATGGACACATACAATCAGTCACCTAGGTCGTGCTATGCTTTAAATATTAAGTATCGCCCACAGGTTCATGTGTTTGAATTTTTGGTTGCTAGCTGGTGGTACTTTAGGAAAAGAGGCATGGCTCCCATTAATAGGTCGTGGAGGAAGGAGCTTCTGTGAGTTAGATCTGTCCCATGGCCAGCCTGAGCTCTCTGGGATGTGCAAAGCTGCCGCCTTGTCCTCCCAGCCATGATGGACTCGTTTCCCCCTAAAAAAAAAAAGTCCTTCCTCCCAATGTTGATTCTGTTAGGTAATTAGTCACAGAACCGTGGAAAGCTAACAAGCACAGGCGGAATGTGCTACCTGCTATTTGAGGCGGGTAATGAGCACGCAAGCTGATGCCTCTGTGTGCGGCCGTGGGAATGTTGACGCCATTGGCACATGGCTGTTTTCTTCATCCAAGTCACCTACCTTACGGAATGCTGTGCCATACCCTGTTAGCAGCCTCATCCAAGGAGAGGCTGATGTGGAATGACAAGAGCCTTGCATCTGCTAAAGACACCTCAGGAGGGGCATCTCAATGCCAGAGTCCCTTCTGGATGACTGAGATCTCTCTCCTCAGGTACATTACTGTTTCTGCCCGTTCTTGCTTCTCTCTCTCTCTCTCTCTCTCTCTCTCTCTCTCTCTCTCTCTCTCTCTCTCTCTCTCCCTCCCTCCCTCCCTCCCTCCCTCCCTCTCCCTCCCTCCCTCTCTCTCTCTCTCTCTCTCTCTCTCTCTCTCTCTCTCTCTCTCTCTCTCTCTCTCTCATTTTACAGGTGTTGTATTTAAGCGTGTTCCCATCTGTCCCATAATGCAAATCTCTGCCTGAGTTAGGTTCTCCAGAAATTAACAGGGGCCAAAGAAATATATGAATTAGGAGATTGGTAAAAAGCCTTCAAAGGCACATTTATCTAGTGTCTGTTAAATGTCTCTTCTGATCTAGAAGTTTCTAGTCCCTGGGCTTAACAGGATATATTCTGAACACCCCAGAGCAAGTTTACTTACCTGTGAGGTGTTTTCAGCCAGTGCTCAGAAAAAAAAATGGCTTTAAGACACTGATTCAAACACATTAGGTTCAAACACATCACTGATGCCCTTGTTCAACTTCTAGCCCAGAGCACGTGACTCAGGAGGTGGAGCCCACAGCCCACAGCCTACATTTCTAACAAGCCCACAGATGCCTCCTCAGAGTTGCACTGTCCCTCAGGCGTCCTGGATTGAACAGATGACTTCTTGCAAACAGGCTTCTAAAGCTGCCTCAAAATAATAAGGACCAGTGTGAACGTGTGTCTTCTCTGGGACTTCCCCACCGTAGGTGACTTCCTAGTGTCATTTAATCCTGGGAGATGCTAGGGCGAGACCCTATAATTAGTCTCAGAGATAGTAAGCCATGTGTCAAAGGGCAGCTTTAGCAGCCCTGAGATTCCAACAGAGGCTGCCCTCCGTCCAAGCCTGAGAGCTGAGCTAGGGTTTGGATGTGCTGCCCAGGTGGTTAGGGCCCTGAGAACACTTGGGACCCGCCAGCTATCTCTTAAAATAGTAGCTGATAACCATTTCCCAACACCAGATGCTTTTCAAAGAACTCACAACATGCCTTCCAAGGACAAAACCGGATTCTTACTTCATCCATGAGTACATTGTAGGTAGGGGACACCAGAAGTGATTCTAAATCACAGCCGACATGCAGAACAGTGATTCCCAGCTATGACACTTAGAAAACAATACAATAGTTAGAACTGATCACTTTGAACTACCAGAATGACAAGGCTGTCTAGAGGTACGTGCAGCCCCTGCATGCTAACTGTCAGGTGAGGAGTAAAAACAAGGCATTGTGAGCACAACCTACCCATGGCACACACCAGCTTGGGTTTGGAGAGTAAATCCCATGGAGCTCTCACATCTTCATATGCACTTGACATCTGTGCTTTTTTTCTACCTGCTGTTCCTTCTATTGGAAAAGCAAGACCCCCCCCTCCTAAGGTAGCTTAGGTGAGGATGGCTCCAACTGAGTTCTACGGGTGGGCGTGGGATCCCTACTTAGCTCACAAGAGCAGAATACACCCCTACACAGACTACCACTTACCCAGACTGTCAGACTCCATGAAAGGACTTTAGTCAGCACTGCCAAGTGACCACTACCAAGTGACTTCTCCTAACTCATGGTCGTGGGGAGCTGATGAGGTCCATACAGTACAGCAAGATCACGCACGTAACTCAAAATTCAAACTCAGAGACTCTTTTGTGAATAACAGGGGAGGCTATTAATTATGCCCAGCAATAGACAAAATGTTGGGACTGAGGAAAACCAGATCATGAAAGGAATCAAGAACAAGGAAATACAGCTTAAGTGTAGAGACTTTGGGCTGAGAAGATGGCTTGGTGTGTAAAAGCATTTGGTGTGAAAGCAGGAGGACTTGAGTTCAAATCCCCAACACCCACGTAAAAGCCAACCATGACCTTGCACTATGACCTCAGTGTTGGAAGAGAGAGAAACTTACTGGTCAGTCTGCTTAGCCAAGTAGTGGGCTTCTGATTCATTGAGAGACCTTGTCTCAAAACATAAGGTAGAAGACAATAGAAGAAGATATCCAACAACAATGCAGACACACACACCCCAAATATACATATATTATTATGTATGATATGCACATAATAGGGAACTTTTATTTTCAATATCTAAAAAGAGAGAACAAGAAGTGGAAGGAGGGGAAACTGGAATTGGAATGTATTGTATGAGAGAAGAATCTAATTTCAATAAAAATAATATTCTTTTGTGGATTCCAAAAAAACAATAAAATAAAAAATAAAAAGAGGGAACAACCAACTATCCACTGAGGGATATGTTCATGAATAAAACATGATCTATGTACACAATGAAATAATGGTTGGTCTTTAAAAGGAAGACAATTCTGACACATGCCATGACATGGGTGTGCCTCGAGGCTGTTCTTTTAAGTGCAATAAGGCAATGACAGAGACACATGCTATGTGGCGTCCTTTAAATGAGATGCCTTGACTAATCTTAAGATTTCAGGGTCTACCTGTCTCTGTCTGCCAACACTGAGGTGAGATTACAGGCATGCATGGATGTTCATAGGGACAGAAACTAGAAACATGGTCACCAGAGCAGAGCTGGGAAAGAAATGTAAATATACAAATTCAAAAAAAGAAATTGAAATCACATCCTGCTGGTAACTTTTTAAGATAGTTTATTTTACAGTGATTTTAGGATTACAAAGAAATTGCAAAAACAAGAATTTCCTTGCATCCATTACAAAGTTTCCACTGTTGCCAGAATCTTATAGCATCATGGTGCATTCAGCACAACTAAGACACCAGCACAGGCACACTGCCCTGACTCCATACTGTGTAGCTCTTCTCTAGCACTATCTCCAGTCCTGGGAGGCAGTGTAAGAGGTCACATGGTAGCCTCATCGCCTTAAGTCAAGTCTGTGACAGCATCTTCATCTTCTCTTTGTTGTGTTGTTGTTGCTGCTGCTGCTGTTGTTGTTGTTGAGGCGTTGAGCTTTAGAGAGTTCAGAACAAGCAGGCAGTAGACTTTCTCTTCGCCTGGACTTATGTGATGTTTTCTTCCTGATTGATAAAACACAACAGAAGCAAAGAGCCTTCCTCATCACAGTGTGACAGGGGTACCTTTGTCAAAATGATCTCTCATAGTTTCATTTCTATCACTGTGATAAAATATCCTGACAAAAAGTAACTCAGGGGACAAAGGTCTTTGCTTCAGCTTACCAGTCCCGGTCACAGCCCCACACTGTAGGGAAGCCATGGCGGGAACTTCACACAGCTGGTCATGCCACATTTACAGTCAAGAGCAGTGAAAACATGAATGTATGGATGCCCACTTGCTTGCTCGTGCTCAGCTTGATTTCACTGCTCTTACGCAGTTCAGCAGCCCCTTGCTAGGGAATGGCAGTACCCACAGTAGGCTGAGTCTTCCCCTTCAGTGAACCACATCCCTCCCAGATATGCCCACAGGGTTACCCAACATAGACAAACCCTCACTGAAGCTTTCTTCCCAGATGGTTTTGATTGCACCAAATTGACCTTTAATTGTCACTTAATCATTTCGTGGCCCATTGCTGGGGACGTTGACCTTCTTCATTTGACCAACGTAGCATTTGCCAGCTACATCGGTTTTAGTTGGTTTGCTTTCCCTCCCTTTCCATACTCCACTCTTTGGAAGCAGGTCCCTAAATACAGTCTACACTCAAAGTAGGGAGCAATTAAGTTCCACAATCTGATTCACGGTAGTTTTGGGCCCTTGAAGCCACCTGTACCTGAAGCCAAACACTCCTGGCCTCTTCAGTAAAGCAGATCAATGTGTTCTTTCTTTCTTGAAAAATGTAGGTTTCTGTCACTTGCAAATGCAAGATTCCTAATTCTCATGTCCCTCCCACCTATTCTCCATGCAGAACCAGCGATAACTTTTTTAAAGCAACTATATGGTGAGTTCCAAGAACTTATTTGCATGCATGATGACAGTACCTTGAGCCCTGGGAACTCTGTTGCTCTGAGACTTCCATTCCATCCACCCCCCGGGATAAAATACTCTGTTGGCTAAACCCCGTCAGGATGGTGATCTATTCAGAATTGTAGCTTTGCCAATGTAAAAGAGATCAAACACGCAAAAGCATTTCTAGACATGGTCTCTATTAAGATCTATTAACAGGGGCTGTGCTTTATCAACCTCAGTGACCCAAATCTGAGGTTAATGATCTCACCAGGGCTGTTAAGTTCGATCTTGTGAGTCTGTGAATTTCACAATAATGACAAGAGTCCTGGAATGCTGGGGCCTGTTTTTATGTCCCATAATCCATCCATCTCAACATTCATCCGGTGAGCATTCATTGAGTTTCTCTTTTGTTCCTGATGCTGTCCCAAGCTTGGGGCACACAGCTAAGACCAGGACAAAGCTCCTGTTCTCAGAGGTATTATTTTCAAGAAACAGAAGCCAAAGGTGTAAAAGGAATGAGAAGACAGTTCAGTCAGTAGAGGCCCTTGTTGTGCAAGCACAAGGACCCAAATTGGGATTTTCGGCACACACATAAAAAGCCAGGCATGGTTGCATGTACCTTGAATTCTATCGCTAGGGAGGCTGTGATGGGGGGGGGGGGGATACATGGAGCTTGCTAACCACACACTGTAGCTGAATTGGTGAGCCCAAGATTTGGACAGATCCTGTCTCAGAAAATAAAGTAGAGAGTGATAGAGGAAAACACATGACTTCAACCTCTGGCCTCTGCACCTATGTGCACACCCTTATGAACACAGAGAGATGGGAGGTAGGAAGGGAGGGAGGGAGGGAGGGAAGGAGAAATGGAGGGAGGGAGGGAGGGAGGGAGGGAAGGAAGGAAATAAACCAAGTAGCTTGAGATATTAAATGTCATGAGGCCAATAACAGAGGAGAATGATAAACAAGTAAGTGAGAAGGGGAAAGAAGGAGGCTCTACCTGAGGCTCTTAAGGGAAGACGTCATCTCTACGAACTGAAAGGAGACAGGAGCCAGATAGCAAAGGAAAGCCAGAAAGAGCTTAGTCTGCTCCAAAATAGGAAAGAAGTTGACTCCATTGTAGTGAATAGGGAGAGAGGGAAGGTGTCACTAAAGAAGTAAGCAAGGGTCAGACTGTGTAGGACCTTGGTAGCCATGGAAACGAGGACTACAAGGAAGGGAATGACATGATCTGATTTATGTTTTCTAAAGTCCGTTCAGGCTGCTGTGTTGAAAACAGATTCAGAGGTTTCAGCATGAAAACAAAGGCTGGTGAGCTGGGGCTGCAGTCCAGGCTAGTGAAGGCAGAGCTGACCCTCAGAGTGATGAGTGTGAGCCTGAGGAGAAGCGGGAAGACTCTCACACTTGTTTTGGATGGTAGCACATGCTGGAGAATTAGATGTGGAGCATAAATGAAAACAGACGCCAGGCTTGAGCTTTGATCATGGTGCTGTGATCCGAAGGAGCATCCTGTCTTTGTGACTATGTTCATGAACGATGAGCTAAGGGGGCGTGGTGAGAGGCAGAGGCCAGGGGAGGAAGAGCTGAGCCAGGGAGAAAGGAAGAAAAGTCAACCAGGAGGATGCCGCAGGTTTCTGGGAGCATGTGTGGCCATGAGGGTGAGGCAAAGCCCAGCAGCCCAGCTGCCCAGCTGTGAGACACCCTCCTGCAGTGTTCCACTGTGTGGAACAGGTGATAACCTGGTCTAGCCATGGAGGAAGACCTTTGTTGATAAGTCAGGAACTTGTGTAACCAGAGTCGCAAGACCTGGGATCTACACAGGATCTGAAAATAATGGAAGATACTAATGCTGATGAATAATTTAAGCAGGACAATAGTGAGAATGTCTCCATACAATATGGAAGCCACTAGTTACGTTGGCCATAGAATACTTGACAAGTGGAGGCCTGTATTAAAATGGGCCTAGTATAAACTATACAGGGTTTCTAAAGGCAGCATGAAACATGAGGACATGAAACATCTTATTAATAATTTTTCTATTGATTATGTAGCAATACAACTATATTTTATATCTTCTGGGTTCAATAAAATAGATGATGGTAAATAATTATAATGGATCGTTTTACATAGCTTAATGCTCCTGGAAACTTGTAACTGACAGTGGTGTCTTCTGTTCTATTTCTACTGGGCAAGGCCAAGCTACAGGTGTCCCTGAGCCTGAAAAAAATGTTTTGAATCAAGGTATGCAAGGGAGAAGCATGCTTCAGATTTCAGAGGTTGTACAGTTAGCATCACTTGTGAGGTCCAGAGTGTGGCTACAGGAAAGCGCGGCAGGAATCGCATGAAGAAGAGCGGGTGGGAAGGCCAGTGAGTGAAGATGCCAAAGCGATGGGTAAGCGAACGGTGCTGGGCACGATGGGATTAGAAGAGCAGATGGTGCCAGGGCAGTGCTGGAGTGTTTGATGGCTGGCAGGAAGGGAGATGGTCACTTTGAAGAGGCACGGCTGGCACTGTTCTCTCCTGTCCAGTCAGGCCACACACAGCAACTGAGCACTTACATTACAGCTGATCTGAACGGACATTGCCCCTAAGGCTCTCGTGTGAAAAGTCTCTAGGGTCATGTAAAGTCAAACAAAGGTGAGAGTTTTGAAAACAAGTGGGGAGCCCAGAGGTGCATGAGGTGGGGCGGGGGGTGGGGGCGCACTTTACACTTGGAAGTCTGGCCAGGAGCCTAGAGCCCCGCTGGCTAAAAGAAGAAATGGAAGACTATGCTTCGAGAAGCAATTGAGAGTTTGAGGGGGTGTTTTCTGGAATCCAGAGGGCACTGAGGGACTGAGGGAAGGTGGCTATAGGAGAGAGAGAAGGAACCAGGCAGTCAGCGGTGTGGAGCGCTGCATCAAGGGCTGATGACAAATGCTCTACAGGACTGCCTCCCCGAATGCTTAATTCTCATCCAGAAGGGCAAACAGAAAAGACCTCGGGAGCAGTTGAAGAGAAGGAACAGGAAGGGAGCCTACCATAGAGGTCCTCTGAAAGACGCCACCCAGCCAGGGATGGAAGCGGATGCTGAGACTCACAACCAAACTCTGGGTGGAGCACAGGAGAGTCCTATGGAAGAGTTGGGAACAGAGGAACCCGGAGGGGACAGGAGCTCCACGAGGAGACCAACGGAACCAACAAATCTGGGCCGAGGAGGGCGTGCTGCAGAGACTGATGCACCAACCAAGGACCATGCGTGGTGAGGACCTAGACCCCCTGCTCAGATGTAGTAGATAGGCAGCACAGTCTCCTTGTGGGTCCCATAATATGAGGAGTAAGGACTACTTCTGACATGGACTCTGGTGTTCACTTGTTGATCTCTTTCCCCTGGTGAAACAGCCTTGCCAGGCCACAGAGAAGCAGACACAGGCAGTCCAGATGAGACTTGATAGGCTGAGGTCAGACGCTAGGGGAGGAGGACTCCCTGTTTTTGAAGACTAGGGGAGGGGGGAAGGGAATAAGGGAAGGAGAGTGGGATCGGGAGGCGATGAGGGAAGAGGCTACAATCGCGATGTAAAGGGAGCAAATTAAAAATAAAATCAAAATAAAGCATTAAAAAAAAAATACTGCCTCCCCAACACGAGCAGTGAGATCACCTGTGTGTGGCCTGAAAGGCCACACCCTAGAAGCCAGGAGCCCATAACAGATGCCACCACTGGGCCTCAGGGTGATGGTGCAGAGGGAGGAGACAATTCCTGCTACTCTCACAGATTCTGAGAGCTATCGTAAAGTCAACGGTCATTAATATTTATTTTCTTAAAGGATGGTTATCTAACAAGAAGTGCTGGGAGTAATTAGAGGCTGGGCTGCTGCTGCTGCTGCTGTTGTGAAGACAGAAGAGCTTTTCATTAAATAGATCAGGGAGGAGAGAGAGCATCCGATGAGGGAGAATGCCTGTGGGTGTGTCGGCAAACGCTGCTGGCGGAGCCTTCAGGAATATGCTTACTCAGGACAATTTGCTCACAAGGAGCTCTGGTCCCTTTGTGATATAGTTTTAATGGTGTATGTAGAAGAGTTGATGCACCCCCCAAAAAAATGTGGAGGAATCTGCTTAAGTAGTTAATGAGGCCACCAGTAAGGAGGAAACAGCCTGCGTGCTACAGTCGCCACATACTTCTGCATTTCTTTCTTTTGCTATTGTTTGGGATTTGCATGTTTGAGAGATGACCTCATGTAACCCAGGCTACCCTCCATCTTCACATGTAGCTGAGGATGACTTAGAATTCCTGCTCTTCCTTGCCAGCGCCTCCCAAGTTCTGGGATTATGGGTGTGTGCTGCCATGCCTGGTGTATTCCGCAGTGCTGAAGACTGAACACAGGGCACTGTGCGTGCTCGGAAAGCACTCCACCAACCGAGCCACGTGCCCAGCATGGTCCTATGATTTTATCACTTCTATTATGTGCACATATTACTTTTATAGGCAGAAATACACATAGTATATAATTTGAAGTTATACATTTTCCAAACAGGAAAAAATCTGCATAATATTTGAAACTACATATAAATCCTTAAAAACTCCACATAAAAGGCTTTGAGTTCTGAAATATAAGGCAAGGGTTGGCAAGCTCTCTGTAAAGCCTAGAGTACCAAACAGTCAGGGTTCTCCAGAGGAACAAAACCAATAGGATATACACAATTACAGAAGGGGATTTATTCCGCTGGCTTCCCCAGGCAGAAACTGGATAGCCCCACAGAGGCCTTCTGCAAGCTGGAGAGCTAGAAAAGCCAGGGTCTGCCCACACTAAGCTGGAAACTTCAACACTAGAGAGACCAGAAGCACAAAGCTGAAGGCCTGGAGAGGAGCCACTGATACAGCCAGAGACGATGGAGTCTGATGTCTGCAGCTGGTGGCCGCAGTAGGACACCTACCTACCCAAGAACAGTCAAGCTTGTAGGTCCCAGGGAACTTCCTGCTTCTATCTTCTGATGCACCCAGGCTCTCCAGCTTACCAGATGGACCCACCCATCTCTGGAGACAGTCTCCCAGACACCAGGAAATGCCCTTACCTATTTCCCAGGCTTCATTCAAAGCAATCGAGTTGACAACTAGAAGTAACCATCACACCAGCCAGTAAGTCTCTGAGTCTTTGCTGGCTTACATGGTCTGTGCTGCAACTACTCAACACCACCATTAAAAAGGAAGCAGCCATGGGCAGAGCATAGATTCGTGAGTTTGTCTTCAAGCTGGTAAAAGTTCATTATTTTTTCAAAAAGGGTCAACAAGCTCAAGTTTAGCCAACTGGCTGTTATTTCTCAGCCCTCTGAGTGAACACACAACATCAGACAGTATCCAGGCAAAGAGAATTAGAGGCAAAACTCATCTGCTCAGAGTGCTGTCATGAAACCATGGGTGCGGATATACTGTAAGCTACAATTTTGAAGAACACCGAGATGCTTTTAAAAAGCAATGCGGATGGGCTGGAGAGATGGCTCACCAGTTAAATTCCCTGGCTGTTCATGCAGGGAACCCCAGTTCAGTTCTCAGCACCCAGAGTCTCGACAGCCTGTAACTCCAGTTAAGGAGATCCAACACTCTCTCCTGGCCTCTGAGGAGGACACCAAGGGCACACGGTGCATGTGCGTACATGCAGGAAAACGCTCATACACGTAACAACAAATAAATAGATGACAGTTTGTAATCAATGAAGCAATTATTTCAGACAGCCTGAAATGACAGGTGCTACCTACATTATCCATAAAATTAGCTTTGCAGCTTCCTCAAGCCCAAAGCAAGAGGGAAACAGGAGTCCTCCAACTTCCAGTGAGCACATGGGAGGAAACGCCCCAGTTTAATAGCCATCACCTTTAATAACAACCCTGGAGGCCATCTCATGGGCTGGGGCCATCTCATGGGCTGGGGCCATCTCATGGGCTGGGGCCATCTCATGGGCTGGGGCCATCTCATGGGCTGGGGCCATCTCATGGGCTGGGGCCGTCTCATGGGCTGGGGCCGTCTCATGGGCTGGGGCCATCTCATGGGCTGGGGCCGTCTCATGGGCTGGGGCCATCTCATGGGCTGGGGCCGTCTCATGGGCTGGGGCCATCTCATGGGCTGGGGCCATCTCATGGGCTGGGGCTATCTCCGCTCCTTTCCCACCAGATTACTAGCACTGGCACCACAAGTTCTCAATTGATGTGAGGGTGAACAAATAAAGCTCACCCTTCCTCTAAGACTGATGCATCCTCCTGGGCTTTTTAAAGGGATTGAGATGTGGGGACCCAACCCAGAGCATTGTGCATGGTGGGAAGGTGTTGGACCACTGAGTTCCATTGCCAGCTCCATCCTCTAACCTCATAACCCCACATCCTCCCAGCATTCTTGAACATTTGGACACAGTGAGAGCCTTTCCCCAAATCTAACAACAACAACGACAACAAATACACACTTTTTTACTCCTCAAGTGTCTTAGTTAGAGTTATTGTTGCTGTGATAAAACACCATGACCAAAGCAACTTGGGGAAGAAGGGATTTATTTGGCTTACTCTTTCATATCACTGTTCATCACTGAAGGAGGTCAGGACAGGAACTCAAACAGGACAGGAACCTGGAGACAGGAACTGATGCAGAGGCCATAGCGGGTGGAAGGGCTGCTACTTACTGACTTGCTCCTCATGGCATGCTCAGGCTGCTCTCTTATAGAACCCATGACCACCAGGCCAGGGATAGCACCTATGATGGGCTGTACCCTCTCCCATCCATCAATTGCTAATTAAGAAAATTCCCTACAATTGGATCTTATGGAGGCTTTTTTCAATCGAAGTTTCCTCCTTTCAGATAACTCTATCTTGTGTCAAGTTGACCAAAAAACAAAGACAAACAAAAAAAAAACTATGTAGCACACAGGAAAGAAGGAAAGAAGTTTAAAAATTCTAAGATTAAAAAGTTCATAAATATCCTAAGCATAATTCTGAAATCCCAGGATTCTCTGCTCAAAACCCATAAAGAAAGTGAACGCTATTTTTGTGACTGTAGTCCTTAAATAGTTAAAGAAATCTTTACCACTGACTGAATGAATCAGAGGGAAGGTCACCTGGAGGTCTGATGTAATCACATGACATAATCACATGAAAACCTGAAGAGTTTTCTCTGGAAGTAACAAGGACCCTGGCTGGCAGGCAGCAAGAGGATTGGAACGTCAGTCCTGCACTCATAGGCAACTAAATTCTCCCAGCTATGCGAGTGAGCTTAGAACTGAGTTTTTCTTTAGATCTCTCTAGATATGAGCCCAGAGTAACCTTAAAGACCCTAAGCGGGGAATTTAGCTGGGTCCACCCCAAGTTTCCACCTGCCAAACTCTAAGGTCATAACCGGATGTTTTCATGAATTTTTCGATAACTTGTTCCACCACAATTGAAGTTACTGCCACCAAAGCCCGTGTAACAGGCAGGGAAATACAGGACTCACTTCCCTCAAGGTTAAAGGATGGAACACAACGATGAGACCTCACAAGGCAGGGCTTTCTGCCACAGACCTGATGTCCACTTGTAAACTCAACATCCCTGAACGTGGCCACATTCCTTTGTAAGCCCCCTCCACATGAGACAAACTGAGAGCCAATCTGTGGTCATGCCTGGGAAGAGAAGATTTAGAAAGAAGGACACGGAGACAGATAGCATTACAAGGCAGGGAATGAAGGCTAAGAAATGAGCCACTGGGGTCTTTAATAAGCCAGAGAGGAGCCTGGACCCCAGCAGTGATGCTGACACTCTCTAAACTCTCAGGTACTTAGCACACCACAGGGTAATTATGTGAACTAAATGTCCCCAGGCCTCACCAGCCTCGTGGCACAAATGAGGTCACATCAGCATTTATACCCGTAATTAGCTTGCTCCAATGCCTGCTTATTGACTGACTTAGTTTAGAGCACCAGAAACATTGCTAGAACAGAGAGACCCAAATACATAGTAGTTCAAAACAGAATAGGAATTCATTTCTCGCTCATATAACATCACAGGAATGGCTGATGGTCCTATGCAAGGAGGCAACTCCTCCATAGGGTCTCTCAGGGCTTTAGGCTTCCGTGATCTTGTTCCACCTCCCTGTGTGATGCGATTTTCCCCCTCACCAGGGCTTACGTGCCACCACCATCAAGTCCACTTTCAGCAACCTGAGAAGGGGAGGAGAGGAGATAGAAACCAATCAGCTTAATTGGAAATAAGTGGCCTGTCACTTAAGCGCACCTTCCATTGGCAAAATTATAGCCATACTAGCTGCAAGAGAGGCTGGGAAATGTAGTCAATGTAGATTGTCTACAGAGTCCTTGTTTTAGTTTAGATATAAGGTGTCTCTCAAAAGGGCCCATGTACTGAAGGGTTGGCTCTCCAACTTGTACCGTAGGGAGGTACTGGGAATTTTTAAAGGTGAAGCCAGAGGAAGTAGATGCCTAGGAAGTGTTTCCATGGGGGTCCCTTCTTTGCCTTTCTACTTCCTGGCCACGATCATACACTTTCCTGCCATAATGGACTTAAATGTCTCAGATTAAAAACAACATTCATCTCCCTTTTAATGTCACGTGTTTTTTGTTTTGTTTTGTTTTTTGTTTTTGTTTTGTTTTGTTTTTTAGTTTTTTGGGACAGGGTTTCTCTGTGTGGCCTTGGCTGTCCTGGACTCACTTTGTAGACCAGGCTGGCCTCGAACTCATAGCAATCCACCTGCCTCTGCCTCCCGAATGCTGGGATTAATGGCATGCACCACCATGCCCAGTTATGTCATGTGTTTTGGTCACTGACAAAAACCTGACTAACGTGGTCCAATTACTCAGAAAAAGGAAAGAAAAGATTTTAGAGCAACCAGGACACTCTGTCATGGCACCAACACAAGGTTTGCTGGGAGTCTCTGAAAGATGTTCCATGTGTGCTGGACAGCTCTAGGGCAGCCTGGGCCCAGCCCTGTCATATCTGCTAAATCACTGCTCTGGGGAACTATGCCAGTTAGAAGATGTTCCCTGGGCTCCAGGTACATGACCATCTTCCTTTGCGATGCTTCAGATGTAGCTAGAGGCAAGGATTGGGTGCCAGAAGATCAGTGGTTCTCAACTTTCCTAATGCTGCAGCCTTTTAATACAGTTCCTCAAGTTGTGGTGACCTCCAACCATAAAATTATTCTCATTGCTACTTCATAAATGTAATTTTGTTACTGTTGTGAGTCATAATGTAAATATCTGATATACAGGATATCTGATATGTGACCCCCAAAGCGTCATGACCCCACAGGTTGAGAATCACTGCAGTAGATTATCTGAGAGGGAATTCCAAGAAGGAAGAATTAGAAAGAGAGTAAGAAGGAAAGAATGAAAAGCCAATGAATCCCATGTAGTGGACATTTTCTGTTGCTGTGCTGAAATACCTGAGGCTAAGTAATTGGCAGAGAATAGAGACCTATTGAGCTCATGATTTGAAAGGCTGGGTGGTCCAAGAGCATGGTGCTGGGTTCTGCTTAGCTTATGGGAAGAGACTTCTTGCATGCTAATGTGCTGAGGCAGAAGAGCAGAGTTAACTTGAGTCTTGCGATACTTAGTGTTCATTGTCAACTTGACAAAAATCTAGAATCACCTGGGAAATGGGTCTCTGGGCACACCTGTGGGGACTATCCTGATTATGCTAAATGAAGTGGGAAGACCGGCCCACCATAGGTGGCACCACATCCTACGCTGGGGATCTTCCCCTATATAAGAATGGGAAAGGGTGCTGAACACCAGCATCCATGCATTTGCTGTCCTGTTTGCCTGACCTCAGATGCAATGTGACCAACTGCGGTAAGCTCCTGCTGCCTTGAATTCCCCTACAGGATGAGTAATTCCTTCAACTGTGAGCTAAAAACAAATGGATTCTCTCTTAGGTTTGTCCTGTTCTGCATAGTTTGTCACAAGAAAAGAAACTAAGACAGGTCTCCTTTCCTCTTCTAATCTTCAAGGGAGGAGCCCTTGACCTCTCAAAGCACCACGTCTAAACACACTGAACAACAGACACTGGAGAATGCCCAACTGGTGGACTTTTGAGGGACACATTCCAACCACAGTGTGACGGATTGCCAGTCTGAGCAAAAGAGACCCAACTACTGAGGGACACTCTGTGCCCTTCTGAGAAGCCAAAGACCAACACATTTATCACCAATAAATCTTCCTCACTGAGACTGCCTGAGCAGTCTACAGAACGACAGAGAGACAAGGCAGGCACTTGAGGTGGGATGCTGTCTGCTGGCATAAGGACTGCCCACCATTTCTGCTGCTAAGCTCTGACGAGGGCCAAGAGGATAATGCAGCATCAAGCACCAAGAGTAACTGGAGAATCATGCATGGAACCAAAATGATTAGCAATGGGAGGGTCCCTCACATTCTCACGCCCCCTACGGGCTGGGCTGGGGATAAATAACTCTGGAAACAAATCCTTCAGATTATTCCATCAAGGCCAGTGAGGTGGCTCAGTGGGGGAGGGGGCTTGCCACGACCCATGACAACCTGAGTTCACACGTAAAAGGAGAGAGCCAACTCCCACCAATTGCCCTCTGACCTCCACACTCACCGTGACATGGTACATGCACGCATGCACACGTCCCCACATAAGTAAACAAATATAGGGAGGAAATGACCTCCTCACACCTCTCTTGCTCTCTCAGGCAATCCACTCATATAAACAATGCAGGAGGGGGTGGGGGAGCAGGGCATGAGGGGGGCTTAGACTCTGGGTCTAATCTTAGCGGAGCACTCACTACCCACCCCCAAATTTATTTGTTAATGTATTTCATGGAGACTAAACAAATTAGGGGGGGAAATATAGACTCTTGATAAGTATTAACTAGAATTAATTTTCACTCGCCTGTGTGTGACTACTGCTGGCTACCACAAAGCAAAGGATATGTGGTTCAATTTGTGTCAGAGAGAGAGAGACAGAGAGAGAGACAGAGAGACAGAGAGACAGAGAGAGACAGAGAGACAGAGACAGAGAGAGAGAGAGAGAGAGAGAGAGAGAGAACATTATTTTGGAGTGAGTCCCAAGATTTCATTTATCAAATGGTGGAGTCAAGATTCAACCCCAAGCCGGGCGGTGGTGGCGCACGCCTTTAATCCCAGCACTCGGGAGGCAGAGGCAGACGGATCACTGTGAGTTCGAGGCCAGCCTGGTCTACAAAGTGAGTCCAGGACAGCCAAGGCTACACAGAGAGACCCTGTCTCAAAAAAAAAAAAAAAAGATTCAACCCCAAGTTTAGGCACACCGACCCCTAGCCGGTAGTCTAAGCTGCTGGGACCCGCACCCTTCTGGGGAATGTTAGATAGTGTATTTTTGTGGGAAAGACTATAAGCTTTGTCATAGGTGGAAGCAATCTTGGCGGGCTTTACCCTTGGGCACCTTGTGACAGACTGAGTGGAGCCATCCTGGCCTAGAATTCAGAAAACAGACCTGAGAACTCCACCTGGACTATTGTTTTTCTAATTGACCCTCAACAGGAGATGGAGACCGCCCTTCACCTGTGACCTAGACAGACAGGCAGGGAGGAGAGAACAACAGGTTGAGACCAGGCTTGAGCGCATGTGGATCAGCGAACAGGCTGGACCAACACACAGGCCGGAGACACCTAAGGACCCGTCCCGTGAAACAGATACCAGAAGGTTCACTCTTTTTTTCCTTTAACCTTTTTTCCCTCTTGTGTAAGCTAGTTGGGTTGTATAATAAAGTTTAATTGTTAAGAAACAAAACCTACAGATTTTATCTTACCATGACAGAATTGTGGGTTTTACCACAATGTGAAACACCAAGGAAGAACGCTTGAGGTGACAGGCTTGCTGGGGGCATCCATAGCCCCCCAAAAAAAAGCCCTCTGGGACAACCCACTAGCCCCTACTCCAAGCCAAACTGCATCTTAAGCGCTGAAGACACCGCGGCCAAGTGCTCGCAGCAGATGGGAAGGATTGAGTGGCAGGGATGAGGCTAGGCCTCTGCAAACACTGAATAACGGTGCCAGGGTGTGAGAGCCTTGGAATGAGCTATTTCAGCTTGGTTAGCTTTTTAGGGCATTGCAAAGAAATTAGATGTGGAGGGGGCAGGTGCAGGGAGCAGCCGCTGGGCCTGGAAAGCTGCCATACCACCTGCCATGGGAGAGAGCCGAGACGGAAGCTCATTAACCGATCCCGGATCATTACCTCCTGCTCCCAGGGGGCACAATCACTGAGTGTGGACTTTCAGTTCTAGAGGTCTCTCTCCAAGGGTCCCTGTGGGCTGGAAGCAGGGCTCTCTTCCCAAGAAGGAGTGTTGTAAGCAAATCTTCCAGCGAGAGAGCCATCGGTAATTACCGTTTGGCAGGATGTCAAAGCCTGTTTACTGAAAGTATTGCCGGCCCAGCTGGGGGAAACTGAGGATGGGGATCAGAGAAGTAAATTAAGTTTCCTAGGGCATACAGTTTGAAAGTGGCAAAGGCAGAGATTCAAGATTCAAGGTCCCCAATCCATAGTCTCAACTATTACACTGCCTGGAGTCTTACAGCACAGATTACAATCGTTCCTGCGGCCAATGAGGGTCTCCAGGAATGGGCAGAGCCGCCCTCCACTGTGGCCAGGGGCAGGAGAGTGAGTGGCCCAGGATAGCTGGCCTGGGTATGGGGCTTATTCTAGGAGACATTGATGGTGCTTGTTCAGTAACTAAGTCCGTGCATCTTTATCCATGGAGTGCCTTTGTTTCCCAGACCCTGGAGATGGACGATTGAATGAGGGCCACCAAGCTCTTGTGGAGACGGCAGGGAACAACGCTAACTCCTTCTGTGCCAAAAAACCCCAGAGAGTGCTGGGAAGGACACAGACAAGCAAGATGGTGTCCCCTGGGAAAGCCATGCAGGTGGATTGTAATTGTCTGGAGGCTGGACACCAAGACAGAAACCAGCCAGATCACCCAGAGCAAGAACAAACTGCTTTGACAGAAGCCAGGCAGTCTGGGGTTTAGGAAGATGGAGGAGCTACATGAGAAGCATCAAGTCCCCTTGTCCCTGCCCACCCCAAGGCCAAATGCCCCGTCTCTGTCTCCCTCTGCCCTCCCCCCAAGGGTTGATCCTAGAGTTCTGTGGGGCAAATGGTCCACCACTGAGCTACATCCCAACCCTGTTTCTGACTTTTTCTTTTGAGTCAGAGTCTCTGAGTTGTCCAGGCTTTGAAGAGTCTGAACTTCCTGTCCATGCCTCTTAAGTGGCTAGACTTGCAGGCCGGAGCCAGGAGGCCTAGCAGTGATCCTGAGTCGCTGAGGAGTCTCTGAGCTTCAGATGGCTTGCACAGGTCTGGACACAAAACCAATGTTTCAACTGACATTAGCTGAACAGTCTCTTACATGCCCACTTCAAGGACAGTGTAGCAACTGTACGGCAGACTTTTGGTGCCAGCCCCTCTGGCCACCCTGGAATCAAAAAGTTACAATTAGCTTCCAATGAGCTCAGAGCCATGGTCTAGCTGAGCTTTGTTCTGGATAGGCGTGGTTGGGGCTCCAGAAATCAGCACCATGCCGGACACTCGTCAGCCTAAACTCTTCTCCCAGAGCCAAGGGCTCACTTACACACCTGTCCTCCCGGAGCCATGGGCTCACTTACACACCTGTCTTCCCGGAGCCATGGGCTCACTTACACACCTGTCCTAGAATTTGTGCCCTGGGAAATCCTTTCCTGATCACTCTAACCTCAGCTCCAGCAACTTCTGCTCCCTCCTGCTTTACTTTTCTACGGCGTTCATCCGTGTTCCATGCCGCTTACCCATTCACCTCGCTCGCTGCCTACTGCCCCTGCGCCACAAGAGCATAACCCTCCACAGGCAACCATATCTGTTGCAGAAACAATGGAACAAATGAACGGATGAGTGACGTCAGAGCAGCATGACTTCTCATGGTACATAGTGTGTCCCACAAATAGAACAGTTTTCGTTCCAATAATCATATCCAACATTTGCTGGCTAGTACTTTTAGAAAGAAGCCATTTTAAGGAGTAGACTTAAGTTCTTAAGCTTTGGCCTTGTTTTCACTTTTAATTCCCGTTGGCAGGCCTGGAGACATGCTGATCTTTCAGGGGTTTACAGCCTTAAACACGGCTGCAGCTTTCTGTGCTGCTAAGCTTCGTCTATGGAACAGAGCCATCTAGTGAAAACCTCAACTTCCAATCCCTACATATCTGTAACTTTCCTCTAAAAAGGCAGAGTGTAAATTAGTAAACCTTCGTTTCTTGTGTGACTGTGACTGTGACTAGAGTGTAGATTCCTGGGCTCAGGAAGTCTCGGTTCCGGGGCCACAGACCCCGCAGTGGGAAGCGCCAGGCTCCTTAGTGTGACGCATCAATCAATTTAAAGCTGGTCTCCATCCGGACATGAGGCTTTAGCTGTGGGACTTGAGGGCCACATGAATAGTATCTTGCAAATGTTCTCAACAGGGTTTTAAAATTCTAAAACAATGAGTAGGTGAGTAGGAGACGATAGAGACACCCCACACAAACAGCATGATGACTGTCCTTCACTCCCCAGCAGCACCCTGCCCACCTCCCTCCCACCACTCAGCAACAGCTACTTAGAATGCTGCTCGGACTAAAGGTCCAACACTCATAGGGAAACGCATTATCCTATCTCCTCCCTTTCTTAACGATGATTGGTTCATGAGCACATGACCGGAGCCTGACCAATCAACAAACAGTATTCTACTCAGCAGTGGCCAATGACTAGGAGCCCTTAAAAGTCCCAAACCAAATTTCAGGGAACTGACGGTGTCCAGAGTTTGCGACTGAATTAATCACTGTGGTCAGGAGCATGCCGATCTTGTTTGGACAGACTTGATACGTGCCCCTCCAGGGCCACAGGGAGATGGTCCCCTTGGACATGATGGTTGGAGACTTGTTTCCTCACTCGTGAGCTCACGATCTATTTTCCCTTAGATGTTTAAGCTCCTTCATTGAGGTGCAGTCTCATTTTGTAACCCCGCGCTCATCTGGAATTCAAAATCCTCCTCTTTCAGCCTCCCAAGTCCTGGGATTTCAGGTATATGCTACCAACCCAACGTGCATGACAGATTCTGTCAAGGCCCTTGGTTCATCACCTCCTGAGACCTCTGCCACCACTTCTGAGTATAGATAAAAGACTATACAACAGTGTTTGGGTTTTAGTTATTTCACTCAGAGGTTTTGGACCTTGGAAACAGTATAAAATAGTCTGTGCCCCTGTTTGCTTTTCTGAAAATGGATATAGCATTCATTTCTACCTAACAAAGATGTTAGGAGAGTAAGTGATCTTAGGGCAAGGTCTGGTAAGTGTATGGTCACTGCCACTTTCATTTAAATCTTAAGAATTGTTCTGATGGTGGCACACACCTTTAATCCCAGCACTGGGGTGGAGATGGTGAGGCAGAGGCAGGTGGATCTCTGTAAGTTAGAAGCCAGCCTGGTTTACAGAGCTAGCTCCGGGACAGACAGGGCTACACAGAGAAACGCTGTCTTTAAAAAAAATTCTCTTGGGAGATCACTCCTGAATGCTACGGTTTAGGTGGGTCTAGTGCAACTCATCTGGCTCTGCCAGGGCTACATACTGAATAGAAAGAGAGAGAGCAGTGAAGTGGGAAGGGCTGAAAGGCTGACATTAACCAGGAGGAACTGAGTGAAGTGGAAATGAAATAAATAGTGAAGCTAGCCCAGTGGAGAATAAATGGGGGAGCCCGCGTTAGAGCGATGTGAGAGAAGACACAGTGGTGGGGTGCAATGGAAGAAAGAACTGACAAGGTGGGGTAAGCCATGATGGGGCCTGCTTCCTAACAGAAGGTGGGGGTCCCCACCAGGCTCCTTTGGTAAAAGGCATCAGTGGATGGTTTTTGATGTTCCCTCAAGGTTGTGCTCCTCAGGAAGATCAGTAAAGAAGGGAAGGACAGGCCCCTGCCTTGCTGCACATACAGGTGTTTGTCACATCAAAGCTCACCTGGCCTCCACTCAACCTGTAGGAAGAACATCTCCCAGGACCCACCAAGACTCTGAACATCCTTGGAGCCCTCAGTAGAGTACATGATGCCCACACAGACTTCTGAGCTCATCAGTGCCGGAACCCATAGTGTATCTATCGGTTGGTGGGAGTCAACTCAAGTGAGGATACTGGCAGATGGGTGGCTTCCTGATCATCCACAATTCCCAAAACTCTAATTTCAGTGATTTTGAAGATGGCTTGACAACTGGAATAAGAAGCAAACCCAAAGGCAGAGGCCTCAAGGAAACTGCATCTGTAGACAAGGGCTTGCTATGCCTTAGAACCATCTCAGGACACATAGCAGGCAGGGCCACTTCCTACAAGTAACCGAAGTGATCCTGCAACGTAAGTAGATGTAACAGGAAGTAGATGTGATACTTCACGTATCTAGGCGGACTGTTTCCGTCTAAACACAGAGACGAGGAGGCAGTGTCTCCTTTTGTTATGTTTCTGCCTCTTACTCCATCTCATTCCTCTCGCTCCTTGCTTCTAAATGTCTGTGCTTGTTTCATTCTAAGACACCGTATCTTGATGTGGTGGGGAAAATAGCACCCGGAAATGTTTCTCTCAGTGTTCCTTTCAGAATTAAGAGCCCTTCTCTCTCTCTCTCTCTCTCTCTCTCTCTCTCTCTCTCTCTCTCTCTCTCTCTCTCTCAATATCCATGTTAATTCTTCTAAAAAGAATTTTGAGGGACTGAATAGATACTCCAGTCAGTAAAAATCATACTGTACAAGCGTAAGGACCTGAGTTCAGATCCCCGGCAATCCTGTAAAACAAAACAGCTGTAGTAACATGTATCTATAATCTCATCTCCATGAAGAAAATGAGACAGGATGACCCCTGGAGAACACTAGCCAGTCACTCTCCCTGACTTGGTGAGCTCCGGGTCTACTGAGAAAACCTGTCTCAAAAATAGAGAGCAAATTAAGAAAGACATTGACCTCTGACCTCCATGTACCTGTACACATAAATACATACATATATACCACATATCCCACCCACCCCACCCCCCCGCCGCCACTTTTCTTTAAAAGGACCCTGGCTCAGGTTGGCTTCCAGCTCTCCTGGATTTGTGGAACCGGTGTGTTCTCACATGGCCACATGCCCCACCCTGAGTGTGAGTGGAAGCAAGGGTTGTAGCCTTGTGTTGAACGCTCCCGTTCAACACACCAGACCACGCCACTAGACTCACTCAAAAAGCCTGAGCTCCAGAAGCCAAGGTCACAGAGTTTTTCTCTCAGGTAGGCAGAAGCAAGGATTGACATGTGAACTTAGGCAAGAGCCTGGCCTTCTCCTCTTCTCTCCCTCCACTTCCCACCACCCCACGCTGATACTCCAAAGAACCTTTCAGACATGCTTTAGAAGTAGCGGAGTTCACAGACTGTTTCCCCAAGGGATAACACTGCACAAATAGACTGCGATACGACCAAGAGCTGCCCTTGGGTGTAATTCTCCATTCTTTGTAGACTCCACAGTTTACATGTTCCGGTGTGTCCTGTGCATGCAAGCCTACAGCATCCATTGGTTTGTGTGACCTCCAGGACAGTCACGATCCATCACCTCAGAGCTCCAGTGCTGCTTTTCACATTCATAGCCACCTGCCTCCTCCTGAGCTCTTTACCCAGTAGCTCCCATTCCTCCATTTTTGACATGTTGAGGGTTGGCATGGAGTTTTTGCACTCAACATAACTTCCTTAGGACTCAGCCTAGTGGCTAAGCATGTTGGCACCTCATTCCTTATTTGTTTAGATTGAAGACAGAGAATTCACAGTATGCGTGACAGTATGGATGGGCCACAGTCTGTTTAACTATTTGCCTATGGAGACCATTTAGATTGTTTCCAATCGGGAGCTTTATAAATGAAAGTGCTATGAACATTCCTGTGCAGGCTTTTGTGTGAACATCAGTCTACACCTCTCTGGAACCAATGGGATGCTTGTGATTTTGTAGAAAATTGTCATCCCTTTTTGAGAGCGTGTGTCATTTTACTTGCCACCAGCAATGACCAGGGATCCGTGGCCTTCTACACTCAACAGCATTTGGTGTTTTCCCTGTTTTGTATTCTGCCCATAACAATAGATATGTGACATCATCTCGCTGAGATCTAATTTGTATTTCCCCATGGATATTGATGTTCAATATCTTCTCACAAACTTTTGCAAGGGAATTAATATTGAGATATCTCTCTCTCTCTCTCTCTCTCTCTCTCTCTCTCTCTCTCTCTTCCCTAATAGATGGAGTGTTAAAATCTAGGACAATAATATTTACTGTTCAGGGTTGTTGGGCTGAGTTCTAGAAAAGAGCCCACTGTATGACTCGCCAAAAAACACTGTGAGCTGGGGGGTTGGCTCAGTGGGTAAAGTCTTGGCTGTGTAAGCACAAAGACCTAGACTCAAATCCTCAGAACCCAGAGGAGAGCCAAGGCAGTAGAGCATGCCTGTCACCGCAATGCTTGGGAACCCTGGGGGCTCATGAGCAAGCCAGCCTAGCAGAAACAGTGCCCTTCAGGTTCAGAGAGAGCAAAGGACCCTGCTGTGGAACATAAGATGGAGAGAGACTAAGGAATGCATCCTTAAGTCAGTCACCCTGTGGCCTCCACACGCGCTCACACAGGTGGGCAGAGGGTGGGGGAGTGAATAGGTATAAACTGTAACTAGTTTGGTCGTGGTGGGCACACCTGTCATCCCAGCATTAACAAGATGATTGTGAATAATTGGGGTGGGAGTGTTTCCTATAAGAAACATTAACTGCTCGTTACAATTCCTGGGAAGGAAGGTAAAAGAGAAAAGCCAAGGAATCTAGCAGAACCCCACCCCACTACTGTTGAGAATCCTCTCCCTACACCTCACTTTATTTTCACTGTACTAAAGGGAGAATAGCATTACTTAATATTACAGGGCTGCCATGAGGGTGAGAGGGCTTCGACCTAGGAGGAAATAACACTAGTGAGTGCCCAGTTCTCTTTTTCCTAGTAATCAGCATAAGTGGCTCTGGTTAATACTTCTTCTCTGTATTGGTTTCTTTTCAAAATATCTGGCCCAAGCAGCTTCTGCAAGGAAGCACTTGGCTCAAGCTCCAGGGTGTGGCGCTGGGTGGCTGCATGTGCATGGATAAGCGCTTGCTGCTCTGCTTGCTCATACCTTTGCAAATCAGGAAGCAGTGGGCTTAGACCAGAAGTGGGTCCGGCTATCACTACCTCGGGCAGTCATGCCTCCCACCCAAAGGTTCCATGTACGACCTCCTAAAACACCACCAGCTGGAGAGCAAGTGTTCAAGAAGCACACAAGCCACCTTCACACCCAAACTGTAACTTCATCCAGCTGACCTCTCCAGCCATCAACCTGCAGTCACCAGAGCCTCTGCTGGGGCAGGGCGTAGAAAGAATCCTGCCAATGGCTCCTCCTTCGAGGATCAGGGGTCCTCACTGTTCCCAGAGAAGAAACAAAGGGCTCGGGTGCAGAACAGGGTGAGACCACATTTATCTGAGAAGCTTCCAAATGAAAACTAGCATTTGTACTTATTGCATTTCACCTCCAAATTTGATTACATTTCTCTCCCGCTGTAAATCTGCCTTCCCTTCTGCCAGCTTATTATTAAAGCCAGGATGGAATTGGTGGAGTGATACGTAAAATTTCCATCTTGGCTTTGACATTCCAGGAAGTTAGGAACCAATTACAGCTGGGGAGCCTCAGGCCCTGATGGATCACAGAACACAGCAAGGGGTGGAGGAGGCCAGGGCCCGGAGGGAGGGAGACAGTGAGCTAAGAAACAAGGCCAATTAAATAAGACCATCCATTTCAATCTGTGTGTTTTGCTTCATATTCACACTGTAAACAGAAATATGAATGAGTCTTGTTCATTTTTGTGGGTGTGGTGGGGGTGTGGGGGTTGTGGGGGGTGGGGAGGGCAGGGAGTCTTGAAAACAATGCAGACCTTTAAAAACATTTCAGAACCTGAACATTCTGAGGTTTGAAATGTCCCAGAAAAGGAACCAACGATGTGATGACCAGTGCAAATTCTCATGCAGATGCCACCAAAAAGACACTGGCACATCCTTTGTGGTGTGTAGGTCTAATGATACCAGTGCGAGCTCTGGGAACAGGAGCCCCTGTGGTTGAGCTCTGGAGCTTCAGTAAGTGCCTGAGCATGGTGTGAGAAACTTTGCCAGGGCTCGACTCTGCCATCATGCAACAAGCACAAGAGCCTGCCTGCGCTGGCTAAAGACTGAAATGCATATTGTCATCAAGATGCCAAGCGGGGGTGGGGGGGGTTGGGGGGGGCAGCCAGGTTCGATGGTGTTTGGACAGGGACCTCCAGTCTGATAAATGATCCCAGTTTAATCGCGTCTGCCTTCCTGGAGAGGGCTTAGCGTCCAAGGCAGTCTGTTGTATTTTACCTTCTGTACTTGCTCCTCTCCGATGGGCAAATACGCACCATGGAGTGCAGAGATCCTGCCAGCCTCCTCCTTGATAAGGAGCCGCCTCCCTGCAGCACCTGCTGCTATGCAGCGTCTATCCAGCTCATGGCTCAGAGATATCCTGCAAGCTGTAAATTTGATTTAGTGCCAGGACACACTCCTACATCTCTGACTCCTGTCAATGGATGCCCTTTAATTCCAAGTTCTTATTTCTTTTTTTCCCCCCTAGTTAGAGGCAGGACTTCCAGTAGAAAAAAAAAATCTCCAATCTTCTCCTTTGAGGTCTACTCTGCGTGTAGGTGAGATATTGGAAGAGTGAGGCAAGAGTGCCATGAATGGAGAGATAACATGTTTTTCTGAGATTAGTGATGTTGGATGAGGCAGAGACAAGTCAGAGAATGCCTTGCACATTCAATTGCCAGGGAAGTCGGGACCAGAAAGAAGCAATGTGCAGTGAGTGACGTGGTGTGGTTCAATAATAAGACCATGAGCAGTGAGGAGACATAGCACATCCTTACTGGGAAAGGAGGAGGCAGGTCATTTCAGAGCATCTGGACCAGCCCACCAAGGTGCTCATCTAGGAAGCAGAGGCCAGAGACAGAACAAGGCTAAGACTAGTGGGCCAGGAGGAGTGTGGCAAAAAGGTAAATATTTGTTTACATTCCCCTCCCTCCGTCAATCTCACCTAGGTTACGGGGAGTAGAATTCTAGAAAAGGTAGTGTTGATTGTGAGCATCATGGGGCTTCCCGAGAGAGAGAGGAAAACCTCGGGTGTGTTCTCTCACTCCATTCTTATATTTCTCACACTACAATATCGGCCGAAAGGACTGTACATGCCTAAGTGAGAGATCTCTAATTAAGTCAGATTGTACCTGGGAGAGTCTCAAGAGATGTGCTAGCTATGGGGTAGGTGGGGGGTGTCTTGGCCTTCAATCCAAAAAAGGCAGAAAGCAATACGCAAGCACAGCACACCTCTGCTTGGCAGCAATCAACACCTGCTAATTCATTTGCAACGTTTGACTCCTAAGAACACCTGCTCCTCTGGTCCCAGTGCATCTGATGTTGTCCTTGAAACCAGAATACCAGCTTCCCAGGGAGGAGCTGAGACACCAACAAAAAGCAGCCAGCAGCTGGCAGGGCTCCCCAGCTGCCCTTCCCTCCACCCTTTGCTGGAGCAGGCCAATGGATGCACTGTTTGCTTCTTCCCTGCACACCTGAGCTGCTATGTGGCCTGTGCGCTGAGTGACCACATTGGGGCTGCAGGCCAGAGGAAGGAATTGCTGCCCGATTCCCTCTGATTCTTGTTTTCTTTCTTTCTTTCTTTTTTTTTTTTTTTTTTTTTTTTTTTTTTTTTTTTGAGACAGAGTTTCTCTGTGTTAGCCTTGGCTGTCCTGGACTCGCTTTGTAGACCAGGCCGGCCTCAAACTCACAGTGATCCACCTGCCTCTGCCTCCCGAATGCTGGGATTAAAGGGGTGCACCACCACACCCTGTTCCCCTCTGATTCTTTACACTACTGCTTTTAGATCTAGACTAAGTCATACTAGGAAAGCTTTCCTAATTGTCCCTCTACGAATGTTTCCCAAAACATAGCCCAGAGAAAATAGCCCCTGGGATCTTCCTTGAAATGCCACCTTAGGCGCTATCTTTACACCACTGAAACTGAGGCTGGAGTTAGGGCCAGACTCTGAACAAGCCCATGTGGCGTGAAGCTCCATGAAAAAGCCACATGCGTGTGAAAGATTCCTCAGACAGGTCGATTGTTTAGAGCTTACTGGGAATGAAGACTCAGGAGATGCCTCAGCAAAGCACTTACCTTACAACCATAAGGATCTGAGTTTGATACCCAGAACCCACAGGAAAGGTCAGGTGTGAGGAGGTGCATTTGTCATGGCAGTGCGGGAAAGGCAGACACCAGCAGAGCCCTGAACCTCACTGCCAGCCAGCCTAGTCTAACTGATGAGCCCCAGTGTCTAATGGAAGACTTTCTCAAAAGAATGAAGTGGTCAGCTCCTCACCTCTGGCATACACACCCACACATGAGCACAACAAATGGAAAGTCTGGACGCTGCAGATTAAAAGCCCAAATTGTCTTGGGCTTTCTCGAATTCTCCAAAACGCCACTTAACACTGACATTTTCTTCAGAAATGTTTGTGAATTCCATACCATGTATGAGCTCCTCCAAAATCCATCTACCCCCCCTCCTCTAATAGCCCAACGTTATGTCCTCTTAAAAAAAAAAATTCAACAAGTTCAATTTGTGCTGCCCTCGCATGGTCAGATGTGTGGCCATCCACTGGAATGTGGTTGACATGCCAGTGGCCATTAAAGAAAACTGACCCTCCTGCTCCCAGGAACTATCAAATGTCAACAGATCCTCAGGTAGGGGGTGGAACTTCATGCTGGAACTTGCTCAAGTCTTGTGCGAACACTGTGAGTTCATATGTGCACCTGCCCTGGCATGTCTCTGCTTGTAGTAATCCTTCTGTAGACATAGCTTCTGCCTCTTACACTCTTGAGAAATTATCCCTATGCCTTGGGCAGAGGTGATGAAGATGTCCCATTTAGGGCTGAGCACTACACAGCCTCCTATGCTCTGCAACTCTAAGTCTCTGTGTTAATCACTCTACTGCAAGAAGAAGCTTCACTGTTGAGGGTATAGAGATGGACAGTATGATAAGCAGTTAGGAGTTCTCTAAAGGAACAGAACTGATAGAATACACACACACACACACACACACACACACACACACACACACACTCACGTATGTATGTATGTATTATTAAAAGAGATTTATGATACCGGCTTCCAGGATGTGGTCCAGCAATGGCCATCTCACATTAGAAAAGCCTAGCACCCAGTTGCTGTTCAGTCCATGAGACTGGGTGTTTCACAAGTCCCGGTCTAGTGCTGGAGGCCTTGAGTGTCCCTAAAGAGCCGCTGGCCTTCAGTCTCTGTTGGAATCCTGAGCAAGTTGGTTCTAATAGTAGTAAAGGAAAGTTGAAGCAACAGAGTAGATGAACTTGCTAGCAAGAGTGATGACAGTAGGCACAAAGGAAAGTCCTCCTTCCATGTCCTTTTATCTGGGCTGCACCAGAAGGTAGGTCTTCCTGTTTCAAATAACCTGATCAAGAAAATCCCTCACAGGAGTTTTCAGTAGCTTAGATTTTAGTTGATTCCAGATTCAGCCAAGCTTGCAATCAAGATTAGCCATCACAGTCCATTTAGCAAAATAATTGTGAAAGGTTCTTCCCTAGAGCCTATGAAATGTCTAGCCACATATATTTTGGCCCTGGTAACCGTTCTAGGAATGAGTTCAATCCTGTGTAGGATGTCTTCAATCCAACCAGAAAGTCATTGGTCACTCCCATTACATATATGCTACTATTGCATTAGTGGGCATGTCTTGCCAGGCCAGTCATTGCTGTCCCTCATGGGGTTCACAGTTGGGTATAATTGGTTATTACTTTTCTCCATTAGCAGCATGCTTAACACCTTTCATCACTACAGAAGCTAGCCAGTAAAGATGAAGCTTCCAGGTTGCTGCAAGTTTGATTTCTCCATGTTCTATCATTCAAATATGTGATATCTTCAGCAATAGGGTCTTACACACACACACACACACACACACACACACACACACACACACACACCACTATAGGATAACTTCACTTAAAGTTTTTATTCATGAGTATGTATGTATTTTAGGAAGCTTCTTGTGATGGTTACTCTTGGTTATCAACTTGACTGCATCTGGAATTGACTAAAACACAAGGCACTGGGCATACCTGTGAGGAATTTTTCTAGATTGAATCATTTGAGATAGGAAGATTCACCTTAAATCTGGGCCACACCTTCTGGGTGGCAGCTTATATAAAGGACATGGAAGAAAATAGTGGGGGCTGGAGAGATGGCTCAGAGGTTAAGAGCACTGATTGCTGCTCTTCCAGAGGTCGTGAGTTCAAGTCCCAGTAACCACATGGTGACTCACAACCATCTATACTGTGATCTGGTGCCCTCTTCTGGCCTGCAGGTGTGCATGCACTGTATACATAATAAATAAATAAATAAATAAATAAATAAATAAATAAATAAATATTTAAAAAAGAAAGAAAGAAAGAAAAAGAAAATAGTGCTTGCTCTTTGCCTGATTGTCCTCACTCTCACTGGCAGGATCGTTCCTTTACTGTGACTAGGGCCTGTTTCCTCAGGATTCCAACATACAGTGGAGACCAGTGGATGCATCCAGCCTTTCAGTTGTTGGAATAGTTGGACTATGACTCATAAGACACTCTAATAAATCCTGCTTCCGTATATAGAGTCATTCTGTCGGTTCCATTTCTCTAGAGAACCCTGGCTAAGACACTTCAGCAGTAGTAGAGCTTCAGTGTTAGCTGTCCCTCCCTCCCTTTATCCCCCCACCCCCCACCCCACCCCCCACCCTCCACCCCCTTGCCCTGCCCTGCCCTCCAGTCCTCCACCTCACCTAACCCTTGCCATCCAGTCATTTCCCCTTACCTCTTTATCCCACTGCATTCTAGCTTCTTTACCTTGAAAGCCATGACCCCTATGACCCCTATGACCCCTGACTAATTTCCTGACCTGCTTGGGAATCCCAAATGAAAACATGTATCTGAAGATTCAAAGCTAACATCTACAAATGTGAGTGAATTTGTGATGTTTGTCTTTCTGGGCTTGGGTAATCTCACTCAGAATGATTGTTTCCAGCTCCATCCATTTGCCTGTGAATTGCAAATTTTCACTTTTCTCAACAGCTGAATCATACTCCATTGTGCTACATTTTCATTATCCATTTATCAGTTGATTGACATCTAAGCTATTGGCATTATCTGGCTATTGTAAATACAGCGGCAATGAGCACAGGGAAGCAGGCATCTCTGTCGTAGGATGTAGAGTCCTTTGGGTACGTGCTCAAGAGTGATATAACTAGATCACATGGTAGGCCTATTTCTAGCTTTTTGAGACACCTCCACACTGATTTTCATAGTGGCTGCACCAGTCTGCAATCCCACTAGGAGCTAATAAGTGTTTTCTTTTCCCCACACCTACACCACTATTGTCATTTGGGTTTGTTGTTTAACTTATCCATTTTGAGTGGGGTAAATGAAATCTCAAAGTAGTTTTAATTTGCATTTCCCTGATGGCTAAGGTTGAACATTTTAACAGTGTTGTTCAGCCATTTGCATTGCACCTTTGGAAAACTCCCTATTTCGTTTACCTCAGTGTTTAGCTGTATTCTTTGTTTTCTTGGTGTTTAGCTTTCTTTTTGGCTATCAGGTTTTAAAAAACCCTTTTCAATGTATTCATTTAACAAACTCCTAGCTTTCACTAATCCCAAAGTAAGAGTGTCTTCAGATAGCATCCGAGACCCACACAGAAATCTCCCTGCTGGGCTGTGACTTACCTGCCTGATGTTCCAACTAAGGGTTTCTGGTAAATACACTGATGTATAATTTTATTTTCTTCTGTGACTAAGGAAACTTCATGTAATCTCCCACAGTGGAACAGGTCACGAGGGCAAACTGAATCCATTTCCTGGGCCATGGTCACTCATATGTGGCTCAAAATAAATTCTCTTCTTCCCCTGGAAACAAGCTGTGCTTGCAAGGACATCCTCCCCAGGTGATTTGGGAAGCATACTACAATGTGAGAATTATCTTTCTACAGAAGTGACAGAGAGGAGAGCTAGACCTCCACTCCAATTGGTCACCCTGGCTGGTAGTCTCCATCCGAGAACAATGGTCTCAACCTACCTAATTCTGTGTTCCCTTAACACAGTTTCTCATGTTGTGGTGATCCCCACGCTCAAAATTATTTTTGTTGCTACCCCATAACTGTCATTTGCAACTGTTATGAATCATAATGTAAATAACTAATAGGCAGATGGTCTTAGGTGACCCCTGGAAAACGGTTGTTTGACACCCTCTCCCCCAGAAAAGGGTTTGCAACCCACAGATTGAGAACCATTGGCTAGAAGACTGTACAGTTGGTCACCCTGGCTGGTAGTCTCCTAGATTAGGTCCATATTTTTACTACAACAAAAAAAATGTATATTGAACAGTCTTTCACGTGCATTTTCATAGACCCACATAAGGATTTCTTTAGAACATATTTTTAGAAATAGAATTGCTAGAGTGGATAGTGTAAATAGTGAGACAATGATCATATAAAAAATGGGCTTCCTGAAAGGGCACATCAAGTCTCATTTCCAGTGTAGGAGATGAAGAGCCGCGCCTCCACCTGCCAGCCTCTCCAGTGTAAACTAAGTATTCTCAGGGTTCTCTTTTCTCTCTCTCTCTCTCTCTCTCTTCTGATCTGAAAGGTAGCAATGATGCTGCATTTTGATTTGCATTTCTTTCAGCCAGAAACTGAGCGCCTTTTCTTATGGATATCAGCTCTTTTGGCCCTGCTGTTTTCTGGTTATCTCTGTTTGCAACAATCAAGGCGCCTGACTCTATCATTCAGAAAAGAGAGGGAAGGAAATACGATCTCTGTAAGGACACAAAAGTTTGGGGGTGTCATGTGTAGGGTGAGAGTTCTGCACAGGGCAACGACACTCCAAAACAGGGGACACACAGTGCTATAGCTGTGGAAGTCCCAAGCAAACCCTGGTGAGGTGTTACTGCACTGAGTGATTTGCTCAGGGCACAAAACACGACCACAGCCAGCCTCATAGTTGTTCTCCCAGACCACTGACCCTCCAGCCCAGACAGCCCTCTTTGTCTCAGGCATATGTCCTGCAAAACACAGAGATACCCAGAGATGCTGTGTTGGGTAACTGCTGTCTCCGTCTCTTCCAACCAGATGAGAAGACCCTTTGCTTGTGGCCTTTTGCACACACCCTTATCACCGATCCTGGGAGACCTGATACCTAGATGTGGACCAAACATGTTATCACAGGGTTGAGGAGGGAGCAGAGCCAACACTGCAGCATCCCCAGGTTCCTAACCCACAGGAAATGGGAATAAACCTCCGTACGCAAACCTGACATACCCACACATTCGCACACCTCAAGAACACACAGACAAGTGTCCACTCATCCCACACCAATGACTTTTCAAATGCAATCTACTTGCAACTACCACAAATGTTGGAGTGGGCAGACTGAACTCAGTTACCCTGCCTCATTACCATTGAGCGCTATTACCTAGGAAAAATAGGTGTTTCTAATCAATGTTCTCCTTCACCCGTGTGTGTGTGTGTGTGTGTGTGTGTGTGTGTGTGTGTGTGTGCACGCATGTGAGTAGTACATACACCATGTTGAAGACAGAGGATGTTGGATGTCTTCTCCTATCGCTCCCCATCTTGTTCCCTTGAGACAGGGTCTCTCACTGAACTGGGAGCTGCCCATTTGCTGAGCTAGCTGGCCAGCAAGCATCCAGGGTCTGTCTCCAGCACTAACTGCTGGGGTTACAGTCATTCTCAGCCATACCTAGCTTTTCTGCGCAGGTTCAGGGATTTGAGCGCAGTCCTCATGGTTACACAACTTTTACCCACTGACACATATCTCTAACCCCATTTTCATGTCATCAACAGAGCCAGTACAGAGAAGATCAACCGGGACATGACAAGAGCATAGCAAAGGATGACACAGGAAGTTGGTCATTCTTTCTCTTATGAGGGGTAAGAGCCAGAACATGGACAGAATAGCACAATTGCCACTAGATACCAAACACCATCCATTTCTGGGCTGTGGACCATCACCATGGCATCCAGTAGAAGCTAAAATATGCTTCCCAAGGCCCTGGGAATAGCCTAGGCTGAATATACTGAGACAGAATCCCACGTTCTGTGTGGTAATGGCTATGTCTACCTACATTGCGCAAATTCACTTAAAGACATTATAGTTGCTGGCTGTTGGTCCTGGTGTTACTGTGGCCCTTCTGGCCTCTCCTGTCCCTTGGGACATAGAGACTAGGAACTCCCCATGGGGTTATCCCAGTGGGGCATCCAAAGAGCAGATCTTTTACTCTATGAATCATAAATCACTTGCAAAATTCAAAGCAGATTCCTGATGGCATGGGGTCTCTGTGAGTCGGAATACAAGGCAGACGGACTACCAATTAAGAAAGTGCTTGACCATCCCTGAGGATCCAGGAGCTCCCAGAAGAGCTTATTCATAAGCCCACTTTCTGCCCCTCAAACTGAAACACTTTTGCCTTGCTCTGGCCTCCCGCCTTGATAGATAGCCAAGAGTTCAGCTGTGAAGGCTCGGGGAGATCCCCAGGCCAGGTACCAATCCGCTCTTAGCTCTTCTCTGCTCAGCTAAGAGAAGAGTAAAAGACGACTCCAAAGTGCCCACTGTATTCCCAACCCTACGAATATCCAAGCCAAGGGAGAACAGGTATAAATATTCTGATATTATTTAAATTTATTTAAATTTTTAAAAATCTACAGCATTGAGCTGTAAAGAGAAATGAGGTGTGAATGACTCCATAGAAGATGTGAAAGCCATGACTTGAGAAAGAAAGGAAATCAGCAAGCAGACTTGAATTCTAGATACTCAGATGGCTGGATAATGACTCAGCAGGCAAGGACCAGAAGGGAGGGCTCTGAGACCGTGTGATCAGGTTGGATGGCTCTTGTTTGTATTTTCAGTGTTAGACTGAATGAGTGATTCTGGAGGAAAGAGAGCTGCTAGCAATTAAACGGCAATATGCTGACACAGAGCTATATGATAGGTCAATGAAATGACTCTGGGAAAGAGACACTTAGCAATAAGCCTGATGACCTGAGTTCATTCCTTGGGAGATAACTGACGCCTAAAAGCTGTCTTCTGATCTACACATGTAACTGCCCCCGCCCTCTCTCTCTCTCTCTCTCTCTCTCACACACACACACACACACACACACACACACACACACACACACCAGTAACTACCCACTACATAAGACTGTGGAGTAATTTTGAGGCTCTGATAATATGGACTGTTCTGCTCAGGAAGGTGTCATTCCTGAAAGTACTGTGTGTCCCCCTTAACCTGGCTCACAGTGCCACCAACGTAGCTCTACCCGCAGAATGTAAAGGTCACAGGGCTCCAAGGGTTGGCCATTCTGCAAGCCAGTACCTGGGATCTTTCCCCTAGGCCAAGGGAACTGGGCTTGATCAACCTACCCATGCTCTCTGGAAAGCCCACTTCCTTTGTTCCCTAAAACAGCAGGTCACAAACACAGCAGCAACCAAGATCCAGACTCCAGATATCAACAGAGGCAGCTGGCTTGGGGGCTCCAGTAAGGGAGATTTCAAGGAGACAGATTATTTCCAAGTCTTAGAGAAGCTGGGGGTGTCGAGGGTAATGTTCAGCCTTTAAGAATAAGGACCTGAGTTCAGATTCCACAGCACCAAATAAAAAGTCAGGTGCGGGAGCCCACACTTGCAACCAAAGCAATCCCATCATGGGAGACTGCTAGCTAGCCAGCCTAGCTGAAGTGATGCACTTCAGATTCAATGAAAGCCTTGGTCTCAAAAAACTGGCTAGAGACTGAAGAAGATGTCTGACATCAACCTCTGAACGCACGCACGCGCGCGCGCGCGCACACACACACACACACACACACAAATGAGGGGGCGGGAAGGAGGCTAGAAATGAATTTTCACACGAGCTCTCCCACTATTAAAATGCTGCCAGAATTGTTTTGAATTATTGCTATGTACAAAATTTGGTGTGTGGGCTTCATATCAAAAGCAGTGTTTCTGATGGCAATTTTTCCACATGTGACAATTGTCTCAGATCAAGGTGCAGCCATCCACCTAGTAGTCACTGGCTTACTTAGCTTTCTGTTATTGTGACAAACACCATGGCCAAACGTAACCTGTGAAGGAGAGTATTGGTTTGGTTTACATGTCCTGACTCCAGGCCGCCATGAGGAGACGTCAGGGCAGGAACTCAAGGCAGGTTCTTGGTGGCAGGAACCGAATCAGAAGCCATGGAGAAAGATTGCTTACTGGCTCTCGCTCCACGCCTTGCTCAGTTTGCTTTCACTTATACAACCTAGGACCAGCTGCCTAAGGATGGCACTGCCCACAGTGGGATGGGCCTCCCACATCAATTATTAATAAAATGCCCCCACAGACTTGCCTACAGGCCAATGTGATGAAATCATTTTCTTAACTGAGGTTTCCTCTTCCTTGGTGCACAGTATATTATTTTTTCCACCGCGTGTCAGGCCAGGACAGTCATCTGTGTTCCTCATGGCTTCTTGTTCTCCATCCCCAGAGTAGCCCCTACACACATCGTTCATAGTGTTAGCTTCCCTGCTTCCTGGAGACTTGCACATTCTGAAGACACTCTGGGCTGCTGTAAAGCAGAGCTTTATGACCATGGTGGAATAGCAGTGGTCCATAGCAAAACAGTGGACAACTCTGTACTCCCAGTGGAGATGGGCCCAACGCAGGAAAGAACCTAACTGTTGCCATAGACTCACCAGGTTGCCAATCCTGGTTCAGTCACGTGTCGTCTGTACAGCTAAGCAAGTTGCTTAGCATCTCTGTACCTATGTTTCTACTACGGCCAAAATCAGTCTGTTTGTGGTCACTGATAGCCATGGGTTGATGTGGGATGCTTTGCTGATTTATTTCACAGGTGTTTTTAAGAGCCTACCATGGGATAGGTAATGCTTAACATAAAGGGGCAGTAAATCATAGGTAAAATCCCTGATTTCTGAGACCTGATGCTCAGAAGATGGTTAGTAAGAAACAGCAAAGAGCTAGAACACAGGCAGCACTCAGTGTGTCTCCATCTTCCTCCTCCTTCCCGATCCCCCTCCCATCTCTACCCCCACCTCTCTTTCTCCCTTCATTGTTTGTCAGGACTTAGGCCTGGAAACCAAAGTGATCCAATCTCTGATCAGCCTTGGGCATCCACTACTTCACTCCAACTCACAAATCCTTTGACTAATCAATGCCCCATATAGTTTCCTAGACTCTTTGGGAGCAATCTTGTCAAGAACTTAGCAGTTGTCCATCAGCCCTCTCTTGATATACACATGAGGAACAAAGGCACTGTGTGAATTAGGACAATAGCCCTACCTATAAAAGACCCAACATAAAGTGATATTTAAGTTAGGTATTAATTTCTCTGTCATGAACAGACTAGCTAGGAAGCTGGTGGTTATGGGTGGCTGGTGACTATCAAAATGCCAGGCTCCTTCTGTCTTGTTCCTCCTACCTCACTGGGTGGCTCCTATTCTGTGACCCTGGATGGACACTCCAGATCCTGGCATCATGTCTGTACCTTGGCCAGAAGAAAAGGTAGACATGGGAAATGAACGCTGCTCTACCTGTGGGCTTGTAACTCAGAAGACACACACATTGCTTCTCCCCACATCCCATTGGCTAGAACTAGATTCATGGCCATACCCAGATAACAGCAAGGTTGGGTGTGGTTGTTAGAGTCAGCATCACCCTCATGGTGCTGATGTTGTTTATCAATGGTGGACCCGCTCATATCTTGTAAGGTTTAGTGATCCACTGCTGATGAATGGAGAAGGAAAATGTGGCACAAGTGTACAGTGGAATATTTAGCTGTAAGAGAATGAAATCTGTTTCTATACTTTGGATCTGAAATGTTCCTCAAAGGCCAACGTGTTTAAGGCTTGGTCCACAGCATATGGTGGTACAGGGGGTGGTGGAACCTTTAGGAGGGGGGCCCTGATGGAAGTAAGTTAGGCCACTGGGGATGTGGCTTAAAGGTGCTGTTGAGCTCTCAGTCCCTTCCTGTTTCTCTTTCACTTCCTGAATACCATGAGGTAAGCAGCTTCCTTCCTCTCGTGCTTCCCCATGATACCCTGTCTTGTCACAGGCCCAAAACAAGAGGCCAACCACCATGGACTAGAAACTGTGAAGCTGTGAGCCAAAATAATCTTTCCTCTTTAATCTGCCCCCCTCGGGTGTTTTGTCACAGTAATGAAAAGATGACACACCTGTTTCTCTCCACAACATGGGTGGGAACTGGGGGATGTTGTGTTAAATGGAATAAGCCAGGCACAGAAACACAAATACTGTATATTAGCATACAAGTGAGGAATCTTAAAACATCAGTCCCATAGAAGATAAGAGTAGAATGGTGTTTTATTTGGTTTTTAAAAGTTGGGAGTATTGAATGGAAAAAAAAGTTGGCCAGGTAACTAAGTTTAGACAGGAGAAACAAGTTCCTCAGTGACACTGTTTTCAAAGAAAGATGCCTGTAGATAATGCTAAGTTGTGTTTAGTAGATTAAAAATAAAACTGAACAGAATGAGTGTGACTAACCTCAAATATGGTGGCCATGATGAGTTCAGCCAGCTCCAGGGCCTTGACTTTACACTCAGCTCCTGCTTGTTACTGAGGCTTTGGAGAGAGAAGATGTTCCAAGCAAAACCCACTGACTTTCTGCTGAAATGGCTTAGCCTCAAATCTAAACTTTCTGTCTCATTCTAGAGCAGTGGTCCTCAACTGCCCTAGTGCTGCAACACTTTAATACAGTTCCTCATGTGTGGTAACCCCAACCATAAAATTATTTCATTGCTACCGCACAACTATAATTTTGATATTTTTCTGAATCACATACAAATATCTGATATGCAGGATATCTGATATTCATTTCTGCAGAGGTCACAGCCCACAGGCTGAGAACCACTGTTCTAGAAAAAGTCCAAAGTTCTACTCTAAAGTTGGCACACCCTCCTCCCTCTTTGATTATTCCTTGCTCTTGTAAAGGACATAGAGGTTATAACTGTTGATTTTAATTATCAACTTGGTAAGACTTAGATTACCAGAGAGGCAAACAGCTGGGCATATTTGTAAGACAAGACAATACACCCTAAAGTGAGTGGCTCTGTCCCATGGGTTTGGCACCTAGAGTGACTAAAAAGAAGAAAG
Organism: Acomys minous; assembly: GCF_964271855.1. Taxonomy (NCBI): domain Eukaryota; kingdom Metazoa; phylum Chordata; class Mammalia; order Rodentia; family Muridae; genus Acomys; species Acomys minous. Next base: position 77,426,474 of record NC_140484.1, on the reverse strand, counting down.
CAAGCGAATACCATTCATCTCTGCTTCCTGGCTGGACTTGGTGTGACCAGCTGGCTCAGGCTCCTGACAAGTGTCAAGAGTTAGAGCCTGAATGATACTGGAAGATCCAGGAGGGCTCTGTATCACCTGGCGCTGTCCAGGATGGTCCCATCCATGGACCACAGCCGTTAGGGTGAAACAGCACCAACAAGCTGTGTGTCTCAACCCAAAGGGCTTTATAAACCTTTCACTATGTCCAGAAAGATCAGAAAACAAGAGTAGAGTGCTGTAGCTGTCACCAAAAACACCAAGTGTCTCAGCGCTTGGGCTTCCCTTGAAAGCCTGCCTCTCTACTGCCCATACTCCTGTCTTCTGTGTAGAGGTTCATCCCACCTATGGATGGAGGATCAGCACACAGTCCTGCTCAATCCATATAGTCACCTCTCTGGCTACTATCATTACATGGAGAATGTGCACATTACCTTTGCTGTGTGTGTCAAGGACCATAGGAAAGCAAAGCAACTTCTTGACTACCACTATTAATGGGATGGCAGACACATGGTACCTCTAGGAGGGAGAGTTCTCCGAGAGTGAAGCAAACGCACAGGAAAGCAGAGGCACGTGACAGGTTCCTCTGCACAACATTTCAGTGCCTCAATCTAGCTGTGCCTCGCAGTAAGTCCAGCTGGGACTTTTCTATTGCATAAACCTCATGATTTTCATTTCGCTCAATCCAGACTGAGGTGGGGTTTTAGTTCCCCAAAGACCTGCTTACTGTGGGACTATGTCCAGACAGTGTCTGGCTGGCTGGTTTTGTTTGTTTGTTTGTTTGCTTTGTTTATTTTTTTTTTAAGACAGACTCTTTCTATAGCCAGACAGGCTCAAAATCACAATCTTTCTGCTTCGGACTCTTCAGTGATGAGATTACAGGTATGTGGTGTATGGCACTCTTCATGGCTACACTGACTGCTTTAGTACCACAGTGGCCGTGCTGAGCAGTTGTGAACCCGTAACTGTGTATTACCTGGAAAAGGAACTCAAGAGCTCCTACTTACTGTGGCATTAAAAACTGGCTACAGCGATTTAGCAAAGGATGATATCTTTACCCCCGAGACTGGTGTGTGACTACGGCACCCCAGCAGGTATTTAAACAGTTGCAGCAAAGCAATGCCTTCACGGAAGAGTCTAAAGTTATTTTCAAATCCTCAAAGCTGAACCAGCAGAGGGATTTCATTAGACATATTTATTCTATAAGCCAGCATCTCACAAGACCGTTCAAAGTTTCATTTAAGCTGCTTTTCCCTCCCAGGGGAAAAGCTTTGAGAGAGGACTTCATGCAGGACCTTGGAGAAGGCGGGGGTTCAACTATAACTTACTGGAAATGACGCTGCCTTTTAGCTGTCCTACCAAAGGTGCTGGTTCTCAGTGTTTCAAGATATTTTAGGATCTAGAGAGCCAGCTCAGCAGTTAAGAATGTTCGTTGCTCTTCTACAAGACCCGAGTTAGGTTCCCAGCACTCACACTGAGTGGCTCACAACTGCCTGTAACTTTAGCTCCAAGAGGATATGACACCTCTGGCCTCCGAGGACACCTTAACTTCTTGCATATACTCACACACAGATACACATGGTTAACAATAAAAAAGCTGAGTCTTTAAGGCTAAATTGAAAGATATGCAGGGCTGGAGAGATGGCTCAGAGGTTAAGAGCACACTGGCTGTTCTTCCAAAGGTCCTGAGTTCAATTCCCAGCAACCACATGGTGGCTCATAGCCAGCTATAGTGATATCTGGTGCCCTCTTCTGGCCTTCAGGTGCCTGCAGGCAGAATACTGTATAAATAATAAATACATCTTTAAAAAAAAAAAAGAAAGAAAGATATGCCAGCTGGACAGAGTGACATTTGGGAGGTTGAGGCAGGAGGACCATGAATCTTAGCCCAGCCTAGGCTTCACAACACGACCACATTTGAAAATCAGAGCAGTGCAGTGCTGGAGGGATGGCTCAGAGGTTAAGAGCACTGGCTGCTCTTCCAAAGGTCCTGAGTTAAATTCCCATCAACCACATGGTGGCTCAGAACCATATATTATGAAATCTGGTGCCATCTTCTGGTGTGCAGGTGTCCATGTAGGCAGAACACTGCATACATATACATTTTTCTGGCGTTTAAGATAACTGGGCCTATAAGATGACCCCCAACTTTTCCAGTTAAAATATAGAGTTTGGAGTATACTCACCATATAAGACTACCCCTCTTTCAATGCACAACCTGTGCAGCAGATTTGGGCATGTGTCTATTTTTTGGGGTTAAAATGTTGTCTTATATGTTGGAAAATACAGTAAGTCTTTAAAAAGAGAGAAACTCAGGGCAGTGATGGAGTCTGAATCCTGTCTCTCTCTCTTCAAGCCCCCTCTCTATGGCATGACCTCCAACCTCCCTTGTTATGGCCATTTCCACACCTCCACATGGGCATTGCCTCCCACTCAGTTCACTGAAGAAGCCTGCTCACTGGCCCCTGGCATTTGTCTTAGCTCTCCAGACTGTTTTCCTGCAGCAGCCCCCAGACCGTCGCACCCCGTAGCTCTCTGTAGCTCTCAGGTCTCCCAGCAAACAGCAATGGTTCTGTCTGACAGTATCCTCAACCCTGTCCTCTGACCTCATCTCTCTTTGCCTTCCCCTTCACTGCTTCCTGCTCTAACTACTCGGACCTCTAACTGCTTCTCAAATGCTCTTCCCATGCTTTCTCCATGGTTTCCCACTTACTATGTTTTCTTGGAACATGTCTTCCCACAGAAACCTCTGTGCATCCCTCACTCGCCTCCTTTAGGCCTTCACTCAATCATCCCCTGTCAATGTGTCCTTAATTACTCTGTTTAAAGCTGTATTTGTGTGTGTGCTTGTGTGTGTGTCTGTGTGTGTGTGTGTGTGTGTGTGTGTGTGTGTGTGTGAGAGAGAGAGAGAGAGAGAGAGAGAGAGAGAGAGAGAGAGAGAGAGAGATGCCCCATTTGTAGCTGAGCACTCCACCCTTTGCACCTTAACCAGTTATGAGTTTCTGCATTAACCATCCCTCATTGCACTAAACAACTTCTCTGATGAGGTCTGAGAGCTACACTAATCTGTCGGTGTAGAGATATAAATTTAGAAGGCAATTTGACATTGCGTCCATTTAGCAGAGTGATAATAGTAGGTTCACCCCTGGGGCATGTGAGCTCACAAGCCATTTGTCTTGGCCAGATTTACAGTACCAGGCATGTATTTCCTCCTGTGGAACAGCTCACAAATCCAATAGAAAGCAGTTGGTTATCACCATAATGTTTTACACCCATGGGCGTATCTTCCCATGCTGGTCATTACTATAATTCACAGGGCTCACAGCTGAGTAAAACTCTCCCCTAGAAACCCCCCCCCCCCGTAGGCCCTCTGCACTCCAATGGCGTACATCTATGAGTATATGGACAGCACGCACAAGGCAGACTTGGTGAGTTACTTTATTTTTTAAAGCGAGGACACAAAATTGGGAAGATGTGTGCCATGGGGACGTGTGGATCTGAGAGAAATTAGGAGAGAGTTGGGGGGGAGGGGAAGTAAAGATAATGAAAATCTTTGTAAGACATCCTCAAAGAACTAATAAAAATATATCCTTTAAAAGTTACACCTAGTCAAGTGTAGAGGTACAATCCAAGCACCCAAGAGGTGGAAACAGAAAAGTCATGACTTGGAGACCAGTCTGAGCTATGAGGTGAAGCCATCTCAACAAACAGAAACTGCACCACACACCCTGTCCCCATGCTGTTTTTACTCTCTCCAGAGATGATTCAACATGCCTTTCAGTTGGCCTACTTAGCTCACTCTGAATCTTCCTTTCCAGACGTTAGTCCCAGGATAACAAGGGCCCTTCTGTTTGGTTTCACTGCCAAATCCCAGGATTCTAACAAAATTTCCAACCCCAAATAAAAGTGTGCAAAAGGACATTGGATATGTGAGTAAACACAGGCGCACATTGATGGATGATCTGCTGTGCTGTTCTGTCTGTAAGTTCCCATGGATACGCTCAACTGTAGACCCAGAGCTTGAATGCGTTTGTACTCTGTGGTAAACTATTCTAGACAGACAAGAAGAAATCCTCCTGCCATCCTGACACTTAGGAGACGGATGCAGGAGAATCATCAGTTCAAGGCCCTAAGCTACATAGAGAGTCTCTGCCTAAAAGAAAACAAGAGGAGGTGGAGGAGGGGTGGGGGGAAGAAGAAGAGGAAGAGAAGGAGAAAGAGGTATAAAAGAAGGAGGTGGGGGAGGACCTTCTCTTCGAGGATGGAGTTGCTAAGGGCAGAACACAGAATAAGCCTCGACTTTCTTGCCTAAGTGCTCATTCCTCTAAGCCAAAATGGTGAAATGAGGCTGCTTACACCAGCATTCTAAAAGGGCCCTGCTTCATAGCATCACAAGGGAAACTGAGCCAAGGGCCATCTCAGGCGGCGGCAGCAGCAAGAGAGGGAAAGACCTCAGTGGCTGACCAGGGTGTCACTGGCACCAATCAGCTTGGAGATGCTCATGGATTCTGGGGATGCCTTCGGCTGGCTTTTTGAGTGTGACAACAATCCAGGAGGCATTCCTGGGGGAAGAAGAGGGAAAATAAGTGAGAAAGGATTGCAATATCAATTGGGCAAGCTCCTATGGTCATCCACTGGGCAGAATGAGCAGGAAGCACCCTCCAGCAAGGCCCACTGCACAACTTCCATTGCAACCTTTCAGTCATCCAAACTTCTCACAGGAAAAAATTTTTTTCATTAGCCTTCACATGCGAGAGCGCCACTTGATTCTAACGTGTGCGTGTTCATCAAACTTTCACGGTGCGTACATTTTCTATCTTGGCAGTTGTATGGAACCACCCACTAGAAGCGTGCCAAGTGGCACTGCCTTCTTCTCATGCCTTCTACTGAATCTCTATGTCCCCGCCCCCCCACCCCCCGCAGGGGAGTTACACTTTCCAGAGACGCATCCATTTTGTTTTATTGATTTAAAGTTCTGCTTCTTGATTTGATTAATCAATCCCGCTGGCTTTTTGCTTCATGATTAATGTGCAGCTCTTATCCGCATTAATTGCTTCCTCCCTTTGTACTCTCATTCCTCTGTTCGTTTTCTACTTATTTTGACTTCTTAATTCAATTATATTTTCCATTTTTAAACATGTAAGCATGTTTATTTTAGTAACAGCAGCTTTAGATTATGGATTTTTGCTAAAAATAAAAATAATTTTGCTAAAAAATCAAATATATTTTTATACAGGGTCCCATTGTCTTAAGTATCTAAATGGTCTACCATAGAAGTATTGATTTCCATTTTAATAAAAAGCATATTTTATGTTACTTAATTTGCAAGTTGCTATCATCTGTCTTTAGCCATGTTCTTGCTAGTGTGATCAAAAGTAACATTTATGCGTTCTTTTTCTGTACTTTTATTTTTGAGATTATAGTATAATTACATCATTTCTCCATTCCCTTCCTCCAAACCTTCCCATATATCCTTCCTTGGTCTCTTTCAAATCCGTGGCCTCCTTTTTCATTAATTGTCATGGTATATATGTATGGTGCGCTGAGGAAGGTTGCTCCTCCCACTCTCAGCCTTCCTCGGTTCCCTTAACCAATTGGTGCGCTGAGGAGGGTTGCTCCTCCCACTCTCAGCCTTCCTCGGTTCCCTTAACCAATTGGTGCGCTAAGGAGGGTTGCTCCTCCCACTCTCAGCCTTCCTCGGTTCCCTTAACCAATTGGTGCGCTGAGGAAGGCTGCTCCTCCCACTCTCAGCCTTCCTCGGTTCCCTTAACCAATTGGTGCGCTGAGGAAGGTTGCTCCTCCCACTCTCAGCATTCCTCGGTTTCCTGAAGTTTTTCACATTGGGTTGAGGCCGGACTTTTCCTCATCCACTCCTGCATGTCTACTGTTGTTCTTGTTCAGGTCACGTCTGGCCAGTCATGTTGGTGAGATGTTATGGGTGGAGCTCCTGACATTCCTAGGAGGCACAATGTCACAGAAAGTTCCCTGGTCCTCGATCTGCTAATCTTTCCATCCCCCATCTGCACTGTTCCCTGGACCGTGGGAGCATGGATTTCTCCATAAACTGGTACAGATACGATATTAGTCAGGATGGGGGCAAGTACAGCTACAATAACAACCAACTTAAAAGATGACAGCGGCTTAAATGACAAAGATTCGCCTTGTTTGTGGTCCACGTTCACAGAGGCTAAGGAGGAGATTCTCATCAGCGATAATCTGCCTCAGTCCCTGAGGCTTAAAGCCACTTCTATGTCCATCTCATTGATGAAAGGGAACTCAGAAGCATGAGCTCAGCAGAGCATAGAGACCTTATCCTAGGGAAAGACGGTCCCATGGGTCTTTGTGCTCAGCAGATGTTTCTGCAGGACTGTGGAGATGCAGCCTCCTGAGTTCCAGGGATGGTCTGGCAGTGTTGTGATCCACTCCATCCAATTTTCAGTCCCTTACTTCCCACCCGGAAGTAGCCAATGAGACTCATATATGCATGGAAGCTAGGACTAGCCACACACCTCAGTGGCTGAGGAACTTGCCACCGAGCCTGACAACCCGAGTTTGATCCCCAGGATCCAGATGCTGGAAGAACCGATTCCTGCAAGCTGTCCTCCGACCTTCACACATGCACTGGAGCGCATGTGTCCTCATACACCCACACAAGATAAATAAAATGTCACTTTAAAATGTTTTCCATACGTGGAAATGATTGGGGTTCCTGAGGACACTTCGCTCTTCTGATATTGAGGCTGATTTGTCTCCCTATGGGAAGAAAGCCAAGAGAAATTTCCAACTGTTGACCTGCTGAGCTTCAAAACCAACACCTAAAGTGCCTGCTCCCAGATTCTCATATGGAGAAAAACCAACCTCGTGCTTGCACAAAGCACTGTGGCTGGGCTTCTCACTTTCATCTGAAAGCATTTCTGCCTGATAAAAAGAACTCAGTGTGCAAACAAGAAATACAATTCCCATCTTCAGTGAATAACAATCCTTTGAACATATTCTGTGGCTGACTGAAAGGAATGCTAAGTGCACATCTGTAACCACGGAGCAGAGTGTCTAAGCATCCAGCTTACCGCTGCTATATTAAAAATGTGAAACAGGATTCCTAAAGTGTGGCAGTTGTTGAACTGACTGACTGGCCAAAAACAGTCCGTGGTACTTTTTATTTACATATAGGAACATTTCTATAAAAATACATCACTCATTTTCATTACAAAAAATATTTTTCCTACAAGACCCCTATTTCATCAAAGGTGTGTTTATATCAACAGTATTTTAGCTACTTTTCTGTGGTGTTATTGATTCGCTACTGGTTTTTGATATTTTTAAACAATTGAGATATAATTTGCACATCAGATATTTCACCCACTTAAAGTGTACAATTCGTTATGGTTTTTAGTATAGTCACAAAGTTGTGAAGATGCTACTTGCTTTAGTTGGGGTTTCTATTTCAGTGATAAGACACCATGACCAAAGATCTTGGGGAGAGAAAGGGTTGTACGGTTTATGCTTCGGCATCACAGTTCACCACAAAACAAAGTCAGGACAGGAAGTCAGGCAGGGCGGGGACCCGGGACAGGAAGTCAAGCAGGCCGAGGACCTGGAGGCTGATGCAGAGGCCGTGGAGGGTGCTGCTTACTAACTTACTCCTCATGGCTTGCTCAGCCTATTTTCTTATGGAACCCAGGACCACCAGCCCAGGGATGATACCATCTAGGATGGGCTGGACCCTCCCTCACAAATCACAAATTAATAAAATGCCCTCAGTCTTGCCTGATTTTATGGAGGCATTTTCTCAATTGAGGCTCCCTTCTCTTTAATGGCTCTGGCTTGTGTCAAGTTGACATAAAACTAGCCAGTACAACTGACCCCTTCTCAATTTGACACACAAATGCATCACTGTTAAGTCACAACATTTTCTTTCTTGTTCATCCTGAAGATGACACATTAATATCAATATTACAAATTATAACATTTTACAAACTTAAAAAGACCCATAGCCTTTACAAATCTAAACACTTTAAAATTCAGTCTTTTTACAATCCCAAGTCTTTTTTAAAACCCGAAATTTCTTTAAAACTTCAGTGTCTCAAATGTGGCTCCTGTAAAAATCAAAAAATAAATTAAATACATCCTTTCTTCAAGAAAGGAGAACTAGTCACAATCAAACCAAAGCAAAAACAAACTCCAACAGCCCAAATAACTCAAGACACAATGTCTGGGATCCACTCAGGATCTCCTGGGCTCCTCCAAAGGGCTTGGGTCACTTCTCAACCTCTGCTGTCTGCAGCACACGCAGCTTGTCTCCTAGCCTCTGGTGGATCCACTTCACAGCTGGTCATGCCACAGCACTGACATCTCCAAAGTACTGGGGGTCTTCTGCCACAACTGGGCTGCACTTTCACCAACAGCCTCCTTTCCTATGTTCTCTTCATGGTGCCAAGCCTTAACTTCTTTGCATGACGCCATCAGTCCTAGGCCTTCAACTTTCACTGAGGCTGCACCATCACCTGTGGCCTCTCACAGTGCCAAGCCTCAGCTGCTCTCCATGACCCCTTCATGCCTTCAAAAACAGTACCGCCTGGGTGACTCTTACACTACCAAGTTCAGCTGCCAGTACAAGGTACAGCATTAGGCACCTGCACAGCTTCTGTGTGCTGACCTAGAGGAAACATCATTTCCCAGAAGATTTCACCCCAGTGATGCCGGTCTCTTAATTGCCAGTAATTTCCTGTCTCCAGCTAACTGGCACCAATTGTCCCAGTAACAGAAAGGCTTCATTTTACTGGTGCTGGCCTCTTGTTAATCATGACTGACTCTTCAGCCCCAACTGGCCGAAACAACAGAATCTTAATTCAAAATAGCAAATGGCCCTGATAGAGTCTTTAATTGTCCCTCTGGAACTTTCCAAGCCAGGCCTCCATCCTCTGCACTGCTCTCAGCATTCTCATCTTCCAAGCTCCTAACTAACATCCCTTTGAGTTCTTAACGCTCAATGGCTCCTCTAGCCCGAAGTTCCAAAGTCCTTCCACAGTCCTCCCCAAAACATGCTCTGGTCTGTCACAGCAATAGCTTACCATGGTGGTACCAACTTGTTTCAGCTATGGTTTCTATTGCTCTGATGAAACACCATGACCGAAACAACTTGGGGAGGAATGGGTTTATTTATTTATACTTCAGCATCACAGTTCACCATCAAAGGAAGTCAAAACAGAAGCTCCATCAGAGCAGAAACCTGGAGCGAGGAGCTGATGCAGAGGCCACGGAGGGGTGCTGCTTACTGGCTTGCTCCTCGGTGCTTGCTCAGCCTGCTTTCTTATAGAGCCCAGGACACAGTCTTTCTGTTTTAGTTCTTAGACTTGTATTTGATTATTGCTTATTTTGTTGTTGCTGCTGATGCTAAATTGAGACAGGATCTCACTTTAACCCACAGCAATCCTCCTGCTTTGGTCTTCTAAATGGTGTGATGAAGATGTGAGCCACCACACACGGCTCTCTACTTCTTAAAACATGAGTATTTGTGAGCAAAATCTTCTGTTTTAGCTACATTTCATAGATTTCTTATGTTTCACCAACTTTTCACTGATCTCAAAGTATGTTGTAACTTCCTTGTGGTCTTGTCATTTGCATATTCATTGTTGAGGGCTGTGCTATTTAATCCCCCACATATTTGTGAATTCGCTAAACTTCTGTTAATGATTTAAAATTTTGAATTACATTTGTGGAGTAGTGGGGGAGTCCACAGGTATGTCTGTGGAGGTCAGAAGACAACTTTCAGGAGTTTGTTCTCTCCTTCTACCACATGGGTCCCCAGCATCAAACTGGGGCCATAAGGCTCAGAAATAAAAACTCTCACCTACTGTAGCCCCACTCACGAGCTAGATTTGTTTGTTTGTTTGGTTGATTGATTGATATTGATTGATTTTGGCCAGGGTCTCAATAACAAAGCTCATGCTGTCCTTGAACTTGTATCCCCCTATCTTGGTCTTTCAGGGGTTCAGAGATGACAGCTGTGTACCAACTGGCCCAACTATTATCCACTTCTAGTCAGGCCGTTATAATGAGACTATATCCTATGAGTCCAATCCCTGTAAATACGTTATGGTTGCTTTTGGGGGTCTGTGTGATCTCCACTAGGGAACACCCCCGAGGGAACGGGTGAAGAACGTGTACCTGCTCTTGGTGGGCCGAGTGTTTCACAGCTGCCTACTAGAGTCCAGCTGCAGAAGACTGGTTCTGAATCTAGCAGCCTAGATCTACAGTGTTGTCAGACCTCAGTTCCCACACATGTATCTTCTATCTGGTCACTCTAGCTACCCCACTCTAAGCGGGGTATTGATGGTGTCCTTATTGCCCTCATTTGGCCAATACATTATGTTACCTTGGATCCCAGAACGGGGGAAAAAAAAAGCACGACTCTTTTCTGTCAATCAAAATAAAACTTTTTAAGAGACAGGGTACTAAAGTGCCCAAATCACTTCTGTTGAATTACCTATTTCATTCTCAGTTTGCCCATGTCTATTCCGTGCATTTTGGGGCTATGTGGACAGAGGAATAGGTGATTGGCATACCTTCCAACTGGGTCAGTCTTTTCAATGCCATGTCTCCCAGGCTCTGTTTTTTTGTTTGAAACTCCATGGCAAATCTGTCAGTCTGGTTGCTCCAGCTTCCTTCTTATCTTTCTCCTGTCGGATGAATTCCACTTTACAACCATCTTTGAGTCCAAAGTGCATCTCCTGTCAACAACACATATATGTTCCCCAATCCAGCCTGTAGGAGTTGGGTTTTTGGGGGGGAGTGTTCAATCCATTAGAATTTATGGGTATAACTGAAACCACAGGCTCCTGAATGCTAACTTCTCCGTTCTGTTTCATTTTTTTCTGGGAAAGTTGCCTTAAAGAAGCTATTTATATGTAGGTGGCATTTGTTCTGGAATGTCTGAGAGCATTTCTCTTTTTTTCTTTATATAAAAGACCAACAGTTTGGAAGACATACACCCTCAGGTCATTATCTTCCTCCTCGAAACTCTGAGCCTTCGGTATGTAGCATTGCTGGGAGCAATCCAGTACCACGTCATCACTTGTTCTTTTAACTGTCCACATTACCTCATTGAGTTTGGTTGGCTTTGGTTTAGTTTTTGAGACAGAGTCTCACAAAGCCCAGGCTGGCCTCATATTTGCTATGCAACTGAAGATGACCTTAATTTTCTGATCCTACTTCTCCCTTCCAAGTACTGGAGTTAAAGACACATGTGTAAACCATCTGTTTTATGCAGTTCTGGGGACCAAATCCAGGGTGTCATGCCTACTAGGCAAGTACTCCACCAGCTAAGCCACACCCCTAGTCCCTCATTTTTGGGTTTGTTTGTTTGTTTGTTTGTTTGTTTTGATGCTTGGCCTTGCTGTGAACCTCATGTTGGCCTCAAGCCTGAGATGTTCTTGTTTCTGCTATCTACATACTGAGATCACAGGCCATGTTCCATTTGTCTAACTAAAAGTCCATATCAATCATTGCAGACTTAAACACTAACAGTGGTCACCTAACTCTAGTGTTCATGTGGTTTAATGGTGTATTTAGAACTTACAGCAGCCTACAAGCATGTCCACGCAGAGCTGCAGGTTTTCGGTTTAGGGATCCCAAACATAGATGAAAGAACACTTCTGACCCCAAAACTTACGTCTTCTGATCAGGAAATTTTTTGGGGGGGGGTCTTGGTTATTTCTTCTCCGTCTACTTCATGATGTGTTTCTTTTAAACAGCTATCCAATCTTTTGATGTAGACTCCTATCTTACACTGTATTTTACAATACTGATTCTTTCTTTTGCCTGGTAGGTTCTAAGGACTAGGTTTCATAGGGTGTTTCTCATTCTCAGTATTCATGGGAGCCTCTATTTTTATACTAGTGAACTTTACATGTTGGGAAAGTTTTCATAAAAATAAGATAAAAAGAAACTTGAAATAGAAACCATGGAGGAACCCTGCCTGCTGGCTTACTGCTTGCTTAGCTTGTTTTCTTTATAGCCCATGACTAGCAGCCCAGGCAATGGTGTTGCCCACAGGCCAGACCCTCCTATATCAATTAACAATCAAGCGCACCCCAGGCTGTCTAATCTGGGCTATCCCTCACTTGAAACTCACTTCTCGGTTGTGTCACATTGACAGCCAAAAGTTAGTGGGTTTGTAGCGTTCAGTCAAGTGGTAGCTAGGTAACTACCTTGACCTACATGACTAACAGAGAAATATTTGGATTTCCCTACGTTGTTTGGGTCTGTATGAAGGGGAGGAAACCAGGTATTAGAAACTAATCTCTACGTAATGCAGACGATCTCTACTGTCATTATTATTCTTAATATTTTACTTTCCAGCATGATGGAACTAGGAAGAAATAAGGTGGAAAAAAGGCCACACAGCCACAAGACGATTGTCCCCCACCCTACATCACTGTCCCCCACCCGACATCACTGTCCCCCACCCTACATCACTGTCCCCCACCCGACATCACTGTCCCCCACCCTACATCACTGTCCCCCACCCTACATCACTGTCCTCCACCCTACATCACTGTCCCCCACCCTACATCACTGTCCCCCATTCTACATCACTGTCCCCCATTGTACATCACTGTCCCCCATTGTACATCACTGTCCCCATTCTACATCACTGTCCTCCACCCTACATCACTGTCCTCCACCCTACATCACTGTCCTCCACCCTACATCACTGTCCCCCACCCTACATCACTGTCCCCCACCCTACATCACTGTCCTCCACCCTACATCACTGTCCCCCATTGTACATCACTGTCCCCATTCTACATCACTGTCCTCCACCCTACATCACTGTCCTCCACCCTACATCACTGTCCTCCACCCTACATCACTGTCCCCCACCCTACATCACTGTCCCCCACCCTACATCACTGTCCTCCACCCTACATCACTGTCCTCCACCCTACATCACTGTCCCCCATTCTACATCACTGTCCTCCACCCTACATCACTGTCCCCCACCCTACATCACTGTCCTCCACCCTACATCACTGTCCTCCACCCTACATCACTGTCCCCCATTCTACATCACTGTCCTCCACCCTACATCACTGTCCCCCACCCTACATCACTGTCCCCCACCCTACATCACTGTCCCCCACCCTACATCACTGTCCTCCACCCTACATCACTGTCCCCCACCCTACATCACTGTCCTCCACCCTACATCACTGTCCCCCACCCTACATCACTGTCCTCCACCCTACATCACTGTCCCCCACCCTACATCACTGTCCCCCATTCTACATCACTGTCCCCCACCCTACATCACTGTCCTCCACCCTACATCACTGTCCTCCACCCTACATCACTGTCCTCCACCTTACATCACTGTCCCCCACCCTACATCACTGTCCCCCATTCTACATCACTGTCCTCCACCTTACATCACTGTCCCCCACCCTACATCACTGTCCTCCACCCTACATCACTGTCCCCCACCCTACATCACTGTCCTTCATTCTACATCACTGTCCTCCACCCTACATCACTGTCCTCCACCTTACATCACTGTCCTCCATCCTACATCACTGTCCCCCACCCTACATCACTGTCCCCCACCCTATATCACTGTCCTCCACCCTACATCACTGTCCCCCACCCTACATCACTGTCCCCCACCCTACATCACTGTCCCCCACCCTACATCACTGTCCTCCACCCTACATCACTGTCCTCCACCCTACATCACTGTCCTCCACCCTACATCACTGTCCCCCACCCTACATCACTGTCCTCCACCCTACATCACTGTCCTCCACCCTACATCACTGTCCCCCATTCTACATCACTGTCCCCCACCCTACATCACTGTCCTCCACCCTACATCACTGTCCTCCACCCTACATCACTGTCCTCCACCCTACATCACTGTCCTCCACCCTACATCACTGTCCCCCACCCTACATCACTGTCCCCCACCCTACATCACTGTCCTCCACCCTACATCACTGTCCTCCACCCTACATCACTGTCCCCCATTCTACATCACTGTCCTCCACCCTACATCACTGTCCCCCACCCTACATCACTGTCCTCCACCCTACATCACTGTCCTCCACCCTACATCACTGTCCCCCATTCTACATCACTGTCCTCCACCCTACATCACTGTCCCCCACCCTACATCACTGTCCCCCACCCTACATCACTGTCCTCCACCCTACATCACTGTCCCCCACCCTACATCACTGTCCTCCATTCTACATCACTGTCCCCCACCCTACATCACTGTCCCCCACCCTACATCACTGTCCTCCACCCTACATCACTGTCCTCCACCCTACATCACTGTCCTCCACCCTACATCACTGTCCTCCACCCTACATCACTGTCCTCCACCCTACATCACTGTCCTCCACCCTACATCACTGTCCCCCATTCTACATCACTGTCCCCCACCCTACATCACTGTCCTCCACCCTACATCACTGTCCCCACCCTACATCACTGTCCCCCACCCTACATCACTGTCTTCCACCCTACATCACTGTCCCCCATTCTACATCACTGTCCTCCACCCTACATCACTGTCCTCCACCCTACATCACTGTCCTCCACCCTACATCACTGTCCCCCACCCTACATCACTGTCCCCCACCCTACATCACTGTCTTCCACCCTACATCACTGTCCTCCACCCTACATCACTGTCCTCCACCCTACATCACTGTCCCCCATTCTACATCACTGTCCTCCACCCTACATCACTGTCCTCCACCCTACATCACTGTCCTCCACCCTACATCACTGTCTTCCACCCTACATCACTGTCTTCCACCCTACATCACTGTCCTCCACCCTACATCACTGTCCTCCACCCTACATCACTGTCCTCCACCCTACATCACTGTCCTCCACCCTACATCACTGTCCTCCACCCTACATCACTGTCCTCCATCCTACATCACTGTCCCCCACCCTACATCACTGTCTCCCACCCTACATCACTGTCCTCCACCCTACATCACTGTCCTCCACCCTACATCACTGTCCCCCACCCTACATCACTGTCTTCCACCCTACATCACTGTCCTCCACCCTACATCACTGTCCTCCACCCTACATCACTGTCCCCCATTCTACATCACTGTCCTCCACCCTACATCACTGTCCTCCACCCTACATCACTGTCCTCCACCCTACATCACTGTCTTCCACCCTACATCACTGTCCTCCACCCTACATCACTGTCCTCCACCCTACATCACTGTCCTCCACCCTACATCACTGTCCTCCACCCTACATCACTGTCTTCCACCCTACATCACTGTCCTCCACCCTACATCACTGTCCTCCACCCTACATCACTGTCCTCCACCCTACATCACTGTCCTCCACCCTACATCACTGTCCTCCATCCTACATCACTGTCCTCCACCCTACATCACTGTCCTCCACCCTACATCACTGTCCTCCATCCTACATCACTGTCCTCCACCCTACATCACTGTCCCCCACCCTACATCACTGCCCTGCATCCTACATTACTGTCTTCCACCCTACATCACTGTCCTCTACCCTACATCACTGTCCCCTCCCTACATCACTGTCCTCCACCCTACATCACTGTCATCCACCCTACATCACTGTCCCCCTCCCTACATCACTGTCCTCCACCCTACATCACTGTCCCCCACCCTACATCACTGCCCTGCATCCTACATCACTGTCTTCCACCCTACATCACTGTCCTCTACCCTACATCACTGTCCTCTATGGCTCCCGTGAATCCGTCTAACTTAGTCATCTCCTCCTCAGTACTCCACAGAGGACTGCATTCCAACACTAAATAGTCGTGCCATCAGCAGGGATTCTCAACTGTAACTGCATAGGGGAACCACGTCTCGATCCTGGCTGGGGACTCAAACACAGGTCCTCATGCTTGCATGGCAAGCACGTTGCTACTTGATCCATCTTCCCATCCAGATGACATAGATGTCTCCCCACACCTTCCCCAAGTCAACAAGCCCCCAGTTCTCTTCTCAAAACTTCAGCCTTTGTCAACATGGCAATAGGCCAAGTCTCTGTGTTTTATATCCCTTCCTTAACCACTCACTTGGATAAAGACAGACAGTAACAGCCTGTCTTGGTATAAGGGAATAGCTACAAAAGTAATAATCAATTTGCTCCAGGTCACAAAATTATCAGACTGAGTTTTGAACACAGAGTACCAGGCTTCAAGCTCCATAACTTCAGCCACAATGCCAGAGCATTTTTGCTGCAGAAATGGGGTGGCTCCATCGACTTCTATGACCCTAGAAGAGGAGCTGGATGCAAAATTGCTTGTTTGGGATGATGGTTTGTGAGGCATCTAAAGATACTGAGAAACTTGGACTCAACATCCCAAGGTGTGAAGCCACAGATCATGCTTAGCTCCACTGAGTTTTCCATGTTCCCAGGTGATTCTACTCTGGAGCCTATAAAACATCCCGCCCTAATCTGATTTCCGAGACGGGGCTTCCTTCCTTCTTCTCTGTGCCCAGGCAGCTCATTGAACACAAGCCACCCATCTGTGACCACAATGGCTTTGGATCTCACCTGACATGTAGGCATCAAGGTCCTGCTACACAGGTGGAGCCAGCCCACAGGGAGAGACGAGCTGCTAAAGTCCATTATCCTGGGTACAATGGCTCAGGGGGGCTTGTTCAGGGAACACAACAGTGGCTGTTAAGTAGAAAGCACCGTGGTCTTCACCCTCTTGTTATTCCCTCGCTACACTGTCACTCTGACAAGCCCTGCCTGACACAAGGGCATTAATTTTTCATGCTGCCCTGCTGCAGACACACAGATTGGATTGGGGCTATGATGGATGAAATGCGGATGCAACTGGGAGTCCAGAGATGCCAAGCTACAGGTCGTACCATGCTCTGCCTCGGCCTCTTGTCCCCACGATGCTGTTGGCTGCTGCTTTACATGCACTCCCGTGGCTCCACAGAGCCAGAGGTGACCGCTGAGGGGAGGGAATACAATATTCCCAGCTGGTAACAGGAAAGTTGATTAAGAAAAATTCACTCCCTCTATCTGGTTGCTGATCTCCTGTTTATCTTCATTTGGACCATCCTGGGTAGATGTGTTTTAATTGCAAGCCATTTCCATTCTTTTTTCCAGAAGCAGGCAGGGCATACATTATAAAATAAATAAATGATTAAGAAACATCTAATTATTGTTATTAGTTTCTTACTTGGAGGGACTTCCACGCTGCTGCTTATTAAAGTCATTCATCAAGGAGCCACTGTGCCCTTTCCAGAGGCACTGCTCCCAGGACCAACATAGGACTGGCTGTCTCATGCCGCACGTGGGGCTTAATAAACATGGGCAATATTGATGGCTGCGAATTCCTCCCTCAGCCTAAGCTCCAGGATGATGGATTGATGCTTCTTAAACATGGAGACTATTTCTCTGGCCATTCATCAGCCCTACCACAAATACAGGTGTCAGCCTGAGCCGACGTCAGACTCTAACTGCCTCCCCCAGAGCACAGAGAGAGAGAGAGAGAGAAGCCTGCATTTCCCACCCAGGGACCTCATCAATTTTTCATGCACTGCAATCCCCTGACTTGTTAAATATTTATAACAATGTCATTATTTACCAAACAAGCTACCCGGCTGCGTCAGAGCCCCCCAGAGAAAAGACTCAGGAGTGTAGAGCAGGGCCCTCCCTCTGAAAGACCTTCGGGACAAGGGTGGTTGGGCCTGGCAAGCAAGTCTCTTTGCCTTTCTTCTAATACGTGTCCTGAGGAATCGATAAAACTTTGGGACAGGTGGTTTCAGGGATGGAAGTCAGCCCCCAACTGAAGACCACAGCATTATGAAACTAAGAGCAGTTGAGTCATGGTTGGTTCTGGCTATTGGGCCTGTCACGCTGACCTTATTAGTCCCCAGATCTGTCCTTCATTCATTCCTCCCTATAACACCAAGGTCAAGAGCTGTGTGACTCTTCCTGGTCACAGAAGATGATAAGCCTTCAGGACAGCACAGAACCTCAGCCATTCCACAAAGATTTCCTGACCAGAGACAGAGACCAGAAATGGGCTGGCGATGTGGCTGCCTCCCTGAATGAAGTGCTTCCTCCAGGTGCCTTTGTGACAAAGTCCATCCACCTGACCTTGGTGTGAGTGTCAGACACTTCCTTCGCCTTGCTTGCTATTCTGGTGCAGGCTCTAGGCTAGTGGTTCTCAACCCCTTTAGGGGAGGTTGAATATCAGATATCCTTCATTACAATTCATAACTGTAGCAACAAGATGACTTTACAGTTGGATGTCACCATAACATGCATGAGGAGCTGTATTAAAGGGTCACAGCATTCAGAAGGTTGAGAACCACTGTGCTAGAGCCAGCTCCTACTCAGTGGGAAGGGAGGTTCTGAGGAACATTTACTTCTTGGTGTATGGGGAAATGGGGAGGAGCTAGGGGAGGGAAACTGGTGATCAGTATATATTATACTGGGGGGGGGGGAGAAAGAGAGAAACCTAGGTGAAAAGGATCCTACTTTTTTCATCTGGGTGTTATCTCATATTCAGAACTATGACAGTCACTAAGGACAAATTTGAAGACAAAGCCTAGTGTACTAAGCAGAGAAAAAAAATTAATTCTCTCAGTCCTTGGTGACATAGGTGGGGGCCAAGCTTCCTGGCACCTGCTATGCCTCTGGACTTTTAATGAAGAGTTTTTGTTTTCTTTTCTTGAAAACAGATTTTTTTCATACAACATATTCTGATTCCCCACCTCCCCTCTCATCTAGATCCACACCCTTAGGGTGTCACTCCTTAGGGTAAAACAAACAAACAAACAAACAAAAACACCCAGACACTTGAAGAATAATAATGAAATACAATAATAAATAAAATACAAACAGATCAGAATAGGATAAAAACAACCAAACAAGAAAAAAAAAGCCAAAGAAAAAGCAGAAGAAATGCATGAAGATTCATTGCACACACAAGAATCTCTTAAAATCACAAAACTGGAAGCCGTAAGATATAAAAGATATTTGCAAAGGAGCTGTAAGACATGAAGGTGGGGGGGAACCACCACTAACAAAAAAAGCCCTACTTAACACTATGAGACAAAACCTCCAAAGTTGCCATTGAGTTCGTTTTCTGTTGACCTTCTACTGCTGGGCATGGGGCCTACCCTTAAGAGTGATTTGTTTCTAGAAAAGATTGTTCTGAGTGAGGTAACCCAGACCCAGAAAGATCTGCATGGTATGTACTCACTTATAAGCAGATATTAGCCATAATAGTACAAGATACCTATACTACAATTCACAGACCCAAAGAAGCTAAGTAACAAGGAGGGCCCAAGGAAAGATGCTCGAATCTCACTCAGAAAGGGAAATAGAATAAATGGTGGAAGTGGTTGAAGGGAGGGAGCAGGATAGGAGAGGGGGTACTGAGAGAAATGAGGTTGGGGATCAGATATGGGGAGAGGGGAAGCGGAAGGACAGAGGGCTTGCTGAGAGAAGAGAAACCACAGCTGGGGGCATCTTGGAGACAAGCTGGAGACCTATTACAAGGTAGGCCCCTGGGAGGATATGAAGATGACTCTAGCTGAACTTACTAATAACAGCAGTCATGAAGAGTGAAGAGGGCACCTTCTAACCAGACATGGGTAGAGGGAGGGAACACCAACCCACCTACAAAGCTTCGAACCAAAATTTGCCCTGCCTGCAAGATGTGCAGGGATAAATATAGAGCAGAGATTGAGAGAATATCCAACCAATGCCTGGCCCAAACTGAGACCTACACCAAGGGCAAGAGCCAACCACTGACACTATTAATGACACTGCTATGTTTGCAGAAGAGAGCCTAGTGTAACTGTCCTCTGAGAGGCTCCACCCAGCAATGGATCAAAGCAGACACTGAGACTCACAACCAAACATTTGGCAAAGTAAAAGGAGCCTTGAGGAAGAGTGAGGTGAAGGATAGAAGGACCTGCAGGGGATAGGAATTCAAAAGGAAGACCAACAGAGCCAACTAATTTGAGCGCAGGGGAGGGCTTGAGGAGGCAGAAGCACCAACCAAGGACCATGCATAAACTGGACCTATGTCCCCTATACATATATACCTGATGGGCAGCTTGGTCTTCATGTGGGTCCCGTAGTCTGTCTCTGACTAGGGGCTGGCTCTGGCAAAGACTCTGTTGCCTGCTTTTTAATCACTTCCCCTTAGCCAGGCTGCCATGCCAGACCACCGAGGAAGAGCATATGCTCAGTCCTGATGGAGTTTGATGTGCTAGGGTAGGTTGGGGTGGGGGGGGGCGACCCTTTTCTGATGGGTAGGGCAGAGGGAAGCAGGAAGGATAGTGGGACCAGGAGGAGAGGAGGGAGGGGGCTATGGTTAGGATGTAAAGTGAATTAATTAAGTAAGTAAGTAATTTAAAAAAGAGTGATTTGTTTCCCCCAGTGAAACCATAATCCTTTGGGGGAAAACTAATATTTCATCTGCAATTAGCTACCAATTGGAAATAGCTTCGGGTTAAGGATGGGGACATGTGTCCTCTTCTTTCAGCTCTAGAGCCCCATGTAGTGCAGAACTGGGTGAGCCTATGCATGCTGCCACAGTCTCCGTGAGTTCTTATGTGCACCAGCCCTGTTGTGTCTAGAAGGCCTTGACTTCTTCATGTCCCCCATTCCTTCTGGCTCTTTCTACCTCCTCTTCTGCTGTTTCCTGAGCCCTGAGAGGAGGGATTTGATGGAGACATCCCTTTTAGGGCAGAGTGTTCCAAGGTTGAAGAGAGGGTTTTAAACCTGTCCTCTTCCCTTAGAATGTCATGGTAATAAAAAAAGCATCATAGGCAAGACCCACTCAGATAGATGATGGGTCCAAGATCTGGGGAGAAATGGGGTGTTTTTATGGTCAGGAGATATGATGCTGAAGAAAGGGAGGCTAACCATTTCATAATGGTGACATTCACCAAGTAGTAACAGTCATGATAAATGCTTTGTTATGCCTTCAGAAGCACTAAGCAAAGCACTCTATTTTTGTGGGAGTCTCCTCCCAAAATGCAGAACCTTAATCAGTTCATGAGAAGATATAAATAAGACATGCCCTAATTTAAAAGACATGCTGTACATGGCTCAGACATGTCAAGTGTCAAGGTCATGAAAAGCTGAGAAGCCACAAGACAACTAGATGCGACATGGTATCAGATATGGGTTCTTAGACAGCAAACAAACAAACAAACAAACAACAACAAAACCCAAACACACAAATAAAACAAACAAACAAACAAAAAACCCAACATTAGAAAGACAAACAGGTGAAATCCAACTGGAATCTGCATTGTGCCAACGTTAATGTCTGTGTTTGACCTTTGCAGTGTGGCCATGTAGACTGCCCCCAGGAGAAGCACAGCAAAGGATATGAAGGAAATCACTAAATAATCTTTACAACTTTTCTATAAATCTGAAAGCTTCCTCACTATTAAAAAAATACACACTCAAGAATATCCACTAGATTCTGTTACCAAATTGTGTAAGATCTATCAACTTCTGGATTTGCTGTAGTAAAAATTCCTCAGGGGTTACACAAAAAAGGATTGTCTTCTGGAAACCATATCACCACATGCACTTATAACTATTACTACATTTTCCTGTTTAATTGCCAAGTATTGGCATGCTAGATGAATAAAACCACATCTTTGAAACAAGACAGTTCAAATTCAGTTCCTAGCCAAGCTTTACCATGCATTGTCCCTATGACATGCCGTGCCATTATTTACTATCTCAGGGCCTCTGCACAAAAATTAAAATAACAAGCCTACTTTGCTTGGACAGTCAGTTACCTATTGATTGTTAAAGACATCTGCAATGGCACTTATCAAGGGGAAAACAGACAAAAGATCCGTTTTCATGGTAAGAACATCCCACTACTAAAGTCAGTGGACAAATCAGCAGTTTCCAAGTCCTCAAAATGCTTTAAAATGAAATGTAGTGATAAGCTGAAAAGACACCAAATAGAAGCTGTACTAGACTTGGTGATCCAAGGGCTTAGAGGTTCCGTTTGAGATGAGGAAGAAGTTGTGAAGTGAACATCAGTGGGAAATAAAATCCCTGGCCCACAAAGCATCACAGCCTGAGTCCCCAAAATCAGCTCTTATCGGGACTGATGAAAGGTGGTTCCAGCATCTGAACCCTGGTGCTCCCCATCTGCCCCAACCACCCATGGTGAAGTCTGGTTCTGTATGTGATGGTATGAAGAGGTGGGGCCTTTAGGAAATCATCATCCCATGAAGGGAGAGTCCTTATTAATGAGACACTAGTGTTATCTATCAGACACTAAGTATTTTATAACTAATATGTTTAAAGAAATTGTCCTTTTAAGAAGCGATGTGGGAGATCCAAGATGGCGGCGAGCAGTGTGGACTGTGTTTGAAAGCTCCAGTGAAGAATTCAGGGAATTGCACAGATTTCTGAGCCAGGAACACCAAGGTCCCCACACCACGGCAGCAGAAGTGCTCCACGGTTCGGAAAGACCAGGGTGCGGAAGACCTGTTTACCCCAGCACATGGGAGGAGCGAGGACTTTCTCGGATCAGAGCAGCAGCAGCAGAGACAGCAGTGCCACCAGCGGCTCCAGCGGCACCAGTGGCAGTGGCTGAGGTTTGCAGCTCAGAGCCTTCTAGTGGAGGTGATTGGTGTGGTGGACAGTGGGAGTTGCTGCGGGAGAGGGGACTCTGGACAGGATTTGGGTCGCATGGTGCCTTGAGACCCAAATTGGACTCAGCAGACAGTTCAGCCCCAGAGTCCTGGGTTTGCTCAGTGAGCTGTGCCATGGAGAAGCTGGCTCAGCTCCACAAGCAATTCGGCCTGAGGCACAGCTCCCCTGCTGTGACACAGGCTGGGCGGAGTGCTCACTTCCAGCCTAGGCTCCAGCTCAGCGCAGCCGCAGTTTCCCTGCTGTGACGCAAGCTGGGTGGAGCGCTCACTTTTACCCTAGGTGCTTGCTCAGCGCAGTCACAGTTTCCCTGCTGTGACGCAGGCTGGGTGGAGCGCTCACTTCCACGCTAGGCGCTTGCTCAGTGCAGTCGCAGTTCTCCTGCTGTGGCAGACGGTTCAGGCCCTGAGAAACTAGCTGAGCTCGACGCATGGTTCGGGCCCAGTATCCCTGGCTGGACTTGGCAGGGGACCCAAAAGGTTGTGGATACCTTGGCCTGATCCAACGCTTGTTCAGAGACCCAGAACGATTGCAGGACCCACAGCAAAGGGGAGCTAAGGATCACTGGCAGTGAGAGCCCAAAACTACAGGGCTAACCTCCTGCCATCCACACCAGTGAAGTATCAGGGCGTCCAGCCTACGGAAATCGTGAGAAAACAAGTGAATCTATCATCAGACTCCCTCCACCCAACTCTGGAAGTTACCCAACAAAAACAGAGATGGCAAGATGTCTAAAGGACAGCGTAAAAGCATACGCAAAAACCCCCAGAACAACATGGCGTCTCCAGTTCCCAGCTATCCCAAAGAAAACAACCCAGAGAACTCAAATACAACGGAAACACAAGAAAATGACCTCAAATCCTTGGTAATGAGGATGATAATGGAGGAAACAAATAAAATTCGAAATCAGATGCAGGAAGACGCAGAGAAGCAGGTGCGAGACATAAAAGAAGCACATAGAGTGGAACTGGAAAATTTTCAGGAAAATGTAAACAACCAGATGAAAGAAATCAAAAAATTCGTTCAAGATATGAAGATGAAAATGGATTCAATGATAAACACACAGACAGAAGAAAAACGAGAATGTGAGGCCTCAGAGAAGAAGGCGAATGACACAGTGCTGAGCTTTTCTAACAGAATCCAAAAGATGGAAGAACGAATCTCAAGTCTAGAAGATACAATAACAGATCTTGAAGCAACCATTAAAGAAAATGCCAAATCTGGAAAACTCCTGACACAAAACATCCAAGAAATTAAGAACACCATGAAAAGAAGAAATCTGAGGATAATAGGCATTGAAGAAAGAGAAGATATCAGACTCCAAGGCCCAGAAACTATTCTCAACAAAATCATAGAAGAGAATGTCCCCAATCTAAAGAAAGAGATGCCTATAAACATACAAGAGGCATACAGAACACCAAATAGAATTGACCAGAAAAGAAAAACTGCCCGTCACATAATAATCAAAACACAAAACATACAGAACAAAGAAAAAATATTAAAAGCTGCAAGGGAAAAGGGCCAAATAACATTTAATGGCAAACCTATCAGAATTACACCCGACTTCTCAGCAGAGACCATCAAAGCCAGAAGGGCCTGGACAGAGATCCTGCAAACCCTAAGAGACCACAGATGCCAGGCCTGACTACTTTACCCAGCAAAACTATCAATAACCATTGATGGAGAAAACAAAATATTCCATGACAAAACCAAATTCAAACAGTACCTATCCACAAATCCAGCTTTACAGAAGGTACTAGAAGAAAAACTCCATCCCAAAGGGTCAAGCTACAACCAAAACTATTCAGGAAATAGATAATTATACTATGGCAAAAACACAACTACACAAACGCTCGACTGGAACCAACATCAAAATTAAGACTCTTAATAGTAACTGGTCATTAATATCTCTCAACATCAATGGTCTCAATTCTCCAATAAAAAGACACAGACTAACTGACTGGGTGCATAAACAGGATCCAACATTCTTCTGCATTCAAGAAACACATCTCACCCATAATGATAGGCATTACCTCAGGATAAAAGGTTGGAAAAAAATATTCCAAGCAAATGGTCACAAGAAGCAAGCAGGCGTAGCCATTTTAATATCGAACAAAATAGACTTTCAACCAAGATTAATCAAAAGGGATGAGGATGGACACTTCATACTCATCAAAGGTAAAGTCAACCAAGATGACATCACAATTCTGAACATCTATGCTCCCAATACAAGGGCACCCACATTTGTAAAAGATCTGCTAAAAAGGCTTAAACCACACATCGATCCCCACACAATAATAGTGGGAGACTTCAACACCCCACTCTCACTGAAGGACAAGTCATTGAAACAGAAACTAAGCCAAGAAATAACATCATTAACCAAGGCCATGGGTCAAATGGCTCTAACAGATATCTATAGAACCTTTCACCCAAACAAGAAAGAATATACCTTCTTCTCTGCACCCCACGGAACCTTCTCCAAAATTGATCACATCGTAGTTCACAAAGAAAGCCTCAACAGATACAAGAGGATTGAAATAATACTTTGTATCCTATCAGATCATCATGGGCTTAGGCTGCAATTCAACAACAACAGAAATAACAAAAAGCCTACACGTATGTGGAAACTAAACAACTCTCTGCTAAATGACACCTGGGTCAGGGAAGAAATAAAGAAAGAAATCAAGGAGTTTCTGAAATTCAATGAAAATGAAGGAACAACATACCCAAATTTGTGGGATACATTGAAAGCAGTAAGAGGAAAATTCATAGCACTAAGTGCCTTTAAAAAGAAATTGGAAGCATCGCAGATAAACACCTTAACGACACAACTGGAAGCCCTAGGAAAAAAAGAAGCAGAAACACCCAAAAGGAGTAGACGTCTGGAAATAATCAAACTCAGGGGTAAAATTAACAAATTAGAAACTAAGAAAACAGTCCAAAGAATCAACAAAACCAAGAGCTGGTTCTTTGAGAAAGTCAACAAGATAGACAGACCATTAGCCAAACTAACTAAAAGGCAGAGAGACAGTATTGAAATCAACAAAATCAGAAATGAAAAGGGAGACATAACAACAGACACTGAAGAAATACAAAGAATCATAAGATCCTACTTTGAAGGCATATATGCCACAAAATTTGAAAATCTAAGGGAAATGGACGATTTTCTTGATCAATTTCACTTGCCAAAGTTGAGTGAAGAACAGATAAACAAGCTAAATAGTCCCATTTCCCCTACAGAAATTGAAGTAATCATTGATAGTCTCCCAACCAAAAAAAGCCCAGGGCCAGATGATTTCAGTGCAGAATTCTACCAGACCTTCAAGGGCGAGCTAATACTGATACTCTTCAAGCTACTCCAAAAGATAGAAAGGGATGGAACATTACCAAATTCATTTTATGAGGCCATAGTCTCATTGATACCTAAACCTCACAAAGACTCAACAAAGAAAGAGAATTTCAGACCAATTTCTCTGATGAACATCGATGCAAAAATACTAAATAAAATACTTGCAAAACGAATACAAGAGCACATCAAAGATATCATTCATCATGACCAAGTAGACTTCATTCCAGGCATGCAGGGATGGTTTAATATACGGAAATCCATCAATGTAATCCACCACATAAACAAACTGAAAATAAAAAACCACATGATCATCTCTTTGGATGCAGAGAAAGCATTTGATAAAATCCAACACCCATTCATGTTTAAAGTTTTAGAGAGATCGGGAATACAAGGCACTTTCCTCAACATAATAAAGGCTATATATAGGAAGCCAATAGCCAAAATCAAAGTAAATGGTGAGATACTCAAGGAAATTCCTCTAAAATCAGGAACAAGGCAAGGCTGCCCACTCTCTCCATATCTCTTCAATATAGTACTCGAAGTTCTAGCCAGAGCAATAAGACAACAAAAGGAGATCAAGGGTATTCAAATGGGAAAGGAGGAAGTCAAATTATCCCTATTTGCAGATGATATGATAGTCTACATAAGTGACCCTCAAAATTCCACCAGAGAACTCCTACAGCTGATAAACACCTTCAGCAAATTGGCTGGATACAAAATTAACTCCAAAAAGTCTGTAGCCTTCCTATACACAAATGACAAGCTTGCAGAGGAAGAAATTAGGAAAACTACACCCTTCGCATTAGCCACAAGCAATATAAAGTACTTAGGAGTTACTCTAACTAAGCAAGTGAAGGACTTATTTGAAAAAAATTTCAAAACTCTAAAGAAAGAGATTGAAGATGGCATGAGAAGATGGAAGGATCTTCCTTGCTCATGGATCGGGAGAATTAACATAATAAAAATGGCCATCCTACCAAAAGCAATCTACAGATTCAATGCAATCCCCATCAAAATACCTACACACTTTTTTAAAGACATTGAAAGTTCAATTCTGAACTTCATATGGAAAAACAAAAAGCCCAGAATAGCTAAAACAATCTTGTACAATAAAAGGTGCTCTGGAGGAGTCTCCATACCTGATCTCAAACTGTACTATAAAGCAATAGTAATTAAAACAGCATGGCACTGGCACAGCAACAGGCTGGTTGATCAGTGGAATCGAATCGAAGACCCAGATATGAATCCGTACACATATGGTCACTTGATTTTCGACAAAGAAGCCAAATCCATTCGATGGAAAAGGGATAGCATCTTCAACAAATGGTGCTGGTCTAACTGGATGTCTATGTGTAAAAAAATGCAACTGGACTCATATTTGTCACCTTGTACAAAACTCAAATCCAAGTGGATTAAAGACCTCAACATAAAACCAGAGACACTAAGTCACTTAGAAGAAAAAATGGGAAAGAGCCTGGAACATATTGGCACAGGAGACAACTTCCTGAACAGAACACCAACAGCCCAGGCATTAATGTCCACAATTAATAAATGGGACCTCATGAGGCTGAGAAGCTTCTGTAAGGCAGGAGACACTGTCAAGAGAACAAAGTGACAGCCTACAGACTGGGAAAAGATCTTCACCAACCCTACATCTAACAAAGGTCTAGTATCCAAAATATATAAAGAACTCAAGAAATTAAACACCACCAAACCAAATAACTCAATTGAGAAATGGGGCTTGGAACTAAACAGAGAATTCTCAACAGAGGAATATCAAATGGCTGAGAAACACTTAAAGAAATGCTCAACCTCCTTAATCATCAGGGAAATGCAAATCAAAACAACTCTGAGATTCCATCTTACACCCATCAGAATGGCTAAGATCAAAAATTCAAGCGACACCACATGCTGGCGAGGATGTGGGGAGAGAGGAACACTCCTTCATTGTTGGTGGGAATGCAAACTAGTACAGCCACTTTGGAAATCTATCTGGTGCTATCTCAGAAAAATGGGAATAGGGCTTCCTCAAGACCCAGCTATTCCACTCCTTGGAATATATCCAGAAGATGCTCCAGCACACAGCAAGAAAATTTGCTCAACCATATTCATAGCAGCCTTATTCATAATAGCCAGAACATGGAAACAGCCTAAGTGTCCCTCAATAGAAGAATGGATAAAGAAACTGTGGTACATATACATTATGGAATACTATTCAGCTATTAAAAACAAGGAATTCCTGAAATTTGTGGATAAATGGATTGAGCTAGAAATGATCATAATGAGTGAGTTAACCCAGAAGCAGAAAGACTCAAATGGTATATACTTACTTATATCTGCATATTAGCCCAAGGGGCATGTCCCACGAAAGACTTCACTTACCAGGAAACTGAGACAGAGGGGAGGACATTCTAGTGGGACTCTAGATGAGAGACTCATGGGAGAATGGCAAAGTAGAAGGATCCAGAGGGTCCTAGAAGCCTACAAGTAGAACATTATGATAGGCAGATTTGGGCCTAGGGGTCCCGCTCAAACTAAGGCACCAGCCAAGGACAATATAGGTGGTAAACCTTAAACCCCTATCCAGATCTAGACAATGGACAGAACACTCTCCACAGTAGAGTGGAGAGTGGGATATTACTTTCTCACATACTCTGGTGCCTCACCTTTGACCATGTCCCCTGGAGGGGGAGAGCTGGTGGCACTCAGAAGAAGGACAGCAGGTTACCAAGAAGAGACTTGATACCCTATGAACATATACAGGGGGAGGTAATCTCCCTCAGGAACAGTCATAAGGGAGGGGAATAAGGGGAAAATGGGAGGGAGGGAAGAATGGGAGGATACAAGGGATGGGATAACCATTGAGATGTAACAAGAATAAATTAATAAAGAAGAAAAAAATGAAAAAAAAAAGAGAAAAAAAAAAGAAGCCATGTGGGCACACAAGGCTACTTGGGATCTCTGTGTGTTTGAGGCAAGCCTGGTCTACAAAAAGAGCCATGGCTATTACACAGAGAAACCCTGTCTCAAAAAACCAAACAAAACCAAAAAGAAGTGATATAGCTTCTTTACTCTTTTCACATGAGAGGAAAGGTGACAAGTGTTACCTACAAAACCAGGCTCTTATCACTGTATCTGCTGCTTTGATCTTCCCAACCTCCAGAACTGGAAATGAAGCATCTCTAGTGTTTATAAACTACTCAGCCTAAAGCATTTTGTTATAGCAACAGGGACAGACTACAGATGTAGATGGTGACATAAGAGCAAGAGTTTGAATGAGAGACCATGATAATTGAAATATAGGCTCATCAGTGGAGACAGGGTAGATTTAGTATATAACTAGGAAGAGAACCTGGATGGGGTGTTGCCCCCACTGTGGCCATGTTGGCTATTGTGTTTGCTATTGCTGCTTTGCTGGTTTGTTGGACTGCTGCATATCCTGATGATGAAGATTGGACTTGCCCCCCAAAACTACATCCCTATTTAGCAAGAAATAGTCTAAAGATACCTATGCCTCCTTTTCCTTCTAACCTTCTGTCTCTCCTACATGATATTAGGTGTTGGAAGGGATTGGGGTGCAAAGGATGGTAAATATAAGAACCCAATAAAATAGATAAAACAAATATGCCAACAACAGAACCCACACATGGCTTAGCTATGAGGAAGAGATCTGGGGGAGATTAGCATCCAGGGTTGTCTGGATGGGTGATACTTGGTGTTGTTATTTACTGAGGCAAAAAGGCTGAGGTCTGGCAGTATGTGGGGTGTTTGAGTGCAGGCACCCATACCTTAAAATATTGCTAACTTACCTGGACCCTCATTTTCTCAGAAAGTTCATCCCAAGTAAAGTCAACTATTAGCATTTTCTATGACTCTTGGGTGACTGTAAGACAAATTCCACTGAGGAAGTTTAATTTTAGCGTGAGGTCTCTGGCTTGCTCCCTGATATACTGAGCAGTGTTCCACACACTCTAGCTGAATGACCACTGGAATGAGTGTCCAGGCTATGTTCAGTGACCTGGAAGCATGCACAGTCTAAAGAACTCCCACACTTTCCAGTCAGGGTAGCTCCCATCTTCCAGCCCAGAGACAGGGTATGCTTTCTCTGAAAGGAGATACCATCACTCTATAGAGACTCTGTGGTATTTTCTTACACACTGCTTAGCATCAGATCAAAACACATCTCAGTGAATGGAGTGCTTGCCACCAAGCCTGATGACCCAAAAGGACACATATACCCCTGAAAATTGTCCTCTGGGCTTCATAAACACATAGGGGCATGTCCCTGCCACTAAAAGTAAATATAATGTAGCATAAGAAAAAATTAAAGCTTTCCAAAAAGTAGAACAGAGGAAGAAACAGGTCATAGGATAAGATGTGCATGTGACTGGATACTAGTGTCATAGGCATAAACATTCAGATAACTCTGCTGCCTGTGAAAACTGACAGCCAAGTGGGGAAGAGCACTAGACACCTCGACTCTGTAAATAACCCATGGAAATTCCAGAACTGAAAAAGCAGTCACCTAAATAAAATCAGAAACACAATGAGACAAGTTTAAGAGCAAATTGGACATAGCTAGGAGTTCACAGATTTTGCAAATAGAGGATGCCTAGTTTAATTTTAATTTCAAATGAACAACAGAAGTTTGGTATAAATATGCCCCATTCAAACTTTTAGACATTCTGAAATGTGTCCACTGTTCATGTAGAGTTCTGCTTTAATGGGATATTCCTTATTTTTACCTGGAAAGACCAGACATAGATGAAGAGAAAACTCTTGACTCTGCTGGAAATATCCAGAATCCCAGGAAGAAAACAAGTGAAAGAGACATTTGAGACTTGGTGAAGTCTAAATCACATGAAGCTGCTGCAATCCTACAAAGCAAACATGCGCCAGAAGTGATATGTAAAGCAACAAATGGTTGAGGTGCTTCCAAGTCAGATTCATTTTATGAGGAATAAAATCAAGAAACCCATGCCTTACCCCTTCAGAAGAAAGCTGATGTAAAACGAATCTTCAAAGCATCAAGGAAGAAACACCCCACCCATACTGTCCAAAGATGAGCAACAAGACTGCACATAGACTCACCAATGAAAGAAGCCCATGGAATGAATATCAAAGACTGTAGTAATCACCAACCTAGAGTTCTATCCCCCTCAAAACTGAAAGGAGGGTGGGGATGTAGCTTAGCGGTAGTGATTGCTTTGCACCTGCAGATCTGGGGGTCCCATCCCCTATACATTGTGTGTGTTGGAGGAGGAAGCTGAAACCCAAAAGACACACATATATGAACCAGGCAGGTGGAGACAAGAGAACAGCAATTAAGCATGCAGAAAAGTGGCAGAGCCTGAGGATCGGAAAGATGGAAAGATGGAAAGATAAGAAATAGTGTGGAGATGATGGCCAGGATGGGAGAAGAGAGGTGAGACTCAACTCAGCCGTGTGAGCCAACAAGGTGAGGGTTGGTGTAAGCAGAGATGGTTCTGTTGAGGACAAGCAGGGCTGTAACAGAAGTGGTTTGCATGTTGTCTCAGTGTTTCTACTGCTGTGCTAAAACATCACGACCAATGCAACTTGGGGAGTTAAGGGTTATTTCATCTTACAACCCAGGGAAATCATGGTAGGGACTCAAAGCAGGAACCTGGAGGCAGGAACCAATGCAGAGGCCGTGGAGGAGTTCCTTATGGCTTGCTCAGTCTTCTTTCTTATGCAACCCAGGACCAGCAGCCCAAAAGGTGGTACTGCCCGCAATGGGCTCAGCTCTCCAATATTAAACACTAATTAAGGAAATGCTCCACAGACTTGCCTATAGGCCAGTATGGTGGAAGTATTTTCTCAATTGAAGTTCTCTCTTCCAAAATGACTCTAGCCTGTGTTAAGTTGACATAAAAATCTAGCCAGAGCACGTCAGTAATCAGGAGACATATCCACGTAAATTCCTTATTATGGTTTTGGTGTTGGGGATGGATCCTACAGCCTTGAGGATACCAGCCACACACTCTGCCACTGAACTTCATCCCTAATGTCTAGAATAAAGTATTTCCTTCCCAGAATAAAGATTTTAGCTCTAGTTTGTTTCTTTTCTTTTTTAAAAACTATAAAGAAACATTTTCAATTAGAAAGCGTAAGAGCCTTGCTGTTTGGCCCTTTGTCTTGCCGAAAGCAGACAACCCTCAGTCAAAAGGTTAACAGTCTTTTAATGACGAAACATACATGGATCAATAAGAACAAATGATTTCCTCTTTAAAACTATAAAGACATTCCTATTCAAATGGGAACTGAGAGAATGCACCATTAACACAGGCTTAAAAATAAAATACTAACAGAAATTCTTCAAGCAGAAGAAAACCGATCCCAGGGCAAATTATAGAAAAGATTGAACAGCAACGAATGTAAATGTCCTGGTAAATTAAGTGAATAGTGACTATATAATGTTAATATTGTTAAATGTACATGTAAGTAGATTACATGAGACTAGTAAATGGTCAGAAAGGACAAGAGAACGAAAGAGTTCTAAGTCCCCGAGGGGCGAGAATGCAATGTCGAAAGCCAGCACACACCTGTCCTCTCAGCACTTGGGGCGAGCGTGGGCAAGTTGGCCACTCACCAGCAAGAAGTACACGGTGAGACCCTGTCTTTAAAAACAAAGTGATAACTAAAACTGGAGATGAAGGCAGGGTTTTGAGTATGAGGCCAGTTTGGAGAAGAGGAAGAACAGGGCCAGGTGAGCTATCTGCAGTGCAAACCAGAAGACCTGAGTTTGTAACTGCATATTCCAAGTGAAAACCCAAGGGGGTGGCGGATATTTGTAAGCCAGCATTGGAGAAACAGAGACAAAAAGATCCCTAGAGCGTGGTGGCCAGCTAACCTAGTCAAACCAGTAAGAGATTATCTTTAAAAAAACAAGGTGGGGAGCAACTGATAAGGCTACCCAATGTCAACCTCTGGCCCCTTCATGTAAGCACATGCATATCCAACCACATGCACATGAACACGAACACACACACACACACACACACTTATATATGCACAAATGATTGGTGTCTTAAAAGAGTAAGAGACAGATATAAAACAGGTGGGAAAGATGAACAGAAGGAAGGTAAAAACTAAACAGTGTGTGTCTGTAATCCCAGCACTCCAGATGTAGAGGCAGGTGGCTCTCTGTGAGTTCAAGGTCAACATGGTCTGCAGAGTTAGTTCCAGGACAGTCAAGACTACACAGAGAAACCCTACCTCAAAAAATCAAATGAAACCAAACCAAACCTAAAACAAAATA
Organism: Acomys minous; assembly: GCF_964271855.1. Taxonomy (NCBI): domain Eukaryota; kingdom Metazoa; phylum Chordata; class Mammalia; order Rodentia; family Muridae; genus Acomys; species Acomys minous. The sequence continues at coordinate 77,393,118 of NC_140484.1, read as the reverse complement.
AAACAAAATTAAAAAGTAAAGCAGGTGATACAAGCATCAAAGAAACAGTAGGATAACAGATAAAACCAAACATTAGTAACTATATTAAGTGTGAATACATCCAACACCCCATTAAGTAATACCTCCTCACACAGCCACCACTTCCTACATTCCACAGGTGAAGACTCCCACCACAGAGAAGTAGAATACCTTGTCTTGACTGTCCAACCATCACGTCACAGCTGCAGGGCTGAAGACCAGCAGCCAGCCTCCTCTGCACGGGTCCTCCCCACCCTTCCCTTCTGCAACCTGTACCCAGGTACTTTCAGCAAGCTCCTAACTCACCTCTCCAGTCCCGCATTGTTGTCATGGTGACTTCACAAAGGCTCAAATTGGATTTCAACTATTCCCCCAAATTAAACTCTTCCTGAACAAAGGTAGCAAGTCATATGAGGTCATATGACAGTCACAACTCCCTTGTTCTACTGCTTCTTGCCCTTACCAGGAAGTGTCTCCTGTGGCTTCTAGAAAAGACAGTTCCCCTTGTATGGAATGAGAGCTATCCTGCAAGGCCTCCGGGGTTAGCCTTTGTCACTATGGTAACAAAGATAGCTTACCACTCACCTTTTCTCTATGCCCATTACAGTGGGCACAGGCTTAAAAGGCATCATTACCCCTTAGTCTTCATAACTTCACCCCATAGACAGAAAAGTTGACTCAGACAAGTCAGTCAGCCTAGTAGTTCAGGAAGTCACCACCTTTAAGAGGAAAACGAGCAAGAAAATGGAGCAAGTCATTTCCCTCAAACATGTGTAGCACCAGATGAGTGACATGCAGAAAATAAGATAGGGAGGAGGTAAGACTGTAGCAAGGACTGCAAGTTTGAGTGACCCAGGAGGCCTTGAAGCATTGGGAAGATGCTGTGAAGGTGAGGAAACAGACCATTTAGGTGTCTCAGAGCTAGTGGGCAGAATGCCCTGATGGACAGTGTGAGGGTGATACCCAAATGTCATTTTCACTACTTTGACCCTGTGACTAGGACCTACTGCTGGGCCCCAGAAGATAGTGCTGCACAAAGGGACCTGGACCCTGCCTTGGAATGACACAAAACTGTCATCTTCCTCCATGTGCCCTTGTATGGACCAGAGGCCATTTTTCTACACAGCACAATCTCCAAGGCTCATCCTCATCTACACAGCACAGTCTCTTGAGGCCTGCTCTAGGAGACAAAGTCCTTAGAACTGGATCTGAGTCTCTGTGGAGTTTTCCTAAATATAGGGTAGGCCTAGGAACTATTAGGTGTATGGTCTTAACTAAATATTGAAGTCTCATATTACCTTAAACTCAGGAAAAGACAGGGGAGCTGGAGAATTGACTCAAATGTTAAGAGCACTTGTTGCTCTTGCAGAGGACTGGGTTCAGTTCCCAGCACCTACATGGTGGCTCACACCATCTGCAACTCCAGTTCCAGGGGGATCTTTCTATCTCATTGGCACCTGTTATATGCATGGCACACCAACACATGTGTAGGTGCAACACTCATATGACACAAAAATAATAAAGTAAATAAATCAATCCAACTTGGAAAAAAATAGAGCTGCTTAAACCAACCTGAAAACTATGAAGAATTGAGGTGATGTTCATTAGGGTACATATGCAATATTTGTCTCCAAGAAAGATCTCCTGTTCTTCCTGTGTAGTGAATGCTGGCAGGGAGAGGAAAATATGGTGGTGAGCCAAGATCTAATGAAGACAGAATCCCAAAGGGACAATCCACATGGAGATGAGGTGGGGGGCAGGGGGCAGGCAAGCAGACAGACAGACAGACACAGAGAGGGGGGCAAGCCTGGAGGCCACATGGCAAAGGAATACTGATTTGGGGTGACAGGTTTTCAGCCACTTCTTGCTGGCTTAGGCCTCAAATCTCTCATGGGGGATTTTGCACAAAGAACAAGTAGACCAGGTCGAGGGGCTTCACCATGCCTCTACTTTCTTCAGGAAGGCACAAGAGGCTAAAACGTGCTTGGAGACACTGAGCATTCAAGTATTTGAAAATAATCCTCCAAATTCAGTGGAGACCAACAAAATGATCTTTAAATACTTGTGCAAATGTCAGGTCTATATATTATATGTGAACACTTACATGCATAATGAAACCTCTTTAGTAAACAGTATGAGGTGGTTAAGCTAAAGAAAAAATCTTATCACTCCAAAGTAGAATGGAAGGCAAGTGCTGCTCTGGATGACCCCACATGTGGTCTGCCCCAACCCTGCCATGTTGCTGTGCTTCAGGAAAAAAAATACCTGTTCCGTGGCACTCATTTCTAAGAGTGGTGGCTGGCTGGAGTATTTGCCAGATGAGCAAGCCATGCTCAGAGATGCTATTCTCAACTCATGCCAGGGATTTCCACTCTCAGATGAGAAGTTAAAAACTTGTAAGCTGGACTTTTAAACTACATTGGAGAATGCCAAGCTCTGTTGCCCCCAAGTGGTCATAAGTGATATGACAGCCCCACTAGAGAGTTCTTTGTTGGCAAGACAGTTAAGAGGAAAACAAAATAAAACTCAGTTGCTGGTGTGCTGGAGAGATGGCTCAGTGGCTAAGAGCACTAGCTACTCCTCCAGAGGACGAGGGTCCAGTTCCCAGCACCCACACAGTGGAGCTCAGACATCAGTAACTCCAGTTCCAGGGGTTACTTCTAACCTCCCCCTAGGCACTAGGCACAGCTGTGTGCCTGTCTCTTAATCTATCATGCAATCACTGACTGAGAACAGGGAGTAAGTATGAATGTGATCTTGACACAATAACTGCATGGTGAGTTGGCCAGACTGCATGGTAGTATCCAATGTACCTAAAACATTGCAACTTTAAAACGTTTTGTTGTAGAAATCGATGCAGTGCAAACATTAGTTGACATTTAAATTGGTTTGGCAAGGGGGAGAAAAGAGGAGTATGTCTTGAAGAAGGCATCATGTAATAAATTTATTGTTTTGTTACATTTTTCCAGTTTTCTCTTAATTCCAACTGTATACTATATAACCAACTGCTGTCTCAGAAATAAAATGTTTTCAACACAAAAATATAAATTCTGCTTCTTAAAAGTGCGTACACCTCGAATAATAAAATATACAAATAAATAACAGAAGGCAGTGACACACCTCATGCACTTGGCCTAGCATAATTTAACATGTAGGTTACACTTTCTTCCAGCCTACAGGAAGGATACTCTGTCGTCCTTTTACTGCAAAATTAAATCTATACAGAGCTCACTACTGATGGCCCTTGAATGATACCAAAGCATCTTGTGTACAGTGATAGGACATGCAGCCTTTTAGACAACTAGAGAAATAAAACACCGGTGCAAACACACAAGAGAACCAAGAAACCATTTTGGTAATGGGGCCTGAATTCGATTTTAATCAGCGGTGAGAGGCACAGAACACAAACGCCTACAGGAAAACCCAACAGAAGCACAAGTGCAGAAGCACAGTCTCCCAGTCTGGAATAGCACCTAGAAAGTTCATGCTGCCAGTTCCCAGCAGCAGAACTCAACTCTGGGAGACTGTGCTGAAGCTGTCCCAGCTCTGATGTTTTCCTGATATCCTTAAAATATGGAGCATGTCAGATAAACTTTTAGTAGGCAGCCTGATGCTCAATGGGATGAGGACACGTAGCACAGTAGATTGTTCTGAAGATGGTATAGGGCACCTGGCTCACCACAGATTAAAATCAAACTCCATGTGCCTCTGAAAGTAACATATACTGCCAAATTTCTGGATACGTATTACTTGATTTTTTTTTAAATTACATTAAAAAAATATCAACAAGGGCTCTAAAGTAATTTGAATAAAATGTTTCACATGTTTTCAAACTAAAACGGATTCCTGAAAACTACATTCTGAGTAGGAAAGACTTAGAGTGGGTGCAATCTGAGCAGGGGGCGGCCCAGTGCCATCAGTGGTTTGCAACTGTGCTGTCAAAAGCAGGGCAGGCAGGGTTTCCAAAGCTGGACAGGGAGCTTCCTACTGTATTCTGTATTTCCTAACCTGGAGTGACTTCCCTCTTCTGCATGGGCCTCAGCCCCACAGCAGAACCTGGAGAGAGATTCTGGAAATGAATCTGGACTCCTTGGGGCACTCTGCCTGCCACCAGCAAGTAAGACCAATGCCCAGACTGGCAGGTGACATTCCACCCATGAAATGCTTCACACTTCCTTGAATTCAGGAAGTTCCCCCACATCCTGATTTCAAGCCAAGGACTGACACCTTCTTTTAATTTTCTTGTCCAACACAACTGGAATTCCTCCTGAGGACTTTGCATGGCAGTGATGATTCTCATCAAAAACTGATAAAATGATGGTGTACCATATCCTTCCGTTCTCACTGCAAACCAGAAGAGAAAGTCAGGGGACCCAGCCAGTGCTAACTAGCATCAGAAGCCTGAGAGCGCCCAGGTATTCCAAGTCCCTTGATGATACTAATGACCTCAGGTGAATCATCCAGAAGAGGCCTGGAGAGAGCATATGTATGAGATTTAAAGACACCTCTTACATATGCTACGGGCCTCCTGCCCCATGGGAAGCAACAGTTTAAATGAATGTGAGATGGATCTAGACCTGAATCCATGGGACAACATTATCATACATGCCTCATTTACTGAGACTAGCAGGTGGGGAGCTCCAAAGCCTCCCTAAGCAGCTCCAAGTCTCTACAAAAGCACGTAAAAATAGTCAGCACTGTGTAAAGCCACCCCTCTCCTGTGATGACAAAAGATACTCGAAGATATAAAAAACTAAAATCTATAGAAAACGGCAGGTTATTTCTTAGAACAAAATACTTTAGGAAAGTCTTCAGGCTAAATACAGTATGTACACCAGTGTATGTTCAATGTGTCCAGACCACTCCTGCTTGCAAAATACTATTTTATACACACTCTCACCAATGTCAAGACTGGCAGAGAAATAGATGCAAAGCAACCAAAAACTCACATTCATGCTCACCTACATCGATGGTTAAGCCGCATTTTAAAAATTACAAATTCAAAAATATAGCTCCAGAATCTAATAGCTGTCTTTCTTCTTTTTTAAAACTCGATGTTTAGTGTAGTTTCTCTGTATGCTTTTTAATCGGTTGCTTGCATAGGTAGTATGAGCATGCTTTCTGGGTTAGACGGAGGGCATGCACAATTGTTTTCTTTACTTGGGGGTAAAAATGATTGGCCATGCTCAAAAGGCAGCTGCAAAAAACAGTTTGGGGGTCTGATCAAACGGCAGTATGGGACACTGAGCAGCCACTGAAATAAAAGCATTATGTCCCACCTGAGAGGTGCAGTCAGGCTGAACAGCAATGAAACCTTTATAAAAGTAAAGCAATAGAGACCTGCACACTAGCAGCTAAATTGTTTTTATGGTAGGCACTGGCTTATAAGTAAATCTTGCCCTTCTCAACTCAAAAATATCAATGCACCTCCAAAATGTGTTTTGTTGAAACTGTGCTTATGATTTTCAACCTAGCTCAAAAATTCAACCCAGAACACTAATTATCTTTGTATCCAATGACAATCTACACAGGAAACTGTAACTTCCGCTATTAAGTAATCTCTCAAAATGAAATATGATGTCACACATCCGTCTACTTAAAGGGGACATTTGAAATGAGCTTTGTTCACAACTCTTTAATCCATATTCCCTTAAGCTGCCACTATTGCTCCCTTTACATACCAATCCTATTAATTTCATTAAAGTTAATTTAGAGGGATGACAGTGCCTCCCATCCCTCAATAATCTCCATATCCATCTCATACAAACACAGAGGGTTAAATCTGATGCAAGTGACTAGGTACTGCATTCTAACCCCTACAGAGTACAGACAGCTCAGTCTGAACCCATGGCCAGAAGTTCACACTGTCTCCAGAGATGAACAAGGACAGTTTAGGTTTCCAGACAAAATAAACCCAGGCCTTAGCACACCAGAATCTGTTTGAGTGACATTGATCTGGTGTCTCCCAGAACTCCTTAACTACAGCAGATGGCTGAAGCATTCTGCTTGCCTCTGTATGTAAAGCAGTCCCAAATGAATAGTTCAAGGAGGAATACTTGCGTTCAAGGCACAGGGCAGCTATTTCACATTGCTCTTACATCTGACATAGCTGACATAAGCTGCTTTTCAGCATAAGAAAACACAAATGACGCTGGTGAGGGCTTTCAGTGGCATGAGCATCTGAGCCTCACGCTTCTACATCATCTGAGGAGTTACAAAGGCAAGGTGGAAGGCTGATTTAGGGAATGGTGTAGACTCATGTACACAATGTTTACAGGAAGAAGAGAGCAAAAATAAAAAGGGTTTTTATTTAACAGCAAAAAAAAAAAAAAGCAACAACAACAAAAAACCATTACCAATTCATCAATCACACTGTTGGTTGGTGCCGTGGGCCCTGGGAATGACTGCCCTAACCAAGACCAATGGGTTGATAAGCAGAAACTCAGGCCTACCATCTCAGCAGGTGATTTTGACCCCAAAGGACACATGTTTACTGTATCTAAATCCCTGGGAAAAAGATTTTAAAAACCAACTCCTTAACCCTGCCACAGAGTTGAATGAGACAAGCGATAATATTCTCATAGGCTATTTCACTTCAGAGAGCACCTTCAGAGCAGCCTTCTGTGTCCTGCAGGCATCCCAGCAGTAAGGAGTTACACCTCACTGCTGACCAGCCCCACCAGCACAACAGCTTCACAGCCTTGACAGTGCTATGATACTTCTGGATATTTTTCCTATTTAATTAAATATGAAATAAGGATTAAAGCCCATACGCATGTAGCTTTTAGATTTTATTATATTATAGAAATTGTATTTCCAAATCACATGGAAAAGTAAATATGCTTGTAGAGGATTTTTCTGGGATTTTGTTTGTTTGTTTTTAAAGAAAACCTAATACACAGGGGAAGGAGGAACCATTTCTACTGCGTTCAAGAATAAAACTATATAGTACTGTGAAAGTCTCTATTCATCTTAATTATGGCCAAACAGATTGCTATTAAAATCTTTTCTTATCACACTATAATTCTAAAACTGCTTCAGAGGCTCAAATCACATAAATGCTCAGTTCCTGATACTGATGGTCTTGCATTTGGTGCTTTTTCAGAAAATAAAGACAAGACAAGAAAACAAGATCGGTAGCTAAATACTGATGGGGCTCACCTTGTGCCACCGAGCAATGACGACATGCAAGGCAGCTGTCACCTCAGTTACACCACGGCAGAGCAGAGAGCCACAATGCTTTGGGAAGCCACAAGGTGGACACACAAGCAGCCAGTACAGGACTGAGTGCAGTGGGTACTGGCTCACTCTCACTGGATTGTATAGACAGCACTGTGGTAATGTGCAAAAGGCTGAATAATTAAGCCTCAGATACCACAAGAGCTGAAAATCCCTGCCACCCTCAACCTGCAATCTACCAGCAAACGTCCATATTAGCAGCAAAATAAACTTAAGTAACTTACTAGAAATACTTCCCAAGAGGTATTCCTAAAAACAGAAAAAGAACAAAAGGACAGTGCAGAAATCAAAACTGCACGCATATATGCACTGCAGTCATTTCACAGAAATACTAAACAGGAAGACCTGGGAACCATAAGCCTTAGAATTTAAGAACATATAAGCTCAACATGCTATATTTAATGACAAAATGACAAATGATACTCTGAGAATCAGAACCATGATTCTCTCAATATTAAAAAAAATAAATAAAAAGGATACTAAAAAACTGGGCTGCACATTATTTCCAAGAGGTTTTCTCTATCTGTGAGAATTCTGTGAGGTTCCCCTTTTTGTATGTAAGAATGCAGTTTACAACTACATGCCAGAGGGAACATATGCCAGACTCAGCTTCTGAGTTCTGGGCGCCAGTTAACTCTTCAGAACAGAGTAGACATAAATGAGTTACTGAAAAGCAGTCAAAAAAGGAAGACTGACAGGCAGGATCCAAAGTGCATGTGCAATGCTTTGTCTCACGTCACAGCAGAACGCCATCAGTGGCTCTTGGCAGGAGGCATCTTCTATCTTTTCCCAGCAACAAGACAAGGCAGTAAGCATGCACACAAGGGGCAGCATGAGATCCTCAGCTTCTAACAGAACAAGCTACATCAGGGAAGGAAAATGGTATCAACTCAGCCTTCCAGCTGGGAATAAAAATTGTACTGGGAATCTTTCAAAGGCATTAACTTTTCTGCTATATTTCAAACCTCCAGTGGCCTTAAGCTAGCAAATTTAGAATGAAAAAAAAAAAATTAGTGACTGGCTTTCTGACTATCCAAACGTTGTCAGATCCTAGAACATATCCAAGGAGTCAAGACAGGCCATCACTGCAGGTATGAAGGTAGCAAAAGTTTTATGTCTACCTGTAAAACCTCTACCTGTGGCAGTAGGAGAAAGGACAGTCACTACCCCACACGTCACCTTCTTCTTCCCATTTATTAGTAATGTACATCCATCTGAGACTAGCTGAATATATATACCTGAGAAACATTAGTGTTAAGATATTGCCCTTACAAAGACTGGTAGATGGGGCCAAAGTGCAGAAAGCAAGTTTTCCCTCAGTTAATATTGATGTTAGTGTCAGTTTTTTGTTTGTTTGTTTGTTTGTTCTTTAAGCTCCTGATGCCACTCAACAATCCACATAAAGATAAATTCTGCTCGGACAAAGCCCAAGACAAGCAGTTCATCTAACTACACACTGATAGCTTAATTGGCTCACAGGTTTCTAAACCCTAGTGTCCACCAAAAGTCATCAGAGTTCTCTAGAAAGACATAGATACAATTGCTAAGGGGACTATTCAGATTATTTTCTATAATTATCCCAGTTAGCTTGGTATCAACGCTTTGCCTATGGCTGTTATTTGGTTCAATGGCAGAATAAGGCGACACTTTTAATCCCACACACACACTCATACTCTCACAGTCAGGCACATGACCCAAAAAATACAAAATAAAAGCACAAAGGGCTTTGGTGGGAGGGGAGGGGTTCTAAATAAATAAGACATCTGTACAGATAAAACACCCGATTGCAGAAGATCACTGAGGTTTCTGAGAAGGCCGTGCAGAGGTTTGCATGCTAGAAGACAGCTTTTTGGAGCCTTTCTCAGTGGTTGGCCTGCTACTGGGAGACAAGGGAACTCCAGAATCTAGCTGGGAAGACTTGGATCTGCGAGCAGATAGCAAGGAATGTTTAGCAGAAGCAGGGTCCTTGGAGACAAGCTGTTCCTTCCCAACTGCATTTGTGTTTGGCTGCTGTGAGCCTGGTGACTGACGGCCTTTCTCTGTTTTGTCATCTGTGCTGTTCTTACTGACTGACTTGGCAGAGCTCCCGCCAGCCTTTTTGGACAGCAAGGTTGTCTTGCCCAGATCAGTTGAGCGCCGGGTTTCTTTCTGTCTCAAGGCTGACTTAAAGAAGGACAGTCCCTTGTCCTCAGACTTGCTGTCTCTCTTCAAACCAGAGCGCACACTTGTGCTGGGTGAGCGCAGGCTGGCCATGGAGGAGCTCCGGACGTGTTTGCCATCAAATCTGCTATCCCCTGCTCTGGCCTGATTCACCCGAGGGGAGTTGGGTTTAGAGGTGGAGGTGGAGGTGGAGGTGATGCTTGCTCTGTCCGAACCTAAGCTTTGTCTGGAACCCTCTCTACTCAAGCTCCGGTCAGAAGTCCTGCTCTTCCCAGAAGGAAAGGGGCCCCTGGTGGCAGGGCCTGGGGCTTTTTTGGCAGATATGGAAGAGGAGGAGTAAGTGAAGGCAGAAGCAGACTTTTGCTTCTGTGGTGAAGGAGATGACACAGGCTCCTGGGACCTGGGAGATGATTCTTTTCTGGGTTGGGTAGAGGCAGGGGACGAATGCCTTCCACTGGTCCTGGAAGAATCTGCTTTGTTCCGGCAGCGGGAAGGTTTCATGGAAACCTTCACAGGTACAGGAGAGGAAGGGGATGGACTGGAAAGAGAAGATTCCTGGCTGGCCAAGGCTGGCCTCCCCTTCCGCATGGTCTTTTCTGGCTCAGCAGTGCCTTTGGAACTAGGGGATCTCTTGGGTGTGCTCTCTGGTTTCTTTGTGAGAGAGTCTGAGTGGCTTGGAGGTTTCACCTCTTTGACGGGAGAGCTGTCAACAGAGTCACTCTGGTCCACATAAGCAATCTGGTTATTATTGTCAAACGGATCAGAGATGGGGGGCAAGCAATCCCCTTGTGCTCGGATTTTGCTTGGTGTGTCTACAACACTGGAGTTCAATTTTCGAGATTCTGACTCATCTTTGAACACACCTTCCATGACAGCCAGTGGGGCCCGGCCCACAGTCTTGTGCTCTCGTCTGTTGTGACTGTCACTTGATTCCTGGTGGCTACCAGAAAGGTTCCGCAGACTACCGAAGCAAGAAATAGAGACTTTGTCATCGCCTGCCTCCCCAATCCGTTCCAGGGTGGAAGCAGATCCATGGATAGGGGAGTCCCCTGAGAAGCGGGAAGGAGAACTGGAGCGCATCTGCAGCTTGGCAGACAGGGACCAAGAGGGCCTCATGCAGTTTTCATTGACGGCCAAGGGGCTGGTGACAGAAGATCTGGATGACAAGCTTTGACGTTGCACACTTCTCACGAATGGTCGAGTAGAAAAGCCTCCTGAATAGCAGAGAAAATTCTGTCAGCTAAACCAACAAAACATTTAGTAAGATACCTTAAGACACTGAAGACAGAGCGAGGGCAAGCCTGGCAGAAGAGGACCTTCAAAACCAGCCTGTCTGCTAGAGTCAAGGATAGCTGTGTGCTTTCAACCCTTTGAAGATCCCTTATCCCACAATAGGATCAAGCTAACTCTGAAGTCAGCAAAATGTTCTCCATCTACCATCTTACGTTAGAGTCAGCATGCTTTCTGTCAGGCTGTTCACAAAACTGCTCAGACATTACTATAGAAACAGGCACAGGTGGCACGTAATCAAGCATGTTCCAAAAACCACGGAAAAACCAGCCATCCACATGTGGCCTGTGGACTGCTGGGTCTAATTAGAACTGGAGCGCATCTTGGAAGTCTGTGTCTAGCAAGGATCCTGGCATGCCCAGGTGTTCACTAAGCATGGGCTGTTAACCCAACTCCTTCATCTTCCTGAAGGACACCTGGGACTCTCAGAATGAACTCCTTGCCCAAAATGACACAGGAACCCATGACCCTCATTGCATTCCCTGCGGAAATAAGCTGTAGCAGGCAACAATGAAAGGGCATCAATGGAAAGAGTTAGAGCCTTGGATACAATATTTACTACCTTGATAGACTAGCATTTGCAATGGCTTAAACCCTTCCAAGACAATTCTGAGCTGAATTCTGTATACATTTGTTACTGCAGGTGTGGTCTTTGTGATTTCTTTTCTTTTCTTGAGATTTATTTATTATTATGTATACAGTGCTCCGCATGCATGTAACACTTGTAGGCCAGAGGGCACCCTGTCTCATTACAGATGGCTGTGAGCCACTATGTGGTTGCTGAGAATTGAACTCAAGATCTTTGGAAGAGAGCAGCCAGTGCTCTTAACCTCTGAGCCATCTCTCCAGCCCCCTTTTGTGACTTTTAAGAGTCAGGTTCTGTTCTTTGTGACCACTGAGCATGACTGAATGATGATGATGCTTAAGAAGATACTGATTTTACCAACTAAACTGTTCAAAAATAGATTAAGGCAAGCCATTTCTGGGTTTATTGTTAACATCAAATTTCAAGTTTACAGGACTGTGATGAAAACAGGCTAGATCCATTAGTCAACTTTTTAGAAAATACCAGGAACGAGAAAAGTCTTAGCAGAAAAAGTCCAACATATTCCTGCTTCACAAGGAAAAGAAGGAAAGTGGCACAGCAGGTGGAGCCAGAGCCACTGCTCTCCTAGTTTGGTTTCCTCCAAACACCTTCCACTTTGGCTCCATTTCATTTTCTCAGAATTATCCGTCACCCTCGGAAGCAGATTAAAGCAACTGAACTATTGGCAGCAGAGTGAACGCTGTTGGAAGATGACTCACTGTGTTCATTATAGAAGCTGAGCTCATCCTTCGAGCTCTTAGTGCTCTGACTGCCCAATCCATGCCATGCCACCTGGGGCTCCTGATAGTATTAAGGGCTATCCTGTCAATACTCAAGCAGTAAGTGAAAGGTACCAAGAAAAACCAAATAAAATCCACTTCAATATTTTATCAATTTTCTCCAGTATTGATATTGTGACTATGTTTAGAGTAGAGGTCAAGCTGAGCCAATGGTGTCCTCATTAAGCTGAGAACATCAACTCTACATGAGGGAGTCCCAGGCAATGTAACAAAACGTGTCTCTTATTAAAATAGATAAAGAAAGCCCTTATCTGCATGCTAAAATATAGAAGTGAGAAATAATGAAGTAGTGGGAGAAAACCCTAGCCATAGAGAAGCCACAATCCAGTTATGCACCCAAATTCCTTTAAGTTCTACACTCTCGAGAAAAGACTGCTCCTAAGCCTGCAGAACCTGTGCTTTGTCTGTGAGTTGTCCTTTGGAACTCTGACACCAAGACCCACACCCACCATCATCTTCACTCCTTTCCCCTGTCATCTCCACAGACTCAGAGAGTGAGGCCAAAGAGGTGCGTCTGGAGGAGGCCGCAGAGGTCACGCTGGTTTGCTTGCTCCCTGGGAGCCGGCTCACCCAGTGCTCACACAGAGAAGAACTTGTAGAACCTGGAGAAAAAGAGATGGGTGCTGAGGTCAGCCAGGGTCTAGCACAGCACACATCCTGTCAAAGTGCTGCCAGTCAAGCCAGAGGCTTGGGTCCTCACCCCAGACTCAAGACAAATGCCCAGAGCGGAGTATCCCTCGCAAAGATAAGGAAACTCCAGGCAATTCCTGCATCCGGCAAGGTCATGTAAACAAAACGTAAATGTAGAATAACTATTTCCAAAAGCAAATTCTAATCCTGGCAGGGCAATAATGAACAGGAACACACGTCTGCTCACTCGACAAGGACTCACTATGTACACAGCTCTGGACACTGGCAGTACTGCTAAATCACGTAGAGGATGAGTGATAATACAGACAGTGTTTTCCTTTTCTTTTCTTTTCTTTTAAATTTTAGTTTGTTTACTTTTCATCCTGATAATGGCTCCGTCCCTCTTTGGCTTCCAATACACTGTTTTTTTCTTAGCTTTGATCAGTTTTGGACATTTTAAAGCCATTATCATACTAACGACACGTGCGCACGCCCACGCATGCATGCACGCACGCACGCACGCAGTGTATGAATGTGCTGTATGTCACTCTGTTCTTTCACTTCCAGGGGTAGCCTTAAATATGTTAGGGCAATAGATAGTGTTCTTGAAATTGAAGCAGCGATGCCTCAACAGACCTCAAAAGACTGCCATTTTTGAGCACGGCTGAGCCACTGGAAAGGCCCAAGAGTACCAGAGCTCCCTCTTCCATTAGGTGTGCAGCCTACCCACGGGGCAGGGCTTGTCTCCTTCAGTTGCTTTGAGCATACACACCTCTCTAGAGGCTTGGGACATGCTCCAAAATCACCTACACAGATGTCAGAACAGTACCTCAGGCTGCCAACACTATTCCTCCAGGCACTTACCCAGAGTAAACATTGAATGGCTTGGCTAGCATCTGCCCTCACCTCTATGTGAACTCTACTGGTCCATTAGTTCAGAATCCACCCAAACTTCCTTGACCTGGATCACATTGGTTCCCAGATTGCGTGGAAATGTGAAAATTATTCTTATCAAGCTTTTAATAATAAAGCCTTTTGGGACATCCTCTGGACCATGAATTACAACATCCTATTCTGGGGAAAAGAAAAAAATAAGGGGAAAAAAAAACCCACCCAAGAACCAGGTTACCTGCCACTGAGCTATTGGCTGACCATGATGGGATGGCTGTCCGTCTCTGGTAGAAAAGGATGTAAGCTGTCTGTGTGCACACCTCATCTTCCGACAGCTGCTGTACATCGCTGTCATCGAAGCAATACCAGAGACCATCCACGGAGTTCTTACAGTACGCTGCCAAAAAGAGCGCATTGTCAGCAACAGCAAAGCCACACCAGGTACTCTACCCACAGACACCATCCCTTATGCCTCACGTATATAATTAACTCCACAGCATTTTCAACTGTCCACAGTAACAAAAAGAGATTAAGGAAAAAACAAATCCAAATCAATTCACACCCAGGCAGAATGTTCTAAGAAATTCCCAAGTATTCCAATTTCAAAACTGTTTTATCTCAGAAAACTCATTACACTTCTAAGTATAAGTAGGTCTCAACCAAGGACAATTTTTTCCTGCTAGACACTTGGCAATGAATAAAAACACTTTGATCGTCACAACTGGGGGTGGAGTGGGAGTGGGGCTAACAAGCGTCTAGTGAGTAGAGGCCAGACATGTCCACAATGCGTACATAGGAAGCATTCTACAACACAGAATTATCCAGTCTCATTATCAAAAGGCAGGGTAAAGAACTCTGTTGTTGTTGTACCACTTTAGCATTTATTAATAATATAAAATAATATGAACAGCTCACCAACTGCTATCTAAGACTTACCATACTCTAAACATCTAATTTAATCCTGAGATTTTCATTACTACAAATTTACACAGGCTCAGAAACACTACTTATGGGGCTGGGGACATAGCTCAGCTGGTAAAGTGCTACCAGGCAAGAATGAGGACCCAAGTTCAATGCCCAGCACCCAGCCTAATTAAACTAGCAAAACAGCAACAATAAAACCCAAGACACAAAGTGGGTGCACTTGAGGAGGACCCCTGGCCTCCACACACATACTCCACAAATACACCCATATTACACTACACACAAAGGCCACCTAGCACATGGTCATACAACTGACAGAGGATGAGCATAAGGCTTTTTGGGTTTACCCAACCCTTTTCCTAAACAATCTTTAGAAGTTCCCTGGGAAGCTTGACAACACAGAACTCAAGAATACAAACATGGAGCTTTCTCTCTAGTTACAACTCTAAGCCTGAGAGAGAAATAAAGAGCATTCAAGAACCACCGAGAAAAACAAAAACAAAACAGGAGCCAATTAAAAACATAAAAGTGTGGAGCTGTAAGTGTAGCTCAGTAACAAAATATGTGCTTAGCAGCCTAAGAGCAAGGGTCTGATCACAAGCACCCTACCTACCCCAAAACCTTGAGGTCATGAAATCAAGTCACACTATTAGGCTCGATCAAGGGATCCTAATTTAAAAGCTTAATCCAGAAAAACACATTGTTATTACCTTTCTAAAAATATCCATTGACTGAAAACAGGTGAGTGCTAGAATATTCAGTAAATGCAGACACAGACTTAGGATGCTGAGAGGCGCCATGAGTGACACCCTCATAGGCCACTTCACTTTTGCAAGTATGGAACCACAGAGATGAAAGGGACCTAGGTGAGGAATTGCTGCAAGCAAAGGCTCCCCATGTAGGAGGGAGATCATGTGCCACTGCCAGAACCAGGGAGAATGAACTGGACACATCATCGCAACAACACAGCCTGGGCTGATGGCGTCAGGCCAGGCTAATACACAAAACGGCCCATCCGGGAGGAGGCTGCTAGTTAGGAGAGGCGAGTGGGAATAGAGCTGCACAGCGGACACGCCCACCAGGAATATATGAATAGAGTCACCTTGCTCTAGTTCAGTCTGCTTCCTTTCAGATGGCCTGCTCTCAATCGTGGAATGGAAAGGCCATGCAGTAACTTACTATTAAGCTAACTTATAACTCTACTTGCTTTTCTCCCCAACACTGCCTTCCAAAGTGCTTTCTAGGCCAGTGCTACTCAAGCTATGGCTCAGACGCTGGCAGCTACCCACAAAAGGAGGCACCAAAACAAAGATAAGCATTCAAAAACGTCTTGCAATAAATATGATACTGCTGTAACATTTATACTGTATTTTTACAAAATTGGCTTTTGAAGGATTGGAAATGCTTAAATAGAAAATAGTGAGGCCTTTATCACAGATAGTTTGAGAGGCTCTGTTCTAAATTCCTTGCACAAGTTAGCCATTCACATACCATGCAATTACCTCAAGAATGAATCAAAGACATTCTAGTGAAGACTTAAAAACAGTATCTTCAACTAAAAATAAAATAAAAATGCTATGAGGTGGCTCAACAGATAAACTTACTGCCTATCTGATCCCGGGGCCCCACATAATGGAAAGAAAGAACCAAACCCCTCACATAAATTATGCCCTGACATCCACATGCACTGCCATCCCCCAACACAAATAAATATAATTAAAAAGAAAATAAAGTAATGCCAAGTGATGTTTTCTCTAAACTGTAACTGTAAACATTTAGAGATGAGACAAGCAATGGTTTGCCTTAACAACAGAAAAGAAGGGGTCTGGGGAGACTGTTCCACGTGGCACACATTGGTGACCCCCAGTGCTAGGGAGGCAGAGCCAGGCTGACACCTGAGACTCAATGACCAGCCCAGCCTAACTGGCATGCTTCCCGTCAATGAGAGGCTGTCTCAAAACAGGGTAGACAAAGCCTGAGGAACGACACCCAAGGTTGTCCTCTGGCCTTCAAACACACACACAGAACAGGAGAGAGGAGATAATATAGTCCATCAGTTCTCAACCTATGAGTTGTGACACCTTTGGGGGTTGAACAACCCTTTCATGGGTCTTCATGTCTAAGAGCACTGGAAAACAAGAATATTTATGATTCATAACAGTAGCAAAATTACAGTTATGAAGTAACAGTGAAAATAATTTTATGGTTGGGGTCACCACAACATGAGAAACTATAATACTAAAGGGTCACAGCATTAGGAAGGCTGAGACCCACTGATATAGACTATGTGAGCACCTCCTAGGTAAGGGGCGATGAGCAGATGATACCAATGTGCTTCATGGGCCCAAGCAAAGTTACTTGGCCAAGTTCTCAGAGCTAGGAAGATGGGTCTACAATCTCACCCAAGCTCCTTTAACTGAGTTACACTGTTTCTGCAGGTTTTCACAAGGTTCACAAAGTCTATTCTAAATAAAGGACATAACAGTCTGATATCTAGCACCGTCCATCCTATTTTCCCTAACAATTTCTTGCCTACTCAGTATATAATAATAGGACCTATTTTGCAAAATGATTTCTTCACCAAAGCTGAAGCAGTATAAATATCAACTAGGTATGTTGGCAAAGGTGTTGATATAGCAAGTAATTAGAAAATTACATTTAAGTCCTTTCCATCCTAAGAGTAAAGAATACATAGTCCTATGACTAGCCCATGTCTATGTATCCAAGAACATAGTAATGTCAGAAAATCAAATATTCAAATAGAAATATAATCACCACATAAGTGGCTGCTATAAAAATAGATAAAACAACAAACACTGCATTGCCATCTAAATAGTGTTTAAGCAAAAGTACAAGGTAAAACATATTTAAGCTATTAATGTCTTCTGTAACATGAAAACACTGTGGGAGCCTCTTTCTCCTTGCTTCCCAGAAAAGCAGAAGCCAGACTGTTTTGTCATGAACACATCCAGAGGCTGGATCATTCCTCTCAAACACAGCTGCTGTCAGCAGAGTTAAACTAAAAGGGTTTCAAGAATGAGCGACGACAGCTAGTCATCTTCCTGTCCTCTTGCCTTCCTGATTGGAAGAGAGTAGGTTGAGAGAACATGCAAGGCTAGGAAGGCCAACAGACACCATCATCTTGCCAGTACACAGGAACTGGTGGCTAACTGCTAGGAGAAGAATCTCAAGGATTTTAACCATCTGACAGGTCCCCCATCTCCACCCACTACTGTAAGTCAGTGGCCAGCATTAGAGTGCCAGGGTCTTGTTGGAGAAACCACTGCACTGATAAACTAGGCTCTTGAGAGGCATGCTCATCAAATAGACTGAAGATAAAGGGTACAGCAATCTGAGTTTAAAACACCTATACAGATAACCAATTAACAGTATTTCCTTCATATCAATCCTTATATACAGATATCGAAGTAAAAAACCCTGGCTTTATGTGGTTTTTATATGCTCTTAATCCAATAATTACATTTCTGAGACTCAATCTCAAAGAAATAAAGAATCAAAATTCAAGAAAAAAGTGTTTACAAGAAGAGTCATCAATAGTAGATTAAGAGGTTTTTTTTTTTAAGTTTAAAAACAAAAACAATAAATGTTAAGCAATGGGAATGGCTACTAGTCATGTCACTTAAGAGAAATATGTTCTGAGAAATACCATGTTAGACAACTTGTCATTAGAACATCAGTGTAACTACACAGGCTAAGATGAAACCGTATCACTGAGCAATATCAGTTTCACTGGACCACCACAAAGGTATAACTCTGACTCTAAGCCCATAAGCTAGTGCTGCTCAAACAGGTACCAATCTCAGGTAGCTTCTCCTCCCCTCCCCTGGGTTCACTTTCACTACCACTTAGTACACACACAGCTCTGCCCTTCAATTTTATTTTATCTGCATCTCTGCCTACTTGTTTCTACTCCTAGAAAATACACAGTAGGATTTAGTCACCTCTGATGTGCTAAGAGACCATTACAAGCTAACTACAAAGTGTTTAATATTTATAAGTGAAACACACCAATATAGTCACATCAGTGTAAAACAGAAAGAACAAAACCAAAGAGCATTAAATATATATGTTATGTATCAAACCACTACTATGAATGAACTTTAAAGACATTACACTCAATAAAATACAGTAGTTAGAAACAACTACTAATACTGTGTGGGCCCAGTGCAAGGGTTACCTAGAGTATAGTAAGTTCACTGAGACAGTGTGGTGGCTGTCAGAGGTTGGGGGAGGGTAACATGGAAATTACTGTTCAATGAGTTTCTGTTTAAGAAGATGAAGGAGTTCTGGAAGTGGATATGAAGACCAACAACATGTTCTCAATGCCACCAAACTGAACACTTAACACTGACTAAAATGCTAAGTTTAATCATGCATATCTTAACCATGACTTTTTTTTTAATGTTAGTAGCTTTTACCTTGATAAGCCCATTTCACAATGGTGTTTTTTCCACCTCTCTCTAGACTTCATATGCTGAACAGAGTTGCTTTTATAATGCAAAAGTAAATTTACCCTTAAAAGAATAGAGGATATGGAAGTGACTCATGACCATTTTAAGCTAGGGAGATGCTAGAACCTCAAAGGCATCACACAGCTATGATGCGGAGGCACACTGGGTAAACAAGAGTGGCTCCTCAGCGGTGTGCAAATATTCTGCCATCAGGTCTGCTCACTACTGGATGAATAAATTCAGAAAGAAGGTTCATGTATTTGGCCTCGGACAGAGAGCTGGAGGATGAAGTTGCTCTCAGAGCTGGCAAAAGGCACACTGGAAAAGAAACGGAGGATCAAAAGCTACAAGCAAACAGCCTGAAGGAAGCGTCAGCACAGACACGCAGCCTCTCGCACTGCAGACCTGTGTAGTGCCCCCCTTGCATGGTGCCGTGATGATTGCACACAGCATACAGATCATAGATGTAGTCCTCAGGGTCCCTCCCGAGTCCATAGGGCCGTCTCCATGGGGACCAATGAGATGGCAAGCTCCAGCTGCTCTGGCTTCTCTTAACCACATGAGGTGTCATGTCCAGGCCAGTCAAGGGGAATTTGACCATGTTCTGAAGTTTCATACGCCTGTCTCCTTCCTGTTGCAAGAAGAAAAACAAGTTCTGATGACATTTTAATGCAAGCAGATGGAAGCTCAGTGTAGCATGAAATGTGGACCCTGTCAGTTAAATCACTTTGAATCACCTATCTGATATTTCCCAAGACACAGAATAGAGAAACAGACTAATAGTGCTAACTGTCTACAGGAACAAGCTTTAGTACCACCTAAAGTAAAACCAATGAGGACCAACATGTAGAGGAAAATGAACCTCTGGATTTTCATTTCTTTATCTTAGAAGCAAAGTGACAATTTCACTCTGTCAAGATGCCTGAAGATTAATGGGGTGTGAGTAGTAAAGGGCAAGCCACAGGAGAGGCGTTCAATAAGCAGTAACCCTTTCCTCCCTACTTCTCCAACAAGCACATTTATTTGGCCGAACTTAGCTATTTAGCCAACAATCTTTAATAATCTGTATTTTCCATTAAACCTTTTCGAACAGCTTTGAAACCTAAAAGCCCATTGAATGGATATTATTGTGTATTTTCTATGTCCAGGAAAACACTTAAAAACTAATCAGACATAGATATGACAATCCTAAGGATTTATGGATCTACTGAAGGAGATTTATGGATCTATTAAAGCTATTCATAGGAGAAAAGCTTCTGAATGAAGGCCAAGCTGAAAGAACAAGGACCTTATTTTATAGTGCAGAGGGAAACGCTGAGGCTTGTAGGGAGGAAGTGATGTCACCAGAATTGTTAGTGAAGAATTGTGAGCAATGTGCAAAACACATTAGGAAGGGCAGAGTTATAGAGGTAAAGAAATCAATTAAAGACTGCAACTGCATCCATCTGAACAATAGCAGAAAATCATTCAGTGGCAGGGTGACAGCAAGCAGGAGAAGACACACAAAGAACCCATGGGAAAGCCAAGTCAACTTGCACAAGTGACTACCTAGATTAGAGTAACAAGAAGGAATGCCAAAGATGACACTGCAGTTTTGAATCTGGGATTCTGGAAGGAAAAGGTGAAAGAAATCAGTTAACATTAGGAGAAAACAGAGAGGGCTAGAGTGGAAGCCTCAATCAACTTCCCACCTACAGAGCCCAAGGAGGAAGCCCAAGGCAAATGCCACATTTCATTACCACAGAAGCCCAACTCTAAAATCTAGAAGGGCTGGGAGGGAATGTGAGAGAGTCCCCTAAGTTCCACACTGATGCTTAGGAAAACCCAGCCCTGGAGACTATGTGTGTATTGTCCTTGCCACCACTGGTCCCCCTTAAGTCTTCACATCTTTCCATTCCTACTTCTACAACTCTGTCCTAAGCCAGTAGCAGCCTCTAAGATGCCCACAAAACTTGCAACTCTTTATCTGCTAACCATCCAGCAGCTGAAATGATCATTTCAAAACACACACTTAGCAATTGCTGCTTCTGTTCAAACATCTTCATTAAAATCTGACTCTGCCTACAAGGGTTGCTTGAACAACTGCTCTCTATCCACCTGTCTCTTCCCTCTTAGCTCCTACCACCACCCCATCTTCTGCAGTGTGTCATCATATTGTCCTGCTCTCAGCCTCTTCAGCCCCAGGCTCAGCATAAACTGCTTCCCTGTCACGTGAAGATACAGTGCTGCTTCTCCCTCTCATCTAGCAAACATCCACTCATTTTTCAGGCACAAGCTCTCTTAAATCCAGGCCACAAGGACACTAAGGCTCACTTGTTGTTACCCTCTCTTATAATGGGGCTGTCTAGGACATGTTTCACCTCACGAGACACTTTTGGGGGAAAGTGACTCATCTGTATCTGTTTATGACTCACCTCCCCAACTATGTAACTTGGAGCACGACAACACTGCTTATTATATTAGGTAGAAATAGAACTCTACCTCTCTCACAAAGGACACTTCACAATCCTAAAATAAACACACTAAATTTTAAGCAAAACATTTACAAGTCTAAAGCAAACCTTCAAGAACAAAGTAAAACATGTGCATAAACTACAACGCTTAGGACCTGAAGGATCACAGGAAACTCATGTGTGGACACATTCAGACAACATCAGTGGGTGAATCCAACAGCGTCACCAAAGAACTCACACAATGTGCCAAGAGAAGTCAAGAGAAACGTCATGCTAGCCTTCCCCAGTAACAGGATTTTCTCACCTGGCGGAATCTCTTGAGGTGTATAATAAGCACGTCAGGCAGAGTCCACAGGCTTAATGTGATGCTCCCCTGCTGCAGCTGCTTGCAGTGTGGGCACCGCCAGGCATCATCAGGAGCAAGCTGGAAACAAGGAGCAGGACTTCCATTAGGCACCACATAATGAAAGCCTTTGTCATGGCAGCTGGACTACTTTCTTGCCAGGGCCTGGTATCACGCAGCATCTCTCTGGAAGCTGCACAGGAGAACAGCCAATGGATAACACAATCACAAGTAGTACCTGGCTGATGTAGACACCGGATGAGTGATAAACAAACGCCCCTCAAAGAAGAATGACTAAATGCTCTTGTTACAGATGCACCTCAATCCCAGCATGCCCCCAAAATTCACCTTATCACCTTTGCATCAAGACGGACTTTCTTGCTCTAGAGCATCTTACCTCAGCAAATCATACTACTGCCCATCACGGTGAAACAAAGGGGACTACCCCAAGATCCCAATCCCTCCCATTTTCTCCTTCCTCTCACCCCACACCCCTTCATGTTCAGCTTGTCTCCACACTAACCTCCATGAACACCACTGCACTCCAAGTTCTCCCTCACTGCTGCCCACACTTCATGTGTGCTAACCCTTCCCTCCTCTAGCAGCACTGAACTGCTCCACCTAGTCTTCCCAACACGCTCTCAACAAGCCCTTTCATCCATCAGTCCAATACTCTAAATCCAAGCATGGCATCTAAATGCGAACGCTGGGGCCACGTCAACTTAGAGGTGTCAAACACATGAGAAATCCAGCCTAAAGAGGCAACATCCAACCTAGGATCACACATGAGATGAGGTAAGGAAAGCCCTGGGAAGACAATTCCATCAAAATGGAAGACAAAGGGCCAAAGTCAGAATCTTGAGTAAAATGTCTCTTTTAAGAGACATACCCAACCTTAAAAGTCACCAGGATCTAAAGACGCAGTCAAAAAACTGAAAACTAAAAGTATTCTCTTTAGATAAAGTAAGAAAGAGTGGTAAGAAATGTAGTCATTAGTGCCATGCACCATAAGGTAGTCAAATGAAACCTGAGCAGAGGCCACTGAGAACCTCAGAGACCAGTATCCACACTTCATATCAGCTAAACAAAGACCAGGCTGATAAGGCACAAGTGACGAGATCCACTTTCATGATGATGTAACTCAACCATGTTCCCAGAAAAGACTGGGGGACAGAAGGGCAGATACTTTGGTAACAGAAGTGATCAGAAAGCCAGGAAAAGGGGCCCAAACTACCATCTGGTAAGCCCACATCCCATGTGGCATATCAATACTCCCCTTATGTGGCTATCCAGTCTCACACTTGTGTCAAAAGTAGGTTTCTGTCTGTTTAATCCTAATACGTTATAAACAGATACTTTGATGAAATGTAGTATTAATGTCACAACATCTAATCACTCTGATAGTTTCTAAGACGTTTCTCTGGTTTCTGTACTGACTAAAACTTCTGGAAAGCTCTCAGGCCTGGTGACTGCACTGAGAATTCTTGCCCTGTCAAGTCTTTCTAGCTCTGTAGGAATATGGACTCCAGCCAGGAGTCTTCTACACAGGTCTTCCTCATGGCAGGCAAGATTGCACTCTTTAGTATTCCCAAACTTTAGGTTTTCTTCTTTATATAAAATTAAACCCAACACCTCACTCACAGGACCAGTCCAAATGTCCCAAACTAACTGTCAGATGCCCCATCAAGGCCTCCTTCTTCAAAATACTCTTGGCTACAGCATGACTTCCATATGTACCAGCCCCACCCTCTCTCTCCTGTGTCTCAATGTGCCGTCCTCATTAACAGTACGCATGTGAAGCGATAAAAAGAGAAGTCCCCAGCACCATCACAGTTGGGGCACTGTTTCTAAAGCCTCCACAGACAGCACAATACTGGCTCACATCTATGTGGTACTGCTCATCTGAAGACAGCTGGACCCCAGACAACTGCCACACAACCAACTGCTAAGTCCCACCTCCTCCTCTATATCTGTACTGTTATTTTTGGCCCTATACTGAACTTCCCAAGTACCACATACACACACATTCCAGCACGTATTTATTGAGCACTTCCTATGGGCCAAGCACCTCTCTTGGATACAAGGATATTTAGTGAGAGACAGAAAAGTCCTGGCTGTAACTGAAGCTCACACTAGCCTAACTCTCTCCCTTAGCTCTTGTGCTCCTGCCACACTGCTTACACGTCTGTCTTCAACCATGCCAAGCTCGTTCCTACCTTAGGACCTCTGCTTCCCTTATATGCCTGTTCCTGCTCTAGGGTGTGAACAACATGAAGGCAGAACCACTGTCTTGATTACTGAATATCAGTGTGCACTGTGCAGGTCCCAACACACTACAGGTACCTTAAATGAATGAGGCTCTAGAGCAACCTATCTTGTCAGCACAGACTCCTCAATCTCGGGCAGTGAGTTACTTTGCAGACCCAATGCTGCCATCAACACATCTGCTAACCCCTAAGCTTTGTATTGTTTTCAAACATCTCTCAAGTCAATATTTAAACACAAACAGTGAAAAAGACAGGATGAACCAAAGGTCTTCAATTAACCAGTTCCAAAGCCAGCTGGCTATTTTATAATTAAGCTAAAAATTGATAAACACTTATCATTTGATAAACTATTTTTGAAGAAACTTACTACAAACAGGTTAGGAGGTAGAACTCAGAGATTCTAAAAGTTATTTCTCAGTATTTCAAGAAAATTCCTAATTGCTCTAATGGGACCAGAGGACCTATTTCAGGGTAATTTCCATCTCTATCAAGACCTAAGTGGGTGCCAGGTCTTATGTAGGTAAACTTCTCATAACAGAAGGCACCCTGGCAGCTGGAACAATCATTCATTTTAAAACCAGATAGAAGAAAAGAAAAAAAAAAGAAGTTTTAAAGTCCCTTCTAGTCCTGAGGTACCTAATTCTATATGTACAAGAGCAAAGGGTGAACTAGTGGTCAAAATTAAAACCTGCTATAGTTTAATACACGTGTTCCTCAAAGGCGCATGTACTCAATATCTGGTCCCTACCTGGTAACAGTATTTTTGTAGGTATTGGAAACCTTGGGAAGGATCTAACTGGAGGAAGTGAGTCACCCAGGGTAGATCTTTGGGGTATCTTTTTCCTAGTCCCTTCCTATCTTTTCCCTTGTTTCCTGCTAACCATGAGGCAAGAGCCTTCTCCTCCACATACTCCCCATCTCCACGGTGAGTCTCGTGACAGTCCCAGAATCAACAGAGCACAAAGGACAGTGGCCTGAAACCATGCACTAACGTAGATCTTTCCCTCTTAGGCTATCCTGAGTATACCAGGTATTCTGTCACAGCTATACAAAGTCAGACTACACAAACACATGTAATGAACAGCAACAGAAGACTGGATGAACTCTAAACACTCTAGTCAAGATTTCTCATGGGCCTTGGCCTCATGGAGACTTATCCATCCATCTCCCTGTCCATTCATTTAATATTTACTGAGTTCCTACCATATGTAGACTACTGTGCCAAGTGGTCCAGCACACTATGATCCCACAAATATGGTATGTGTCACTGGAGCCCCTGTCACTGAATCACTGAGATGGGGTTTACACAACTAAAGAACTTAATTCTTCATTTTATCTTATTTACTTAATTTAAATTTGAATAGGTACTGATACCTGTAATTACAGTACTAGTGTACTAAATTGATAAAAGTTGGACTGTGTTGGTGGCCACACCTGTAACCCCAACACTCAGGAGGGAGAGGGAAAGGGCTGCCTAGAGCTTGAGACTATCCTGGTCTGCATAACAAGTTTTACACCAGCTAGGACTGTAAGATCCTATCTCAAAAACAAAAACATAAAACAAAACAAAGGAAAACAGTTGAAGATTTCCAAATTGAAATGAACAACAACAAAAAAGTACGTTATTAAAAAAGAAAACAAATAATTACAAAGGCTTATTTCTAGAGCTCTCCAAATAATCAAAAATTTAAGTCACTCCTTGTTCAAGTTCTGAAAGAACTAATGCTAAAAATGGCCACTTATATGTGTAGCGCTTGTGGGAATGCAAACTCCTCGGCCATGTGTTTTCCTGGGCAGAACCAATCTCCTCACTGTCACCTTGCAGGCTGTGCATCTTACCCGTTCCTCTTTGGTGTAGAGTTGGAAACACTGAGATAAAGTGCAAGTTTGTGGCTGATGATGCTGCTCCTTCTGCAGACGGACACTTTCTGCATCAGGGATATACTCATCTTCAGTGTTTACAAACAAGCTGAAATTCAGGGGAATGCAGCTTTCAGAGAATGTCTTATAAAACAGATACAACAACAGCTTTTTAAAGTAGCTATGAATTCATAACTCAATTGATCAATGCGTAAGAATGCGTTCATTAAACTCTTCCACATTTCAAAATGTTCTTGAAAAATTTTCCATCTGTAAAGTCATTTCAACAAATAAGTTGAGTTAGGTTTGCTCAAACTGCCCATGATTGTGCTTATTTTGTTTGTGTGTGAGTATTCGCAAGTCAGTGAGGTGCCCACGGAAGCCAAAGGTGTCGGATCTCCTGAACCTGGAGTCACAGGCTGTTGTTAGCCACCTGATAGAAGTGCTAAGAACGGAACTCGGTTCCTCTGTAACAGCAGTATATGCTCTACACATACCACTAGCTAGCTCTGTCTATGTTGTTTAAGTCATTCATTCTTGTCCATGGTAACTAAGGACATGTATTTGATACAAGCTTACTAGTCCACAACCACACAGTCCTGAACGTATTTGATCTTGTCTGATATAAGCCTACAAGAGCTAAAGATCCTATTAAAAAAAAAAAATCAAAGTAGATCAACCTACACAGCAGTTAATGAACATATGGCTTTTCCCTCAACAAGTAAATTTTCTAAAGTTTTGAGCCTTGGAAAGAAGTCAGGAAAAGAATAATAAGCTACTTCAATAAAGGGTTAAGACACACTTAAGATACTCAGTCAATGCTAAGACTTGTATGTTCCAGCTAAGTTGAAAGATCTGTGTGCTGCTAAGATAGTAATAAAGCTTTAAAGAAAAAAAAGAGAGAGAGAGAGAGAGTAAGAAAAATAACTTACAAATCTTTTGTCTCCTTGTCCCATTCTACTACCAGTTTCACATGAGCTGTACCACCTGGTCCACAGGATTTTAATGCCCTAAAGAATTAAAGTGGAGCCACATTATTTTCTAAACAAAAGATGTGATTATATTCTATTTAGAGTATTATAATTATAGGAAATATTTATAGTTCCCCATTAGAAACTCTTTAATAAGATCAATGTAGCCTCTGATTTTGTAACTAGTTTACAATGAAAAATCCTTAAACTAAAACATCCAATATAGAAAGAGTAGAAAAAATTTAGTACCACTTTATAAAATTTGCTTGGACACTCTCAGATGTTATGTATTATCTTTCCAACTTTTGCCCAATGTCTCAGCCACACAGAGCCTCAACGCAGCTTCTTGGTAACAGTCTGCACACTTGCATAACCCCGCCCCACCCTGCCTAGCTTATGCCTATGTCATCTCCCCTATCCCTTCATCCTCCATAAACACACACCAGCCAACCCACTGGTCGGCTCCATTTATTGAGATACTTATTACTAATGGCTAATATTATTCATCTTTTATCTTTTCTATTCTGGGAAATAGTTTCGGTTATTTATCTAATCTACTCTCATGTCTAAAACCAAACAATGACCTTTCAAACATGATTATGCTGTCTGAAAAAAAAAATGGTGGTGGGGGAAAGTGAGACGGGATCTCATAATCCCCAGGTCTCTAATCACTACAGCCTTCAAATCCTGACCTTTCTGTGCTGAAATTACAGACATACATGATCATGCCAACTTCTGTGCTTTTAAAAAGTATGTGCTGAAAAGAACTATTACAATAGAAACAGTGCAACTACTCCTATTTATGCAGCCATATATGGATAGTCCATAGACATATATCTGCTAGTACAACAGATAGTATAAAGCTAATAGAATAACATTATTATAAAAGCACAGGGATAGCAAAGTAGAGCAACAAATTAAACCAGAGAAAGAGGAACAATAAACGTTTTCAATAAAGAAATTATGGACAACAGAAACCACCCATGCAAAGCACACATATAGGACAATGTCATATGCTCAGGAAATCATCGGTATAATAAAGACAAAGGCAGGTGTGCTGTGGTCAGGAGAGGAACAGCAAAGAGACCTAATCAAAGAGAAGTAGAGAGCTCAAACTATGGGGCACGGGTTTTACCTTCTAGACCACAAGTTACCAGGCATACTAGGGCATGACGTGAACATGAATCTGAAACACTTTAATCTTGGTGAATAATAGTATAAATTTATTTATTTATATTTATGTATACATTCATACATACATATATGGATGTATGTGTAGATATGTAATCTTTCTCTTCCTAACATGAGCCATTCTAATTTCAAGAAAGAACATAGAATACTTTTATGCTGGCTAGTTTTATGTCAACTTAATACAAGCTACAGTCACTGGAGAGAAGACAGCTTCAATTGAGAAAATGCCTCCATAAGATTGGGCTGTAGGCAAGCCTACAGGGTATTTTCTTAACTTAGTGATTGATGTGGGAGGGTTGAGGCCATTGTGGGTGGGGAAGGCAGGCTGAGCAAGCCATGAGGAAGAAACAACTAGCAGCATCCTCCATGGCCCCGGTATCAACTCCTGCCCTCTTAGTTCCTTTCCTAACTTCCTTAAATGATGAACAGTGATGTGGAAATGTAAGCCTTCCCAAAATTGCTTTTGGTCATGGTGTTTCATCCCATCAATAGTAACCCTGACTAAGACAGCTCTGTACCTAGTATGAATCAAAAGTAAAACAAGTACTTAATTTCCATATGAGCTTAAAGAGCTTAAGACACTTACATGGAAACTATACCAGATAGCAGACATTACTTAGGTGGCACATGTGCACATGTGAGATTCTTGAGGGTAATTTGTGTTTGTCTTTTACCTTTCTACTGTTGGGTGGCACAAGGGATGTTCTTCCTGAGGCAGCAAGTAAGTTATTCCCACGACACTGACCACACGCAAACTGAACGGACACACCTGTATCAGATGTCAAATGAGAATTAGGCTGGACTTAGTCAAGGGTATGTTTCACAGTGGCACTTCTAAAACAGATCAGAAGTACAGCAAACCGCTCACTTTGCAAAATATTCCTCCAGTATAAGGACAAGGCACTCAAATACAACTTATTTGTCAAGTATTCCATTGCTTTCAATAGACAGTAATTTAATGGTTTTCCATGACACCTTAACACAGTAACAGTAATTTTTAAAAGTGCAGAAGTTCCACGGCATCTTCATGCTGATCATAAGCCAGCTGTACTAAATTGGCAACATACAAAGCAATTCAAGAAAACTTCTGCAATGTCAACTCCTTTCTCAGTCTCGAAAATGCCAACAAAGCAGTTTCACTGTACTAACTGCTGCTTCTGATTAAAAACCATGCTCTACTGGGATATCAAGGTGCTTACAAACCTGGATGCTGACAGTAGGCCTCAAGAAATATTTCATCTTCTCCAGGATCTCCTTCTGCAGAAGGTCCCATGCTACTGTCTTCTCTAGGTGCAGGACAAAAGGCAGTCCAAATCTGTAATACAAGATTTTGGTGAAGTCAGTCTGGAATATGATCTAGCACTGAGGCTTTTCTGAGGAGGCTCCAGGTAGTTCTAATATGTAGTTTAAAGTTGGAAGACCACTGTTCTGGCTTCAGCTTCATTCATGCCCTAGTTGTTTAAGCCTATGGTTGTTTTGTTTTGTAGACGGCGTTTCTCTGTGTAGCCTTGGCTGTCCTGGACTTGCTCTGTAGACCAGGCTAGCCTCAAACTCAGAGATCCACCTGCCTCTGCCTCCCAAGTGCTGGGATTATAGGTATGTGATCCCTGAATGTGTCTTCTTCAAAACACACACGTCGGTTGCAAACCACACTCCTTCAGCATGGAATACCCTCCCCACCTTTCTATACTCTTTCCTGCTCGACTGCAGGATACCCTCAATCCCCATGAACCACAGCACCAGGCACTGGGTTATAAACGCTGCCCAATTTCCCATCGGTCTCCATGTGCTAGCTAGGTTTACATCAACTTGACACAAGCTAGAATCATTCTGGAAGAAGGAAATTAAATTGAAAAAATGCCCCCATCACATTGGCCTGTGGAGCATATTCTTGATTAATGATCGGTGCAGGAAGGTCCAGCTCACTGAGGTCCTATAGGTGCCATAAGAAAGCAGGCTCAGCAAGCCAAGGAGAGCAACAGTAAGCAACATTCCTCCATGGCTTCTGCTCCAGACCCTGACAGGTTCCTCTCCTAGCCTCCCTCGGTGATGAAATATAACTTGAGAGTTGTATGATGAAATTAACTCTTCCCTCCCCAAGTTGTTCATGGTCATGGCGCTGTACCACAGCAACAGAAACTCTAACTAAGACAGCGATAGACAGATAGAAAGAAATTTACTTACCTTAGAGGCCTAAACAGCCAATGGGCAGAAAACAGAAGCTGCTGAATAAATCAATCAATGCCTGAATGACAAATCTAACTAAAAGATGAACTCAGATGAAGACTCAGACTGATGTAGAGTGCAGAAAGTACCAAGAAAATCATTCCTTGGCCATGACCATTTAGTGACTGACTCACAGCAATGATACTGAAGTAATTTGCCTGAAAGCCCCCATGGATGAAACACCTTACTATCACAAGACTCCACTCTTAAGAGCCTGGTGCCACAGGAGATTGTATACGGCTCAATTCAAGGAAAATACCACAAGCTCCCTTCGATTCTGTACCTTGAACACATCACACTCCAAGTCTGCATTGGGCCCCCTCTACACGGGACCTCTCCTCAGATGCTCCAACAGCTCACTCCTTCCCCTTGGGACACCTTCCTTCCAGTGAGACATCTTCCTGTGCTCTGTCTGGCTCTCATGTAGACCCAGAAACTTTCTTCATTCACATCCAATCATTTTAGCCTGTGTCATTGTCTTCAACATGGTGATAACTACTTGTGGTTAAATGTATTTACTTGTTTTGGGTTGGCTGTCCTAACTAGGATACCTTCTCCATGAGAACAGGGTTTAAAACAGAACAGTGCCTAAACACTGTAAACATCAATACTTTCATTAACAGAATTTAAATGACACCATTTATATTTATTTACCACCTAAGGAACTTATTTCAAAGTGAAATTTTAAAAGGCTCAAATAATGACAATCCTAACTAGTTTTTAAAAAAAAATCTGACTCCTTCTCCTGAAACACATTCATCTGTTGTTACTACTCGGATGGCACTTTTTTGATAAAGCTACTTTGAAAGATATTCTATAGTTCCCGTAAACTCTTAAAAAGGGCAGCAGAGAAATTTCAGATTTTTTCACTCCCAGATTTCTGCCTTAACAATGCTGAATGAATAATGGTGCCACTTGCCAAGACAGAAAATATTGCAAGAGAAAAATAATGAGTTCAGTTTGAGACATAAGTCTGGGGCACATGTACCATTCAGACAGGCATGCTAAGACTTCCTTTTAGGTCTAAAGACACAGATTCAGAATTCTAAGACAAGTGTAACACACACAGAACATATGTTCTCAGAAGCTAAGTAAGCTTTAAAAATAAGTATCTCTTATTCAAATTCTAACATCCTAATTTTATAGTCTTCCCCTCCCCAATCCAACAATTCAAGTCAACTTACACAAAGATTCTTTCTGCATATCAGAATCAAAATTAACTGCATCTGGGCATGATGGCACATGCCCGTAACTCCACCATTTGGGAGCTCAGGCTAGAGAATCAAGAATTCATTGGTAGTCTGGGATACACAGTGAGTCCCTTACCTCAAAAGCAAAACAAAATTCCCATGAAAAGAAGATTTTTTTTTCATCCCTGCTCTCAGAAATATTTTAAAGCATGTAGCCTCAAAAACGTCAGTATTTATTGGGAAATAAGCTGGTTCTTACCTTTTCCCTTGCTGCCCAGTGCAGGCCCGGTTACACACAAGCAGAACTATCTTGTCGCTTGCCACTCTGGTGGGCAAGTCCACTTTCCCTTGTTTTGCTGCTGGTGGTGGTGGGGAAGACAGTCTACGATGATCCAAGCCGAACTTCAAGTGGTTTAGATTGTTGTTTAAGTGAATGCCTGAAAAAGAAGAAAAAGAGTTCAACTTAGCTCTTCTTCAAGATTCTTTTCATTCATTCATTATAAAGAAGAGAAATAGAAATAAATTTTTAAAAGTCATTTATAATTTAAACTACAATTAAAAATAGGGACAAACACTCTACTGTGAGATTACTCATCTAGCCATTGGGCTAGGTTATCAGCATCCATGGCGTCCTTTAAAGTAGGCTTTCCTGTCTTTAAAACCAGACATTATAACTCTCCACATCAGTCAAAGTCAGATACAGTTCTGAAGGGCAAATTTACTGGAATGGCCCACAAATACAATTTTAAATTAGATCCAGTAAGTAATCAAATGCATTCCAGAAGTAATTCAGACAACATTTGCAATCATGTACAAGGTTTGAGCAGCAGTTTCTTGTCCCTACTTATTGTAACAAGAGCTAACACTGCACTTGCTAAGCCACAGCTGTGGTAGACCATGGTCACTAGAGCAGATCAGCCCACATTAGCAAGAACCAATGCCTGGCAGACAGCACAAGTCTTCAGGGTCCTACAGGGAGCTTCCTGTTACTCAAAGCCACCCAGCTATTCAATGCTATCACAAGGCTCTGTAGCTATTCAATGGCAGTATCTGTTAACTTCTTTCTTCTCTCAAAATTATGTCACCTAATGAAATGTACTCCATATGGAGAAGAGGCCTTTCTGCCAACACCACCAATTATAATAACACTAGAAGAAAAAGCAGAAGCACTCACAGCAGAGGTCTGACAATAACCTAAATAGCCAGCAATATAAGACTTGCTGTTAAGATGCAGCAGCATTATAACAATTTGAATGACAATTACATAATTAATATCAAAATAAATTTCAGATAGCTTTAAAAAAAGCAATCACTAGAAATACAAAAGCCTGAACTTTAATCAAGCTACTAGAGGGAAGAACACATTTTAGGTATAAATACCACAAAGAAATCCCAAAGGCTGTTCAGGCAACAAACTGTCTCTGTCATCTTCTCATTTTGGAAGCTGCTAACCTGCACTTCCTGTCTACTCAAGGATTTAATTTTATTCCTTCTCAAGTATCTGACAGGGTTGAAGACCAGATAGTTTAGTCTTAGAATTAGGCTTAGTTGTTTAGGGGTTAAGATGTTCTTAGGTCTAGATAAATGTTTTAAGTTGATAAAGATGAACTATGATAGATATTGATTTACATTCAGAACTTTAGATGCACCAAGATAGGAAAGATTTTTCTTCAAGGTTGCCAAATACAAACAGCCAAAACACTATGAATGTAACATTTATATAATTCCTGATTGTTTCTATTTCATGGTTCTTCTTGCTGTAGGTAGTTTATATATATGTGTGTGTGTATGTGTATGTATGTATGTATATGTATATATAAATGTATATGTAAAAAAAATGAAGTGACCTTTGAAAAATACCGTAATTTAAAATGACCTTAAGTACATACTTCCATAACGCCAGAAAAAAAAAAAGGAAATCCCAAAAGAACAAAAATAGATATTACTTTATAACCATTCTAAACTGTGATTAAAAAAAAAAAGATAACAGTAACGAAATTTGAAACAACAAACTCCCTCATTCCCCAGGTTCTTGGCAAAGGAGAGTGTGAGAAGGGAACAGGACCCCTAGTGAGATACGGGGATGCTGTTCAACTGCTGAAGTGACTCACTCTTCAAATCACAGCCCTGTGCCTCCCAGCAATGGGACCTGGGCCAGTGATTTAACCTCTCTCGTTCACAGCTGTCATCCCCAGAGTGAGGAGGAGGGTGCTCCCACATGTGCTACTTGAATAGAGCACACGTGAGGTCTTTAGATCACAGACTAACACATGCTTGCAAGGGGGTGTATTTTGTAACAGAGACGTGCTCTAGCCAGAATATAATGTTTGGATATGAAATTAATTAATGCATAGGAACGCAATGTGATAAAATAATCCTTAGGCAATCAAGGAGCAGAGACAGAACTGGGGAATTTTTCGGTAGAAAAATCACAAAGTGGACTCTTGCTGCATACTACAAAGTGCTAGGTATAAAGAGATGAAGCATACGGTGGCCAGTACTCCAAAGAATGTCAGAACAGTGGGAAAGGCGGGCGAGAACACCGTCATTTCCACACACATGCTGGAAGAGCAGAAGCAATGGTTTGGAGCTCTGTGGTGCAGAAGAGCTGGCCAGCATGTCCTTTACAGGCCATGCACCTCTTGAAGTCTTAGCCTCCGGCTAAAAACACTCCTAAGCAGC
The DNA here is from genome assembly GCF_964271855.1 of Acomys minous. Lineage (NCBI taxonomy): Eukaryota > Metazoa > Chordata > Mammalia > Rodentia > Muridae > Acomys > Acomys minous. The sequence continues at coordinate 77,358,925 of NC_140484.1, read as the reverse complement.
AGTGCAAACTAAAGAAATAAGGCCTCACTAGAGGCAGCAGTCACTGGGGACATGCCTGACTCACCTGCTTGTCTGTCTACCTTTGTTTTACCCTACTCTGTCTAAAAATATTTTTCATTTAGTTACAAAAGAAGTCTGGGCTGTTCTTTCAGTTATATCTTTTTTCTCTCTACTATTTTTGTCTTATGTTTATTTGTATTTGTATTTATCATTGAGCACATTGCCACAAATTCCTGTGGCAATAAGATGCAGAAAAATAACAAAAAGGGGATAAAATAATGAAACAGTGATTTGTTAGAGGTAATGGTGTAAAAAGAAAACATCCATCTGACTGAATGGGAAGAAGGATATCCAAGGATCTAAGTACAAATTCATGTCAAAAATAGAAGAACCCAAATAAAAAAAGTTGTTACTAAGATTTAAAGGAATAAGTCGGCCTTGCTCTCTGAGTAATGTGAGGAAGGATGTCTTTACAATGTGCCCAATAGTTTTCCTGAGTAAAGGAAGGCCTGTGCAGAGCAGCGCACAGTGGCAAGATGGCAGACAAAGAGAAAAAGAAGAAAGAAAGCCTCTTGGACCTGTCTAAGTACATCGATAAGACCATCCGAGTGAAGTTCCAGCATGGCCAGGAAGCCAATGGCATCCTGAAAGGGTTTGACCCACTGCTCAACTTGGTGCTGGACGGGACCACTGAGTACACACGAGACCCCAATGACCAGCACAAGCTGACGGAGGACACGTGGCAGCTGGAGCTCGTGGTGTGCCGAGGCACCTCCATGGTGCTCATCTGCCCACAGGCAACATGGAGGCCATTCCCAACAGCTTTGTGTAGCAGCAGGACACTTAGCAGCCAGCAGAGGGGCCTGGACCAGAGGCCTCCCTTCCGTGAGTGAGCTTCCATTTGGTGTTTTGGTCTTTGTTCCACTTGTTTTTTAATAAAATTGTCCAATTGAATTAAAAAAAGAGAGAGAGAAAAGGAGAAGGAACAGAACAGAGATAGTAAAACACAAGCACACACACATATAACTAGAGGATTCAAGTGACTTACAGCAAACTTGTACAAATAGGAAGTAGAAAAGCTGGGGGCATGGTGAAATGGCGAGGTGGGCCTCTACACAATACGAAGGCAATAAAGAACGGAGTACAAAAGGCAGATTTGGGGTTGAAAAAGATCATTACTAGCAATAAAAGAAATAGATTTTATTGAAAAGAAATGAAAAATCTAAAAACAACAGTATGTGCACTTAACCACAATTTTAAAAATTGTATACTATTATATAACATTCAATGCCCACTGTGGTCAAATCTGTAAACTCAGGTGCATTATAGAGACATGACCATTTACCTCTTTGACTGAGAATTCCTTCAGGCCTAAATATTTCTGGAGTCTCAAAGGCAAAAATGCAATCACTTTCATGAACCGTCTCCAGGTCATCCGTGTCACTAAAGGAACGATGGAACCCATCATAGTACATTTCCGTCAACACAATCTAAAAAATGGGGAAAATGTGAACAGCTGGGTAACTGGAAATTCAATATAAAAAGATCTTCCAATCCTACGCTGACCTTCATAAGAGCATCAAGTTGGTAATTCTCAGTGGGGGCTATTAGATACCTCCCAGGACTATATTATTTGCTGGTAATGAGAGACTCTTAGAAGTATAGTAGCCTCTGCAACTGTCTAGCAATATACTCTGAATCCAGAACTCTATGGCACTAAATCCAGATCTCCTCCATGTTGGAGGATGGGTGATAATAACAGAATTACTCATTCTTCTGTTTCACAGGAGGATGGCAAAAGAGACCTAAGGTTCTACATGTTTTCAGTCTCATGGAGAGGGCAGTCTACATCTGAATCTAAGACATTCTTTCGTATCATTAAAGTCTCTTTTTTCAGATTAAAAAAAAAAAAAAGTCAAATGACCATGACTGTCTATATTAGAACACATAAAGTCAACTCAAGTGCCCAAAGATAGTAACTAGTTAAATCAGCCCTAGTGATTCAGGAAGCTACTAGAAAGGATGACCAGTATATACCTGCATTATGAAGCTAAGCCCTAAGTAAATCAAAAGCAAAGCTAAGAATGATATAGATATATATATATATAACTACTTTTAGAAAAGATTGTAGGATACTCCCAGAAAAAAAAAAAAGAATCTAAAGAACACTACATAATACAGCACTGAAGTTAGTGACTTTCTTACCACTGATACTTAAGACCCTTTTAATTTCTAAGTTATATTTTTATGATGAAACAGAAAAACGAAAGACAGGGAAGAAAACAATGGCTACATTCAGGGCTTCAGCTACATGCTCAGCAGCACTGTCCAATGCAAAAGAACTAGACAGGGCAGAGCAAGAGAAGTTTCTAGGTCAGGTCTGCCACTGGCCAGCCAGGTGACCTTGAACAGGGCCTTTTCCAAAGGGGCCAGCTGTCAGTCCCCCTGCCCAACTAGTACCAATATTAACAAGTCTATGAGGTGGAAAGGCCTGTGGTCTGTTTCACAAATGGCCCAAGGGGGGAAAATGTTCCTCCCACATTTCTTTCTAAGGGATTTATGCTTGTACTGCTTTTCTCCTGGTGAGCATTCACCTCTCCAGAAAGCTGCGAGCTAAAGCAAACTAGTCATCACATCACTAATTGATGCCACACGTGAAAAGAGTGTGACAGCACTGAGGCTTTACAGACACAGCTGCATTTGCCTTGGATATCAAGACCTCTCTTCTCTCTGCCCTCCCTCATCCTGGAGAGAAAAAGAACCAAGCAGCAGCATAAAGAAAAGATCAACACTTCACCATTGTGCCAGTACTCAGCCTAAGAAAATAGGAGATTCGCTACATTGAGGTAATATTGCTTTAAGTATATTTGCCCAAATGGGGCCAAATGAGGCCAAAGTATAAAATATGTTTATTATTCAAGTGATTACATAGCAACTTCTAAAAGCTAACCATAGAAAAGCTATTTTACGAGGAAGTCATCCTTCCTTATAAATCCTAAAAAATGTTTCTTGTAATGTTTCGCCAGCAAAAACTGTGTGTAAAATATGTTAAGTCATGCAAAGGCACATGAATTTTTTGGTCAACTTAAATATAACTACTTATCAAAGACATGTTCCTCTACACCTTCCCCAAAAGGGGAAACCCAACTTTCCCCTATCTAAACAAAAGACTCTGGTCTTCAAGTAAGTAAGGAAACAAAAAGGGTGGCAGATACACCTCAGTTACAGTGCACTTGCACGCAGGAGTGAGGCCCTGGGTTCAAGCCCCACAAAGGGGCTGGAAGAGGAGCACAAGGAGCACGTACTATCTACACAGCAGCATGCTGGCAAGATGCCCAGTCTCACCCCCACAGCAATGGAGGGGACTCCTAAGCCTCTCTGTCAAAGGCCACATGAGTAGTGTGAAAGGTTAAGCTATTACACTTTACAAACAAAGCCACAATGTCTTACATAAAGCAGTTTTTCTTTTTATAAATATGATTAATTGAAGCAGGGAAAGGCTTTCTATACACCATCTTCTTTGAGTCTGGATTCCCTCCACCCTTTCTCCCCTCAACACTAAACACAACTGGTTTTAAATTTCTAACATATTTGGCAGAAAACTAGAGTAGGAAAAAAAAACCCAGATAAGCAGAAAACAACACTTTAATGACTCATGTGGAGTTGGCCTTAGCAGGTTATTACCTGATCAGTGGGGATCTTTGTCTCCATGGACACGGCTTCCCGAAGTCTGGCAACAGTCCCAGACAGAGGCACAGCCACACCAATCCTCATGCAGTGGGAACACTTCCCTTGATACACTACAGTGACATAGAGAGGCCTGTACAGATCAAAGTCAGATCTTCTCATTAGTTACTTATTTTAGCTAGAATAAGGAAGAAATGAAACAAACCTGACTTGAAATCAACACAAAAACTAAAATAAGGCTTGGGACATAGCTCAGCTGCCTCCCATGCACAGCATGCATTCCCCCAGCATGACGTAAAGCTGAAACAGTGGCATCTGACTACCACTTAGAACCTAAAGGCTGGAGAGTGAGAGTTCAAAGTCATTCTCAGCGACCTATGTTTGAGGCCAGCCTGTGATCTAAAAAGAAAAGGAACTGAAGCTAACGCCCCCTTTCTTTAGAAGCCAAATGGGAAGCATTCAGTTAGAAACTACTGAACAAGTTGAAAGAGCTTTGAAAAGCTATCTTCATAAAAATATCTTTCATGTAACATATTCATAATTGGTTCTCTTTTCCTTCAAAACAGCCTAACTTCTGGAAACTCTTAAGGGCTGAAATAAATAAGTACAAGGAGGGTCTCCAAAGAATCTAGGACATCCAGTTTTTTAAAAAAGACTATGGCATGGGCTTGCCTCGCTCATGTGCCTGCTCAGCCTGAACACCCAGACAGGCATTTAGCTTCAAGAATTTAACAAGGCTTGTGTCCACTACCATTAAGCCTATTACCTCACTAAGTAAGTGAAAAACCTTAACAGAAAAAGAAGTGCCCTATCATAGAAAACTGTTAATTTTACACATGCATTCTTACCTTGTATGTGGTAGAGGAATTGGCAAAGAAATACACAGGAAAGGGTCAAAAGTGTTGCTCTGTTTCTGACAATGAGGGCAGGTCAAAGAAGATCTTTGAAAACAAAAATGTAAAACATTCACACTAAGATCACACAGAACTATGTCAGGCAGACAAAACAAGAGTGAACATGTCATTTGCTCCTACCTGTACTGGGCTTGAAAAAGTTCTTGTACAAAAGTGCTACACACAGGAAAAGAGGGTCCCTCAGGCATCATATCAGTCTCTGATGGTGGCTTTAAAAAAAACAAAAAACAAAGTACAATTGACAGGCCTGAAGTGTCAATTCTTTTTTGTTGTTGTTGTTGTTTTGTTTTGTTTTGTTTTGTTTTGTTTTTCGAGACAGGGTTTCTTGGGGTACCTTGGCTATCTTGAACTCACTCTGAGGACCACAGAGATCCACCTGCCTCTGCCTCCCAAATACTGAGATTAAAGGCATGCGCCACCACACCTGGCTAAAGGACCAATTCTTGATTGAAGTTGAACCTAAAATGTCGCAAATATTTAACTTCCTTTATAAGCTGCATATGGAACCCAGAAGCTCTGCAACATAGAGTGCTAAAGTAAACAGAACACGGCGCATAGCGTATAAGTTGCAGGGACTCATTCCCTCTAACAGACCATGTTCATCATTCTCAAGTCTGTTAGGAGACTGTGCAGCTCTCTTCCCTAGGATGTTTCAATCCTCACCTTGGTGCTAATCCACAGTCTGCGTCACATCTCACTTAACTCTTATGCCCCTAACTACTAAGAATCTGCTACCACATATAGAGAATGGGGATGTCAGGACACAAGGACTAGTAAAAGTGCCTGGCCTCTAGGATGCTTCAATATGGTGACAGCTAGTCATGTATACATAGTTATATGACAGTGCAGCGTTTCAGGAACAAAAGGACCTTAAGCTAAAATAATCATCAATTTTCCAAAACTAGAAATTCTGAAATACAGATCAGACTTGTCACAAACTTCAAAAACTCACAGGGACATACTCTTCCCACTGCATGAACCACTTTACCTATCATATTAAGGCTACATGTAGAAAAGTTGACTATGAACTGCTGTTTCTCAGTAAGACCATTCTGGACCCAATTCCTATGCTCAAATCCAAATCTAACAGCAGAAATATTCATACATTTCCCTTCTGACTGTGTTATTTGTTCTACTGATCTACACAGTATGTGTCTTTATTAGAATAGGAAGCAACTGGTTCCCTCATTAGACTGTAGGTTCCTTAGGGACAGTTGTCTTTTACTTACCCTGCCAGCACAACAACCAGGTAAAACATCCCATAAAGTCCCACTTAGTTTTATATTCACCCAGAGGTAGTCACTACTTAATGCAACAAGCCCTCAGTGGAAATTTTTGAGATTTCCCTGTCCCCTTGCCCATTTCCCTGTCCCCTGACTGCCCCAAGGAGTACATGCACTCACCTTCAAAGGAGGCTGGCCACTCTGCTTTACAGCATGATTAAGGTCTTCATGAACTCGATCCAAAAGCCACAGCAGAAACTCCTGGGCATCATGTTGGGAATTTCCTCTATATTGCAGAGCATTCTTTGACACAATACTCTGCAAGTAAATAAACCAGCACAAACAGCTGTGAGTTCCTGGCTTGGAAGACTATCATAATTCTGAAAGAGGAATACAAAATCTCAAGGGTATCCCAAAAAGATTTTGAAAACAAAACAAAACAAGGAATAGTCTGATAAATGAAATTTATCAACAGCAGTTCACTTTTTAGCTGTGACATTGATATGTTAATGACAAGAAAACTAGTACAGACTTTTAAAGGACTCTTATGCTACTTTTGTTGACTTTTCTGTAAGCCTGAAATTATCCTAAAAATTAAAAGTTTAGGAATACATTTTTTTATTAATATAGCAGTTGTACAGAGAGGGTGTCACAGGAGTAGAACACAGGCTAGAGAAAGAGCTAGAAGACAATGATGACATCCCAAGAGGTGTCACTTAAGCTTTAAAGGGTCTACCCTTCAAAGGGATCAAAGTAGGGGCTACGCATTTAAACACACAAAGTGGTAAGAAAGTATGACACCTTTAAGAAAGTCCAAGAAGTTCAATAGACCTGAAAGTACAGGTCTGCAAGGCAGAGCAAGAGGAATGAGTAAAGACAAGAGTGGCTCAGAAGGATTTTAAAAGCAAACTAAAGATGACACAGGAAGCCAGGAAATGGTTCTGAGTGAACTGGCTAAGCCGATGTGCTCTGAGAAGAGAAGGTGGACTGTTCTAAAGTAAAAGGAAGTGACTTGTGGGGACTGTTAAAGAAGAACGATGCACGCAAGACACTTTACATATAAATAAGACAAGTGAGCACTCCAACGTTAGCTATGAGTATTTAATTTGGAGTAGTGGGGTGCACAGTGGTAAAGCAGGTAGGAAACAAAATGAGGAAAGAAACATGAGTCTTAGAGAACGCTGTGAAGACATACATGAGAAGGCAAGTTTGCAAGAGATTTAGAAATGGGTCATAATCAGTAGAAATTGTAGCCCAATTAAAATAGAGTTAGGAAACAGGCCTCCCAGGCACCCACGTCTTCCAGAGGGTAGATTTTACCTACATCAGTACAGGGGAAAGGAAAGACGGTGATGAGTTCTCTTTCAAATCCAATGACCCTGAAGCTCTCTCTGTGGTGCCTCTAAGAGAAAACAGGGCAGATAGCTGAGAAAGTGCACATCTCGGCTCAGTGCAAGAATCCACACTAAAGACAAAAATACAGAAGCCAAAAGATGAGTAATCACAAATACTACTGAGATTGCCCAGTGATGTCAAGCCAGAGGAGAAAACTCAGAAGACACATATATTTAGACGTGGGGGGACATCAAAGGAGAAGACCAAGATAAAAACATTAGAGCTGTGGCCAAGAAAATCAAGAGCACAAATTCTAAAGAGCCAAATGACAAGTTTCATGAGGGAACCGACCTACCAGTACTTTTAAGGGTAAAGAAAGACAAAGCAAACCAACAAACCTCAAACAGGGACAGAGAGATGGCTCAGCAGGCATTGCCATATAAGCCTGGCAACCTGATTCTGATCCCCAAAAGCATGTAGAGGTGAGTAAAGAGAAGCAAACTAATCCCACAGAGTTGTTCTCTGACCTCCACAGAGGTGTCATGGTGTGTGTACATTTCCACACACATCGCACAGGTACACCCGCACACACAGAGAAGCACAAACTTCCTGTTATGTATCCAAATTAAGAAAAATCATAAAGTCAGGCATAATAGTGCATGCTTGTAATCCCAGCACTCAGGGAGGCAGAGGCAGGCGGATCTCTGTGAGTTTGAAGCCAGCCTGGTCTATAAAGTGAGTCCAGGACAGCTAAGGCTACACAGAGAAACCCTGTCTCGATGATGATGACGGCGATGACAACGACGATGACCAAAAAAAGAACAGGCTGCAATTTGATTGTGAAGAGCTGTCATAGCTTGATGACAATTACACGTAAATAACCAAAAAAGTTGATTATAAAATATCTGAGATTCTGTTTGGGAGGAAGAGTCAAAGAGATGTTAGAAATAATACATGTGACACCAGCAAAACTTGTCAGCAAACAAGAGAGGGAAGCCAAATATGGTTGTTCATATCTCATATCTCAGCACTTGGGAGTCTGGGACAAGAGCACTGCTGTGAGTTCAAGGCCAGCCTGGACTACAGAGACTGACTCTGCCTTCAAGAAAAAAATAGTGGAGGGAGGACCTGATAACAAACAGAGCTTAGAGATTACTACATGGATGCTATCCAGAAACAACATAAAAGGACAGGGACAGGACTGCCTTTACACACTACCTAACTTCTCCCAGCAGAGGGCAGACCTCTTTCTTGCTCTATTTCTACTTTTTCCCTGGTAGTCTAGTGGTTAGGATTCAGCCTTCTCAATCTCTGCCTTGTCAGTGCCCCTGGAGCACTTACACACTTGACATCTGCACTGTGAAATGTGAAGGCTTGTGTTCCTTCACTTAGGAGCATCAAAACAAAGCCAATGATATGCACAGTAGAAGAATGGAGATAGATAACTGGTGATACTAGGTCAGTGACGCTAAAGAGAGAACAAAGAATGTCATCAAGGTTTTTTATTTCTGACTTAGGTAATGATCAGAAATAAACCTGGAAATGAGGGACCATAGTTCTGAACAAGCCGAGCTTGAGGCACCTATTTATCACCCCAAATGAGGCTGCACATGGTGCTCGGGAAAAAGATCTAGGTGAATGGTTTAAACCAGAAAGGCATATGAATATCAAATGAGCAGAAAACCCGAGGCATCTAGTATGAAGAGCAGCCACCAGGCCAGAATCTCCACAAACATGAGCCTAATAAACAGAAATGAGACTGGTCAAGGGAGTTCACACAAACTGAGCCAAAACAGAACTTCAAGGAGATAGAAGCAACAATGCAAAACACTACAGAAAAGTCAGGTAACACCAACGCTGGGATGTCCATCCTCTAACTTGTCTAACAAAACGGTCCCTTGCCCATTTGATCTCAGGGAAGCACGTATCTACCCAAAAGGAGTAAAGCAGAAGTAAGGACACTGAGCAGCTTCCGCTGGCCATTCTTCACACCCCAGAAGCTGGAGTTGTGCAAGCGAGGAAAGACTCTGAGCATCTAGAGAGAAGCAGCTAACGGAAAGGAGAGAGCTGAACAACATTCTTCAGCTCAAAGAGGGGAGATTCAGAAAGTAGAGGAATTCTCTGGACAGGTGAGGGGTCAGGTAACAGAATCAAGCAAAGGATAACTAGAGACAGGACAAGAAACCATTTCCACCAGTCTGCATGGTTTGCTTTACAGAGGAATTAAAGACCAGCTGCTAAGAGGTCTTATGTATCATGAGAGAGATACAGTGTACAGCTAGGTCTTAGAAATTGACAGAAGCTCAGCAACCTTCTGTCCTGATCACATCTCTTATTTTCTTTAGCTTGTATATCCCAGAAACAACCTAACCAAAATCACAATCTTCATTATCTATCAGTGAAACTTTACATACCGCAGCCTCTGAAATTACAGGGCCACATCAACATTTAATTTTTTTAAATCAAGATTGCATTAAGTTTGCTTATGCTTCTTACCACTAATCCTTCAATTCATCTACACTCACTGTGTACCAAGATACTGTACTAGATTGTTTAGCAAGATAGTTGTCAAGCAAGACTAAACAAACAACTGAACTAATACAAACCTAATTAGGGCAAAATCCATCCTGGGTCAACCCCACCCTCAATCACCATATCACGGACTAAAGGAAAAGGAAATCCCATTGAACTAACACAAAAGCTCCACTTTCTGCCACTTTTAGCCCCTCAACATGGTGGCATCTCACAAAGACACACAAGAGACTATTTACCTCTTCCCCCAGACAAAACAAAATAAGAGAATAAGAGCCAACTAAATAGTGCCTCAGAAAAACAAAACAAAAAACACAAGTCCCCTAAGTGCCACCAGAGATAGCTAATTCACTGAATGAGCAAGTAGGAGAGAAGCTAATGGTCAAAACCATTGACTGGCTCAACCTCTATAGCTGTGGTCTAAGTCATATCTGATCCTACCTTGATTTGCCTTCTAAGACTCTTTTTCACTATTAAACCTTAATTTATTTAATGACCTAAACTTAGTCACTGTATTTTTGAAGTTTTTTTATAGTTGACTATCACTATCACCTGAATAATAACATATATTAAAGCATTAAAATTATGCAATAATGGGGCTGGAGAGATGGCTCAGCAGCTAAGAGCACAGTCTGCTCAGCCAGAGGGTACTAAATTAAATTCCCAGCAACCACATGGTGGCTTACAACCATCTATACTGCAATCTGATGTTCTCTTCTGGCATGCAGGAGTACACATAGATAGAGTGCTCATACATAAAATAAATAAATAAAATATTTTTAAATTATGCAATATACTGCAATAAACTTAACTTCATATACTTGTGTCTGTTTTATATAATCTGAGTATTTCTGCTTGGAAAATATTAAACCGAGTCTATGGCTTAAGTCCTATATATCCTACTATATAGTTACATCAATTGTCTAAATTGATGACACCAAATAAAAGTCAAAAACACTTGCAACACTTTCATAACATCTTGTAAAATGAGTAACAGTATTTTCCCCTTGGAACAAAAAGAATGAGTTAGGAACATATAGCTCAAAATAAAGTCTACACCGCAGGAGCTATACACCTCCAGACATGAGGTTCGACAAGGATAAATCTTCATACAGCCCCACAAACAGGCAGCAACATCTCATGCCCCAGGGAAGACAATGACTGGTCCCAAACATTCTTTACCTGATTCCAAGACAAAGACAACACAGTAATTATATTGACTTCTTCTCATAGGAAACAGATAGCACAATATTGGTCTGATATGACTGACTGACCAGGAGTTGGGCTACTCTTCTGGGGACAAAGTGGTTTGTAAGATTCATCAAAACAATCACTATCTACTATCTTTGCCCGAAGGAGAATGGAATTTATTTCCCATGGGTGTGGGGAGCTGGCACAACAGCATGGCTCAACAGGTAAAGGCAGATAAATCTGAGTTTGATACCTGGGATCCACATGACAGAAGAAGAGAAATGACTCTCCCTACATGTCCTCTGACATTCACATACACACAAAATTAGTGAACAGAACGTTTAAAAAAATCACAGAATTCAGATGGACAACTATGTAGGTTGAGCATTTCTAGTCCAAAATGTGTGTGTGTGTGTGTGTGTGTGTGTGTGTGTGTGTGTGTGTGTGTGTATAAATGACATATAGTATAGTATACATGCATATACGTGCAGTGTGTATGTCCGTGCAGGTGCAGAGGCCACAGGATGTCAAAGGTCCTGCCATGTCCCCCTCTATGTACGCCTCGCCCGCCCTTTCTCAAAATAGTGCCTCATGTCACCCTGCTTTGTCTTGAAATAACTATATAGATCACACTGGGCCTCAAACCCAAAGCTCTACCTGCCTCTGCCTCCCCAGTGCTAGGACTAAATGCATTCACCACCATCCTCCTGGCATCTTCCTTATTCTTGTGAACCTAGAATTAGGCTAGGAGCCAGCAAGGCCCAGAGATCCATGTCTATTCCACATAGCGCCCATCCCCAAGATATCTCATTATATATAAACAAATACTCCAAATTCCAAAACCAAATCTGGAACCTCAAACACTTCTCATTCCAGTATTTCAGATAAAAAACAAACAAACAAACTCAATGTGTATCCACAATTTTAGAGAAAGAAATATATGAAATTTGAGTATCTAGATTCACAGATAGTACCTAAAGAGGAATTTGGTTTCTAAACTAACACTAGAAATAAGCATTTGCTTGAAAACAGTTGATCTTTTGAATCTGACTTTTGGGATACCAACTAATTTAATGAAGAATAACTAAGCTTTGAGAGATGATATTTGTGTGAATGGGTGAGTATTGTAAAACATATTAGAAGGATGAGGAAACAGTAAGAAAGATAAAGAACTCACATAGCAGTATGCCACACGAGGTCCAGAATGCAGCCATGACCAAACAGTAGCGTGCCCTTCACCTATTCCCTCACCTTCACTTCCACTGTGGAGGCCTTTTGGCCTATCCATACAAATCTGGCCACAGGCTCTGGCAGACAAACCCTACGTCTTGACCTTCTTACAAACTGAAATGCCTCCACCCCAACCTCTGACCTACTCCTTTACCTCAGAAGGATGAAGTAGGGACATGTAGGGGCTCTGGTGAGGGCAAAGAAAAATTATGCAGATTCTGCTGTGTGAGTTTTCAAAATCGTGAAAGTAGATTTATTCTATGGTCCTACATAATAACCCTGAAAACAAGGAAAAGGAAGATATCTAAAGCACAGATTCCCAACCCTGGTTGCACATCACAGTCATCTGGGAAACCAAGCCAAATCACCCAAACAGTGTTTATGTCCTAACTGCAGCGCAGAGAAGCAACGTCATTAGTCTACGGCACAGCCTGAGAGTTCCAAGTTTTTGTCAAGTGTAATGTTTTAATGACTCTACTTTTAAAGTGAAATCAGACTGAGACCAAAGCTGATTCCACTTTTTAAATCACCAAACCGTATGAGAAGCTCAAGAAGCCCCTCATAACTGCATTACGTTACTTAAGACAATCTTAACTGTGGAGATTGGTGGAGTGCCTGTACTGTATTGGGTTCAGAGTACTTATTTTTAGGTGTTATTTCCTACAAAATTCACAAAGGAAAACCTGTGATGTGATGGTGCACACCTTTAACCCCACCACTCAGGAGGCGGAGGCAGAGGCAGGTGCAGGATCACTGCAGGTTTAAGGCCAGCCTGGTCTACATAGCGATTTCCAGGTCAGCCAGAGCTATGTGGAGACAAAAACAAAAGCAAAAACAGAAGCAGAAATAAAATTTGAGAGAACTATGAAGTAAGTAGTCTGTCTAAAGCCAACAGCAATCAACCTTAAAACATTTCTGTTCATGATCTTTCATTAATAAAACAAAGCACCTTGCAACAACTGTAACCCAATGTTTCAACTGCAGCTCACACAAGAGCTTAAGTTTTCTCACAGTGAATGTCAACTGCCATGAAGACTACAATGGGTTTTAAAACTTAACAACAGCTATACTCACCCAGAAGCTTCTGGAAGTTTAATTGCTAATTTTAAATAAATCTTTGTTCATCTGTTTCCATTGTATTTCAGATGCATTTTTCCTATACTAATATAGTCTAGAGGGCCAGTGAAAAAGCTTAGCAGGTAAAGACGATTGCTGTGTAAGATTGACAACCTGAGTTCAATCCCTGGAACCCATTAAAGGAAAGAACTGTACCAAAAAAAAAAAAAATGAACACACATACACACACATACGCACGCACAGACAGACAGACAGACAGACAGACACACACACACACACACACACACACACACACACACACACACTCCTCTTTGGAGATGCTGACTCTCTGTGTTTCTAACTAACCTTTTTTAAACAAGGAATCCAAACTAGTGTAAAAATATTCTTGCTTTGAAACCTTTTTCTTTTACCGTGCCTTTAGAGCTAAAACATCTATTAGGAGTAACCAAGAGATCTTATTCCTAAGCAGATCCATAAAGTTTCACTATATGTCATACATTTATAAATGCATAAACCCAGGGTAAACCCACTAAATCTTAAGTGGGTTAAGAATGATGTTAAGTCATCTCTCCACACTCCACATGGCATGCTTGACAGTCAAACCAGACCAACTCCTCAGTTTCAGTAAGACAAAGTCTCTCTGCACATTCAACCTCACAATGTGATCTCACTAAAACCAGCCCAGATGAAGAGCCCCCATTTGTGTTTTTTGTTTTCCAGTGAAAGGACAATTTAGAATCTTCCCATAGCCTAGGTCTGGTCTGACCCAATTTTGATCAACTCTACTTTGACTAAGTCTTGGTCATCTCCCTAAAGTATGAGGACACTAAATGGAAGAGTATATAAATACTTAGCAAAGGAAAGCCTGTGGAGTCAGAAAAGAGTGATACCTTGTAGGCAGGGTACATTTTAAGTCAAAGTTTCTGTGAGTTGCTGTTCCCCTTCCTCTACTAGAAGTCTTGTCTAGGTAGGGGGAGTCAGTCCTCTTCAGTCTCTACGGCCCCTGCTACTTGGAGTCTGTGCTAGGGTAAAGATAGAGCAGAGATCGAGACTGTCTAACCAATACCTGACCCAACTCAAGACCTACCCCATGGGAGAGCCGACCCCTGAAAAAAGACCAACAGAGCCAACTAACCAGGGCCCAGAGGGCCTTGCTGAGACTAAAGCACCAACCAAGAATCATGCACGCACTGGATCGAGGCCCCTACACAGATGTAGCTGTTGGGCAGCTCAGGCTTCATGTGGGTCCTGTATCTGACATGGACTTTGTTTCTAGTTTTTTGTTGTTTTTTTTAAATCAAAATCCCCCTGGCAGAACTGCCTTGCCAGGCCACAGGGGAAGAGGACATGCTCAGTCTTCATGTGACTTGAAGAGCTAGTTGGATGCAAAGGGAGACTCCCCTTTTCTGAGCAATAGGGGAGGGAGGAGAGCAGCGAGGGAGGGAGGGTGGGACCATGAGGAGAGGGAGGATGGGGCTACCACCAGGATGTAAAGTGGATAAACAAACAAAAAAAAGTGATGTTCTTTACATAATCTATAAAGCACATGACACTGTGCATATCTGCCTTATACTACGGTAAGGAACATAGAATAGCCCCCTGTGCAGGGCAAACTGCAGGCGTTGTGTACTCCTCACATAAGACAGGCACAAACACACAGACACATGCAACCAACATTTACCCAAGTCCAAGAGAAAAAAATTCAATGCAAACCACACACACACTTCTACTTGTATTTGAACAATGGAAGAATAAATCATACAAGTTAGAGAGAAAGAACAGAATGTAAGGATTGGAGAAAATGCTAAACTTTTATACATCATACTTTGCAGAGGTGACTTCAAGTCACAAATTATACTTTTCACATAATAGTGCAATAAAAGTAAATTTTAGATAGCAATCTCTTAAAATCAAAAGCAAAGCAGGATTTTAACTTTATATTCAGTTAACAACGAAACCCACACTGGGAATTACTCCAAGTGACTTTCAAACACAGTAATGGACCCCACCCTCCCTCACGGGATCTAGACTGTTTCAAATGCTCCTTGTTAGCAGCAGCACTGGATTATTACTGCGATACAGTATGATAAGGAACAAGAATCCACATGCTGTAAAAAGGACCTCCTGTGAAGGAGAAAGGAGACACAGGGGTTAATCCAACAGAATTACACAAATACCCCTAAAACCCATAACTAGGATTTAAACTCATGATCTAGCTTTAAAACCATACATCCCTAGAGTGTGGTATCTCAGTACTAACTGCACTGAGGACCCAGTATCCCTTAAACAAACTGGATGAATCCAGATATGGTATAATATCCAAAATAAGCCAGAACATCCTAACTTCTTACATCCTGGTTTGATATTGCCAACAACATGTATTATGTCAAAGGGACGTATCCTATTGGCCAAAAATGACCAGAAATTTAAGGATCAAGGAGGCTTAGGAGTAGCCAAGTGTGGCAGCACATGCCCCAGTACCTGGGAAGACAAGTCAGAGAGACTGCCTAAGCTCATGAGTAAAGGGAAACTCTAAAATGGCAGGGGGTGAGGGTAAGTAATTATAACATTATGATTTAGAGAAAATATATTAATCCTATGAGTTCATAATGTTATAAAAACTAATCACATTAAGAAATCAATTATTTTTAAAATTGGGAGATAAAGAGAGTGTATTAAGCATGTACTCTTTATTCTTTGGTTTTTTGAGACAGGGTTTCTCTGTGTAATAGCTCTGGCTGTCCTAGACTCATTTTGTAGAACAGGCTGGCCTCTAACTCAGTGATCCGCCTGCCTCTGCCTCCTGAGTGCTGGGATTACAGGCATGTGCCACCGTGCCTGGCAAGCATTTACTCTTTTTTTCACAACATACACACTAGGGTAAGCAAAGAACTGAAGAGGACAAGAGTCTCTGTAGAAGTGCTCACAGCTAAAACATACAAAAATGAATGCCAGAAGTAGTGTCATCATTCTTCAGCCCTTAATGAATTAGTGGAATGGGGAATAATTACCAATGACTGCCAATATTACAAAAGACACAGCCAAAGAGAACAGATACCCTGAGGGAGCTTTACAGAACCACTGACACAAGGGAACTTCACCATAAAAGGGAGGCAACATTTTTATAAGAAATAAGGATAAAGAACCATTTCAACTGAGGCTCATGAATACATCACAAAAAGACTATAGAAATCTCCAGAACAGAAGTCTTCAAAACATGACCATGCAATGCAGAAGCTAGTATTAAACACTTACAAAGAAATATGTACAGATGAACAATAATTGTGATAAGTTTAACAGTTTCATTGAAGCTGTTCTTTCTTTTTTAAGATGGAAGCATTTAAAATTTTTTATAATTATTTACTTATTGTATGTGCTCATATGTGAACACATGTGGTACAGAGTCAGTTAGCTCCTTCTAGCATGTGGGTTCCAGGGATGGAACTTAGACTGACAGCTAGTGCTTACCCACCGTGCCATCTCACTGTTTAGTTTCATTTTTCTAATATTTCATATGTACTCCACATTAACTCACAACAGTTTGAAATTCTATTTCATCACTGGTGTGTGTGTGTGTGTGTGTGTGTGTGTGTGTGTGTGTGTGTGTGTGTGTGTGTGTGTGTGTGTGTGTGTAAGTCTAGGATAACTTGCTGCAAGTGATTTTACCCACTGAGTCATCTTGCCAGCCTCAGTTTGAAATTTTTAAAACTTTGTCTTTTTAAACACAAATAATCTCAAAAACACTCATAGCATAAACAGTCCACTCAACACATAAATTACAAGAGGAAAAAATAAAAAATTATGAGAGAACTAAGTGACTAATCAATCCAAAAACAATTTAGGACTTTATTCAATACTAATAAATGCAAATTGTAAAATATTATGAAACACACACTCACATAATATAGATGATGTTACAAAATCCATCTTAAGTTTCTTAGGTGGATAATAAAACACAAGACAGATACTGAACTAGTAATGAAGCAAACACTCTTGGGATTTACTTCAAGTCAGTAGGAAGAAAGGCAATGGTTATTAAATAAGAATAGCCACCAAATGGTAACTAGCAAAGCTGAGAATCAGGCACATGTGGGTTCAATATACTCACCTCACAAGGAAACGTTTTCACAATGCTCAGCTAGTTTTGTTATTTAAACATAACTAAGAGAAGAAAACAGAAGCACCACAAGAGTTCCATGAAAAATGCTACATGCTTTCATTAAAGGAGCTACTACTTCCAAACACAGGGTTAGGGATACTTTAATACAGAAGTAGCTAAAAAAAAAAAAAAAAATTTATTTTTATATGGTATTCTGCCTACATGTGTACCAACAGGCCACAAAAATGCACTAGATCTCATTATAGTTATTTGCCACCATGCTGGGAATTGAACTCAGGACCTTTGGAAGAACAGCCAGTACTCTTAACCTCTGAGCAATCTCTCCAGCCCCCAGGAGTAGCTTTTAAAGTAGGTCTTGAGGAATTATGTGCCCTGGACTCACAGAGAAGAGAAGGTGGGACAGGCAGTAAAGTGTGGGGCAAAAGTTAAGAGGCAGCAGTGGGCAAGAGGCTGAGGACGACGATGCTACCAGATCTCATCAGGCACTGTATTAAGTAAGCACTTTACAGATGTTTCTCACTTACTCATGGTATTGATCATATGAGGAAAGCTTTTCTTCCCTCATTTGAGGCAGGGTCTCGCTATATCCCAGGCTGACCTGGATATCACTCTGATGCCCTGGCTGGCCTCAAACTTAGTGATCCTCCTATCCCAACCTCTTACTCTTACAGGAGTAAGCCACCAT
Source organism: Acomys minous (assembly GCF_964271855.1). Taxonomy (NCBI): domain Eukaryota; kingdom Metazoa; phylum Chordata; class Mammalia; order Rodentia; family Muridae; genus Acomys; species Acomys minous. The sequence continues at coordinate 77,340,931 of NC_140484.1, read as the reverse complement.
ACTAAACAAGAAAGTATTACTATTATACCAGGATCAGAAAATAAAACTCAATTAAGAGAGAAAAAGCCAACCATACTACAATACCCAGACCTAAGAAACTAAAGATCAAGGAGGATCCTAGGTAGAATGCTTAATTCTCATTCAGAATGGCAAATAGAATAGACTCCGAAGCAGTTGAAGAGAAAGAACAGGAAGGGAGCCTACCATAGAAGTCCTCTGAAAGACTCCAACCAGCAAGGGATCAAAGCAGATGCTGAGACTCACAACCAAACCTGGAGGGGACAGGAGCTCCACAAGAGATCAACGGAGCCAACAAATCTGGGCCGAGGAGGGCGTGCTGCAGAGACTGATGCACCAACCAAGGACCATGCGTGGTGAGGACCTAGACCCCCTGCTCAGATGTAGTAGATAGGTAGCACAGTTTTCTTGTGGGTCCCATAATATGAGGAGTAAGGACTACTTCTGACATGGACTCTGGCCCCCACACATTGATCACTTGTCCCTAGTGGGACAGCCTTGCCAGGCCACAGAGGAAGAGGATACAGACAGTCCAGATGAGACTTGACAGGCTGAGTCCCTATGTTAGGGGAGGAGGGCTCCCTGTTCTGAAGACTAGGGGAGGGAGAGGGTACAATGGAGGAAGGGTGGGATTGGGAGGCAATGAGGGAGGGGGCTACAATCAGGATGTAAAGTAAAACCATTTTAAAAATTTTAAAGAAAATAAAAATTATTTTTAAAAGGGGGAAGGGGGAAGAGTCCTTTGCCACAGACCTCTTACCCTTTGGTCATCCCTTTGGCTGTACTCTGCTGCTTCCCAACATAAAGGGACTGCATCATGAGGAAGCTTAAATGTTAAGCTGTAATGCATTCTGTATGTAGCAGGAAAGGCAATAACAATTGTTCAGACGTAACTGCAAGTAAACCCTAAGAAGTCTAATCTGGCAGCAATACAAACTCAAAATTAGCAGTGGCAGAGCTTACAAATGAGGATGGTAGGATGACTACTGCAATTATATAACTACGATACAAGGCCAGAGCTAGGAGCTGGAAGTGCATGCTAACGAGCTAACAAATGTCTTTCCTCAAAATAACTCCCTTATCTTACCAGAAGCCTTGCCTCCCAGGCCACATCTCTTTTCTCAGCTACTCCATCAACTGTAGAAATGGCAGTTTTTCAGTCAGTGCCCTAGCCCAAGGATCCCACCATGAGACAATGACCCTTAGGTGTATGGTCTGCCTAGAACAGAGTCATTACCTCCCCAGGTTTAAGACAGTCACTTGACAGTAGAACACTGTGTATCTATCTGGCAGCTGGGCCAGCCTAAGCTTCGTGCTAATGACACACATATGAACCAGGCCCCTTCACATGTGAACCATGGGCAACTCACTAAGGACCCAAATACAAAATGCAGCATTATATTCCATTTGCACTGTAACATTAAAGATAATTATGCCTTATGTAACTTGGAGGAGTATATTTCAGAATTTTCCAAATGTTACCAGGTTCCTGCTTGGAACCTTATCTGATTCACCAACAAAAACGATGAGACTAGGATGACACCTGGAAACCTGCAAGGTCACTTGATAACTCCAGGACTAGAAAGAATAGCTCAGTAATCAAGTGAAGAAATGAAGAGCAGCACAGCCTATGCCCAAGAACTCTCAAACCACACAGGGTATGAGGAATGGCTCCAACAGCCTGTTTAATCTCTGCACTCTGAGTGTCTGGGTCCAAAGGAAGGTACTCTAGTGGCTTCAGTTGACAGCAAGGACCTGTGTTATCCCACCCATCATTTCTGAGACATATACAAGGTACTAGTTTCCTCAACCTTCCTAATGCTTCAACCCTCGTGTTGCAATGACTCCCAACCATAAAATTATTTTCGTTGCTACTTTACAACTGTAACTTTGCTCCTGTTATGAATCGCAATGTAAATATCTTTGGAGACAGAGGTTTGCTAAAGGGGTTGCAACCTACAGGTTAAGAACCACTGTTCTACACTAAGCCTTCCTCACACTTTCTCTTTTAATGCTCAATGAAACCACGTAGAACTGCAGGCCAGGTCTGCGGCTCACTAGTACAGAATGCCAATATCCAAAGGAAATTTTAAGACATGAGTAACAACAAGTCCTCTTTCTCAGAGCTGCTGTAAACATTTTGTTTTGTTTTGGTTTGGTTTGGTTTTGGTTTTTCAAGACAGGGTTTCTCTGTGTAGCCTTGGCAGTCCTGGCCTCGCTTTGTGGACCAGGCTGACCTCGAACTCACAGCAATCCCCTGCCTCTGCCTCCCGAGTGCTGGGATTAAAGGCGTGCGCCACCATCACCCAGCTTGTAAAATTTTTTAATCGGCCTTGAAATCACTTTGTGAATAATCTGGCTCAACACAGACACACACACAAAGTAGTCTCATGATTACGTTTGTTTTTAAGTCTTACTTACGTGTATAGGTGTTTTCCCTACACATATCCATGTATGCCTAGGGGCCATGAAGGCCAGAAGAGGGCATCAGATCCGCTGGGACTGGAGCTGCAAACAGTGTGAGGCACCATGTGGGTGCTAGAAATTAAACCAGGTCTTTTTAGAAGAGCAGCCAGTGCTCTTAGCCCCTGAGCCATTTTTGCAGTCCCATGATTATGTTTCTTAATGCTTCCCCAAACCAGATAGCTATGCCTTATTCTTAATGATTAGAAGAATGCCAAGAGTTAAAATGTACTGATCTGACGATAAGCGCCAACATTCCTTTTAGTAGGAGCAGATACAAACAAAGTTACTGTCTGAGCAGCCCAATGGAATCTTCTAAAGCATGAATTATTTGTTTGTGGATGTACTGTTTGCTCCATCTGAGCTTGACAATTGGAGGGAAGAAGCAACAGATGTTCAGTGACTGGCCAGTTCCTCCAGGCACTGCCTCAGTGCCGGCACAGAACAATGGCTTCTACACAGACAAGAACAATCACACACAACAAAAGACTCAAGATAGTCCCATGTGCTCTCTGCAAAAATGTTTGTTATAAAAAAAAGTAATCTGAAGAACAGCAAATGAACAATTAGTAACAGAGCAAACAATTTTTGAAGGAAGAGGCAACAGATGACAGGTTTTTTTCTTTTTAATGACTTCTCTTCCACTACTATAAAAAAGGTTTGGAATGTTTTTGTTTTGAGTATGTGGAAACTATTAGGTCATTGTTTTCCAGAGTTTTTACTATAGGAAACAGCTGTGAGGAACTATACAAACAGAGAACACTGCCCCATTTAGTAGCCCCTCATTGTGACAACAGTATAAAGGAAAAGGAAAAATCCATCAGACCACATACTAATATCAAAACAGAAGTGGCCGAGCCAAAGCAAAAGCTCGAAGCACACAAAGATGTAAAACAATTCACTGTCAACAAGCATCTATGTTATGCTGTGTTTGGGTTAAGGTGTCTGTTCTATGGGCAGACCAGATGAGCCAGCTCCTTTTTATCAGTGGTTCTCAACCTTCCTGATGCTGTGGCCCTTTAATACAGTTCCTCATGTTGTGGTGACCACACAACTTCTGTTATGAGTCATTTTTTATGGTCTTAGGTGACCCTGTGAAAGAGTCATAGAACACCCCTTCAAAGGGGTCAAGAACCGTTGACTTAAATGATTTACTTTGTACAGCTCCTGAAAATTAAACAATCAACAATACAGCATTAAAAATCATTTTTGCCTAGGTTTCTAAAGTTCAAACACAACTGAATTCACCCCTCACTGCCAAAACCATTTTCCACTTTGTTTACCAGTCTTGAAAAGTGCCATCCCAAAACAATCTGTCTCAAGAACCCTCCAAATAATTTCCAACTCTTTCTATTTCATTCTTTCCCCATACAGCTGCCAAACACTGTCAACTCTCCTTGCAGTGCACACTCTTCACATACTTAAGTAAGGAAAGGGGCAAGAGACAAGGAAAGGACAGTGCATGCAGCCCCTCATCACGAGACTGCTTAAGGGAGCCTAGTGACAGGAACTGCATCTTTCTACACAGCAACCCAATCTATGGCTTTATGTGCTCACAGAGTCCTGCATGCGAAGGCCTGCCACTCCATCTTCTGATTTCTTCCCTGCTCTTTTAAAGTTTAAAGCCTCAAGTGAGGTTTGACCCAAGTCTACAACAGACCTGGCCATTGTCAGCACATGCACACTTCTAGCAGAGTCTAGTCGATAAGCTGTCCTTAGCTATGTCTTCCTCGGTTCAGATGAAGCAACAGTGTGCACATTCCACAAACCAGGAGCAGGAACTCGGTGCTGAGTAAGAAGTAATTGCTGCCCACTGCACACAAGGAACTGAGGTAAAATAACAGTGGGTTCAGAAATCTGAATCCCCTTGTCTGTTTTTCAACAGTTTATACAACGTGGTGATTATGTGGTCTTAGGAAGGAAGTATGAATAAATGCATCCGATCCTGCTATCCTTTGGGAAACAGATGATTCTTTTATGCTTCAATTTCTTCTCAGTTATTAGCAGATGCAGGCCTTCTCACTATACATTATTAGTTTACATTTTGTTGAAGGGTACTCATTTTGTCAATGGCAGGCAAGTATTCAGTAAGTATAGTTCTGTCCCAAATTAATATAAATACTTAGCATTAAAGCTCACACCAATTAACTGGTTTTTTAACTTGACAAAATAAGAACTTTTAAAGAGCATGAAAGACTGTAAGCAATATTTGATATCAATAGAGCTGATGAAACAATGCAAAATTCATAAATACATCATCAAATGCTAAAGACGCCTTCTGTACCTTATGCCTTATGCTGGGTGACCATACGGTTGGATGAGAACAGCAGCATCCGTCAGCACTTGCTGAGCACTGTGTGCAGGCCACTGCCAGGTTCTTCTCTAATTTTTTCCAAAACAGGCTTAGGAAGTAGATATACTGTCATCTCCACGTTACAAATGAGGAAGTGGAGCCCAAAAATGTAAGCCTCAAGGTCTCAAGGTAAGCAGAGGAGTGGGACTAGTATCAAAGTATCAAAATCTGAGTAGAGAGCATAGCCAAGTGGAATTTATTCCGCTGTGAATGGAAGGTTTGACATACTAAACATCAGGTAATATAAAATATCAGGCATTAACAAAATGAGGGAGCAGGGAGGCAGGAACATCTCAAACTGATACAGAAAAGAAACATTTAACAAAAACGGGATAAGAAAAAACAAAAACATAACAAAACTCATCAAACCAGGAAAAAAAGAAACCTTTCCCATGACAGGGGCAATCACACTCAATGGTGGAAGCCTGAAAGCATCTCTTCTAAGACAAGAAATAAGACCTACTTTGTAATAAAGTGGGGGGGGGGGGGGACACTGGGGGAGCAACTGAAAATACCAAAATTGTAAAGAAAACAATCTCTCTGTTCATAAATGATATCACCTTTTATATGGAAAACTATAGACACCAAGAAAATCTGCTAAAACTAATAAATTAACTAGCAAAGTTGCAGGATACATAATCAATATGCCAAAGTCGATTACATACTTTTATACACTATTAATAAACACTCTTTAGAAAAATCAGCTATTCTGCTTATGCAGCTGGAGTGTAGCCCTTAATTCAGCAGCAGAAAATCCGTTTAGTATGTGCAATGCCCTGCATTCCATCCTCAAACCAAAAAGAGCTATTTCATTTACAGTATCATTGAGAATAAGTAAGTTTTAATGAAGAAGGCGGAAAAAAAAAACCTGTACCAAACATACAAAACACAATTGAAAGAAATGACATAACATAAATAATTGGAGTTCTCCCATTTTTATGAACTGGAAAATTCAGTAACGACACAATGATACTCTACCCAAAGCAATCTCCAGAATGAATGTAATACCTATCAAAACTTTAACAGCATTCTTTTCAGAAATAAAAGTCCTTAAGTTCATACAGAATATCAAGAGACTCTGAAGCCAAAGGATCCTGAAAAGGATTAAAGTGAAGGTATTACACCAAATTTTCACACTTACTACACCACCATAGTGATCAAAACAATGTGCCACTGACATTAAGACAAGCATTTAGAAAAGAATCGAATGGAGGTTGGACATGTACATAATCAATTTTGACAATGAAGAGAAAAAGACAGTCTATCTCCACGTGTGCTTCAAATCCAGCCCCATCACAAAAGCCACGCTCCAAGCTTCTATTCTGTTCACTACTCAGCACCAGGAATGAGCATTTCCCATTTAACATAACTGTGCCAGAACACTGTTTGAAACCAGTATCAACCAGCCTGTGCTCAGAATGGCCTGTATGGCCCCGTGAAACCTGTCCCTTTCCAGACTCATCTGTCCCACTCCCCATCTGCCTCCCTGCATTGCAAACAGGGCCTGTCAGACTTCTAAATGCACCTCCAGGTATTCTCAATAAAATAGCTTTTTGAGTCCATTTTGCTCCCCACCCCTTCTGGCCAAATTCCTTATTCTCACTACATACCTTATCTTCTCATCTCTTAAGATTTAAAATTTCTTATTTGTCAGTATTTATTGGCTAATATCTGCCTCCTCAGTGACAGTTCTGAGAAGAATCATGTACCCTACTGCCTTCCTTCATTTTACCATTGCTGTATCATTTTGTTTAAACACTATATACCCAAAGACTAGCTAGCACAGTGTCAGGAACTCCAATTTGTACAAGTGTTAACTGCTGACTGTGAATTAAAAGATGAATCAGTCAGTCTTCTGCTTATATTTCATCTTACAATCTGGTCCTTCTCTGAACTCCTACTCAATCTTCCATTATTAGTTCAAAATCGCTTCCTTATAACAGACGGGTCCTCTGAGGGCAAGAACTTTGCTCCATAATCTTCACACTAAATCCTCTATCCCCAACCTTTCACCTAAACTAGCTCCTTTTTAAACACAGTAATTGAGCAGATGTGATGTGGTTTAAGTCAGATGCTGTATTTTAAACATGACCCCCAAAGCTCCTGTTCTTGAAATGTAATCCCCAACACAAACACTGAGGCCTTTAAGAGGCAATTAGACCTAAGAGCCATGCCCTCAAGAATGGGGAGATGTTATTACCACAGGAGAAGGCTCCTGATAAAAGAACAAACTTACCCCATTACACCCTCCTTCCTCACGCCCTGCACACTCACAAGCTTTCAGTCTGACCACTCATCTGCCATAGGTGATGGAGGAAGACTCCTCCTGCCAGTGCCCAACACTGGGATTTGCCACAGCAGAAAGCACCAGAACATCAGCACACAGAGAGTTCTATAATTGCCTGTGTATTTTATTCCCCAAGTGCCCTTCTAAGGCAATATTTTTTCCTGCTTCCTATGCCTGATAAGAAGTGGTATACATCAGCTCATACATTTGAAAAGAGTTGTTTGTAAGCACAATTTCCAAACGTACCTGAGCCTCAGGAGCAATGTCACACAATTAAACCTGACTGCAGATGACCTTATTTTCACCACAATTCTGCACCAGTCTCAGAGGAAAAAAATGCTGCTCGTCTCAGCATGTCTGCTGGGCCTGCTCAAGCGAGGGCTCCACTGAGCCCTGTCACAGTCAGTGGTTATGCTGATAAGGCCACACTAAGCCCAAGTGTTTTTGATTACTGCAAACTTGGAAGGAGTCTGCAAAGTACTTCAGGAGACCACTCTGCTGTGGTTGCTCTTTGAGAGCATGGTTTGAAAACTGAGGCTATAAAACTTACCTATCTTAATTTAAAGTGGCCCATCTGTCTTTTTTATTTTTTTTCCACAGAGAGGAATAAATACTAGAAATCAAAAGGCATTTCATAAGAACCTAAACACTCATGATCCTGGTAAATTAAAACAACACATTGATTCTTCCTTAAACCATCAGAATGAGTATTCAGATTTCAAAATCATTTATTTACTGTTTTATAAAAGAAAAGTAGCTGACACAAGGTTGAGTGCAAGCATTACTGCACACACGCACATGCATGAATTCTAACCTGAAAATTTATACAGACTAACCTGGAAGGTTTAACATGATAAAATCATTCACCAAATCTACAAGGTAAACAGGCTAGAGGCTGGATAGTTAGGAAAATCTGAGCTGAGAACAGACAAAATGTTTCTCCACCTCAGCACCACTGCCATCTTAGGCTGAATAACAGGGGGAGGGGAGTACACAGTGTAGCACACAGAATCTCTGACTCTACCCACTAGATGCCAATAGCACTCTCATCCCATGTGTAATAACCAAGTATGTCTCCAAACATAGATAAATGTCCCGGGGGTGTGAGGTATGTGGCACAGAAAAACATAAAATGCTCTGACCGCAAACCAGGCCTCTGAGAGAGTAAGAAGGTAGGTATTAAATAAACAAACAAACAAACAAACAAACAAAAAGATACAGGCTGCAGCTAGAGAAGTTTCTTGAAGCAATTCAAACTTAGGCCAGTCATTTTGTTATTCTAGCAAATAAAACTCAAACTTTTGCAACCACAGTGAAAGAAGCAAAACAAACACATACACACACACACACGCACACACACACACACACACACACACACACACACGACAAAAACCACATTTACTTGGCAAGTTCCTGAAGCAGAAATCAATGTGGTTAGAAGGAAGAATTCTAACTGAAAACTTACACAGAGAACATGACTAACCTGAAGTTCTGCGGGATAAAATCACACTGAAATCCACAGTGAGTGTTCTTCTAGACTTTGAGGTAAAACCAAAAGGCCAGCTGGCTCTGTCTCTTCTCCCAGCTCCAGTTAGGTGATGGCTGGAGCCAGGAGCTGAGAAGGACTCTGAGAGTCAGGGAGCTACTTGAATGTGGAAAACACTCAAATACTTATGCACGATGGCCACAGACAGGCAGACCGGCAGGGCAGAGAGGCCTCACATCCATCTCCAACTTCCTTTATACTCAAAATCATACTCAGTAATAAAAGGAAGGGATAAAATCAATCCTCCATAGACAGCAAGAGACAGGAAGAGAGGGGGAAGGAGAAGCAAAAGAAGGAGGGAGAGAGGGAAGACAGAAAGAAAAATTCTATCACTCTCCTACTTTATCAGCTCTGGCTCCCAGCTTCCCAAGAGAAAGTCCAAAGCAGCCCACAAAGGCTGGCCCAGTTTTTTGACAACATGCTTCCAAGGGGTCTGCACCACTGCGGCTGCCATGGTGCAACCCGCAGCCTAATGCCTCACTGTTTCTTCCACACTACCTCTCATCACCTCCTGGCCCAGGGAACTTTTGTGCCTCCTGTTGAGTGATGTTCTGTCATCTGCTCCTTGGAGAGCACTATTACTCAAAGTACAGCCCTTAGATAGGCCACAGCCACATCACCTGGGAGCTCGCTGGAAAAGCAGACTGGGAGACCCCACCCCAGCAGATGGAAACTTGCTTTATAAGATGATCCTCAAGTGAACTATAAATGTGAGTCATACACAAGTTCAAGTGCAAGACGAGCTCTCAGGAAACCTGGGTCCCACTGAATTCCACCCCTCATAGCCAGCGTCTAGCCCATGGTAGATGCGATACTTGGGTGGGCTGCCTAAGAGACAAAACCCTACTCATCCTCTCTATTAAAGCAGAAAACCAAAACACCTGCTTCTAGCCTTCGTGGCAGTCAACTGACACAGGTATAGTTAGTGAGATACAGCAGAAGCCTGCTGGGGTCTCCTAGGAAAACACTTATTTCTCTCATGACTTCCCGTCTCCCTACTAGAACACAGGGTGCTACAGGTGCCACTGTCAGTCAGCCATGAAGTAAAAAAACACAAGACCAAAATCCCAGTAACAGATAAGGGCAACAGAGCAGCAACAGAATGGTCTTGGTTAGCACTGGGTCCATGAACCCTCTGGGACACCACGGAACCAGCAGACACCAGCCCAGCCTGTCCAACACTTGTACTTCACAGCACTCTCACCAGGGCACGCTCCTTCTGATGCTGAGTACATTCCTAAGTAAACCCTTAGCCAGTGAAGTTCACAAGATTACAATGTCTCAAAAACAAGGACTCCAAGAAAACACCCAACTTTGCCAAATATGCCTCTTCAGTCTCTATTCTTGAAGCATTGACCCATTTCTGTTGGTAGCTTAATGGATGCAAAAAGGAGCACAGTCTCATCAAAAGCCATGGGAATGACTTGGAAGATCGCGCTCACCTTTGTTAAAGCATGTCTGTCCATCGGTCCTGCACATCTGCAATTACTAACCCATTTCTGCTCGCTCACAGCCTGTGCTTACAGGAGGGAGCTGCACCTCCTAAAAGCAACTGCAATGTGTACATGCTAAGACGCTGACATACCGAGAAGCCACAAGCTTCACACTAGGACCCTGCCTGGAAAACTTCCCACTGTTGTAGTTATTCACGGGTCACTGTAAGCAACAGGGAGGGATCCTACAAGAATGCCGCTCTCCTAGTTCCTTACTTTGAGATCTCTAACATGAATCTTTGTTTTTCCAGGTCCATTCAAAATTTCAAGATCACACACCACTTTTCCTTTTTAAGCAATATAAATACAATATAGGCAAAAGGATTCAAAAGGGAGTGGTAGGCAATGGCAGGGCCTAACCAAAACAGACTCCTCAGCTACATCATCATCCAGTCCTGCAATCCAATCGGTACTTAGAGAAATGTATTTTAGAATGAAACTTGATAGCACCAATGGAAAACCAGTACCACTTGCCATAAATAGAAGGCAGATGAAAAAAAAATTCAATAAAAGCATAACCTTATTACATTTAGCTACTGTTGTGCTGAAACGTCTCAGCAGGTAAACCTGACAATCAGTTTTGTCCCAGGAAGCCACATAAAGACAGGAGAGAACTGACTCCACAAATTGTCCTCTGACCTCTACACAAGTCACACACACACACACACACACACACACACACACGTAAATTTGTTTAAATAAATTAACGTTGTCTAGCAAAGTCTCTAAACTGGAAACTTGATTTCTTACTTTAAAAGAGGAGTGGGGCAAGAGAGGTTGGTTGCAGCATCTAGGAGGCTGTCAGGAAGATCTCAAGTGAAAGTCAGCCTTGAGCTACATAGTGGGGCTCTGTCTCAAAAAATAAAGAAGGCTGGAAGTACATTAGGATGAGAGAGCTGTGTTTAAAAAAAAAAAAAAAGCAGGCTGAACATCAAACTGAGTTCTCCTGAGCACAGAGAAGTGATACAGGAATGGAAAGAAACTGATACTTCTCGCTAATATACACTCTCCAATCCTCTCCCTGCTGAGATCACAGTAAGATCCCAACTCCTCAGCACAGCCTAAATGGCTCTCCCCATCTGGACCCGGCATACTCCTCTGCTCCCCAATCTCTTCCTCTCACTATCGAGCGGGTCAACCAGCAGCTGTAAACCAAGACCATCGGTTCTGCCTTCTTCCAAGCTATCTGATAACACCTAGTTCATTTTACTTAAAGAACAAAAAGAAAGAGAGTAATATGCGTGTACACTTAGCTGAAGTACTTTACCTATCATGTCGAAGCCCTAAAAGTGCCCAAACTGGGTAATCTCAGTGTCAACGTGCTATGAGTAAATACCAGATAAACGAGAGCATAAAGAGCCTCAGTAATTTGCTAGGAAAGAAGCAGAAGCCGGATTCGAACCCAGATGGATACTCCCCCACCAACACCCGCTCCAAAAACTGCAATTCCATGGAGACTGGGCCTTGCTCCTGGCAACATCCGTCCCCAAGGCGGATCACAGGACCCAGCAGCAAGCGTCTGTGTTCTGGGCGTTGGAAGACAAGCTGGACGCATGAATGGTGGGAGGAATGCGTGCCTTTGTCATCTGGGTTATCTTCCAGAACTCTCTGAGCATCCAGCGCAGAAATCCTCCCCGGCCCGAAGAGAGGAGGAGCCCAAGAAGAGCCCGAGCTCCAGGGGCCCCCCGGGGGCTCACCTTGAAGTCCCGGCTGTGCTGCGGGGTGTACTCCAGCGTCCAGAGCGCCCGCACCAGGTGCGCCAGCTGCTCGGTGACCTCGCCCTGGCCGTGCGGGCCGCGGCCCGGCGGCTGCTCGGGCTCAGGCGAGGGCTCGGGCCGGCCCGCCCGGTACTGGCCCAGCGCCAGGTACTCGGCGAAGAGCTCGGTGTTGCTGAGGCACTGCAGCGTGGCGTTCATGAAGCACGTGTTGCCGTGGTTGCGGAGCCCCGCCACGCCGGGCACCGGCTCCGAGGCGCAGGCGGGCGGCGCGGGCGAGGCGGGCGGCGGCGGGCACGACGGCGGCGGCGGCGTGGGCGCGGAGGCCGGCCCGGGCGGGAAGCAGCTGCGGAGGCCGCTGCGGTCCGGGGCGGCGCCCTCGGAGCTGAGGTGCGAGAGCGTGGACAGCGTCTTGAGGACGCGGCTCATGAAGCTGCCCACCGAGCGCGCCGACGACGGCGACGAGGGCGCGGCCGGCCCGGGGCCCCCAGCGCCAGCGCCGCCGCTGCTGCCGCCGCCGCCGCCCCCCGCGCGGCCGCTCCGGAACAGCCGCTTGCTGAACGAGCGCTTCTCCTTCCCGCCCGCCGCCACCGGCGGCCCGGGCCCGGGCGCCGTTACCTTGGACATGGCGGCGGCTGCCGACGCTCATCACCGCGCCCGTCCGCCCGGACCGCGACCCCGCCACGGCCGCCGCCGCATCCTGCCGCCCGCGCCTCACCCGGCCCGGGGGGCTTCGCGCCCCACACCACCTCGGAGCACCAGGGAGAGAGCGAGCAGGAGAGCGGCGGCTGGGAGGCGCGCGTGCGCGCGCGGCGGTCCAAGGGGGCGGCTCACGTGACTCGCTCTAATCGCAGCCCCGCCCCACACTGAAGCCGCTCAGCCGCCATGTTGACTATGGGAACAGTGTTGTTCCCTAAACCCCGACTCTAGGACTCCCGGGCTCCGGGCGTGGTTCTGCGTGGTTGAAGCTCAAGACTGGCCATGTTTAGTATGGGCATGGTCCTGCAAGCTGGGCTGACGCCTGGCGTTGTATTTTTAGGGGTAGGTCTCGGTCTTAAGTCGTCAAAGGGAAAAGATCCAGAAAAAGTACGGAAATCAAGCTGCCTCTTACCAGGTGGTGAAGGAGCCGATAGACGTAGCTTTGTCTTTCTTAGGCAAGTTCACGCCGCGTACCACCCACCCGAACGTAGTCATAGAAGTGGCGCATCTTCCAGGATGTACCTTGGGGGTCCCAGCAAACTACTATTATTAGAATTGCCTTACTGAAAAGTTTTGTAAGACGTGGCCTTTAAATCCACTGAGCTCTCCCATTATTCACTCAATCCACTGAGCACTCACTCATTCCTTCATTCATTCATTCATTTCTTCATTCAATAAGTAGCTATTGAACACTTGCTGTGTGCCAAATATTGTACTAAACGCTAAGGATACTACAAATGAAACTAACCGGGTTTCTGCTTCCGTCCCTACAACTTTCACACTCAGTGGGTACTCTTTCATGATAACCTCTGAATTCCACACGACATGCCAAGCATGGAACACCTTCTTTAATCTTCAGTTCGATGCCTTTGGATATTACATTTAAACCTCAAGTTTGGCTCAAAGTCTTAACCTTTAAACCAAGGGTCACAAACCTACTATTATCGCAGAGGCCAAATAAGTCATGACAATGAGCAAAGAATCCGAGTGAAAGGTCAGGACGTACTTCATGTGACTTGGGAATACAAGAAATATGGACAATGGCAATCTGCTAATTAACATTCTTCTAAAGGGATGGCTGCCACTCACCTCCAGTCAGTTGTTCACACATGAGAATGAGGGCTCAGTGTTGCCGGATCATCTGATTTTTAGAGAGAAGGTGGAAGCTCTATTTTTAAATGTTGGTTCAATTTAAAAAAAAAAAAATAGTGCGTGGGAGAAGAGTGTTCATTAAGGCTGCCTTCTACTTAAAATTCAACGGATTCTAATCTTCTCTTTGTATGTTCTCTTTGCTGAGAGACTGACCTGAGTCCTGGCTACTCCAAAACAGAGATGTTGAGAAAGAAAGCCGATAACATTTTAAAAATACAAAGGCCACCCTACACCCATCTCAAAGTAAGTAGTCTGGACCACTAGACTACCCAACACTAAGTATGGTATCCTGCAATGGTGTTCGCGGTTTCCTCTGAATAGGCTCAAACCAACTCCACTTCTTCCTCCTAATCAAAACATTTATCCTTACTGTACCTCAGGCTCCTTGCAACATAAAATAAAATAAAATAAAAGCCGGGCATGGTGGCGCATGCCTTTAATCCCAGCACTTGAGAGGCAGAGGCAGGCGGATTGCTGTGAGTTCGAGGCCAGCCTGGTCTTCAAAACGAGTCCAGGACAACCAAGGCTACACAGAGAGACCCTGTCTCAAGCAAACAAACAAACAAAGCCATTGATCACCATAGAGCCTGAAGCCTGGTGCCCTCCATCTTGGCACTCGTAGTTGCTGCTAGTGGTTTGATCCTGGTTCCTCACTTAGTTCACCTCTCTTCATCTCTAAAATCTTGCCTCCATTTCTTGCATCATTTCCACAGACTTTCTTAGTCCCTGTAGGGCATAGCATTAACTTGATCCTGTTGGAATTCATCATATAGTGAGCCACTATCTTAGGTATTTTTCTATTGCCTTGAAGGTATACCATGACTAAGGCAACATAGAAAGTACTTAACTTGGGGCTTGCTCACGGTTTCAGAGAGTTAGTCCATGGCCATCACTGTGGGAAGCAGGCATGATGCTGAGCACTTACATCCTATCCAAAGGTTGGAGGCAGAGAGGATGAGAGCCAGAGCAAGTGTGTGGGGCGGGGCACAGGGTCTAGCATGGGCTTTTGAAAACTCCAAATGACACAGCTCCTCCAACAAGGCAACATCTCCTAATTCTTACCAAAACCCAAAGCAGCTCCACTAATTAAGGACCAAGCATTCAAATATATGAGCTTATGGGGGTCACCTTCATTCAAGCCACCACAGTCCTTTTCAGTAAACTGAAGGCTCAACCCACAAGACCCTCACCCATCTTACCCATTCAGCATACTCAGTTAAAGATTATTTATACTACATGGGTACATCTAAATTACATCTGAACTCCTGGGCAGGTCTGAAAACTGGCTTTCCAAGCTCTTCCTACTAGTCTAGGCTTATTGGTTTCAGGGACCCCAAAACCATCCAATCTTGGTTTATTCAGAACAGGCTTTGAAGAGTCCCTTGTTGGAGCACTAATATGTTGTTGGTGGTGGTTCTTCTTCTTCTTCTTCTTCTTCTTCTTCTTCTTCTTCTTCTTCTTCTTCTTCTTCTTTTCTCCTCCTCCTTCTTCTTCTTTGATTTTATTAATTTTATGTGTATGAGTGTTTTGCCTGAATGCATGTCTGTGAGCATTGATTTTATTTATTTTTCTGTGTATGAGTGTTTTGCCTTGTGTATGTCTGTGTACAATATACTAGAAGGCCAGAAGAGGGCATCAGATTCCCTGAGACTGGAGTCATAGGCATTAGCGCAGCCCTGTGGGTGTAGGAATTGAACCTAGGTCCTCTGGTAGAGCAGCCAGTGCTCTTAACCACTAAGCCATCTCTCAGCTCAATATATTCATTCTTTTTTTTTTTTTTTTTTTGAGACAGAGTTTCTCTTTGTAGCCGTGGCTGTCCTGGACTCACTTTGTAGACCAGGCTGGCCTCGAATTCACAGCGATCTGCCTGCCTCTGCCTCCCGAGTGCACCACCACCT
Organism: Acomys minous; assembly: GCF_964271855.1. Classification (NCBI taxonomy): domain Eukaryota; kingdom Metazoa; phylum Chordata; class Mammalia; order Rodentia; family Muridae; genus Acomys; species Acomys minous. The sequence continues at coordinate 77,325,307 of NC_140484.1, read as the reverse complement.
CCCGGCTCCAATATGTTCATTCTTAAAACTTCTCTGAAATAACATTCCGTAATAACTATCCCACCGCCCCTCCCTTACGCTTAAGCTAGGGAAACACAACCAGGAAACAAGAGCACAGTGAGGAGCACCCATGCCTGTGCGTCATTTATTTTTGCAGCTACCCTCGGGCTGAAACTCAGTCAAGGTGTTTATGCACAGGAAGTCCGTGCACTTCACACTCTGCCAAGCCTACCTTGGGGCAGGCTTATCTGGCAAGCAATGAGTGGAGAACACAGTTCCCACCCAGGAGATTGTACTGAATTTCATCAACTTTGTCACACTGGCAACTTTAAGTCTAAAAACAAGGCAGGGGTTGAACAAGTTAATACAATTGAACCCTGGAGTGATTTGGAGAAACTCTGTTTCTCTGAGAATCAGCTTTCCATCTTTGGAAAGGATTGGCCGTCTATCTTCACATTTGTGCAAATATTCACATAGTCACAGTGCCTCGTACTCTACTGAGCAGCCAGTTAGACAGCAATATATCTTAACAAACATGCAAAGAAGTGTGACGATCTTAGCCGGCACATTAATGTGCTTTGGTTTGTATGAATGGGCTTGAATACAAGCTGGGCTTTTAGCTCTTCAACATCCAAATCAACCTGAAAGGGATACAAAATCGGGGGGCGAGAACTCAAGAGTTCATAGTGAGAACAGAGCAGGGTGTGGGGAGAATGTCCTCTCTCTCACCCCCATCAGCTAGAACCCAGGAAAGTAATCTAATAAAGGCCAGCCAGGTGTGCCTTGCCCCCACAGACTTAGACTTTGAAATTGTAGAAACCAGGTTGGCTGGAGATAATGCCTCAAATCACAAAATCTCATAGTTATGCATACAGCATCAGCGAGAAACAGTGCCAGGCATGGGTGCAGCCAGTGTCCTGCCGGCCACACCAGTGGCAAGCTCTTACTGCTGCCTGCCTCGCTGAGTTTCTGCCCAAGCCTGTTTCTCCTGCTCTGGTTCTCATTGTGAACTAACCTGAGAGGTTTCCTATAAATTCCTTTATTGCTGAAACTAACTGGTGTCAGTTTCCTTTGTCTATAAACAAGAAAAAAGGACTAGCAGAACCTTTTAATTAGCAGTTCTTAAATCTTAAATCTATACCGTTCCCGCTTTCCTTTCCTTTTATGCGTGTTGGTTGGCAATAGTGATTTGCATATGAACTGTTGTTGATAGTTCTGTTTTATTCTGAGGGTAGCCTGGAGCTCCTGGTTGATCTCCTGCCTCCACTCCCTGGATACGGGAATTATAGACATCTGCTTTGTCTATGCTGTACCCTTTAGTTACTTACAGCCATGCTTACAGCACTTCCATGTCACATACGATATTTTAATATTTTTGTATTTGCATAATTTTTTGTATTGATCCATCTCTTCTATAAAGATGGTTATTTATCATGCTGAGACAATCAACTTTACCCTGTCCCAAGATCACAAGAATAGTAATCTGTGTTTTCCTTTCATCTTCTTATGGGGGGAGGGGTTCCCCTTCACTTTAATATTAGCATTTCTGGAGAAAGTATGTGTGTATGTGTGTGTGTGTGTGTGTGTGTGTGTGTGTGTGTGTGTGTGTTGTGAAAAAAGAGGTAGGGATCTACAATGGTTCAAATTACCCTTGACTTCCCCAAACTCATGTTGAAATGTGGCATCAGCACGGCTGTGTTGGGAAGGGGATGTCATGGAGCCCACCCAGGGATGAGCACTTCCTCAGGTGAGCCCTGCTTGTTCTTAGAGGACTGGATTAGTTACATGAGAGAAGGCTCTCAGGAAGCAAGTTTGGACTCTCCAGATTCCTTGTGCTTCTCTCCCACAATCCACTCATCCTCTTACTCTCTGTACACAGTTGGAGCAACACAGGAGCCTTGCCGGACACTGATGACATAGCTCAGACTTGCCAGGCTCCGGAAGAGCCCTAAGGATGTGGTCCTGTTTATAGGATGCTTACCTCGCATCCATGGAGCCCTGGGTTCCATCCCTTTGCCTCAGAAGCCAGGGGTGTGACTCAGTACACACCTGTAATCCCAAAGCTGGGGAGGTGGAGGCAGAAAGATCAAAGGTTCGAGATCAACCTCCATTCTATAGCAAGTTCAGGGGCAGGCTGAGATAAACCCTGTCCCAAAACAAACGATTACATCTCTTTTCCTAGTAATTTACCAGGCTTGAATATTCTGTTATAGCAAGAGGAAAATTCTAAGACAGAATCTTACTTTTCCCCTATTCCACATGGCTCAGTACTATTAACACACACACACACACACACACACACACACACACACACATACACACACACACAAAACTTTCCCCATTGCTTTAAAACTCCACTTTCATCTCACTTTAACTCTATTTATTTTTTAATGTCTTGGGGGAAAATGTTATATACTCTCAATATGTCTCTATTCCAGAATAATATAGATTTAGAATATATTGAAATATTTGCTAGGCCTCCTCCCTTAGTATAGCAGTCTGCTTAGCCTTCTAGGCCGATTCAATCCTTTGGGACCTAAATTATATAGATTAATTTAGGAAAAAGTCACATCATCACAGCTTTTAACTTACCTGGGAATGAAGAATGTCTTTTTAAAACCATACAGGAGGGAGGGGAGGATGTGGCTCAGTAGAGGAGCGCTTGCCCAGCACATGCAACACTCTAAGCTCCCTTTTCCTTTCCCTTAATGTATTTTTACATTATATGCATGTATGTGGTGTGTATGTGTGTGTACATTTTTGCATGTATTTGGGCACGCGTGTGCAATTGCATGTGCTTGTGTGTGTGGAGGCTGATGTTGGGTGTTCTCTTCAGTCACTCTCCACCCTGATCTCTAAGCTGAACCAAAGCCCATGATGTGGCTGGTCTAAGTAGCCAGCTTGCTCCTGAGAGCCCCCTCTCCACCGTCTATGCATTGGAATTAGAAGCCGCCTTGGCCACCATCATCAGTGTGGGTTCTGAAGACCTTAGTTCTGATCTCCAAATGTGCACAGCAAGTGCTTTGCCTCCTGAGCCATCTCCTCAGCCCAGCCCTGAGTTCCAGCCCCTGCACTGCCAAAACAATTAGTAAAACAAAAAATAAAAAATAAAAAAAGGGAAGCTATGATGTGGACTTTCCTAGCAGAGACTGCAGTGTCCCTTATAGGTCCTACACAGTGTGACTATGTTCCTGCTTGTTGCTTTTGTAAGCTGGACATTTTTGTTCCGTTTGTCAACATTTAAACAGCCACCTTTGGTGAACTTGAACTTGAATTCTTTTTCATAGTTTTCCAGGAATTCATAAGAATGCATGAGCTAATAACCTTGCCCCTCTCTCTCTCTCTCTCTCTCTCTCTTTTGAGACAGGGTTTCTCTGTGTTATCTTGGCTGTTCTGAACTCACTTTGTAGAGCAGGCTGCCCTCAAACTCACAGTGATCCACCTGCCTCTGTCTCCCAAGTGCTGGGATTAAAGGCATGCACCACCACGCCCAGCCTTTTTTTTTTCTTTTTCTTTTTTTTTAAAGCCCATCTGTACCTTTCTCTTGTCTAATTGTCCTTCCAGGGTTCTGCTTGTAACAATAAAAAAGAATAGAAATGCCTGCACTAATGGCCATGCTCCCAAGACTTCACCATTAAGCTCCCGCCAGTCAGTTTGGGGCTTGAGATATATATTATTTATTGCATTAAAGTGGTTATCCATTTATTCCTGCTCAGAGAGGGTCATTCTCAGAAGTGAGCTTGAACTTTATCAAACGCCTTCTGTTTCTGTGTGCCTACAAAAATGAGTTTGCAGTCCTCTTCTCTTTGACCTTATATACCCATCCAAGGATACAAGCAGCAGGTATGATTAGCATGAAACGTCTCCCATAGGCTTGTGTGTGTGTGTGTGTGTGTGTGTGTGTGTGTGTGTGTGTGTGTGTGTATTTGGATACCTGTCCCCCCACCCCCACCCCCGTGGCACTGTTTTGGGAAGTTATAGAACCTTGTGGACAGGGGCCCTACCAGGTGATGTGTGCCTCTGGGGGCCTGGGGACAGTTACAGGTTGACCGCACTTCTAAGCTATTTTTCACTTCTTGATTCACCAAAACAAGAAGCCGAACGACAAGCTCCAGATGCCACAGTTGGAGCTGCAGCCCAGGCGCCATGCTTACCCTGCCACGATGGACTGTACCCCCACAAACCTAAGCGAACCCACCTCCCTTAAGTTACTTCCGTCAGGTGCTGAGTCCCAACAATGAAATAAATAACTAACACATACACGATTTAAGTTGCTTTTTACTAATTCAGAACTTCGCTGGAAGAATGCATAGAACTTTCAGGAACCCTTGGGAATCAGACTTACAAAGGCAAAGAAGAAAACAAAAACTGGACCCAGCTCCAGAAAACTCTGCTTAAGATGCCATTGTTGGACCATAAAGGAAGTGGATGCCACCAAGACCAGTACTGTGCCATAGAGTACAGCAACACTGCTGGACTCTGCTGCCACTATGAATACCCTTGAATAATTTATCATGGTCTCTGAACTCTTGCTGTCACAATTTTATCAAGCCCTAAGAGGAATCATCCCTTTGGACAGGACATCTTAGGTCTGGTCCCTGGCAGCTGGGACTTAGAGAACGAAGCATCTCCTCTCTCCAGCCATCACAATGGAGAAAAAAAACTGTCTCCCACCTGCAGTGAGGCTCCCCTCAAAGGAAGATTACTCAGTGCTGGAAAAGCAAACTGACAAGAATCTTCTACATCTCATGTAGGGTGCCTTATTGATAACATTAAATATGTTACTTTATCTTTTTATCATAATTTTATGTTCATATAAAAAAAGCCAGATTAAGCTGGGAATATCTCCCCAGATAAGTTGGTAAAGTGTGTGTATGTGCGTGCGTGCATGTGCGCACATGCGCGCGCGCGCACACACGGAGGGCTTATTTCGTGTCTGTGTGTGTCTATGGCAAGATGGCTGCCTGTCAATCTCCTATCCTTGGCAAATTTCATTCAGTTTTGCTACTTCTCCAAAACCCAGCTGTGAAGCATTTCTATTTTCTTTGGCTTCGAATCATTTAAGTGGCATATCTTCAAAGATTCTGAGAATTCACCCAATTTATTTCATCAATCTGGAAGTTCTTTGAAATGTTTTCTAAATTCTTAGCCATTAATACTGCCATATCTAAATTTACCTTCTCCTTTTAGGTTAATTTTAGTCCTTTCATTTTTTTTTTCCTAGAAAATGTCCCAGATTTTCCAATTCATTAGTGAAATCATACGAAGAAATATTATTACTATTCTGTTGGCTCTATTGGCTCCAGGCCACAGAACTGAGTTAAACATATTCTTCATTTGGCACTCTCCCTGATGTGCTCAATTCATGTGCTTCTCTTTCCAAGTCATGTCCTAAGCCTCACACTGCAGCTAATGTAACTGCTGCTCCCACCATCCTCTGGGAGCCTCTTGGCTTCTCTTCACAGGCAGCCTCCAGCTCCTCCGTGCTTTGCTTCCTTTTGATCGCCAAGCATCTTCCCCACCCCCCACCCCCTCTCTTCTGAGTACTGCCAGTAGGCTATTGGCAAGCTAGGGAAGGCAGGCCTAGGGACCAAAAGATGCTTGTCTCCTGGGGATTCCCAGCCAATGGGTGTTGGATACAGGTATGTGAAAGACATCTTCGTTGTCTCCAGTTGAGACAAGTTCAAACCGGTGGCTTGTATTCCAGAGCTCTCTGCGTGGTTAAGACACAAGGACCCTTTCCAGGACCTTGCTCTAATCCCTTTGCCTTAGCTAGGGTTTGTATTTCTGTAAAGAGACCCCATGACTACCACAACTCTTATAAAGGAAAACATTTCATCGGGCTGGCTTACAGTTCAGAGGTTTAATGCATTATCATCATGGCGGGAAGCATGATGATGCACAGGCAGACAACGGTGCTGGGGAGGGAGCTGACAGTTCTACATTCAGATAGACAGGCAGCAGGAAAAGAAAGTGACACTGGGCCTGGCTTGGGCTTCTGAAGCCCCACAGTCCACCTGCAGTGACACACTTCCTCCAACAAGGTCACACCTACTCCATCAAGGCCACACCTCCCAATCTGCCACTCCATTTTCTTTCAAACCACCACACCATTTTCACTTGACCTTTTTCTTGACCTTCTCCTGCTCCTTTCCACCTTGCTAGCTAGAGCTTGGCTATGGAACAGCCTCCACAGAAGGACCCTGTGTTAGGGGTTGGTCCTCAGTTTGGTATTACGAGGAAAAGGTGAATTATTTAAGAGGAGAGGCGGAGCCTGGTGGAAGGGTCTATAGAACTGCAGGCATGCTGTCAATGGGATTTATGGGATGCCAGAGTCTCCACGTCCCATCTCCTCTTCAAGCCACCACAAGATGGGCAGCTTCGTTTTGCTGCCCCATGCACTTCCTGTCACGAAGTGTCTCAATATAAGGGCCAATAGCCGTGGACTTAAACCTTCAAAACTGTGAGCCATAATAAACTTTTCCTGTTTTTATGATGAATAGACCAGGTGTTTGTTACAATACTGGAAAGCTAATACAGCCTTTTAGTAGTTTCTTCTGAGAACTCCTCCTTAGTTAATAATGGACATAAGAGTTCTCAACTCAGTGTCGATTATACAAAACAAGTCTATGACAAAAAGGATTCAATGTAGTTCTGGTCCTTAAAAACTGGCATACTGACTAATGAATTGCACCGGGATATTGTGGTACCTGGAGATAGTCGTAGACATAAAAAGTGAAATGCTGACGCGTATAGAACATGGGAGTGAAAAGTGATACCAACTGAGTGTGTTTGTACGTCCAAAATTCATTATCTGCAATTTTTATTAGTGTTAGCATGATCTACAACATACGAGTGGAAGTCAGAGGAGAGCTTGCAAGAGTAGGTTCTTTCCTTCCATCACGTGGGTCTGGGGTATTGAACTCGGGTCTTCAAGCTTGGCAGCAAGCACCTTTCCCTACTAAGACATTTTGCCAGCCCATAATTTGAAAGCACAATTTCCAAGGCCAGCAGGTGGGATCTTTGGGAAATGATTGGATCATGGGGAAAATTCCCAAGAGAGACTCTTCACTCCTTCCACCATGGAAGATAACTTCTGCAAACCAAAGAGCTGGTCCTTAGCAGACACAGAGTCTGCGTGCTCTGACCTTGGGCTTCTAGGAATCTGGAGCTCTGAGGAATAATCCTGTGTTGTTCTCAAATTGTCTCTATCAACGAACAAAGGCTAAGATGAGGAAGACAGCTCACAGGCATTCAGAAAGTGGTTCTCAGTTTAAAAAATTTTTTTCAAAATAGGAATGAGGAAGAAACTGTTAGTCAACCCAAGGTTTGAAGGATGAGTAGGAGTCTGCCAGCCAGGAAACATAGTTTGCAGGTAGAGTGTGAAAGGCAGAAGTCAAAGTGGGAAAAACCTAGTGGCTGCAAACAGCATGTGGCTGTTGTGCTCTGGGAATTAAAGGGTAGATGGGGAGCCATCTACAGAGCCCAGAAAAGGGGTGATGCAAGCGATGAAGGCTAGGCTAACCAGGAGGCTATTCTCAATCAGAGAACAGAGGTGAGTGTGGAAGACTGAGACCACTTCTTAAGCATGGAAGAGAGTGAGAGAACCTCAAGAGGACAGCATCATGGTGCAATGACACAACAACACGTGAAAGGCTTGGCGTGTCAAGAAAATTCAATTTAAGGTGCTTCCACAGACTCAGAATTAAGTGCACATGCTGGGGGAGGGGATAGTTTGCTTTTCTCATGAATTTATTCCTTCCTTCCTTTCTTCCCCTTTTTCTTCTGGAGATGGGAAGTTGGGGTTCCTCACTGTGTGGCCCAGGCTGACCTCTTACCACTAATCCTCCCGCCTCTTCCTTCCAAGTGCTGAGATTATAAGTGTACATATAACCTGGCCATTCATTTCCTTTCAATGAGAAAACTGCCCATTGGTGCTTGTAGACTTTGTAGATTTCCCCAAAACTCACAAACATCTTTCTTTCTGTCGTTTTTCTTTTTCGTAACACAAATGGAGCAAGCCTCAAGCTAAGAATCTTCAGCAGGCTACAGTATTAGGAAAGCCTGTGTTTCCCAATGAACATGCCCACTGAGAACCCTGATGCTCCCCTACCAAGAACCAGAGTTCATATTCCGTCTTTTCAAACACTGGGTGAGTCTTCGTGGCCACCTCAACCAATACAATTCCATGGAAGAGACAGTGCACGACTTCTGAAGCCAGATCAAAACCATGTTTGGCTTGTTCTCAGCATGCTCATTCTTAGAACTTGGTAGCCATACTCTAAGGGAGCCCAGACCTTACTGAGATGCTCACGGGGAAAGGAACCAAGCATGGTGGTCTGGCTGTAACTGCCAATTCATACTGACCCACCCACCAGCAATGTGAGCAGTCAGTCCTGGAGGTGGACCCTTCAGCTCTCTCATTACATGATGCCATGTAAGCAGAGACCCAGACTCCCAGCCCAGGCCTTTTTACGTTGCTGGTTCATGAGCAGCATGGATGATTCCGTCATTTTAGCCTGTTAAGTTTTGCAGTAATTTGAGAGTTAGGATTAGATGACAAGAATGGGTATCTATGTAGTTGTTGGTTTTCATCTTATTTCACCTGTATGTATGTTTGTGAACCACATCCATTCAGTGCCCTTAGAGGCCAGTAGAGGGTGTTGGATCCCCAGGAATTGGAGTTGCAGTCAGTTGTAAACCACTATGTGGGCTCTGGGAATGAAATCTGAGTCTTTTTTAGAAGAGCAGCCAGTGCTCTTAAGCATGAAGTCATCTCTCCAGCCCACAATGAGTGTTCTTAACTATTGCGCTATCTCTCCAACCCTTTGTTGCTGTTTTACTACCCTATGGATCAAACCCAGGGCCTTATGCATCCCAGGCAGGTGTTGTAAGAGACTTTAATTGCATCCTTCTATCCTTTTTTATATTTGCCCTCTATTTATAGTGATACCATTTTTCCACTTGCTGCTGTCTCATGAAGTTTTCTCTTTAAATATATTTATTCCCGAGATGTGGGCTAGAGTTGATGACTCACTGCCAAAGAACTAACAGTGAAAAGGGAGACAGAATCATTTGACAGCAGAGCCCTGGCAGACTCTACCTGAGCCAAGAGAGCAAGGTCACATGACTAGCCAAAGGGACCGTGATATCAAGGGTCCCTGCAGGACATGGTCAAGATGGTACCTTACCTCAATTATGTCCTCTTCCCCAGTCTGCTGTGAGAAAAATCTTTATCTGGGGACACTCTTAAAATACCTCCTGATGTTAGGAAAATCACCCATGGTAGAGGAGACTAGGAAACAGGAAAACTCAATGCACTATATTTTCCAGAATTATATTCTGGAACAGAATAAGGGTATTAGTGAAAATTGAATGAAAGATAAATAAAAATCTCGAATCCAGCTATTTGTGTTGTGATGGTTTGCATCTGATTTATCCCTTAAAGGCTCTTGTTCGGGAAACTTGGCTCCTAGTGTGGCAGTACCTTATCTGGGGGATTCCTCACCGGGGCTTTCCTCTCAAGAGATCTCTATCCTGGGTCAAGTTGACACAGCTCACCAGGGCATACAGTTATGTGAGATTAGTATCAGGGGAATTAGAAAAGAGAAGACAAGAACTTGCTGTATTCTTTTTTTGCAGTTCTTCACGTCTAAGATGAACTCAACATAAGAAGTCCCTTGTGATGCACTTGAGTTGGCCCCGGGTTGCCTGCCTGTAATCTCAAATGCTCAGGAAGCTGAGGGAGGAGGCTCAAAACTTCAAGGCCAGTGACTGCTACAGATGGAGCTGAGACCCAGCCTGGGCCTCATATTGATACTATGACTCAAAATTAAAAGTAAAAAGAAAGTCAAGGATGTAACTTATTGGCAGAATGCTTGCCTAGAAAAAAGATCCCTTTAGTTGCTGGGCCTAGAAAACTTTACTTCTAATGTCAGTACTTGAGAGTTAGAGGCAGGAGGATCAGAAAATCCAGGTTAGCCTTAACTATATAGTAGATTTGAGTTCAGTCCTGGCTACAGGAGGTCCTGCTTTAAACAGCAACAAAAATAAGTATATAAGGCACAACATAAAGATAACATTTAATTTTTGAAAGAAAAATAGGTTACAAAAGCCTGCCTAATGTAATAAGATGAACAGTGTGAGAATGACTCAGAGAACATTCCTTCCTCGAGGGCAGCATCCCATCCTGGCCCTCACGGAGGTAACTGATATGTTTATGACTATGAGGGACACAGGTCTGTGAGAGCACACAGCTCAGGGAGGAGAGGAAGTGGGGTCAGAAGCCAGAGAGGACAGATCCCTCCCGGAACAACAGGACACACTCCTGCTTCTTCCAGAGCAATGAGCCTCAACCCTCACGTTGTGGCGACCCTCAACCGGAAAATTATTTTTGTTGTTCCTTCATAACTGCATTTTTGCTACTGTTATGACTTGTAAGGAAAATATCCGTTTTCCTTTAGGTTTTAGGTGACCCCTGTGAAAGAGCCATTTCACTCCCTCCCCGCCCCCTGCCCACAAAGGATTGGGACACCGCAGGTTGAGAACTACTGTTCTAGAGTCTTCCAAAGATTGACAGGAGTCCATCTGCTGAGAGACACTGATACTCTACATGAAGGCATGAAACTCCTGCTCTTTTTTTTTTCCTTCAAAAAGAAGAACATCATGAATGATCATTTAAGTGTAAGTGCTTACCAAACCCTGGAGCACTCACCTAGGCACCTGCTCAAGACTCCAGCATGCAGTCACGAAAACACAAAGCACTTTCCATTGTAGTTATAAGCAGCATAAATTAAGCAAATAAATAAACACGTAGTGTTATTTTAGCTACTGATAACTGCTTTGCGGAAAAATAGAATCAAGGGCTGGAGAGATGGTTCATCAGTTAAGATTGCTTGCTACACGTCATGGGGACTGGGGTACAGATCCCAGCACCCACATAACAAGGCAGAGACCCTGATCACATCTGTAATGCCAGCTCCAAGGGAGAAGAGGAGACAGTAGCTGGCTTCTGGCCTAGCCAAGAAAACATCAGCTCCATGTTCAGGGAGAGACTTGCCTCTAAAGTGGTGGAACAGTGACTGAGGAAGACGCCTGGTGCCCTTTTCAGCTTTCTGTGTCTGCATACAGGTATATGTGCCTGCACATACACTCACATAGATACATACATGCAAATAAATAAACAAGTCTTGAGCAAAGTTAGTCATTTTTTAAGTTACTAAAAATAAATATTAACGCCAGGTTTAGAACGTTGGAAAGATCTCTGTACGGGGCACCTTTGACCAGAAACTGCTGTGGGCATCTGAACCACTACAGACAGGAGGCAAGAGGAAACACGAAAGGACTGAGCTGGGAATGAGTGTGACATCTTCCAGAAAAGCCAGATGCGCAGAGTGGATGCTATGAAGTTGGTCAGTGCAGCAGATTGCCAAGACAAGGAGCGGGAGGTGACTGGAGTTTCAGATACAGCCGCGTGTAGAAAACTGAAATGCCAGCAGAAACACAGAAAGGACTGTTGGCCACCGTTCACATGTGATGCAAAAAGCCATGGGTAATTGATTCAGAACTGAGATTGGAGGATTGAGAAGGCTCTAGGAACACGATGGAAACACGTGTCTTTTCCTCTCCTCCACACCATTTTACTAAAAAGAGAGAGTAAGAATAATTATTTTTTAAAAGATATAAAGCCATAAGGGAAGGCTCAGAAAGAAAAGCACCACTGACTGAGAGATTCTACAAGATTCAGTCAGCAGCAAAATGCAGGTGAGGAAGGTAGGTTAGTCAGTGGCGCGCTTGCCTCAAAAGCATGAGGCCTGAGTTCCATGTCCAGAGCCCATGACAAATGCTGGGAGGTGGCCGTGCTCATGCAATCCCAGGGGTGGGGGGTTGGGGGGTAAAGACGGGTAGGTCCCTGGAGCTCACTGGCTAGCCAGTTTTACCTAATTGTTGGGCTCCAAACTAGTGAGAGATTCTCTCAAAGGAGGTGGGTGACATTTATGAAATCCAAGGTTGACCTCTGGCCTCCACATGCTCATGTAAACAAGTACATACACACAAGTATATACACACATGGGCACACAGACACACAGACATACAGACACACACACACACACACACACACACACACACACACAGACACACACACACACACACACACACACACAAAGTCTATAATTTTTTTTAAAAAGAGGCCAAAGAGTCAAAAATCAGAATTCAAAAACAAAACAGAAGGCTAAACACAATGAAGTAATGCCCTCAAAATAATAAAGAATACTATTTCCAGCCAGCCCGAGGTGGCATACATCTTTAATCACAGTATTTGGGAGGCAGAGACAAGCAGATCTCTAAGTCTGAAGCCAGCCTGGTCTGTAGAGTGAGTTCCAGGACAGCCAGGCCTACACAGAGAATCCCTGACTCAAAAAAGAAAAGAAACATTATTTGCAAGCTAGCAACTAAACATAAGGATGAAATAAAATCATTTTCGTGTAGTTCCTGGGCTGCCCGGTTGATCCAGTGGATAAAGTGTTTGTATGAGGACGTGAGCTTGGCTCCCCACATAAAAGTTAGGTGCTACTGCACACATTCGAAACTCACATTCCGCGAAGCAGGGACAGTGAGGGCCTGGGATCTTGCTGTTCATCCAGCCTTACCAAAACAATGAGTTCTAGATTCAATGGGAGACTGCTACAGGGAGTGAAGTGACGAGGAAGACAGTTGATACTTATCTCTGCCCAACCCACACACAAACGCATGCATACATGTGCACATACATACATACAACACACACAACATTTACATGACAACTTGATCAAAATTCTATTGAAAAAACTGAACTGAAAGATTTAGTCTTCAAGCCTGACAAGAGAGCCAGGATACAGAAAATCCAACACAGAGTGGCTAAAATAAAAAATAAAAAATAAAATAATAATAATAAATGTTACAGAAGGCTTATGGACTCACCAGCTTAGACTGTGTAAGATTACTGAAGACCCTAAGAAAAATGGTTTGAGTGGGGAAAGGGGAAACATTGTTTAACGACATTAAAAAGAAATTAGCTGAATTTTTCCTATAATGTTGAATAGATTGGAAACAATTGAGTACAGTGACAGAAAACTACGTAAACAAAAGCAGCCCACCATAACTCTAGGGAAAAGGCAGGAGCTGAAACAAGAGACCAAAGTGTGATTACAGCACCTGACACAGACCAGTGTGGTAGAATGTTTACATGGTCAACTGCATCAGACACCACCTTAAATAGCACTGTAAAAAAGATGTATCACTTTCTACACCAGCCTCCTTCTGCCCAGTCTTCAATGATGCCGACTTTCTCTTCATAGTTTGCCAGTAGAGTATTGATTGTGTTTGAGAGAGCAAAGTACCCAGCAGAAAAGTTTTTTTTTTAATTCCTCACTTATAGGAATACCAAACCCAGTACTAAAAACCGATATGGAATGAAAGTACACAAAAAAATCTAGGATCCCGGGAGAGTTTTGTTTTGTTTTGTTTTTGTGTTTTAGACACTGTCTGTGTAGGCCTGGCTGTCTTAGAACTGTCTATATAAACCCGGATGACAGAGATACACCTGCCTTTGCCTCCCAAGTGCTGGGACTGAATGCACGTGCCACTACATTCAGCTCAAAGCTTTCTTTTCCTGGTTTTGGGGCATAAACTACATTGCCTTTTCTTCTACTCTCTTTCCTCCTCCTTCTCCTCCTCTCACTCCTCCTTTCCCTATTCTTCTTCCTCCTCCTTCCTTTTCAAGGCCTGGTAATACAGCAGCCATCTTGCGGTCCTGAGGATGCTACCACATGCTAAGAATGGCATGGTCAAAGAAAACAGGAAACTGGTTCTTCATGACGCTTTTGGATAATTGCACTGACTTCTAGACAGTAGTAAAACAAAAACAAGACATTTTACAATTCAACCAGAGAGTGGTTGGTTACTACCACATTTGTGCCACTAGAGCCCATGTTTTCCCAGGCTAGTCATTATCCCAGGCCTGTCAAATAACTAGAAATAAATATGAAAAGACATATATAAGATCTGTACTGAAAACTAAGAACATTGCTGAAAAAAATTAAGGAAATCTAAATACCATTATCAAGATGTCAATTCTAACCAAATTGATCTACACGTTAAACACATTCTCTATGGTTTTTTTTTTGTGTGTGTGTGGAAGTAGACAGCTAGTTCCCAGTTTTTATAAGGACAGATAAAGGATTCACATAGCCAGAAATATCTTGAAAATGAGACTTCAGATACTAAAGATTAAGACTTTACATGAAAGACATTATTTGCTACCACTCTACTTTTTAAGTTTACTATTCTTATTCAAGCTTAAGATGGAAACTTCTTTGAACATTGACTTTTGACTATTACATTTTATTTAACTTTTTCTGTTAAATAATCATATTTCAGCTGAAGAAATGGATCCACAATAAATAGTACTTTTTGTTCTTCCAGAGGATCTGTGTTCAGTTCTCAGCATCTACATCAGACATCTCACAATTGTCTCTAACTCCAGCTCCAGGAGATGTCACACCCTGTCTGGTCTCTGTGGCAACTGTGTGTGTGTGTGTGTGTGTGTGTGTGTGTGTGTGTGTGTGTGTGTGCGCGCGCGTGTGTGTGTGTGTGTGTGTCATACACACATTCGAGTTAAAAATAATAATAAAAACAACCAGGTGTGGTGCCACATGCCTGTAATCCCAGCACTCGGAGGCAGAAGCTGATGGATCTCTGTGAGCCCATGCCAGTTTGGTCTACAAAATGAGTCCAGGACAGCCAGGGCTACACAGAGAAACCTTGTCTAGAAAAGACATTATCACCATCATCACAGAAGTTGCAAAACTAGTACATAGAATTTCTTGAGCTTTCACTTAGCTTCCATCTGCAGCAACATCTTATACAATAAAAGCAAAAATATTTAAACTAGGAAATTTGCATTGGTTAAGACTGTTGGCCAAACTCAAATTTTATTTGATTTACAATTTTTACAGGATTATTTTATTTGTAATTATGTGTGTGTGGCTATGTGTGGCTATGCACACATTAGTGCAGGTGCTCGTGTAGGCCAAAGGTTTCAGATCCCTTACAAGCAGCTGTGCCTACCTGGTGTGGGTACTGGAAACCAATCTTGGGTCTCCTGCATGAACAGTTGGCACCCTTAACTGCTGAACTATCATTACAGCCCTGGTTCTCACCAATTTTAATATGCATATTTGTGTGCGTGCTTTGTAAATATGTATAGATTCCTATAATCATTCCACAACCAAGCCACAAAACTGATTTATCTCAACAAAGAAACTCTCTCCCATCTTGCCCATTCCCTTCTTGACTCTATTCCTGCCCCCTGATAACCACCAATCCATTCTCCGTCTCGGTAGTTTTGTCAGAGGGTTGACCAGTATTGGCTAATTCAAAGTGTGGCGACTTTATAGGTCACTTAACAGTCTGGAGAGTTAAGAACTGCTTTTATAGGCAGATGGTAGTGTCACACGCCTCTAACACTTGGCACTCAGGAGGCAGAGGCAAACTGATCTTTGAGTTTGAGACCAGCTTGGTCTACAGAATGAGTTCCAGGACAGCAAGAGCTACAAAGAAAAACTCTGCTAATATCTGATACGTCCTCTATCCAAGGACAATATATTAAATGAATTTTTGGAAGTAGGAGTTGGAATAGGAGCTTGCTCCATCCACTCCACGCATCTTAAGGGGGAAAAAAAGCTGGGCGCGGTGGCACACGCCTTTAATCCCAGCACTTGGGAGGCAGGTGGATCGCTGTGAGTTCGAGGCCAGCCTGGTCTACAAAGTGAGTCTAGGACAGCCAAGGCTACACAGAGAAACCCTGTCTCAAAAAACAAAAATGAAAACGAAAACAAAAACAAACAAGCAAAAGAACTGATTGCACATTTCTAGTTATAAAGACAGTTTAGTTATGGTCGACTATCTATATAGACTTGATAGGCTGGTTGGAGGATGTCACCTTAGCTCCTTCAACACTGAACACTGGATCCATCTTCAGATAATGAACAGTGTTTTGTAGTGACCAGCAACCATTTAGAGACCTCCTGGGTAGATGTTCTGAGAAGCCCGGAAACGCCTGGCCGCTGTCCACGGTGCTGATTGCCTAAAGCCGGCTTCCTGCCAGAGCAGCAGCATTCACACAAGAGAATCTAAAGACCCCAGTCTAGGGCTGGTGAGATGACTTGGCAGGTAATGGCGCCTACTGCCAACCCTGATGGCCTGACTTTGATCCCCGGGATCCACGTGGCAAAAGGAGAGAATCAACTCTAAGAACTGTTATTGGACCTTCGCATATGTACCATAGCATGTAAGTGTGTTCACACTCAAAATAAAAAGGGGGATAGAGAGATATCTCAGTGGCTAAAAGAACTTGCAGCTCTTCCAGAGGACCTGGGTTTGAGTCCCAGCACTCATATAATGGCTTACAACTGTCTTTAACTTTAGTTCCAGGGTTCTGATGCCCTCTTCATCTGGCCTCCATAGGTACCAGGCATAGATGACATACATGGAGGCAAAGCACCCACATGCATTAAAAATAAATAAACAAAGAGTAAAGTAAATAAATAAAATATATTTTAAAAAACCAAAGGCCCTGGTCCTAACTCCCCAGTCATCAGTTTCCAAAAGAGACTTAGTCAAAGAACAAGCTTAAAGAGATAAACTTCCTCTCCATCCCAATGGCACAAGATCATGTGCACAAGAACCAAAGGCCATTGCTCTAGAGCAAGGAGCAATCTTCTTTAACAGATAGAGTTTCCCCATTTGTGCCTAAGTCCTTGTCTTCTAAGCTACTGTAGACACCTTTGCGTTGCCTCTGGTCCTCCAGAAGCTTTAGATGTCCTGGTCTCTCTTGTGATAATCTCTTGAGACCCTCAACTCCTACACAGACCCTGAAATGCTATAACTACTGTAAAGAGAAGTGTCAAGTGGCTTTTGTTTCGGGGGAAGGTGACCCATCAGATCTGAGAAGCCAGGGGAATGAAAGCTCTCAGTAAGACTGTTGATGCTAGTGAGTGCCAAAGGCAAAAGTGGGGAAACTGGGCTCAGCAACTAAAGTCACTTGTTGCCAAACCTGATAACCTAAATTCAAATCCCAGTGGATTTGGGAGAACGAAAGAACCTGTTTCTGAAAGCTGTCCTCACTTATGCACTGTGGCTAGCATATGCCTGCTTGCGTGCGTGTGTGTGTGTGTGTGTGTGTGTGTGTGTGTGTGTACGTAAATTTGTGTGTGTGTGCATAGGCTCATATATTTTTTTCATCTTCATGTAGTTTATAAACATACACAGTGCTGTCCCTTTCAAATTAAGGAGGAAAAAACCCAATCACACAAATACTGCAAAGCAGTAAAATACAAAGAAAAAAAAAGCTACATTTGGTTTTGGCAACATTACAAAGGAAGAAACAGAGAGCAAGGTGGCACTGTCCCCAGTCACCGAAAGGGCGGAGAGGACACTGGGTCAGGGTGGGGAGGACACTGGGTCAGGGTGGGGAGGACACTGGGTCAGGGCGGGGAGGACACTGGGTCAGGGTGGGGAGGACACTGGGTCAGGGTGGGGAGGACACAGGGTCAGGGTGGGGAGGACACTGGGTCAGGGTGGGGAGGACACAGGGTCAGGGTGGGGAGGACACAGGGTCAGGGTGGGGAGGACACAGGGTCAGGGTGGGGAGGACACTGGGTCAGGGTGGGGAGGACACAGGGTCAGGGTGGGGAGGACACTGGGTCAGGGTGGGGAGGACACTGGGTCAGGGTGGGGAGGACACAGGGTCAGGGTGGGGAGGACACTGGGTCAGGGTGGGGAGGACACTGGGTCAGGGCGGGGAGGACACTGGGTCAGGGTGGGGAGGACACTGGGTCAGGGTGGGGAGGACACTGGGTCAGGGTGGGGAGGACACAGGGTCAGGGTGGGGAGGACACTGGGTCAGGGTGGGGAGGACACAGGGTCAGGGTGGGGAGGACACTGGGTCAGGGTGGGGAGGACACAGGGTCAGGGTGGGGAGGACACTGGGTCAGGGTGGGGAGGACACTGGGTCAGGGTGGGGAGGACACAGGGTCAGGGTGGGGAGGACACAGGGTCAGGGTGGGGAGGACACAGGGTCAGGGTGGGGAGGACACAGGGTCAGGGTGGGGAGGACACAGGGTCAGGGTGGGGAGGACACTGGGTCAGGGTGGGGAGGACACTGGGTCAGGGTGGGGAGGACACTGGGTCAGGGTGGGGAGGACACAGGGTCAGGGTGGGGAGGACACTGGGTCAGGGTGGGGAGGACACTGGGTCAGGGTGGGGAGGACACAGGGTCAGGGTGGGGAGGACACTGGGTCAGGGTGGGGAGGACACAGGGTCAGGGTGGGGAGGACACAGGGTCAGGGTGGGGAGGACACAGGGTCAGGGTGGGCTCTTCTCTAAAGCTCAGATGCACTAAAGGTCAAGAAGTCGCTGCCTGTCAAACATCAGAACCTCCTAAGGGAAAGCCCAGATTTTGTGTTTTCAGAAATTTGGGAGAGGAACTGAGTTCTTACTGGAATGTGGCCTATCGCTGGCTGACAGATCTGAAGCGGAATGTCTCCGAATGGCAGCGCCTCCCATCCTGCCCTCCCTGGGGCTTGCCAGTGAGCGGCCGCCAGGTGAAGGTGGCGGGCCTCAGGCCACCATCTTCAACAGCTGTTGCTCTAACTTAGAGATGCGTTCATCTTGACTGCAGATCGAGTCTTTTATGGACTTGATCTCCTTTAAAATCTCATCCAACTTGGCTTCCTTTTGCACACAGGCTGTGTCTGTGGTCTTCTTGGGGACACTAATGAGGTCACACTTCTTGTTTGCGGCTGGCTTGCTGTCCAGAATGCATATCTGTCTTTGATCCCTCACAGTTTCAGTGTTCTAAGCTTATTTCTAATAGTCATTTGTGTGAGTCCCTATGGAAAGACAGCTGACTGGCTCAAAGAATAAATGCTGTGGTAAAAGATCTCCTGCTGCCCACAGCGGGACTCAAGAAGATTCTGAAGCTGCAACATGCTGCAGGTTTTGACCAGGTCGGAAGGGTGAGGGGGTAAGAGGCTAAGAGGAATGTCTGCTGGAACTGGCCTAAGAGCTGCTGTGATCTGGGGCAGAGAGAGGCGCTGCCAAGTACCTTTTGGGAGGATGGAGCTGTGACACAGCGAGAATGCAGGTTGCAGAGTGGCCTCTGGGCGGCAGCAAGCACCCGCGGTGCCACAGCAAGACGCAGCGCGGCCAGAGCTGAGGCGCAGAGCTGCCTCGGGACCGCAGGTGTCGCTGAGGAGTCACGGTTTACTCCCGGAGGAAAAAAGTTCAGGAGTGGCCCAGGGAAAACACCTGGGCAGGTGTGGGCGGAGTCTCAGTAAGGGGAGGGGTCTAGGCCTGGCCCACGGGCGCTCTTGGCTGTGCCTCCTAGAGATGCTTGGCTTTATGAGGCCAGAAGAAGAGGAGCGTCCCCAGACTTTGCACTCACCTGGCGCGACCCGTCAGATCTGAGAGGTAAGTCCGGCAGCGTCCGGTCGGGTCGACTCCGGGGTTCGAGGCACCTGAACAGACACGGGGTGTGGTGACTTTCAAGAAAAAAAACAAAAGCAAAACAAAACTATGCTGTCCACGGGGTGGCAGGGATGCTGAGACGCTTCCCAGGGCGATATGTGTCCAGCTCCGGCTTCTCTCCCAGACCCCGGCCCGGGAAACTGAGCTGAGCGACAGGCGTTTCTGAGCCAGTGTGTTTGGGAGGAGTGCATCTCGGCTCTTCTCAGCCCAGCTCACCGGCGTCTCAACCTTGAAAAGCGTGCACTTGACCGGGACTGTCTTTCAGCCGCGGGAAAACTTTTCTTTGGAGGAGACTGTTCCAGAAAGACTCAAGCCCTTGAAGCGAACTGCTCGGAAGCGGCGCTCAAGACAGCAGCAGCAGCCGGAGCCGCCACGAAGCAGAGGGCTTTTGCCGCAAAACTGCGCCTGGTCTCTCCGAGCCGGACAGACAGAGCCTGGAGCGAGTCAGTGAGGCAGCTCAGTCCCGTGGACTTGGGTCCTTGGTTCTGAGGCTCAAGCTATTTCCAAACAGCACGGGCAGCAAGGCAGGAATCGAAACATTCTCTGGCCCCAGACTTTCATGCCCAAGTTCTAGGATGAACAAAGGTTCACAAATGCGTCACCCCTCGCCAAGCACAGGGGAAGAGGCAAGGTCTGGGACATGTGAGGGAAGAGAGCAGGTGACAGGAAGAAACCAGGGACATGGAATTTCAAAGAATTCTTTCATACTGTGTGGCCTTGGGCAGATTACCTAAGGTCTTTGCACTTCTGCGGCATGGGGATAATAATAACACCTTGTTTAGTCTGTAGTGAGAATTAAATTAGGTGAAATAGGAACGGGAAGCCTGGGCACGGGTGTATCAGTGATTGACAGCCGCTATTACTGCTGCTGCAGTAGCTGGCACCTGCAACCACTATCATTATTTAAAGAATAACATAACTAGGATGTGTTTTAGGGTTCAAATCCTAGCCCGGACACTTTCTATTATGACCTTGGGCAAGCTGCTTAGTCTACCCATGTCCTCATGTCATTTGTGTAACAGGGAAACTATGACACCTACCTGAGGAGATTGTTGAGAGCACTCTGAGCTGATCCTTAAAATAAGTTCTGAGCGTATCCGCTCCAGAGTCTTCCACCAACGCACCTGGTTGAATCAAGTCCCACAGCTTAGCACTAGCTACAGTCCTGCTTTCCCTTAGAGTTGAAATATTCATGTGAACATTCTAGAGCCCCCCCCCAGGATTGCCTGATCCTCTTGGAAGGAGATGAATGGGGATCCCAAGAATCAGCTCCAGTGAGAAGAACTAGTGTTGGGGAGAAGAGTGTCCAGAATTCAGCTTTCAGCAAACACGCAGCAGAGGAGGAATCCATCTTTGGGCTGCAGTTTTATACAAATTGATCCTGGATCTATGCCTTAAAAACAAACTGCTAACTTTGTTTCTTCTTTTTCTTTCTTTCTTTCTTTTTTAGACAGAATCTTATTATGTATCCTTTGATGGTCTAAAACTTGAATATATATACTTAGGCTCACAGAGATCCTCTTATGTCTGCCCTTTGAGTGCTAGACTTTAAGGCATGTGCCACCATGCTCCATGGCATTTTTTTTAAATGATGACATCATTTAAGACAAAGTAAAGCAAAGTAATTTATACTGCTTATCAAGAGGCTAATATAGAATAATTTTGTCAATAAGAGATAGTTTTTCTCAACCTAGAAAAATCATGAAAGCCTGTCGGGGTGGGGCAGTCTGGCTGCCTCTGAACATCTCACCCTTGATTCTCTATTTCTTTTGTACTCTAAGCTTTTAAAAAATATTTATTTATTTTTATTTCATGTATACTGGTGTTTTGCCTGCATGTATGTCTGTGTGAGGGTGTCAGATCTTGAAGTTGCAGACAGTTGTGAGCTGCCATGTGGGTGCTGGGAATTGAACCCGGGTCCTTTGGAAGAGCAGTCAGTGCTCTTAACTGCTGAGCCATCTCTCCAGCCCTTTGTACTGTAAGTTTTAACCCATGAGCACTATAAACTTGAAAGCCTTGCTCCCCAACTATTCCCCCAATTTTGGACCGTATTCCATGGATTCAGGATGGAAGAAAACTAATGCTGTTGGCCCAGAATCCTGGCTATGGAACTTGATGATGGAAACGGAAGCAAACTAAGCCATTCTCAAAGAGATGTTTCCTCTTGTACTCAGAACCTAGATTTGAGAGAGAGGGGGGGGATTAAAAGGGGGACCATGAACAAGTAGACGAAGATTGTAAGGAAGGATGGGGAAGAAAGAGTAATAGAATACATGTAGCATGAAAATATTTGGGATTACTGGGGGGAAGGAAGGGGACCAGCAAGTGCAATGGGGGAGAGGACAAATTAGAACAAGGTATAATGACACCTGTGTATGTCAATGCCAAAACAAATCCCACTATTTTATACACTATCTTGAAAAAGAAAATAACTTGATGGAGTCATCAAAGTCTTTGTCTTAGATGCAGACTCCACACAGACATAGGAGCCATGCTGTGTGTCTTGAGCAAGTCACCCCACCTGTCTGATGTGAATATAATAACAGTAAAGCTACCTCATGTAACTGTTGAAATATATAAACTAATGTATGTTTATATAGAGAGTTTACATATGTATGAGACTGGTGATTCTATCTACTATACAGTGAGTTCATTGCTAAAATGAATATCTCATGGTGTACTGATTCTGCAGCTGAGATGCAACACACATAAGTGAATGTGTTCACTTATTTTCCAATACGCACCCCCAAACCTGCCATTGAATCAAAGTGCCTTCTCCAAATTATAATACCCTAAAATCAGGTAAAATGACATGGTGTCTGGTAAAATACGGAGAGGCTGGGAGTCATGGGCTGATGTTACACTGAGCACTATAGAAAACGCTTAGAAATGATGGTAAAGAGAAGAAACGAGACGGAAATCATCTCATTTCAAAGAGAGAAACGTGGAAAGGGGCAGGGAAAATGTGGTCAGGATGTGACCTATAACAGCTGCTGGGAAATTTCAGCAGCCAGTGACACCTTGCCTAATGTGTGCTCTGTTCAGGAGTGACATTTTTCTAGGCATCAGGAGACCTCATAAAACAGGAGGCTTGCTCTCAAGAAGTGGCCAATGGAAGCGATAAAGCACGGCTTATAGTGCCTCTGCCTGATAAGAGAAGTCTGACTGGGTTGCTGTGAGGGCACCTGCCCAGGAACTCCGGGGAAAGGTCCTTCAGCCAGTATGTGCAGGTTACACATTGCCCTGCCCCCTCAGGGCTAGGCCTGGGGGCCCTAAAAGGAGGAGGCAGCTGTGGTGGCCCAAAGCAAATATCCTGGCGAGGGGGCCAAGGGCGCAGAATGCAGCCTGTCCAACCTACAGAAGAGAAGAAGGCCTCTAGGAACACGTGGGCTTGGTGTTTCCCAGTCGGAGGATCCAGGGACGGGCTGGCAGACCTGTGCTTGCAAGCTTACTTACCTGTCTCCTCTGTCCCTTCAGAACTTTGCAGGCTGCAAAGTCCCCGTCCTCACCATGGCGCCTGGAGAGAAGATCAAAGCCAAAATAAAAAAGAATCTACCGGTTCGAGGGCCCCAGGCACCGACCATTAAGGACCTGATGCATTGGTACTGCATGAACACCAACACCCATGGCTGCCGCCGCATCGTGGTGTCCCGAGGCCGCCTCCGCCGGCTGCTGTGGATCGCGTTCACGCTGACTGCGGTGGCCCTCATTATCTGGCAGTGTGCTCTCCTCGTCTTCTCTTTCTACACAGTCTCTGTCTCCATCAAAGTTCACTTCCAGAAACTGGATTTCCCCGCCATTACTATCTGCAACATCAACCCCTACAAGTAAGAGGCTGCGCTGGCGTCTGGGAGCGGGAAGTCCGTCCTCTCCTGAATGCCAAAGCCCCTCCCCCAGAGCTACTGTCTGAGAGCCGCACCAGCTTGCTGACACAGACTTTAGAAATTTGGTTTGATCGCCAGGATCGGTTTCCAACCTGTATGTTTTCAGTTCAATGACTATGTCTAAGACAGGCAGGCAGGCAGGCAGGCAGGGTAGGCTGGCTGCTCCACCAATTGGGCTTGGAGACCGGGCCTGGAATGTGCCTCCCGCAGACACACATGTAGCCCCGCTGAGCCTTTCTTCCTGGCTTCCCAAGTTCACTCTCCCCCAAAGGCAGGCTGACTCAGAAGTGACACCCAGATGACTTCCGGAAACATCCTTGCTGCCCTGACCCCTCGTCTCAGTGAGCCCAGCCCTGTAATTGAGATCCCTGGGCTCGGGACAGGATCAACCTTTGGTGCTGCCCTGTTGTCAGTGGCAGGACCTGTTCTAAATGGGTCGTCATAGTCCTCAGGATTATGGGAAAGTGATCTGGGAGGCCAGACAGAATGCAGCAGAGTTTGGGGATGGAGGTAGGGGTGGGGGAGGGGGAGGGGTGCAGATCGGGGAATTGCAGAAGAGGCAAGACTGGCCAGCGCTTGAGCTGTGCAGAGGCATGTGCTGAAGGCAAAGGTCAAAGGCAAAGTCAGGCCACAGACTCATTCTCTACTTCCAAAGTCTCTTCGACATCTTCCTTTCCTTTTCCTGTTCCCACCTTTCCCTTCCTCCACCCATATTCTAGCCATAATCATTTATTGATCCTTTGCAAATTGTCAGACTCTTTTCTGGGTTCTGAGGCACAGCACAGAGTAATCCTAACACATTCTTTGCCCTGGTAAAGCTAATACCACAGTGAAGAGTGAAAAAGGTAGTGAGCTACTACAAATAATAATAATAATAGTGGCCCTTTAATTACCTGTACACATATATATTTCTTTTAAACGTGTAACATTATTTATATACTTGGAGACAGAGCCCTTCTATATAGCTCAGATTGGCCTTGACCTTGTGATCTTCCTGCCTCAGCCTCCTAAATATTGTAGCTATGTGCCACTGTACTCAGCTGTGTTTCTTATACCTATAATAAACACATTGAACCTTCTCAACAACCTTGTTTTATAAATAAGCAGGCTGGGAAACTGAGACATAGAAAAGGAAAGAAAACCCCACCCAGCCTGGATTAGGATGGAGAGCTTGAACGGGACAGGTAGTTGACTCCTTAGCTTCTGTGCTATGTCATGACCTCTACAGAAAACAAGAGGGAGAGAGGAGCTGGGACTGCTTGGTATAGCGATACTTAAAAAACAAAACAAAAGAGAAAACAGTGCCATTACTCTTCATGCAGTCAGCTCTTGTTTTCTGTGTGCTTGGGTGTTGTCAAGGCGACAGTCCCAATCTCTTGCCTCCCATCATTGGTTAGAGGATGTCCAGTGAGCAGAGGCAGAGAGTGACAGGTGGAAATGGAGCCTATCCCCGTACAGTTAGCAGTTATTTATGTGTCCTCACTTTGGCTACTTGATGGGAGGCACCTGAGAATCAACACTCTAGAGATACTGGTTGGGGGGCATCAACCTTCCCAAGAATGAGCAGACAGAGGTGGCAAAGGAGGGGAACCAGTGGTCACTTTGAATGGGGCAAACAGTGAAAGACCTCATCCCCTCGACCAAGGGAGTGGCCAGGAGACAGGGCTGACACGTCAAGATGGAAGACAACGTGGAGAAACTACAGCACTGTGCCAGGGGTCTTCCTTCTCCCTGACATTTCCTTCCCACTTTGGTAGGTACAGTGCCGTGAGCGACCTTTTGGCTGACCTGGACGGTGAGACAAGACAGGCCTTGCTGTCCTTGTACGGGGTCAAAGATTTTCCAGAGGTTAAATCTCGGAAACGCCGGGAAGCAGGATCCATGCAGTCCACTTGGGAAGGTGCACCACCCAGATTCCTCAACCTGATCCCACTGCTGCTCTTCAACGAGAATGAGAAGGGAAAAGCCAAGGACTTCTTCACTGGCCGGAAGCGGAAAGTCAGCGGGAGAATCATTCACAAGGCTTCCAATGTCATGCACGTGCACGAGTCGAAGAAGCTGGTGGGATTTCAGTTGGTGAGACTCGCTTCCTCACAGTTCATGGGTGCCGGGGAGAAAGGGAGCTGGTGGGCTCGGTGGTCCTTCTTGGCCAATTGTAAGATTTATACCTTGTTATAGTGATTTGGAGGCAAGCAACCGAAACCAGCCCAGGCAGGTCTAGGCATGGGCAAAATCACAGGGAAGGACCTGTGGCTCATAGAGGCTTTGTGAAGGCCAGATATTCAGGGAGACTTAATGATTTAGGGAGCAAGAAATAATGGGATTCATTCATATATTGATGCTGAATTAAAGAGGCCATTTTCACTCTTTCGGTTAATGTGTAAGATACAGATTTCATTAGCCAAGCTGGAAGTGGGGGGCACTTGATCACCTCCTGACATATTGGGGGCAGGGTCTCTAAGCAAAGCTGCTGTATAGACATCAGAAAGGGGAAAGTAAACCACAGCAAATGCACCAGGGTCCCCAGCGGTGCTTGCTTCGTGAGGTGCCACCACCAGGCTTCTTATTGCCACTCTGGTCCCGTTCAAGTGGCAAAAGGAAGAAGCTATTCACTGAAAATGAATTCCATTACCCTCCTGGGCAAAGTCTGTCACCACTGCGCCTCTCCATGCCACCACTAGAGTGTGGACGGGGACTGTTTCTTCATCTTGATTAGCTTTGATGATGAGAATTTTGAATCTACTAATGTTTTCTATATATCTAAACAAAATTTCAATAATGAAAAAGGTGCCTCATCAAAGTCATCGAGACTTCAAAGTCCTCCTGGTTGCATTCATAGGGTATTTCCATGATTCTCTTAATATCAAATTCTTTGAATATTTGTCCTTTCAGGAGACTTTCCAAGCCAAGGGTGATGAAAATGCTTGGAATGTTCCATGGCTTCTCTCTAGAGCCCTCATAATTAAGTATTTCAAACATGAGCCCTTACAACTGCTTACTAAGTGTAATTGGGTAGCATGATATTCCTGCTAACGTTCTGTCAGTGACATACTCCATACCTTAATGCCTTGTCTGAGATCCTGCAGAGAAGTAATGTCAGAGAAATCTGGGCTAGAATCCAGGTTTCTAAACTGTGTTTGTAATATGAAATGGGAAGCCCGGCATAGTGGCGCACGCCTTTAATCCCAGCACTCAGGAGGTGGAGGCAGGTGGATCACTGTGAGTTGGAAGCCAGCCTGGTCTACAAAGTGAATCCAGGACAGCCTTAGAAATGGAAGCGTTCAGTAGGAAGGCAGTGGCATTAATTAGCTAAACCCTGGAAATATAGGGACCCTAAAATCTGAGTTTGCTTCTTGCCCAATGGCGGGCAGTAGTAAGAAGCCATTGGGGTTGGCCCCAGTGCTCTTCTTGGCTCTCTCTTTTATCCTTGAGGCTTGAGGTTGACTCCTTCAAGTGCCCGTAAGTTTAAAAAAAAATCCTCTGCCCAAGGACCTAGCCTGACATTTGTAACCCTCTTCAGTCCTTCCAACAGCATTAGGACTGACAACCCGGTGTTCTCTCTTATTCCCAGTGCTCAAATGACACCTCTGATTGTGCCACCTACACCTTCAGCTCAGGAATCAATGCCATCCAGGAGTGGTACAAGCTGCACTACATGAATATCATGGCACAGGTGCCTCTAGACAAGAAAATCAACATGAGCTATTCTGCCGAAGAACTGCTGGTGACCTGCTTCTTCGATGGGATGTCCTGTGATGCCAGGTCAGGAGGGGACACACTCTGAGGACCGGAGGGCTTTAGCCTTAGGCCCTTTTCATGCATCTGAAGCTCACCAATAGGTCTTGAGAACACTGACTCCCCCCTTTGGAAAATCACTTACCAGGGAGGTAGGTTCCAGGATCCCTTGGAAAGTGTACCTTGCATGGAATCACAGCACCTTTAAATCCATTAAATTACCTGCCACAATGCAAAGTAGTCAGTGGCATGCATGTAGCTTTGTATATTACTATGATGTGTACCTATGGCTGAAAGCCTCTACTCTGGTACAAAAGAAGAAAGGAAGGAAAGAGGGAAGGGAGGGAGGGAGGCAGGCAGATATCCGAGTGTTATATTTGTGGTCCTTCACACCATTCCTCTTTAAATATAATAATCAGAACCTTGGTGGTGACTATTGAGTCAAAGAGACACTCTGAGGTGATCCCTCCAATCTGAAGAATGGTTTAGCCACATTCTTTTCTGAACTCTAAGCCTTTCTGGCCCTTCTATATGTTAATATACACATTATTCCTTGCAAATATTAAACAATTGAGATAATCTCACCCTGAGGGCAAAGGTCTTGAAATCACATGATGGCCTTAGGATGGGACTCCTACTCTGAAGATCACTTTCATGGGGCTGAGGATTTGAAAAGCTCCAAGTGTTGGCTGAGAAATTCAAGGCTAGAGGAATTTGGGGGCACACATGTGAGATAAAGAATTACATATCAGAGCTGAGGGTGCACTTCAGTTAGTAGAGAATTTGCTTAACACTCGCAAAGGCCTGAGTTCCACAGCTAGGTATGGCGGTATGCACCTGTGCTCCCAGCACTCGGGAGCTGGAAGCAGAAGGGTCGGATGTTCAGTGTCATTTGTGGTTACATGGGGAATTTGAAGTGAGCCTGAGATACACGAGACGCTACCTCAAAAACAAAATAATATCAAATCAAAATAGAAACGGTGGGGAGAGGATTAAGAGGGAGAACAAAAGTGTAGCCTCATGCTACATCAAAGCCCCGCTGAGAGGCCTGCTCATTTCATCAGAGAGAAAATGGGATGGGTGAGTCACATTCTTATCCATTATCCCAAAGCTTTCACCACCAACACAGCGCTCCCTGACTCCAACTGGGTGGCACAAGAGCAAGTCCCAGCCCAGCTCTTCCTGAACCTTCTCCTTCCTCCGTAGGAACTTCACACTTTTCCACCATCCAATGTATGGGAATTGCTACACGTTCAACAACAGAGAAAACGCCACCATCCTCAGCACCTCCATGGGGGGCAGTGAGTATGGTAAGGAGGGAACCCTGAGACACTTATGGGACCTTGAGGGCAGCAGCACAAGTGGGGACACTAGGCTTCCCATCCTTGTCACCTGTCCCGAAAGCAAAGGCATTCTTCCTGGCTCCCAGTGCAGACATGAGCATCCGTGCTCAGTCTTTTCTTCTCTTTGGGTGTTTTCCTTTCTGGCTTCTTTATCTTTGGGAGAGCCACAGGACACTGTTGGGTTTCCTTCAGCTGACAAACCACTCTGGTTTAAGCTCATTGCTGGGGTGACTAATCCTGGGCAGGTGGCGTCTAAACAGAGCTAAATCCAAATGGGCTGAGTAGGAGATTAGGAGGGCAGACACACCTTTAGCTTAGTTAAGAGAACAGATTCTGGAGCCAAACCTCAGCTCTGCCTATCACTGTGTGACCTTGGTTACTGCCTTCCAACTATAAAATGAGAACAGTAACAGTAGCTCCCATAAGCGCTATTCAGATCTCTTAGAATAAGGTCTAGGATACACTCAAGTTACCATAATGAAATACCATAGTTAGGGTGGCATCAGCAATAGACATTAGATTATCACAATGCTGAAGGGTGGACCTGTAACACTTGTGGCTACAGATGAGACTTCTTTCTCTTCTTGGTTGCAGATGTCTGTCTTCTGCGTGGTCTTTCCTCTGCCTCAAAAGGGTGCTGCAATGCCTCTCCTTTTTATAAGGACGCCAATCCTGTCAGACTAGAGCCAGGACCTTAAGACCTCCTTGAGCTTTAACTAATGCCCTATCTCTAATGCCTTTACATGGCAGGCTGGCGCTTGGCCCTGCGACTCTGGTCTGGGGAGCGTACACACTCCAGCCATACACACTCTGCATGCAACTGTCACTGACATTGCTGTTGCCTCCACCACATCCCTTTGTGACACCTCTATTTCTGCCACTTCTACTTTATAGGGAGGTAAGGATGTGGCAGATTGCCTTGGTTTCCTCACAGAAAGAGTTCCTCCATACCATTTCTGTGGTGCTGAGGATCCAACCAAGGACCTTGCACATGCTGGGCAAAGCACTCAGCTGCCGACGCCCAGCCCTTGTTTGTTTTGAGATAAGGTCTCTCTCACTAGATAACCCAGGATGGCTTCAGATTTGTCATCTTCCTACCTGGGCCTCCTGAGTGCTAAGGCCATGACAGGCATGCACTCAGCACCATGCCCAGCCAAAGGGAAAAGTTCGATGCAAATAAAACTTGATTTGTTAGACAGAGATGCTCTTGTTAGGAATAGCCAGGTTCTGTTATAGGGCAACTCTGCACTCAGAATCCTGGGTCTCATAACTGTGAAGTCTGTGCTCTTTCCAAGACCTACGAAGTTGTGACCCAGAGTGCACGTTGCAGTGACAAGGGGCTGGCTGGAACTGGGTGAAGAAGGGCAGAGTTTTGGCTCTGCTGTGCGGCCTCTAGTACACTACATCCCTCTCTGGGCTCAGTTCCCTTATTTACAAACAGAAGAGATTAGACTAGCTCTGAAGTTCTCATCTTTCAATTCACACAGACTCTACCCATTCGTTCATTCATTTACCAGACACTATCTGCTCTATGGCCCACATGGAGGAGCTAGGGATACAGTGGGGCATAGACAGATGTCATTGCTTGCCTCCAGGCAACTTACCCTTCTGTGGAAAGAGAAACTCGGGAAGTGAATAAGCAAGCAGAGCCATGATGTAATCACTAATGAGAGGTAGGAAGAGGAGGAGGCAGCAAAGAGGAAGACAAAGTGGCTGGGCTCAGAATGGGGGCATTGGACAGGGAAAGGGGGCTCAGAAAGACCTCACTGAGGGGGCTGTTTAAAGATGAGAAGTCCCACGTTCATATTCACAGGAGCCGTCTGGGTCCTAAAGAAGAAAATGAATCTGATGTGTTCCAGAGAGATAAACGGGGTGTGTTGGTTACTTTTCTATTGCTGTGATAAACAGCATGACCAAGATAACTTACGAAGGAAAGCATTTAATTGGGCTTACAGGTCCAGTGGGTTAGAGTCCATGGCGGCGGAGCAAGAACATCTGAGAGAGGCAGAACGCACACCGAGGATGGCAGGAGGTGTTTGGAGCCCCTGTGATGCCTCCTCCAACAAGGCCATAGCGGCCTAAGCCTTTTCAAACAGCTCTGACAACTGAGACCAAGAATTCAAACATATGAGCCAATGGGGGCCACTTTTATTCAAACTGCCACATGAGAGGAGCATGCTCGGAGCTGACCCAGAAAAGGAGAGCGTGGGATAAGTTAAGGATAGAGACATAGATGTGATACAGCCTCATAGCCTTGGTGGTGACAGGCAAAGGGAGTCCATGGCTTTCCCTTATAGCCAAATAGATGCCACTGAAGGGCTTCAGGCAGTCGCCTGACCCAATTTCCAATTCTTAAAGTTCCCTCTGGCAGCTGAGTACAGGATATATTTCGCACAGAGCAAGGAAAGGAGAGAGGTTATACCAGCAACCAGATACAGCATCGTGTTTTGTCCCTTCCCCAGCTCCACTCTAAGCAGCCACAGGAGTTCCCCAGGACAACTTCCTTTATCAGCAACCATGCAGACTTATATGTCTCACCCAGTTCCTTTACATTTTGCAGGAACTTAGTCTTAGCCGTCACGTGACTGTGATATGTGCTTGAACCACTGCTTTGAACTTGCAATAAGCAGATCAAAGACAAGTCCTGCTGTCCTAGACATCCCAGTCTGGTGTTCACCTACCTAGAACTTTCTGGGAGTCCCTGGGTCTTGGATTGGAGGCTCCCCAGGGCCCTGGGGACTGTTTTTCTAGCAAACTTCTCTGTCTCCCAGGGCTGCAAGTCATCTTATACATAAATGAAGATGAATACAACCCCTTCCTGGTGTCCTCCACTGGAGCCAAGGTGCTTATCCATCAGCAGAATGAATACCCGTTCATCGAAGATGTGGGCACTGAGATCGAGACGGCCATGTCCACCTCCATAGGAATGCACCTGGTAAGAGGACAGTCATTGGCTTGTGCTTAAAGAAGAGGACAACTTCTTACTTTGGATGACAGCTAAGGGGGTGCAGCTGATGGGAGAGGGTGCTGTTCCTCAAAGGAGCAGTGATCTGTGCTTTCCAATAGCTTACCCTAGTGGTCATTCCAGGAGCCACATTCAAGTTTGTGTTTGCATCTGCTGTGTGGGTTAGCAAGCACAAGGTGCCATCCAGGGGAAGAACCCGGGGAAATTCCCTTGTTAAAAGTAAAACAAAGCACCAATGTGTGTTCATGGAAACAATGCATCAGATACTAGCTATCGAGTTGTCAGTCATGTAAAGAGAGCAGACAGCATCTTTCTAGGATGCCTACGGACACATGGGGGTGCAGTGACAACCATTTCGAGGCCAATATAAAGTCATGGGGGTTTTCAAAGGTCTCTTTAGCCTGTCAGTCTTCCAACAATTTCCCTTATTCTGCCTAGAAACCTTTCTACCTTCAAGTCTTTGATCTTGTGTAGCCTAAGTGGGTCCTAGAACCCACACATCTATCAAAAGAAGCATGCATGGACCCCAGACATCAACTGACATAGCTTACAATTCCATTCCTAATTTTTACCATTCTGACGAGAAGGCAGTCTATCCACTGTAGTTTTATTTACATTCCTCCTTAGTAGAGTTTTTTTTTAAACCTGTGTGTGATGAGAAAACTAGACAATCTCTTTACAGACGACTGTTTATGTCTTTATTTATATCTGTGCTTAATGTCTTACTGTAAAGCCCCAGCCCCTGAGCCTCACAAGCTTAGACTCCAGAGCAATGGTCTCCAAATCCACTTGGCCACCAGGCTGAAATTTTCTAAACTAGAATCTCTGAAAGATGCACCAAGAAGCAAAGTCTTGTGATGATCACGTTGGTCAGTATTATCAGGAAATGAAGCTTAGAAATTTAAGTGACTCTCAGCCAGGGGTTATGAGGTGATGGGGTGGGCATTCAAGGCTTGATTGATCCTCCATCATTTGTTCATTCAACAGTTATTTTCTGAGTACTTCATCAGTGCTGAACAGGGAAGTCCAGACAAGAGAATCAACAGTGAGACATTATGCAAAAGAAAAATGACAATCACTCTGTGCTATAAAGGAGAAATGAAGATGGACATAGTGATTTGTGCCTATAAGCTTAGTACTTAGGAAGCAAAAGACTGACAAGTTGCAGGCCTGTCTGGACCACATAGAAAGGCATTGGACTTTTGTTTGGCTGATAATTTGGGTCTGGGAAGTCAAGCATGCTAGTAATCACTGGGAAAGAGTCTGTGTGCTGCACTGTAATAGGATGAGGGCCTCACAGGGCGAGCCCTGTAGCTCAGGTTACCCTTCCTCTTCTTACAAAGCCATGAGTGCCGTCCATCAAAGGGACCCACGCTCTTACATCCTAATGATCTCCAAAGATCTCACCCCCAAATATTAACATGAGTTTGGGGATTCCATTTCTAGCACATGAATTCTGAAGAGATGTATTCAATCCCTAGGGTTCAGACATTGGCCCAGGGAAGGAAGGGTCAGGGCATGTTACTCTGAGGAAACATGATTTGCAATTCGCTGGTAAAGACGATGAGGTAGAATGGTGGTTGTACACAGGACATCTGTTCGTTCTTTGTGTAGAGGAGGCAACCATTCTCATAATCGTCTGGTGACACAAACGATTGTAGATGCATATTGCTTAGGACCTGTGTATTGACATAAGAGACAGGTAATGTGTACAGCTTGGGGTCTATATGAATTCTGATTTCTCAAAGAGACATAAACATTTTTGAGTCTTTGGCGTGTTCAAATGAGGAAGTGGAAAATCTGGAGTACCACTAATTTCTCTGTTCACTGAAGAGCAGAAAGCTCCCAGAAAACAACAGTGGACATTTCCATCCAGCATTTCCCATACTGTGAAAGGACTTGGACTTTTCAACTTCTTCTTCCCTTATTCTTTCACCCTCTCTCTGCTTCCTGCCTCTCATAGTGTCTGCAAATGATTAAGAGTTAAGAGAGCTTACAAAAGTTCAAAAGCAAATGGATTCCGCCTCTGGATCTCTGTTTTGAGCGTGGAAACACCCACCATGTTATTAAGCAAACATTCTCTAACCAGCGGTGGGTAAACAAGGATCTGGTTGGGGTTTCCGCTCCACCTGTAGAAAAATCAAAGCCATGCAGCAGGGTCAGGCAGCAGATGTGTGATGGATGACTGTGCAGAATGACAAAAAAGACAAAGGCCACCAGGAGGTCAGCAGGGAGTCACTCAGAGTAAAGCCAAGCAAACTAGACTTCCTTCCCTTTTCACTTTTGTTTGTTTGTTTACTTATTACTTATTATTGATAGGTATGTTAATCTGATAGACTTAGGGAATTGGTCAGCAAACTTTTCTAATTTTTTTGAAGGTCTATATGACTTAACATGTCCAAGGCCCTGAATATCAAAAGATGAAACCAACCTTTAGGAGGGGAAAACAAAAATCAATGCACATACCTGGCCTGGGTTCTAACAACACACACACACAGAGAGAGAGGGGGGGGGGGTGGGGAGGATTTTGTGGGTAGATTGATCAATCAACATATACCTGTAACATAGTGATTATATCTGGGGAAACCTGTACCTTGTCTGTCTCATACATAATCTTAGATCTCAGAACATAACATATCCATAGTAATTTCTGAGTGGATGAGTGGATGGAAGGGTGGATGGATGGATGGATGGATGGATGGGTAGGTGGATGGATGGGCAACTGGATGTGTGGCTAGACAGACAGAAGCTATTGGAGAAGCTTACAAAATGATGAATTTTTGAAGAATATGTTCCTGGCAAATGATGTAAGGAAATGCTAGTCCCAGCAGAGAGCAGAGCAATTATAAAAGGGCCATGGGTTAGGGTGTTAGGACATATATAGTAAAGCCTTGTTTAACCTTGAAATCTGGACACAGTGGCGCATGCCTTTAATTCCAGTATTCAGGAAGCTACAACAGAGAGTGATCAGGGGTTTGAGGCCAGCCCTGGTCTACACAGTGAGACTTTGTTTCTATAAAGATCACTCTGGTTAAAGTCTAATCAATATGCTGGGGACAGCACATGAACAGCAATTCCACAGAGAAAAGAAATATTCTAAGGGCCTTCAATAGGACCGTGGCTGTGAAGGCGAGCCAGAGTGAGGTGTGGAGATACTGTTGAAGCAATAGAGTTTGACACCTGCTGCCAGCAGGAAAAGCTAGGGGAAGCTACATGGCTATTTGGGTCCTGGCTGGGCTGTGGGGTGGGCCAGAGTCAGACTTGAAATTAAGGAATAAAATAGGAAAGGTAGAGAAAACTCAAGACCTGCACAACTTGTTGTGTCTTCAGGGCAAAAACAGATGAAATTAAGATGTCCCAGAAGGGGGCTGGAGAGATGGCTCAGTGGTTAAAAGCATGGCTTGTTCTTCCAGAGGACCCAGGTTTAATTCCCAGCAACCCACATGGCAGCTCACAACCGTTTGTAACAGGTCCAGGGAATCCGGCCCCTTCCACAGACATACATGCAGGCAAAACGCCAGTGCATATAAAATAAAACTAAATGAATTATTTAAAACGTGCAGTAAGTAGATGCTTTGAACCTGGAGCTCAGAAGAAAGTCTGGGAGGTAATTCTAGACATGGAAATAAACCATCACCCAAGACCTGGAACAGAACCCTGAACGTGAACAGCTTAGGAGCCACATGGAGAGAGACCAGTGAGGAGTAGAGAGGCAGGGAAGCAGAGGCAGAAGCCGGGAAGAACCTGTGTCAGACAAACGGGGCGGGGGGTGGGGGGTGTGGGGGGAGGGGAGGGGAGCCCCAGGGAGGTCTGCCAAGTGCACTTGAGAGGTCAAGCAAGATGAGAGATGAGAGGTGTTCTCTGAGTTTGGAGCCCAAGACAACACTGGTGCTCCTTGCCAGGGCAGCCTTCAGCGGAACAGAAACTGGAGTACAATAGGTTAGGGTGGTGAATGGGAGTTGAGGAAGTGAGCAGGCGTGGACCATTCACCCACGGAGGAGGTGTGGGGCTGAGTTACGAAGCAGAGACGTACTCCACTGCATTGCTAACCCAACCATATCCCTGTGCCTACATGCTTTCACAAGGATTCGTATCTCGGGGATTTAGGGTTCACGGGGTCTGGCTTTGCACTTTAGTTATATATTCTCTATACCTTAGTTACCTCATCTGTATAATGAGGTGGTGACGAAAGTGCTGCTTTGTGTCTGCTGAGAGCTCCGGGAGTTAATGTCTGGGATTCCTGCCTATGGGATGGTGCCACCCACGTTCAAGGTGGGTTTTCCCTCTTCAGATCTCTCTAGAAACACCTTTGCAGACACACGTACACGGAGGTGTAGCTTCCAGGTGACAGTCAAAATTAACCATCAAGTCTCTCATGGTCACATGCAGGGAAAAGCCAGGCGATTCTCTCTTCCGGTTTTTACATTTGTTGATTTTATTACTAAAATGAAACTCTCCTGAGTATACTACCCTGTAACCTGCTTTTACATCCTCAAACTTCAAAATCTATCACCAGCATTGCCCCGAGACACCCCATAGTCCTCCGGTTTCAATGACAACATGTAATTTTGTTATACAAATGTAGACATCATCACATAGACTAAGTTCCTTTGGCATACAGTTGTCCTTTGGGATTGGACGGAAAGTGCTTCTGAGAGTCTTCACTGATACCACAATCCATGGTTGTTCAAACTCCTTACAGAAAATGGCAGAGTATTTGCATACATTTCCCCATATGCCTTAAGTCATACCTACATTATTTACAATAACCAATACCATATAGACACTATGTAAATCATTCAAAATCTATAGATGCTTGTTATAAATGCATTGCCTTGGTTAGAGTTTCTACTGCTGTGATAAAACAACATGACCAAAGGTAACTTGGGGGAAAAGGGATGCATCTCATCTTTTAGCTTGTAGTCCATCACCCAGGGAAGACAGGGCAGGCAGGGCCTTAGAGGTAAGAGCTAATGCAGAAGTCATGCAGGAGTGCTACTTCCTGGTGTTTTCTCATGGCTTGCTCTGCTTTCTTAAACACCCAGGACCACCTGCCCAGGGGTGACAACACACACAATAGGCAAGACCCTCCCACATCAATCACCAATCAGCAAAATGCACCACATACTTGCCTGTAGGCCAATCTTATGGGGCACTTTCTCAATTAAAATTTCCTGTAGCTGTGTCAAGTTGATATAAAATGAGCCAGCATATTCATTTTCCAAAACATTCTCTATTCATAATTGATTGAATCCTCTGATGATCAATCTGGTCCCTGAATAGAAAGAGGTAGCATTTGCATAGAGTCTACACACTCTCTGGATATGAATACTATGTAAATATTATGTACATAGTTATGCTGTATTGAGAATGACAACAAAGAAAGGATCAACATGTACAATAGAGATATAGTTTTATAGTTTTATTTTTAAAGATTTGTTTTGTTTACATAAGTGTGTGTGCATGTGCATACACAGGTGTCATGGAGGCCAGAAGGGGTCAGATCCCTTGGAGCTGGAGTTACAGGCATTTGTGAGCTGCTCAGTGTAGGTGTTTGGATCTGAGCTCAGGCCCTAGAACAGCCTGAGCTCTTAATCACTGAACCATCTCTCCACTCCAAGATAAAGTTTTAAAACACATTTTCAGCCCACAATTGGCTAATACTGTAGATGCAAAGGGCCAACTATCTATGTTATTGTTTGATTGATTGATTTATTGATTGATTGGTTTGCTGTACTGGTGTTGCACTCAGGACCTTCAGTATACTAGGCAAGATCTCTACCAATCAGTTACATCCTTTGTTTGGTTGGATTTTGGGTTTTCTGAGACAGGGTTTCTCTGTGCAGTCTTGGCTGTCCTGGACTTGATCTGTAGACCAGGCTGGCCTCGAACTCACAGAGATTCACCTGCCTCTGCCTCCCATGTCTTTTTTACTATCATCATCATTGTATTTATTTTGAGACAAGGTCTCACTATGTAGCCCAGTCAAGCCTTGAACTCACCACCCTTCTCCCTCAGCCTACCAGGTACCTAGGATATAGGCAGTACCATACCCAGGCCAGTTGTGTACTTTAAGGTTACAAGTTCAGTGTCTGATTTCTTTGTAATAAAAGGCCACTTGCTGCTGCAGTAAGGCCTGTCTGTTGGATTGACATGAGTCAAGAGCAAGGTAAAATTTGAAAAGTAAACTAAGGTCAGTGAAGAAACGCTTTGCAGGCTAGGCTGATAGACTGAGTCTTGAAATTCCAGGCAGTGAGGACACTGATGGGATGAGATATGTGATTTAGATGGGTGATGGGTGGGGGCGGGGGAGGGGTGGGGGGAGGAGGAGACACCGAGGAAGAGAAAGTGGGAACAGAAGAATAAATGGGTGACCTTAATAATCCCAATGAGGGACGGTGTTGATCAGATCAGATGGGGGAAATAAGAGTGAGGAAGACTCAGCTGGTTTGAAGATGCCTCTCCTGATGACTGAATGCAACGAAGGAGAAGTTTCTAAAACGAACCTTGAACAGCTGGGTAGACTAGAATCTCATTAGCGAATATGAGGAGGTTTTATGTGGGTGGAGGAGATTCTGAGCTCAGACTTAGACAGTGTCACTTAGCCTTTGCTCCTTAGATAGCACACTCAAAACCAGTGCCTTCATACAACCAAGTATTAGATCAGCCTGTGGGGCAGACCGTGCACTGGGTCTCTCTGGGAAGTTTCTTTGATGGAGACTGCACTGTCTTGACCTCCACCAGTGTTGCTCATGTCATGTAAGGTCAAGTGCTAGATCTGCTGGGCCACTTTGTGTCTCCTCCCTGCAGCCTCTCCTCACCAGATGACTGGCTTGGACATGTTCACATGGTGGCACAGGCTCCAAGGTCAGCAAGCGAAGCTAGTTCTGATACGCAAGCACTTTTCAAGTATCTGCTTGCATCAGGCTTGTTCATAACTGTTGGACAAAGTGTGAGTCATGTGACCTACCCAGGTTCAGCTGGTGGAAAGCAAACTTCATCTCTTTATGGGATGGCAAGACTTGGCACATATATATATATATCTTTTTTCAAACTCTCACAGACATGGTATGTTTAAGATATTTGTGGACCACCTAGCCAGAGATTAATTAGGTCTCAGCAGACAAAATACCTGACAAAGGCAACTTAAGGATAAAAGGGTTTATTTTGGCTGGAGGTCAGCTTTGGGGACACCAGTCTCTCGAGCTCCTGGACTGGGAGGGGATGAGTCATGTGTAGACTGTGCACAGGCTCTAATAATGAAAACTGACCTTTGTGGTGAAGTTCTGGGCTAAACACTTTCTTAGCCTTAGATTCAATGAAGGCTCACAGCAGTAAAGCAGAGAAAAAAGAGGAGGGACTCTGGGCTAGAACCGAGGATCTCTCTCTCTCTCTTTTCTGAGATATTGAGTTGTTCCCTGGGGGGGAAACAACCCAAGTATTACATTTTTAAAGGGAGAAAAATCTCAGATCAAATCCATTTTCCATCACAGATCAGGGCTTGGCACCAGTACAAAAATCCTTCAGAGTAAAAATAAATTAAAAAAAAAACAAACAAAAAACAAAAAACAAACTAACAAAAAAACAACTCTGTTTACAACAAAAAGTTCCGAGAGCTAGGGAAGCCACAATACTTCTACAATTCCAGCACTCAAGGGGCCAAAGCAGGAGGATTACAGGTTTTAGGCATTCCTGGCCTGCATTGTGAGACCTTGTCTCCAAACTAAGACAAAAAAAGAAGTGGTGGGTGGGGACAGGAAGGCAGGAGTCTGCTATTTACAATCCCCATTTCTCTAGTTGAGAATTTGGAGCCCATGGTGATGTCACACACTACCACAGCAGGGCAGGCTTGCTGTACTCCCTACCTGGCAGCCTGTGCACGAAGCTAGTGAATGGTGTGGCCATATTCAGGATGATCTTTCCTCCTCAGTCAAAGATTTCTGGAACTGTCCTCACAGACATGCCCAGACATGTGTTTTCTAGATGATTCTAAATACTGTCAGATTGACCATCAAAGTTAACAACATTGTGCAGGTAAGAGGTTACTGTGAGCATACCGTAAATTGTTCTCAGAAAACAAAAACAAAAGCAAAAACAAAAAACTAAGCTTAGGGAAGTCAGGTAATTCAATCTGAGGTAGAACAGTTGGGATCTGAATTCAGACTTATTCCAATCCCACCAACCCCCTATTGTATAGTTGATGAGCCTGCCACTGCAGCCTGTTTAGGGACGATTGGCCATGGGCCATAATGTGGTTGCTGCTGAAGGGGCCCCTTATAAGGGGTCAGAATTCTATGGCCTCAGTGTGTCCTTAGGTATGATGGTCACCGCCGGGGCTGGGTCCTGGATTCTGCTTGTGTGAGCAGTCTGGGGTACCATCTCAGACACATCCTCTGGGACTAGGTGGAATCGGGGAGCCTCTTCTGCAATGGGGAAAGTCTTTTATTCCTGAGATGTACACAATGGAAACAGATTGCAGAATTGCTCTGGGTGAGCAGGGAGACCAGTTTGCTTGCTGTTCAACCCCAAGACAGGATGTAGGTGTTCACAGTTTTGCCACAGGCAGCGGGAAACACAGCTCCACCTCATCCAACCTGAGTTCTCGTCAGAGATCTTTACCTGGGTGAAGCCAGGAGCTTGACTTTCAGCACAGAGTAGGATCTCAGGACCAGTCAGTATGAATCTGAAGTCGGGGTGTGGAACGCAGGTCTGGAAAGTGTTCTGACCAAGTTCTTTCAACCGACTCTCTGGGGGAAAGACATCTCCCTCCTCAGAAATGACTGAGGAGAAAGCTCCGAACCACCCAGGGCTCCTGCGAGAATAAGCCAATAAAGACCATCTATGGTCTTCTTTGCTTACTGAGGACTCGTGGGTCTCCACAGTCCCAGCCTCCTTTGCTGACTTCACTGAGCTCACCTAGGCACACAGACACTGGATTCCAGATGGGGTTTTTGCTGCAGCAGGCAAGAAAAGCCTGTGCCAGACTGGTCTGTAAACATGCCAGCCAGCATTTGGGCCCCAAGATTCCAGTGAGCTTGACGCTTAAAACAGGCCAGAGGGTGACAAGGATTAGAGGTGTCCTTGGGGGAAAGCTACCACTTGGATTCTCTGTGTCTTCTTCTCCAGCTCAGCCATGGCAGACGCTAGCATCTCTCAATGGATTTGCCGTTCAGCTGTAAGCTCATTGGCTCTGTACTGACTGGGAATGAGCTCGTTTGTTATCAGTATATTAGTGGAAAGAACAGAGTGCAGAACAAAGTTGTGTCTGTCTGTCTGTCTGTCCGTCCATCCATGGGGTGAAGCAGCCACTTTCCCCTTCGCTTGCTTCTGTTGTGGCAGAGTTTCAGAGTGAGCACAGCCAATTGCCCTTCAGAAACTCGCAGCTAATTGAGGGAGACTAATGGGGCAGCCTATGAATAGCAAAACAAACACAGAGGCAGAGGCAGCCGAGGCGGCATGCCTCTGGTCTGCTTCTATCTGTGCCTGGCCTCCCGGTCTTTGTTTGGCCCAGTTATCATTTTTCCTTTTAGAAATAAGCCACCCTGTGCCTCTTCAGCGCTGTACTCCAACAGCAACGGGGGCGGGTGCATGGGTGCACACAGGCTTTCTCACATGCCAGCCCACGGCAGCCCCTCGCTCCAGGCTGCCTGCAATGTTCCCCTTAAGAAATGTTCTCCCAGCTGGGGGGGGGGGGGT
The DNA here is from genome assembly GCF_964271855.1 of Acomys minous. Classification (NCBI taxonomy): domain Eukaryota; kingdom Metazoa; phylum Chordata; class Mammalia; order Rodentia; family Muridae; genus Acomys; species Acomys minous. The sequence goes on along the minus strand of NC_140484.1, from coordinate 77,284,115 downwards.
GGTCGTGGTGGTGGCACCCGCCTTTAATCCCAGCACTTGGGAGGCAGAGGGAGTTTGAGGCCAGCCTGGTCTACAAAGTAAGTCCAGGCCAGCCATGGCTACACAGAGAGACCCTGTCTCAAAAAACAAAACAAAACAAAACAAGGCAAAAAAAAAGAAAGAAAGAAAGAAAGAACAAAAAAAAGAAAGAAAAAGAAAAAGAAAAAAGAAAAAAGAAAAGAAAGAAATGTTCTTCCTCCCCCATCCTTATTTTGTTGTTGTTGTTGTTGATTTGATTTTTTGTTTGTTTTGTTTTGTTTTCTTTCTTTCTTTCTTTCTTTCTTTCTTTTTCTTTTTCTTTTTTTCTTTTTTTTCTTTTTTCTTTTTTTTTTGTATCTGGATTGTTTATTTGCTTTGAGGCAATTAAACTAGAGACAGACTTGGTGAACCGCTGTCCGCGGGAGGATAAGGACTTTGAACTTTGAGTGGCAATACCCTCCCCTTATTCTCCCTGACTCTTCTAAGAGAGTCAACCTCCGGAACCAGAAGGCAAGGAAACAGACCACCAGCTGCAGGGAGAGGAGCCTCAGGCGCGTCACAGTTTCCACACTTCTTTCTAACCTCCCAGTTGCCCCAGCCTGTCCTCAGTCCCATTCCTCTGCCAGCCCCAGCAGATAAACAGATAAACAGATAAACAGCTCGTTACCACTCAGAGAGCGGATCCAGGTTTCTGCGCAGGCGCAGGCGCAGGTTTGCCTTAACTCCTCCGTTTGTTTCCAGGCGCTCTCTCCTTGACTCCTGTGCTGGGAATTGAATTCACACAGGCTAGATGATGAGAGCTCTACCACCGAGTTACATTCCTAGCCCCAGAGGTTTCTCTCTTTTACCTTGTTCCAGGCACGATGGCCCCTCCTCCCTCAATCTTCGCTGCTCCTTCTTCTGCCTGGCACTTGGCCCCCAGCTCTCCACGAGGCCAGCTCCTTTTTTATGTTTTTTTTATATTGTATCAACATAACAAAGGTGCCTTGTGAAGCCAAGTAGGGAAAGCCGGTAACATGGTCCTGGTCCTAGTCTTATTCCGTTGCTGTGAAAACAAAACAACAACAACAACAACAAAACAAAAAAACCACTCTGAGCAGAAACAGCGGAAGAAAAGGCTCATTTGGCTTATAACTCCAGGTTATAGTCTATTAGTTCAAAAGACCTGGACACTAGTCACATCACATCCAGTCAAGAGCAGAGGAAAAAGGACACGCCCGTGCTGCCTGCTTGCTACTCAGCTGTCCCTCTCTGCTCTTATGCTGTCCAGGGGCCCAAACTGGGCAACGGTACCACCTACATTCAGGGTAATTCTTCCCACGTCAGGCAGTAATCAGAACTCCACCTCCCCACACTATACCCACACACCCACCTGATAGAGACAATTGCTTGGTTGAGAGTCTCTTCCCTGGTGATGTTAAGTTGTGGCAAGTTGATGTTTAAAACTAACCATTCTAGACCGTAAAAGAATTGGTCAAGGCACAGAGCAGAGAAAGAGAATGTCCTGACGTACCTTGCAAAAGGAAAGCAAGTTAAGGTCCCAGAGAGGGTCCATGCCACTCGGAAGGGGTTCTTTGGTAGCAGTCAAGTGGGAAGTTATTTCATCTGTGCAGGCTCCTGTGCAGGCCCTCGGCCTTCTTTATCTTGTTGAGTAGTGCGTCTTACAGTTTCCCTGAAGCCTGGAAAGGTAAGGCACATGAGATATTAGTGCTCAGGCTCACCATGCCTTATCATTAAAGTATCTGAATTTTGCTCTTAATTTTGGTCTTTCTCTCTACAAGGTGCTTTCCTAGTCAGTCTGAAAGACTGAATGTCTGCCTCACCTCATTCTCCTGAGTCCTTCTACCCAGCAGCCTTGAGCATTATCCAACCTCATCTCATCTTAAAAAGAGTGTGTGTGTGTGTGTGTGTGTGTGTGTGTGTGTGTGTGTGTGTGTGTGTGCACTCGAATACGTGCTCACGTATGCATGCATGCACACACACGTAGGCTGATGTACATGCTACAGGACATATGTAGAGATCAAAGGGAACCTCAGGGATTTGTCATATCCTGAGCTAGCTGGAACACAAGCTTCCCGGGAGGCTTCTGTCTGCTTTCCACTTACCATTCAGGGAGCTAGGATTACAGGCATGGGGTCTACTGTGACCAGATCTATGTGGATTCTCAACTCAGGTCTTCACACATATGTGCCAAACACTTCACCCACTGAGCCATCTCCCCAGCCCCATTTCACTGATGGCTAAGCTTGAGGCAAGCGGTCTTATTGGCCATCTGCCTGTAGATCCTTCCAGAATATATGCTCAATGAGAGCAGGGCACCTTTCAAGTTTTCTCAGTGTCTACAATGGCACCAGACACCTACTAGGTAATTGATAAACTTAGGTGAGCAACTAAAGCTGATTGCTTAGCTTCAGGGTGACTCTCCTATCTAGGGCCCCAGGAAGGCATAGATGACTGTGTTCTGTTTTAATTGCAGACAGAATCCTTCAAGCTGAGTGAACCTTACAGCCAGTGCACAGAGGACGGCAGTGACGTGCCCATCACAAACATCTACAATGCCGCCTACTCCCTCCAGGTATGGCATGGCAGGGGCCCTCATCTCTGAGTTGTGGCCTGGATTCGCATCCAGACTGGGGTATGCCCTGGGACCAGGAACTCGGGTGAGGATGTCTGGGGTTGGTCCAAAGACCTCAAGTACAAACAATGCCAGCTGGTTCCAGTCTTCTTCAGTCCTCTGTAACCAGAGCTTAATTGATTTACTGAGGTTTGTGTGGAACACAATGTACAAGTCGGACAGGTCCACTTGCTAAATTGGCCTTGGCAAAGGATGGACAGGAGGAAAACCTTCAGCAGGAGACTCTGCCTGAGGGGTCAAAGGTTGGGCTTCCAGATACATTTGTGCCCATGACTTGGGCAAGTTGTGTGCCCTCAGCAGTCTCAGGGTTGTGCTGGGTCAAGTGAGCTAATTGGCAGCTCCTGGGCTTCTCCAGGCTGTGCACTGATTGCTCTAATCAGAATGGCATTGAAAATCAGGAAATGGCACAAGAAAGTCCATATTCATAGCTTCTCTTGGAAGAAAAAAGAAGATGATGAAGAGATAGAGGCCGATGAGGAGGACAAGGATGAGGAGACGGAGGAGGAGGAGGGCAAGGAGGGGGAGGAGGAGGAAGAGGAGGACAAGGAGGAAGAAGAGGACGAGGAGGAGGTGATCTGGGATCTGGTAGCCTACATCCCAGCAGGACAAACCTCAGGAGGAGCCACTGTGTTAAGCAAGCTATACACTGGCTGACATCCACAGATCTGTCCCCATGGCATATGACATCATGAGCTTTATAGGCATTGCAGTTTTCAACTCTGACGTGCAGTGAGGGATGCAACTATTACAGCTACTCTCACAGGCTGGAACTCTGAATTGGCCTCCTGTTAGGATGCTAGAGAAGCCCACAGATATCATGTTGCCTGATGAATAAAAAGGCCGAAGCAGGGAAGGGGGAAGGGCTAGAAAGATGGCTCAGACAATAAAACGCATGCCTCAGAAGCACGGGGACAGGAGTTCAGATTCTCAGAACCCACATGAGAAGGCAGGCATGTGCCTGTAATCCTAGCCACGGTAAGGTGGGAGGGAGAGACAGGTGGGGCCCTTGAAGCTCACAGTCAGCTAACATGGCTTATGGCAAATATGGTTCCATGCCATTTTCTATCAGTGAGAGCTGACAGCGAGGTGGACGGGGAAATCGGAGCAGCTGCTAATCCACACAGCACTAACAGTGCAATACTCAGTTCTACGTCCTCCACGCTAGAGCTCTCAGGACTGTGACCACAGTACCCAGGAAGCTTCTAGGATAGGACAGCAGCTTCAGAGCCAAGCTATTCAGATTTAAATCTCAGTGTCTTGAGGGTTTTGGGGGGTTGCTATTGTTTTTTGAGACAGTCTTATTTTGTAGCCCAAGATGGCCTTAAACTTACTGTGTGGCTCAGGCTGGCCCTCCAAGTGCCTATGCTCCTGCCTGTTTTCTGAGAGTTTATAGGTATTCCCCACCACACCTGGCCCAGATATCAGTTTTGACATCTATCTTCTGTGTACCCCCAGGCAGATTACTCAAATCTCTGTTGTCTTTTTTCCATTTTGAGTTAAGTACGGTTATTACTCCACGAGATTGTGGTGAGCATGAAATACATGGATCTATTAAAATATTCGTCCTCAGTAACTTACAAGTAAGCATTACCCAGGGCATCTTTCTTATAAACTCACTTCAATTGTAGCACAGGTTCTTGTCAGCAGACCCTCCCACATTAACAGTCCTCCCTGTGAGCATCACCTCTCGGCTCAGTTCTCATAGAGGCTGGAGGATTCCATGCTGGGCTTCCTGAAAAAAAAAAACTCAGTCTTAAAAAAATTTTTTTCTTTAACTTTTTTTTCCCTTTAATTTTATGTGTATGTGATATGGTAAGAAAAGGCTTTGGAATGAAAGATGTGCGGGCAGCGAGCCCTGCAAGGACGGTAAGAACATTCCTGGGTATTCTCTTTCAGATCTGCCTTTATTCATGCTTCCAGACGAAGATGGTGGAAAAATGTGGCTGTGCCCAGTACAGCCAGCCTCTGCCTCCAGCAGCCAATTACTGCAACTACCAGCAACACCCCAACTGGAGTGAGTGATGCCACCTCCAGCTGTGCACAGCCCAGAAGGAAATCAGCTTGGTCCACAATGGGCTTTCCTGTGATGCTCTTGAGTCCCTGTCCTTATTGCTTTTTTCCTAGAAAGGTGGTAAAGGCCCTTTCTATCACCAAGCCTGGCTTGGATTGCACTTTTCTATTGTGGGCTAAATGCTACATGCTAGCCTGTGCTAATAGCTTGCCCACATAGTCAACTCTAAAAGGCACAGTTGACACTGTTGACAGCACTCTTTCACAGAACAGAGAACCAAGGTTCAGAAAGATTAAGTCACTTCCCTGAGGGCACCCGGCAGGAAGTCACAGAACTGGATCCAAGGGCTGCCTAATCCCTACCCCAACTCATGGTGGGCTTTTTGGTTTTGTTTGTTTGTTTGTTTTGATTTTTGTTTTGTTTTGGAGACAGGCTCTGTATAGCCCTGGCTATACTGGAACTCACTTTGTAGACTGGGCTGGCCTCGAAATCACAGATCCACCTGCCTCTGCTTCCTGAGTGCTAAGATTTAAAGGCAGGTACCACAACACCTGGATTTCAACTCATATCTTTAGCCAGGAAATGATACCATTTTTTCTGACATCACAAACCAGCATTAGTTCCCCAACGCTCCCCCCAAATCCAGCATTTGTAAAAGGCACAGAAATAAATAACTAGTATGAGATGGTGGGGGCTCCACTGGTGACCCTAGGAAGCGTGCTGTGCCCCCAAAATTTATACTACCTTCTACCCTGCCCTCCAGTGTATTGCTACTACCAGCTGTACCAGGCCTTTGTCCAGGAAGAGCTAGGCTGCCAGTCAGTGTGCAAGCAAGCCTGCAGGTGAGTAGACTTGGAGGGTTGAGGCAGGCAGGGCTGGCTGTGCCAGGCCAGCAGCTTGTGTTCACTCTATGCCCTTCTCCCCTAAGCTTTAAGGAATGGACACTGACCACCAGCTTGGCACAGTGGCCATCTGAGGCCTCCGAGGTAAGCTCTATCCCCACCCCATCCTCATCTATTCTACACCATGGGGGGGGGGGCACAGTAGAATGTACTCAGGTGGGTAGACCTATACTGCCAAGGCCAGAGGAAGAGGGTGTGGCTCAGGAAGAGGGCAGTCGTAGGGAGCCTTAGCCCCACTCTTTCTTTCTCCATCACAGAAATGGTTGTTGAATGTTCTTACCTGGGACCAGCGCCAGCAAATAAGCAAAAAGCTCAACAAGTAAGTTTACCTCCGCCCAGTTCCCTCTGCCTCTGTCCGCCACAGGCTCTGCGCCCTTCGCTTGCTTCCTCATTGCCAAGCTCTCTCCTTTCCGCTCAGTCAGTCATTCAGTCAACAAATATTTGCTGAGCTCCTATCATGAACCAGGCCCCGCTCAGACTTTTGTCTGACCGTGATCTGCCATATGAAATACATTTTGCATTGTGGTCCAGTCTACAGCTAGAATAAAAGGTGCAACAGTATTTCCTTGTGAAGTACAAAGCACGTGGGCTGGTTTTCAGATGATACCTGATGCTCTGGCCAAACCAACTGTTTACGGTTGTCTTTCCGTACCCTCTGGGGATCTGGTCCATGGCTCCCCATGAATACCAAACTCCCTGAGTGCCCAAGTCCTGTATGTGAAATGGTACATGTTTGCATATGACCCGGCCACATCCTCTCATCCGTTCAAGTCGACTCTAGATTATTGTCATGTAAATACTATGGAAATAGTTATCATATTGGATTGTCCAGGGAACCTGATGAGAAACAAGTCTGTGCATGTTCAGTCTAGATGTAATTATTTTTCCTCTCAAAAATGCCCCCTCATGTTTGGTTGAGCATATACCCAGAACCAACAGACACAGAGGGTGGGTTTCCATCTTAATTGGGCCACCACACACGAATCTGATTGGTTAGTACCTATACTATCTTAACTGGAACACATTTTGGATATGCCTTTCAATATATTCTGGCATTTCTTCATCTTTATTCTTCCCTTTTTTTTTTTTTGAGATAAGATCTTTGAGCTCCTAATCCTCTTGTCCCTACCTACCAAGCCCAGCTTTGCCTAGTTACATTTAGTTATGTAACAGGTACTACCAGAGCCCACTAAACTTGCTTTGTGACCTGCTGGTATGTCCTGACTTACATAAATACTCCTTTTAGCATTCTTGGATTTTTTTTTCAGAAAAAAATAATTTCTGAGATGCTTTTTAGCAAAAAGTATCTAGGCCAGAGATCAGGAATTTCAGCAGATGGAGACATTGGCTTCACCTCTGCAACTCAGGCCATGGAAAGTCACACTCTGGCCATTACCATGTCTCAGCTTGGAGTCTTCTCTGGTTAAAAACCAATATGGGTTTCAAGCCAGAGCTTCTCATTAAGAGCCAGGTGGTGTGTGGGCTCTTGGGGAAAAACAGGGGTATCCAGGTGACCAAGCATGCTCTCTGTGCACCCCGCTCCCCAGGTTTTGAAGTGAAAAGATAAAGATAAAATTAACCCATTAGTAACTCCAAAACTTTGGAGCCAAGGCAGGTGGGTTGGGAGCTCAAAGCAAACTTAGGCTACACCTTGAGACACTGTCTCAGATAAATGTAACAAATAAAGAAACAACAACAACAACAACGACAACAAATAAAATGAGACTGCGCATTTGCAATCAACTGCTGCAGAGCAGTGACCCCTAGCCAAACCTAGCTCCATAAAAGCAGGCCTTTATTTCCCATCTTTCCTGAGAGACTAAGTGTCCTACGAACATGTAGCTCCCATCCTTGCATCGCACCAAGCGGCTGTGGCATAAGAGTGAAGACGTTGAATGAACGTGAAGCTCCCAGGTCACCATCGCTCTATCGGGAGAGAGTTTAGAATGGTGGTTAAGGCCATGGCCTTGAAGCCAAGTGGGTCTGGCTTTGAACTAGCTCGTTATGTGGTGAATGAACCCAGTCTGTGTCTCAGTCTCCACATTGGTATCGTAGGGGGATGATTAAACCACAACTCCCCTACCTCAGACATTGTGAGAATTTCATTCACTCACTCAAGCGTCTTCCAACAGTGTTTGGCAGCACTGGAAATGCCTAATAGATACTAGGTGCAGTGCACTTATTATAACTTAGCCTGCCTACTTCTCACTTGCACCCACCTACTAGTCTCCTATATGAGTCTGAGCTTGCAATCAAACAATTACCCAGGTCAAAATCTAATGCTCAGGTGCCTGGTGAACTGGCTTCCCCCCCCCCCATGGGCTAAGAAACAGTGTTTTGTTTTGTATTGTTTTGTTTTGTTTTAAGTCCTGAAAACCTGTCTTAGTTAGGCTTTCTATTGCTTTGACAAAACACCACAACCAAAAACCAACCTGGGGAGGAAAGGGTTTATTTGGCTTACACTTCCACATTGCTGTTCAGTGAAAGAAGTCAGGACAGGAACTCAAAGAGGGCAGGATCCTGGAGGCGGAAGCTGAGGCAGAGGCTGTAAAAGGTTCCTGCTTACTGGCTGGCTCAGCCTGCTTTCTTACATAATCCAGGACCACCAGGGAAGGCACCACCCACCATGGGCTGGGCCCTCCCCCATTGATCACTAATTAAGAACATGTCTTACAGATCTCATGGAGGCATCTCCTCAGCTGAGGCTCCTCCCTCTCTGATGATTCTAGCTTGTGTCAAGTTGACACACAAAGCCAGCCAGTACAAGGCCCTAGTTGGAAAAGCATTCTGAGGCATAGAAAGAGAGCTAGGGACCAGGTTCTATCAGTCTGAGGGAGTTCAGAGGCTCGGGCCACAGTAAGGGTCTGGGTAGGAGAGAAATGATAGCCATGCTGAGGAGCTAGCCATCTGGCAGGAAGCCAAGTGCTCCCGCGCACCTGAGCCCCACCTGTTGAATTTCTGCAGAACTGACCTGGCCAAGCTGTTGATCTTCTACAAAGACCTGAACCAAAGATCCATCATGGAGAGTCCAGCCAACAGTGTGAGTAGTTTGCTTGCCCAGCATGCCCCAGATCCACCAGCATGCCTGCCTACCTTGTTTAGGGGAGCAGTTAACTTGTGGGGGTTCTGACCTGGTGTAGGATGGATGCCCTAGGCTAGGCAGGCCTCAGAGAGAAAACCCAGAGTGAAAGGAGACAGGCCGTAGCTGAGGCTGATAGGGAGAAGCCTCCACCCCTCCTTTTTTGAGATAGGGTCTCACTAGGTAGCCCAGCCTGGTCTTGAACTGGCAATCATCCTTCTGCCTCGCTCCCCGAGTGCTGGACTGCTGGCATGCGCCACCACGCTCAGCCTGGGAAGGTCCCTCTTGGTGTTATAGTGTGGTCTTCCTTGCAGATTGAGATGCTTCTGTCCAACTTCGGTGGACAGCTAGGCCTGTGGATGAGCTGTTCGGTCGTCTGTGTCATCGAAATCATCGAAGTCTTCTTCATTGACTTCTTCTCTATTATTGCGCGCCACCAGTGGCAGAAAGCCAAAGATTGGTGGGCCCGCAGGCGGGCACCGCCCTCCCCTGAGACTCGATCCAGCCAGCAGGGCCAGGATAACCCAGCTCTGGATGCAGACGATGACCTGCCCACTTTCACCTCTGCTATGCGCCTGCCTCCAGCCCCAGAGGTCACAGTGCCCGGCACGCCGCCCCCCAGATACAACACGTTGCGCTTGGACAGTGCCTTTTCCTCCCAGCTCACAGACACTCAGTTGACCAATGAGTTCTGAGGCATGATTAGAGAACAAACAATCATGGTCTGAGGAAACTTTCTTCCTGACACAGCCGGGCCCTCCTATCCTGGCTCTGGGCTTTTGATGCATGACTAACATCCCTGCTGTGAACAGAACAGGGCCTTGGAAACTCGCAGAAGGACCTGATGGGCACTCCCCAACACTCCTGAACTTTCAGGATGAGCCACATTCTGCAATCTGGACTCAGCACTTCTGCGATGGAGATCCAATAGTAATGGCCTGGGCCAACAGTGAGCTCTTCACAGGATGCTGAGAGAGAAGTGTGCTCCCGGAGCTCCAAGCTCAGGAGTTTACCCACAATGCCCCTGGCCTAGGTTGTAGCCTAAGCACATGGTCTTGGGTAGCAAGGCTGGCCAGCCTTTGCCAGGTGTTCGTGACAGAAGAAATGAGCACCAGCCTTGGATTCCAGCTGTTGGTTGCTGGCCTCAATCCTTGACTCGGGGACAAGGTGTCCTCTGTGCCCTCAGACAGTTGGCCTAGAGCCTGGGAGAGTGTTTCAAGAGGGCACAGTAGAGAGAGGCCAAGGGGCGTGGCAGGATGTCCCCACTCTGGGATCAGGGTGGGGCAGTGGAGAAGGGCCAGTTATAGGACATAGCTAGAGACTTCTGCCAAATGGTATTCCCACAATCTCAACTCAAGAGTGATAAGCTGGGAGCTGTGTTCAGCACCTACATAAATCACCCAAGGGCCTAGCAAACAAGCCTACAGTCCCAATCCTCTATTTTGTGTGTGTGTGTGTGTGTGTGTGTGTGTGTGTGTGTGTGTGTGTGTGTGTATGTATATGTGTGTTTATAATTTTTATATAGCTAATATATACATATATAAAAAGAGAATATTTTGTGACTTGTGAAAATTATATGAGACTCAAATGTTAGTGTCTAGAAATAAAATTTTATTGATACAGAGTCATGCCAGTTTATTTATACTTGCTTGTGGCTGCTAGGAAAGCTGAGTTAACACAGTTGAGTGATTAAAACATTAGCCTTTTCCAGAAATAGTTTGCCAACTCCTGGGTTAGTCCATTTAGGAGGTATAGAAACTAAGGCAGGTTATTTGCTCAAGATGACATAGCCAGGAAGTTGCAGACCTGGGATTTGAACCCAAGCAGCCTGATTTGCTGGCGTGAACACCCTCATTTCCCTATCCTGAATGCAACCCCTGCATGCACTAAAGATGAAGCTGATTGTTACATAAGGTGGAAAGAGGAGGAGGCTTAGCACCAAGGATCTAGACTAGAAGAACGTCCTTGTGCACAGATCAGAAATACCTGTGTTTGGAGACTAACTGACACACAGGGACAGAGACTGGTACAATCCAGGGTCTTCCTGAAAGAGACACGATGGGACCCTACATGAGCCAAAGACACAGGTTCCACCTCACCCCATGCCTGGACCTATAGTCCCCACCTCTGCCCCATGTGGTGATTCCACTAGTTCTCTGGGGGTCAGCTAACAGGAAGGAAGTGTGATGACTCCGGGTGACACGGCACTCCCCTGGTGGAGCGGGCTGTTGCATCGAAACATCAAGGGCACAGCCTGGCTAGGCTCCTGGTGGCTACAACCAGTGCTGACAGGGAGCTTGCAGCACATGCTCACTTGGGCACCACTCAAAGGAGAGCCGGAGACTGTGCTCTCAGATTTGTGGAACTGGCCAGCCTTGGCATGATGTCACCAGCAGGAACCCTTCCAACAAGGATGACGTTGCTGCTGGGTTGTCAAAGGTGAGCCCGACAGCGTCTGGCTTAATTGTCCTCCAGCAGATGGGTGTGAGCACCTCCTGGCTCCCGCCGTCTCCACGCCTGCTTGACTCCTGTCCTGTTGCCTCTTCTCCATTTCCATTCACCCTTCCAGGAAAGGTACAAATGTCACCACCTCTGCCAAGCCTTCCCTTGTCCCAAGAAACTGAAGCTTTTAAACATTGCACACTGTTCACCCCCTGGTATAAGTTTTCATCCACTCTTGTCTCCAATTAGATTGTGAATGTACAAAGACAGGAATAATGCCTTACCTTTTTGTACCCAGATTGAGCTAGGACTGAACACAGTGTTGGCATTTAATTGTATGAAACTTACAAGAATAATAATTGGGCTGGCAAGGTGGCTCAGTGGGTAGAGGAGCTTGCAACCAAGCTCAATGACCTGAGTTGGATCTCTAGAATACACGCGTGGAAGGAGAGAAACAGCTCGCTCAAGTTTCATCTGATCTCCACATGTTCACCACAGCATGCTTGCCCATACAAAACAAACAAATAAATGTAACTTTTTTTTTTAAAGAGCAATAAGATTGGCATTTCTTTTCAGCTCCTATTATTTGCTAGGGAGTCTGTGCAGTGCCTCACACACAACAACTTTTGCAATGCTGGCCCCTTGGATATCCTTGCAAATAAGAGAGGCGCAGAGATTTCTCCTCTAACCACACAGCTGGTAATTCATGAGCCCCAGCCAATAGTAGTAGAGCCTGTGGGTTTAGCCATCAACCACCCTGCAAACTGCCTTTCACTCAGAAGCGTCGTCTCCCAGGAGTATCTGCCCCTGAGGAGACCATCACTGGTCTTCTGCCTTTATCTCCAGGGGTCCTTCAAACGTGGAGACAATGGGAGGGACCACCCCTCCTAGTGATTCAGAGACTCCCTGGGAACCTGCATCCCAGAGAGTGAGATTAAATAAAGACTTTTCCAGACTGAAAATATAGCTCAGTTGGTAGGGCATTTGCTTAGCATGTAAGAATTGGTGGGTTCAATTCCTAGTACTGCTTAAGCCAGGAATGAAGACACATAATTATAGCCCTAGCCACACTCATCTAGATAGTAAGTTCAAGGCCAGACTGGGGTATATGAGACATGGTGGGCGAGGTGGGGGGATGATCACTTCCTGCGTCAGAAGAAGAAGAAGAAGAAGAAGAAGAAGAAGAAGAAGAAGAAGAAGAAGAAGAAGAAGAAGAAGAAGAGAAGCAGCAGCTGCAGCGTGGGAAGTTTCCAGAATAAAGAGCAAGGCAATGTAAGGCTCCCCACTCCCCCACCCCAAAGCTCGCCTTCTTTTCATCCCTACCCCAGAATATTGCAGGAGCGTGTTCCAAGGGACAAGCATGGCGCATGACACTTCTTCCCACTTAGATGTGTCTCCATCACTGTGGCCAGGTTTCTGGACTCAATCTAAGGGGAGGATGTTAAGCAGAGGAGGGCTTTACTGCCATGCCTGCCATGACTGTCCTTCCTTCTTTTCTATAAGTTCCCCACTCATTCAGTTGATTCACCCATCAAGACTAGACACAGACACTGCCAAATCTTGTACCGTGTTCCCTTGCCCTAGCAACCTGAAAAATTGCATGGTATTGACTAACAAAATAAACAAACCATGTTGTTTTCAACTGTGCAAAAAACAAATCCCAGTTTGGTTGAAAGTGGCCTTTAGCACTTTAATGCTGTTGATTGCAAGCACGTGTGTGTGTGTGTGTGTGTGTGTGTGTGTGTGTGTGTGTGTGTGTGTGTATGTGTGTGTTGCATGTGCAGAAGGCCCAGAGTTTGGTGGTCAAATGAGTCCCTCGGTTGTTTTTCATCTAATTTTTGAGATAGGATCCAAAATGGATAAATGGGTAATGGACATGTGGCACATATGTACAACAAAATTCTACTCAGCCATAAGGAAAAATAAAATTTGTAGGCAAATGGATGGAACTGAAAAATATCAGACTGAATGTGGTAATCTGGGCTCAGAAAGACAAACACGGAATGTTCGTCTCATGTGGGGCGGGGTCTCACCCCTAACTGGCTAATTTGCATTTTTAGGTGGGCAGGTGGACAAAGGCCAGGAGTGTAGCACGTAGTGTTTGGTGCTGGAGAAAAAGGCCTAAAAGGAGGAGTTGCTGAAGACAAACCAACAAAATGACCAGGAGAGCCAGAGGTGAAAGGAGCAGAGAGAACACGTGGAGACCTGACTTCACAAGCTAATTCCAGAAGTGAGAACTTATTTTGGTCCACGTTTAGGGCATGTGTTCCATCCCGCTGTGGTGCTGAGTGACTGTCATCCCAGGGCTGGAGATCAAGGGCTGCATAGCCAGACCCTGCCTCAAAGAAAGGAAACAAGCATCAGGGTAGGAGACAGGCAGGGGCAGAACAGTGAGTGGCCAGTGTTGCTGGAGGAAAGATATATTTCCACTCATGATTTCAGAGACTTCTTTTCAAGGTTGATCCGAGGATCCATTGCTTTGGGCCTGAGGTGAGGCAGAACATTTTGCGAGGGCAGACTGCTCACTGTGACAGACAAGAAACAGAGAGAGGGGAGGGGCTTGGGGCAGGAGATCTTTCAAAAGCTTTTACTCCTATCACCTCTTTTTGCCAATCAGGCCTCACCTCCTAGAATTTTCACCTTTTATCCAAGTAGTGTCACCTGCTGGATACCAAGTTCTCACTCAACACATGAGACTGTGAAGGACATTTCATCTTCAAAGCTCAGCAGTGACGTAGTTATTCACGCAGATATATCCTGGAGAAGAGTGTTCTGGACAGAAGGAAACACCAGCACTGGCAAACTTACTTCCTTTTATAATAGGATATTATTCAGGCACTAAAAAGGAATAAAGTGGGGTCAGCGATTTGGGTCAGCAGGTGAAGACGCTTGACACCAAGCCTAAAGCCGTGTGCTCAATCCCCAGGACCCACTTAGTAGAAGGAAGGAACTGTCCCTGGCAAGCCCATGCTGATTGCCCTCAGGCATGTAATGTAATTTGTAATGAGGATGAACTTCAAAATGATCATCTCAACTGAAAAAGCCAGCAGATATGAAAGATCACCACAGCTGGTGTACCCACTTAGAACAAAGACTCAAAAAAGAGCAAATTCAGAGTCAGAACAGATTGGCAGCTGCCCAGAGGAGAAGAGTGTTTATGGCTTTGTGGACTTGGGGTTCCCACTCGGGGATGTAAAAACATTTTAAACTGCATAGCGGGAGTGTTTGTGGAGCACTGTGGACATGGGAGATAGCATCATAGGAGTTCACTTTATAGTATATGAATTTTACCCCCCGTAAAAAAAATTTCAAAGTAAATTTAAGAATGAGTATGAAGACTCATCTATAATCTTAGCAGGAGGATCAGGAAGTTGAAGACAAAGCTGGGCTATATAGCAAAACCCTGCTTCAAATGTATGCATGTGTGTATGTATGTACGCACGTACATATGTGTGTATGTATGTATGTATGCACATGTATATGTGTGTATATGTATGCATGCATGTATATTTTAAAAATGAGCTGTCTTTAAATAAAAACTGCAAATGAGAATGCAAACAAAAGCAAGATGCCCCAATTGCAGAAGCCAAGAGGGTAAAAGCTTCTGGGTGGTGAGGGGCGCAGAAATGCTCAGAGGCACAGGGGGCATGGGGACACTGGCTGGTGAGTGATCGTTCCTCATCCTGACTGGCAGTACATATAGGTGTATGCTTTCCTATTAGGCCACACAGGAATATTCTATGCATTCTGCTATAGAGCATGAATTTGTACAATTTAAAAGGTCTAAGGGCTTAGAGATACAGTTTGGTCTGGAGTGTTTGCCTTACAATCAGGAGGACTCAAGATTAACTCCCAGAACCCATGTAGGAAAGCCAAGCACATGCTTGTAACCCAGCTCTGGGGAGGTAGAAACAGGCAGACCCCTGGGGCTCCATGACCAGTTATGCTAATGTACTTGGAGAGTTCCAGGCCTGTTAGAGACCCTGTCTCAAAAACCAAGGTAGATGGCTCTAACAGAAAGACCCAAGGTTGGTCCTCTGGCCTTAGGTGTATGACATGTATACATGTACAGATATGTGTACAACTAGACACCTGCAGACACAACACACACATGCACACGCGCTCATACACCGAACAACCCACACACATGTCAGAAAAGAAAATTTATGTGGATGGTAATGCAGGCATTATGTGGGTCCTAAAAGCAGCCTGCTACCCTTAAAAACAGCTGGCAGGCCTGAGAAATAGCTGCGTAGCCATCCTCCGGACCCTGGGAACATCTTCTGCCTGTCCCAGCTCTGGCTTACACAAGCTTCCAGTGTGTCCCAGCAAACTGAGAAACCCTTCCAGCCCCTTCTGTCCCAGGGCAGGACAAGCCCAGGGCGGAGTGTGGCCTGGATCAGCAGGATTCCTGAAACACGTGCTGTAATTGCAGGCTACCAGCTCAGGAGCCTCATTGTGCCTAGCCGGAATCGAGGAGCAGGAGGAGCAGGCGAAACCAACCCAGTTGTTCCTTTGCTCCATCCCCTTCTTCTGGAACACTCCCAGAGGGATCTTCCCAAGCTCTCCTCACATCTCCAGCCAGCCCTGCTAAGTGTTTATTTGACAGACTCTGTTATCCTGCAGCTCTGCTTGTTAACTGCCTGCCTGGCCTAGGGAGCGACAGTCGCCTTTTGTTCTTTTTAACAACATCGTTTAAAAAAATTTTTACTTGTATTTTACAAAAATAATAAACAATGCAGTAGATATCTATTCTGAAAAATTACAAACACCTAACTCAGTTTGAATTCAGAAAACAACAGAGGCTGGCATTTTTGTCTCGCATCACTGACGTGCACTGGTCTCCAGCTTTAGGCACTGCTGGATGCAGAGCCTCAGACAGGAACTTTCATTGCCCCCTTGTCATCTGTGCTTTCCTTCACGTTAGCTCCATCCTCAGACATATTCTCCCACACAGTGTGTCAAGACGATGTCGTGGTAACAGCACTTGGCTACCCACCTCTTAGCACCCCAAAAGAAAAGCAGATTCCTCCCCCTTAAACAATCTCAAAGCCCAAACTTACTGGGCCTTTCCTAAACCAAACAGTGTAGGCAAGGGATGAAACTCTGGCTGGTCAGGCCTGGATGCTGCACTTATTTCTGAACCAAGGAAGCACCCTGAGCTTTAAAGGCAACTTAGAAAAAGAGTGGGGTAGGGAGGGATTACCCAAGAGCCTCCGGCACTCAGCACAAGTCATAGACACATGTAACAGAGAGAGTGGGGAATGGGAAGAAAGCAGGAAGGAGAAAACAGAGGTCACCACTATTCCATGAGGACAGTTGCCCGCAATACGTCATTTCAGCCGTTTTTTCATACCAGTCCAGCTTGGAGGAGCTCCCAAGCCAAGAAAGTGAAAGGGACCGAAGTGCAAACACGAGAAAGCAAGCACATTGGGGTGAGAAAATGAGACTGGCCATCCATTGCTCCCTGCCACCCTTGTAAGACAGGTAACTACCAGGTCTCCATCAACACTGGACCAAACTTCTAAGGTCACCTTTAAATTTTACCTGCAGGTACTCATCCACAATCTATATACCCATGCATATGTCCACCCATCTTCCTACTCATATCCATCCATGCATCCATCCACACCTATCCATCCATCCATCCCCTATCCATCCGCTCACCCATCCGTCTACTCACTCATATAAATAACCATCCACGCATCCATTCATACGCATATTTATACGTGTATCCAACTACCATCGAATAATTACCTTTTAATCCCTAAAGTTGTACGATCTGGTTCAAGCCCAGGTTGTAGCACTTATAGCCATGTGACTTTGGCAAGCTATTTAATCAGCATCTGACTCCAATTTTGCTACACAAAATCGCTTTGAGCCAGGACTGGTGGCTCAGGCCTCTGATGCTCGCTGCTCAGGAGGCTAAGCAGCAGGGTTGCAATTTCAGTCACTCCCTGGACAACCAGGTGAGTTTAAGGCCCATTTAGGTAACAACAAAGTCCTGTATTAGAAAAATGAAAGGAAGGAAGGAAGGAAAGTAAAAGGAGGCATGGGAATACAAGTTAGAGGTGGAGCACTTGCCTAGCAATCAGGAGGCCCTACCTCCAGCCCTGGCCCCCCAAAAGTATAATAATAAATACGAACACATACACATATATATGATTAAAAACAGAGAAGACAGTTACTAAGTTCCTTGCTGAGGGCAGGGCTCAGGGAGGACCATTGAAGAGTTGTCTTTCTGTATATAGGAGAGGTGTGGCTGTGTTTGCAGGTTGGTGCATGCACGTGTGAAGGTGCGTGTGTGCACATGTCTATGTAGAAGCCAGAGACCAATCTTGGGTGCTGTTCCTCAGGTGCCATCCACCCTGTGGGGTTTGTTTTGTTTTGTTTTGAGACAGTGTTTTTCTCATTGACCCAGGGCTTACTGATTCTGCTAGACTGGCTGGTCAGTATGCCTCAGAGAGCCCACCTGCCACTGCCTCCCCCTGTACTGGGATTATGTACTACCATGCATGGATTTTTATTTGTGTATGTGTGTACAGGCACATGCCTAGCATATGCATGCATGTGTGCATTAGTGTTTAGGGACACTCACCTGTACATGTGTGTGAAAGCCAGAGGTCAATTTAGATATTTTTTTCTATTGCTGTCCATGTAACTTTTCAGACAGGGTCCCTCACTTGACTCACCTATTGGCAGTCTTGCTGACCAGTGTGTCCCAGGATCTGCCGGTCTCAACCCTCCCCTCAAACCCCAGAGTTAAGGACACATACCACCACACCCAGCTCTTTACGTAGACACTAGCCCTTCCTGCTTGTGCAGCAAACTCTGACAGCCAGCATCTCCCCAGCTTCACATCTGGATGCTCATGTGGATGCTGCAGGTCAGACTCAGGTCCTCTTGCTTGAATGCCAAGCACTTTACCAGCTGAGCATTTCTCCAGCCCCTTGGCAGGATCTTTAGGTATTGGAGTTCTGTTTAACACACACCAGATGCCGGTAAAAAAGACTTACAGATTGTTTGGGGCAGGCCACTATGCTCTTTCTGTGTTCCTGAAGGCAGATTTTGGCTATAAGAACTGTTGAAACTGCAGTGTATTCTGAGACTTCCTGATTTGAGAGTTGAGGGTAGGGAGGGAGAGAGTGAGAGGGAAGGAGGGAGGGAGGGAGGGAGAGGAGAAGGGAGAAAGGAAAGATTATCTTTAACTTAAAACAAAATAATAAAGGTATTTCTAGTGGTGATCTCACCCTTCTGCTGTTGGCTTGATAGTTCTACTATTGATTTGCTATTACCAAACTAAATATATGAGGTTCTGTATACGACATTACTTAAAATCTAAGAAATATACAGAAAATGCCCTTCCTCACTGATGGGAAGGTTGTGGAAACTGGTGATCTCATAGGACGTCTTGGGAGCCAAGATAGCATCCTCATCACTTTCTCCCTCATGTCCCTTCATTCTAGGGACACAGGAGCATTTGGTGGGTTGATAGCTAATTCTCCAGATGGAAAATCAAATCTGATTTTCTGAATGATAACCTGAGGGTCTTGGGACAGTGTCCCAGGCCTTTGAGTGTGGTGGACAGAGATTATCAGATGAGAAAAGATAGCAAATAGTCAGAACCAGCTTTGGCATGGCCTTACGTCTGAAAGGAGGAACAAGATCAGAGACGAACCAGGGACCTGAGTCCAGGGTCACCTTATTGTTGGGGAGCATCCAGCACAGTCACTATCAGAGGTCCCCCCAAGTCTCACTGGTGTCCATGATACTGGTTCTGGTGGCTTCAGGTGAAGGCTGTTTCTCTGCCTGTGAGCCTTCCTCCAGGTGAAGACTGTTCCTCTGCCTGTGAGCCTTCCTCCAGGTGAAGGCTGTTCCTCTGCCTGTGAGCCTTCCTCCAGGTGAAGGCTGTTCCTCTGCCTGTGAGCCTTCCTCCAGGTAGCTTTTGACATTCTCTCAGAACCTCTCACCACCACAATTCTACCACTTGAATCCCCGCTTCTTTGAACCTCTTGGTTTTTTATAACCTTCCTATTTATTCTTGTTCACATCACCCCCCCCCCCATCCACACCCACACCTATCCTGTCAACCAGGGCCCAGGGTCACTGAAGGCTCTAGCCCTGACTGACTATGTTTCCCTCAGGGGCAACAGACCTCTGGTTCATACTAGCTTGGTAAATAGCCACAGGGGAAGATGTGGCCAGCTGAATTCAGTATGCAGACATATACATCTTTAAGAATCATATGGACCAGGTGTTTGGTCGGCCATGGGATGGCATGGGATGACTGCCCCTCCCCAGTTCTTCTGATTTTGCCTTTCAGTCTGTCTCAGACCACCCCTTTTTATAGAGTGGGAAAGCCTGGCCCACCCCCCAGTCCCTATTGCTTTCACAATTCATTCATGTCAAAGCAAATGTGATCCTCCCTCCCAGCATGCATTTACCAGACTCACCAAGGGATTCTAAGTGGCCAAGTTGGGGTCATGTGCCTTAGCTGCCAACCAATCACAGTGTTCAGAGGACAGGATACTGTGAGTTGTCATGTCCCTGCCATAATCCCATTCTTGTTCTGGGTGAGTTTCACCCAAGTCACATGGGTCCCCCAAAGAATATGGCTGAGCAAATAAGTACAAGTCCTCATCTTGAGTAAACTGTACTTGAACTTTCAATGACCCACTCAGACGGGAGACCTCACAAGTCTTTGCGTTCCTCAGCTCCTCTGACATTCACCCTCATTCCTCGGTAGGCATCTGCTCCCAAGGTTTTCCCTGGAATGTGAAACACCTCCCACCCTGTCTTCTTCTGCACCTCTTCACTCCCCTCCACCCCTGTACTTGATGTACCCTGAATCCCTCAGCCCTGTTAACCTTCCCTGCTCATCAGCCCTCCTTCTTGGCTTCTAATTACTCCAGACCCGAAGTCTACACATTGCACTTCTTCTCTCCCTACTTGCTCACCTTTCCACCCTCACAGCCCCGGATCAGCATAGACGGGAGGCTCTCTGCCTGCTAGTGTCCTCACCAGCCACTCCGAGAACAATCATGTAACAGCGCCAATCAACCACTTACTTATTCTGGCAAGAGCGGTGACTTAGCATAAGGCTTTTTCAAACTTTAATATGACTCAAACTTGAAATGCAGGTTCTAATCTGTTAGATGAGGAGAGAGATGTGGAGTTCTAGCCAGCTTCTAAGTGAGGTCCAACCTGCCATCCCCAGAGATGCTTGGAGCAATTAGGGTTTGGCATTCCTTCAGCTCAGTCCTCTTTGAGAAATCCTTGGAGTACAACCCACCAGAGGTAGGACTTGCTGCAAAGCCTACCAGTATTCTTCCATTCCTTCCATGGAGTTTCTGAATCTGTATGTGTATTGGAGGCTAAGAGGACACAATTTTAACAAGTTCAAAGTAGTTCTTGTCTTTGGGGATGGTTGGGAAATAGTACTTTGTCATGTTATTTGTTTTACGTGACTCACCAACATCCAGCATTCTCTGCTGTCCACAGTTCTAACCTGTCCTAGTCTCCTTAACGCTCAGAAAGTAAGTTGACCTACTAGAGAAAAAGACGTCTTGTCTACCTGAACTCGTCCTGTCCACTTCTCAGTCCCCTTGCTCTCTGACAGTTCCACTTCTATTCGGGTCTTCAGCTCTTCCATAACTGGCCCATCCCCCCCCCCCTCTCTCTCTCTCTCTGCCTGTGCAAACTCTCCTGAAACTTCCCCCATCTTGTTCCTCATCTTCCCTCTTCTTCCACCACCAAGCTTATTTTTTCTTCTTATAGCTCTCCATGGCCTACAATACCACCATTGAAAAGTGATATCACTGTATCAGTAAAAATACTTTCAAAACTTCTTAAAGCCTTTCGGGGAACTGGAGAGATAACTCAGTGAGCAAGAGTCCTTGCTTCACAAGCAGGATGACCTAAGTTCAAATTCCTAGCTCCCTAGTTAAAAGCCAGATGTGGCTACATATACATACCTTTAGCTCCAGTATTGAGAGAGGTTGGAAGAGCAGTGGAGACCGGGGCACCGCTGGGCACCTCTAGCTAGCCAGCGTACCCCCAAAACACAGTGGTGAACTCCAAGTTCAGTGAGAGACCCTGTGTCAAGGAAGTAAGGTGGCAAGTGAGAGAGGAAGACAGCCAGTGTCCTCTGGTCTCTGCTCATGATCGAAGCACACATACCTGCACATGCACACACATACATACACCACACACACACACACACACACACACACACACACACACACACCACACACACACACACACACACACACACACACACACACCTCACACAAGCATTTTTGATCTGAAATCATTTGAGATTATGGATGAGTTGCAAAAACAGTGTAGGGATTCCCATGCACACTGTGGTCAGTTTCTCCTAATGCTACTATCTCCTGAAACTATGAGATATTTGTTAAAATTAAGAAATGAGCATTGATAAAATACTATATACTGAACATTTTTACTGGTTTCTCCACTAATATCTTAAAAGTGTTATGTCTTTAATTCTACAATGATTGCATCCATTCATTAGTAATTAGAAGGTAGAAATATAAAAAGAGATTAAAATATGGGCATCAAAAAACATTGCCTAAGGCTGAGAGATAATTAGCTGATGAAGTTGCTTGTCACCAAGCCTGAGTTCTATCCCCAGGACCTACATGGCAGAAGAAGAGAACTGGCCCTCCCGAAGAGTTGTCCTATAACCTCCATATAATATACACACTGTGGCATAGGAATATGTGTGTATACACAAACAAACAAATAAATAAATCTAATAAAAAGTAAAAGATCATCAACATACAACTGTTGCTTCTCTTATAACATTGGGTAAACACATACACACACATACACACAAACATACATTTATAACACACATACATTGTGCTCTGCAATCTATTTTTCCCGCTATATATTACACTATATTGCCATTCATGTTAGCCATTATAGATCTAGATCAATATTTTCATTTGATTAAAATTTAAAGCTTTGTGGCTGGAGAGCTGGCTCAGAGGTTAGGAGTGCTTACTGAAGACCTGAGTTTGGCTCCCAGCATCGTTGAGGTGCTCACAACCCCACCTCTAACTGCAGATCTCAGAAGACCTGAAGCTTTTCTGTGGCCTCTGAGAGCAGACACACGCTCACACACACAGACACACTCAAATACAGGCACACACACACACACACACACATAGTCACATACACAGACATACACACAGAGACACAAACATGCAGGCACACTCACATAGACATACATACAAACACATGCACACACATCAAAATAAGTATGTAAATCTTTTTTTTTTTAACTTAGCCTTTGAACAAAAATTAGAGATAGTTTCAGGGCTCATTATTCAAAAGGTAAACAAAGGAACTAAGCAAAAATCTTCCTCCTATTCCTGTTTCCCACTCACTCAGTCTTTCCTTTATTATTACAAAGACCAGAAATTATTAATGGTGGCAATAATTATAATCTATAAACCCCAGCACTCAGGAAGTGGAAAAAGAGTGACTCCAAGTTCAAGGCCAGCCTAGGTATGTAGTAGACTATGATCTAAAAAACAAAAGCAAAAACAAAACAACCATCCAACAAACCAAACAACAACAAAACAAAACAAACTATCAAAAGCAACTGGCAAATTTGGGAATAAACTATTACTCCACTCAGCCAGTCCTGAGATTCTGCATACTTGGGTGTTTAAAGAGGACTGGGTTATCACACAACACACAGCCTTCATTGCTCCGCGCTGGCTTTTTCCTGCAGTGCATGCCCCGGAGTCTATCCAAGAGTGCACACTTTCAGTGTTGAGGGCCTATGATTTCAAGCTCAGCATAAAGACTGCACATTCCTTCCATGTGCCCAGATCCACTCAGGTTATCAGATTTTAGCAGGTACATAAAACATGGTGTTATCATTTTAATCTGCATTTCTTTGGTAATGAGAGAGGTTGGGGCAAGCTTATTCCATATATATTAAAAACAATTTTCTTGGGAAATGACCACATAGCCTTTTCTCCTCTTTTTTACTCCCCAGTGGCTTCAGTCTTACAGTGTAGTCTTTGCTCAGCTGCTCTCATACCGAGAGCAAGAGCTGCTGAGGAAGCACACAGACACTTGAGCCCTTTCCAGTCACATCCTGTTGAATTTCCTGTCTCTGAGCATCATTAGCCAGGCTGTGCCCCTCTCCTGAGCATTGCAGACCAGGCCAGCCTGTTTAAAGATTTTTTTTATGACTGTTAGATTGAATTTGTTTTTGTTAAAACTAGCTCTTTTTTTTTTTTTTTTTACAGAATTTTCATCATTTAAAAACCAAAACAACAACAACAAAACGGTTTCTCACTATGTACCTCTGGCTGGCCTGCAACTCACTATGTAGATCAGGCTGGCTTCAGATTCACAGAGATCCACCTGCCTCTGCCTCCTGAATGCTGATTTTAAAGGAGTGTACTGCCATGATCAGCTCAAAATTAAAAATTTATTATAAGACAACTGAAGTTGTCTTTATTAGTCCTCTCTTTTTATACTTACCTAATTTTGTGTCATTAAAAACAAAATCCCTCAAAACAAGCTGCCCAAATATTCTTGGAATTGTGGTCTTCTTCTGGAAGGTAGTCAGCTAGCAAACATGGTCATAGAGGGGAGTAGAGGGGACAGAAGAGAGAGAGAGAGAGAGAGAGAGAGAGAGAGAGAGAGAGAGAGAGAGAGAGAGAGAGATGGGGACAAGGACGGTTACTATAATATGTCTTATTCCGTGTGTAGAATCTAGATTTGAACTTACTGGGCATGCATGACAGCCTAAGTTTGGCTCCTCAGCATCCAGAGAAAAGCAGGTATGTTGACCAACATCAGTGACCTCAGTGTGGGAGGGTGGAGACATGTGGGTCCCCTGCGCTTGTTGGCCAGGCAGTATAGCTGAATGGTTAACCCAAGGTTGGGTAGAAGACCCTATCTCAAAAACCAAGGTGGAGGGAGATGGAGGGAAACTCCCAAAGTTGACATTTGGCTTCCACATTCATACATGGACACAAACCCATGTATAGGCATCCACGCCTGCACATATACATGCACACACACTACACGCACAAAATTTAAAAATCATAAACTTAAATTATATTAATAAGTTAAACTCATGCAATGTCTTAGTCATTGTTCTGTTGCTGTGAAGAGACACCATGATCTTGGCAACTCTTATAAGGAAAAATATTTAATTGGGCTGGCTTACAGTTTCAGAAGTTTAATCCATTATCATCATGGCAGGAAGCATGGCAGTGTGCAGGCAGACATGGCGCTGAAGGAGCCGAGAGTTCTACATCTTGATCCTCGGGCAGCAGGAAGAGAGAGACATTGATCCCATCTTGAACATTTGAAACCTCAAAACCCACCTCCAGTGACATACTTCCTCCTCAAGGCCACGCCTACTACAACAAGGCCACACCTCCTAATCCCTGTCAAGTAGTGCCATTCCTTGAAGACCAAGCATTCAAATATACAAGCCTATTGGGGGGGGGCATTCCTATTCAAACTGCCATATATAATTTATATTTTATAAATCACATTGAAACGAAAAGGGATCATTTGGGGAGGGAGGGGATAAAAAGGAGGAGGAAGGACACAAGAGAAAGTAATTGGGGTGAATATTAATAGAGTGTAAAGATCTATACTACACGTAGGAAGATATCATAAAGCCAATTGTTTTGGATGCTAATTAAAAAGTACCAAAAGGAAACAGGCTTCAGTCTTGTCCTCTGCCGTGGAGGAAGCTGCTTTCCCCTGGCATTCCTTGAGTGTCTGTGGCAGTCCTTCCCGCCCCTTCATCCTGGCACAGCACCCATCTATTTCTGCCCTTTCTAAACTGTTTACAAATGAAATTATGAGATAATGTCTTAAGTCTCTGGGTTCTTTCACCTACTGTGATATCTGGGAAGGTCTCAGTGAGCTGCACACACTGAGATTGAACTCACTCTGCAGCCCAGGCAGGCTTGCACTCCTCTTAATTCTGCCTCCTGGGGGGCTGAGAGGAGAGGCCTGGACCACATGCAAGTCCCCTAGTGGAGGACACTTGTTTCCCATCTTTGGCCACAGCAATATCCTTGAACAAATTCTGTATGTGTGTGTAAGCATTTCTGTTCAGTAGACTCCTAGGAGGGGCGTTCCAGGGCTAAGATGTGTGTGTCTTTACTCTTGTAGAATGCTCATTCCTCCACGTCCTCTCTAACACGGTGTTAAGCTTTTCCACTCTTGCCAACTTGGTAGGTCTTTTGAAAAAGTGACCCAAATGGGTTGAGAGCTTACATCTATACACACACACACACACACACACACACACACACACACGTCTACATAAGGATATTTATAATAGCTTTATTCATAATTGCCAAACTGGAAGCAAAATCAGAAGCAATCAAGATACCCTTCCCTAATTGAGAGGCCAAATAAGCTACACAATAGGACAGTATTGGGATCTGAAAAGGGACACACTACCAAGCCACGAAAAGACGTGGAGGAAACTCAGACGCATACAGCTAAGTGAAGGAGGCAGCCCTTCAACACTGCAACTGTGTGGCTTGCTGGAAAAGGCAAAGCTACATCAACCGGAAAAGATAGATGTTGCCAGGGAATCTAAGGCAGGGGAGGAATACCAGAGCCCAGAGGGTGCTAACAGTAGTGAGAGACTACACGGTCCCGCCAATGCCTACAGATCACCACATACTCATCCACAGCCACCAAGTGTCTGATGACGACTTCAGGCTTTGGGTGATGATGACGATGTGTCATGCGCTGAGTGAAGCATTGGAGTGAAGGAGTCTGCATGTATGCGGGACAGGATGCATGTGACAAATCCATGTCCCTTCCAAGTATTTCTCTGTGAACTCAAAGCTACTCTATAAATATTGTTTTCAAAAAGTGGTACCTCTTAAGCCAGGAGGTGATGGCACACGCCTTTAATTGAGTGCTCAGGAGGTAGAGGTAGCTGGATCTCTGAGTTCAAGGCTAGCCTGGTCTATAGGGGAAATTCCAGGACAGTCAGTGCTACACAGAGAAACCTTGCCACAAAAACAACAAACAAACAATAATTTTTTAAAAAGGCAAAAACCTGGTACCTCTTGATTGCTTTATTTGTTTGCTACTGTTCTCTGAGTATTTTGTTTTATTTTTCTCCACTAAAATCATTGAAAGGTAAATATTGAAAATATCCCTAATTTTCCTTTCATTTAAATCATACTTTATATATTTCAAAGATTTCTTTTTAAAAATGTGTTATGCTTGTTGCACTGGAACATTTTTACACAGGTATATAATATATTTTTGAAAACAAACAAAAAGAAAACACTCTCCTTAAAAATCACAGTACCTCTTTTTTTTTTTATTCTAAGCATTTTTGTCCATTATAGATGAGGCTGGGTGTACTTTCAGTATTTAAAATTCAATTGAATTTCCAATGAGTTAAATTTTTTCCTTGGGATGGCCAATATAGTACACAACTCCCTGATTTT
Source organism: Acomys minous (assembly GCF_964271855.1). Classification (NCBI taxonomy): domain Eukaryota; kingdom Metazoa; phylum Chordata; class Mammalia; order Rodentia; family Muridae; genus Acomys; species Acomys minous. Next base: position 77,257,534 of record NC_140484.1, on the reverse strand, counting down.
ATTCATCATTTTCTGGTTATTTTTCCTTCTCCATTATCTTTACTGGAGTCCCCTCTGTTTTCCCTCCCTCAAGGCAATTCTCTGTGATTTGATCTTTAGTGCCCTCCACTCTAGGCTGCATTCCTAGACTCTAGACTTCAGTCTAATTCTGCATCTTTAAGTAACTCTTAGGGTGCCTCAGATCTCATCTCTCCTCAACACTCTGCAGATGTCTTCAACTAGTTCCTGCGTTTGACTTGACATCTCCTGCCTGCTACTCCTACAGGAGAGCCTCCCTGAGTGTTAACCGTCAGCCTGGCCCTCATTCAGCCAGTTGGTAAAGCAGAAGACCTGGGAGTCATTCTGGCTTCATCCCCAACCCAGTCACCACTATAATTCAGATTTAATTGCTCCCCAACAGACCAACACGCTAAAAGCTTGATCCCCATGAGAATGTTCCTGATTGGTGACAGGACCTTTGGGAGTGAGGCTTTGAGAGTCTACCATTGAAGGGGACTGTGGGACCCGACTCCCTTCTTTTTGCTCCTGGCCACAAAGTGAGTAGCTTTGCTCAGCCATGAGTTCCTGCTCTGATGGTTTACATCTTACTGTAAACCAAAGGCAATGGGGCCATCAGAGCCTGGCATGGTACCTCTAAAACCATGAGCCGAAATAATCCTTTTCTTTTTGTAAGTTGATTGCTTCAGGTATTGAGATATAGTGATATGAAGTTGGGCAACAAAGTCACCAATCCCTGACAGCTGAGCAGCTTCCAAAAGAGTTGGCCCAGCTGATTGAACAAAGGCCCTACCTAGACACCTAGGTTTGGGGAAAGATGTGTCAAAACTCTTTTGGAAGGTTCTGCTCAACGTGGTCCCCCAGGATAGCTACTTACTAGCTAAGCCTAGCTGTGTACTTAAGAGGGTATCCAAAAGATGTCTTCTCTAGCTTGTAGGAAACCAAGTGTCCATCTGAGCAATTCAAGTCTTTCCTGCTTGGTCAAGACAGAGAATTACCTGCCTGAGTTTCCCATGACATTTATGTCCGAAGAATGAGATTGATTGCTTTGGGAAAAACAACAGGAACAAACAAAAAAGAACTCAAACAAAAACAGTTTGGAAGTGCTTATTGTTTTTTAAGACAAACAACACTGAAATTATCCATCATATGTTGCAGTTTTGATGTTGGATGGTTAGTTTTGGAACAGTGTCTATCCCAACGTAACCCAAGCTGGCCTCAAATTCTCAGCCTCCTGTGTGTGGTCACAGGCGGGGTACATTCAGTCTCATAGTGCGTTTAATAAACGCATTTGTGATTTTAAAAAAGCGATCCAGGAGCCACTTGTTACTTTGGGATAAGTAGTATAATTAGAGAGGATCTGATGCTACTGAGCTTCTCTCCTCTTTCCTTGGGAGAGCAGCCTTGAGCTTCATCTACAGATGTAGCATGTTGGGGAAGATACAGCTGCAACCAAGCAACGAGGACATCTGGGAGAGAATTGGAAGACCCTTGAAATGTGCCGTTATTGGCTGGCGCATGCCAGGGGCTGGGGGAGCGACTGTGTATGCACCCCCAAAGTGGAGCAAAAGTTTGCTTTTCTCAATTCTGAGATGAGTCAGTGCCAACACTCATTAAACCTTAACTGTAATGCAGGACACGTCGACTACACTTAGGATCACACCTAGGCCTCACCTTGGCTCTGCTAGGTAAGTACTGACCTTAAAAAAAGAGAAGAAAAGAGGCTCTGAGAACTTCATTACCTTTATCTGTTGCAGACCAACCACAAAATATGGAGGTATATCACTTCACCACACTTGGCAGTGACTCATCCATGCAAAGCTCCATGCACGGACCATCCAGCCATAGACACACTGCCTGCCTGTGCCCAACTGAGATTTCTCAGCACATCCAAAGAAGATCACACTAGGCATGGTGGCGCATGCCTTTAATTCCAGCACTCCGGAACCAGAGGCAGGCATATCCCCATTCACTCTAGCAGCCTGGTCTATATAGAAAGTTCTAAGCCAGTCAGAGAGAGTTACACAGTGAGGTCATATCTCAGAAACAACAAGAAAAATCAGACAGTCCGGCCATTCCCTATCCTTGGCTCACTCCTTGCCCTTGGCCTTGTACTCAGGAGTAACTTCCCAGTGGTTCCCGTTGGCCAGCTCCATGATACCAGCTCTGACTAGGAAAGCACAGTTCCTTTCACGCTACCTTGTATCATGGCCCTGGGCCTTAGTGTCTCACCCTCCGGGGTCCCCATTACTTTTTTATTCATCAGCCATCTTTGCAGGCATGGCTCCCTGAAATTGGCTGTAAATGTGTTCACTAAATAGTCTATGACCAGACTGGAGGTGTGGCTTAGTTGTAGAGAGCTTGCCTAGCATGCATGGGGCCCTGGGTTCAATTGTCAGCACCCCACAAACCAGGGTGGTACATACCTGTACTCCCAGCAGTGGGAAGGTAGAAGCAAAAGTATCAGAAGTTCAAGGTCATCCTTGGGTACATAGTGAGCTCAAGGCCAGACTGGGCAACATGAGACCCTGCCTCAAAATCATCATCATCATCATCATCATCATCATCATCACCACCACCACCATCATCATCATCTGTGCCAGGTATCAGGCAGGAGGTGAAAACACTCAGCACTGTGCTTCTCTGTACTTGACTCTCCATACCTGTATTGTGAATAAAAGGATGAATTAATGAATGGATAGGTAAATGAATGGATTTATGAATAGATGGATGGATGGATGGATGGAAGGATGGATGGATGGAAGGATGGATGGATGGATGGATGGGAGGATGGGTGGATGGATGGATGGGTGAATGGATGGATAGATACCGCCCATGCTCTGTAGCTCATAGACTAGAAGACAAGTCAGTGACAGAATTCTAGATGACGAGCTCCACCATCAGCAAACAAATATCTCTAAGAGGACACCACTGGGTTTTCTGAGGGGAATCTTCCTGGAACTCTTCCTGGAAGAAGCAGGGCCTGAGGCCAAGAAAGAGAAAACAAGGATAAAGAGACAGAAGGCTTCTGAAGAGAGGAAGGCCTCCACCTTGCAATGGAAAGTAAGGTAAACAGAGCTTAGAGCTGACTGAGAGCAGAGGCTGCCAAGCCAGAGCTTACTGTCAGCAAAAAAAGTCCAGTCAAACAGGTGAAGGCCAGGCAGAGCAGTTCATGCTTGCAATCCCAGCACTGCGGCCATGGAGACACAAGGTATGAGTCCAAGTCCAGCGTGCGTTATATAGTGAGACTGTTACAAGGAAGAAAGGAAAAGAAGGAAGGAAAAGGAGCAGGTAAAAGAGAAGGGAAGGCGCTATGAGAGCCTGGGGACATGGTTCAGTCAGGCTTTCAGTTCATGAGTTCAAATCCCAGCACCCACATAAAAAGCTGGGTGTGCTGTGGGCACCTGTAACCCCAACATGGGAGGAAGATAGGAGGCTCCCTGGCCAGGTGACCTGGCTGGATCAGTGAACTTTGGAATTAACAAGTGTTGTTGTCTCAAAAACAATAAGAGAATGAAGAAGGAGGAAATTCCATGTCTCCCTCCAGATTCGCATGCATGCATTGCATTCAACTGTGTGCACACACTATACAATATACACACAGAGTGGAAAGCCACAGAGGAAGACACCAAAGTTGATCTCTGTCCTACACATGTGTGAGAGTACACACACACACACACACACACACACACACACACACACACACACACACAAAGAGAGGGAGGGGAAGGGGAAGAAGGAGGAGGAAGAAAAGGAAAGAAAGAAAGAAAGAAAGAAAGAAAGAAAGAAAGAAAGAAAGAAAGGCAGACTAAAATATGTCTATGGCCTCTCCAGGGACACAGATTGCTGGTAAAGTTTAAAGAGAAGTAAAGCTTAAGGTTTTCCAAGCCAGGAGCCACGATAGGCAAAATAGGGCCCCCCGAAGCTCAGCCCCCAATAAGGACGGCTGGGTGTGTTAAGGAAGGTGTCACTGCTCCACCAAAACCTGTGTCCTCAGAAATCATGAAGATAAAAGAACCCTGAGCACAAAAGGAAAGGCCTTGCCGCGTCTGCCTGGCTTGAGGCTCCCTCCCTTCATAGCTTGCTGACTCTTTAATAGGGCAAAGTGATAGTACAGTAAATATAAACCTTTCCCTCATTCCTTTGCAGGCCAAAAAATATTTAAACAGAGTTTAGCCCATCTTAACAGGCAGCATAGAACAAACATGGGCCTCCTTCTGTAAAGACGAGCAAACAGAGCAGGAGGATTGGACACTTTATAAAGCAGGGCAAAGGACACCAAAGGAAAGGAGTAGAGCAAACGCACCCGATACACCGTCCCACTGCCCGGGAGACATCAGAGGGATGATCTAAGTTGAAGTCTCCACAGACTGGATACTGCTGAATCCCTACAGCGGCTCTTAACAAAATATCCACTAAGTGCTGGTGCACGCCCTTAACCCCAGCTCCGAGGAGATAGCAGCGAATGGGTCTTAGTGCATTTAAGGCCACCCTGGTCTACGAAGCAAGTTTCAGGCCAGCCAGGGCTACACAGTAAGACCCTGCCTCCAAGCAATCCCTGCAACATAAAAACAAAAAAAGTCTGGAAATGGGGCTTGTGGAACATCAGAAGCACATCAGGTATAATTGGGAGATCAGCAGGCAAGTTACTGATTTAAATGTTTCCCATAACCCAGAGGGAAAAGATAAGAGGAGAGAAAGAGACAGATTAGAGGGGTAAGTGTGCTGTGATTGGTCCCCAAAAGACCAGAGCAGGCGCACAGCGATGGCTCACGTGGTTACAAAGAACTGTGCAAGCTGGGAAGCCCTGATCTGCTCTCTGCTCTGGGTCTGCACTGGGGGACAGCTGGGTCTGCACTGGGGAACAGCTGGGTCTGCACTGGGGGACAGCTGGGTCTTCACTGGGGAACAGCTAGGTCTGCACTGGGGGACAGCTGGGTCTTCACTGGGGGACAGCTGGGTCTTCACTGGGGAACAGCTGGGTCTGCACTGGGGGACAGCTGGGTCTACACTGGGGGTCTGGTGGGTCTGTACTGGAGGACAGCTGGGTCTACAGTTTCAGTCTAAGCCCATGAAGAACTGATGCTGTGAGCACTATTCTAAGTCTGAAGGTTAGAGCCACGCACATTAACCCTGCCAGCTCCTGCAGCCTCAGCCGCATCTTCAGTGACCACAGCTCCAGCCGACAGCTCCATTGTTATTTCGTGCAGAAACTTCCAGCTGAGCTGCTTCGGATCTCCCAACTCATACGGCGGACTATGATGACGATAAACATTTATTGCTGCCACTAAGTTGGAGGGTGCTTCATTACGTGACCTACAGGCATGAGTTCTGTCCCACACTTCTTCCCTTCAGTGTTATGGTTCTCAAGTCTCTCATATTGCTACAGTAAGTGAAGTTACTTTATCTGACTCCCACAACCAGTCTATCTATTGATTGTTATTGCTAGGCAACTAGGTTGTCTCCATATGTTGCCTTTTGATGCTATTACAAAATGCCTGATGTAAACAGCAGAAGGTGCAGTTTTCAAAAGCATGTCATCAGTCCCCTGCTTCCTGTCACCAGACCCCACCACCAGTTTCCACCATATCCCAAAAACGCCAGTAAATGAAGAAGCCATCAATGGATACATCCACCAATCCAGAGGCCAAGCCCTCTCGGGGGACACTTCACTCCAGCTCTGCTTTGGTTGTAAGCCATGTTGGAATGGGCAAGCATGAGTATGTATGTCCCTATGTACATGCATACATGCGTATGGGATTTTTAGGCAGCGCACACTAATGTATTTCTGGATAGTGTCACCTTGTCCCTTAGGGCAAACACTGGAAGGCAGCACACTAGCCATGTTTGGCAGGGCCTCGCGCATCTCTGGGGTCACCTACACTGTCAGATCCTCACCCTGGACTTCTGAAGCATGAAGGGCATCTCTTGTGCGTTTTCATTTGTGACAAGCCACAAGTATCTTTCTGTCACCAGACAACCAGGGCCCTCAGCAAGGCTAGACACAAACACCGTTGGCTCGCTACCAGGTCTTTCATCTCCCAAGGGGTTTCCCGTGATCCTCCACCCCTAAGCAAACTCAGTTTTTCGTCACTGGCCAGATGGAATACCTAGAAATGCCTCTGTCAACCAGCCGTTTCCTGGAAGAACGTGGCCTCTGAAGAGCAGCCTGCCCTCACCTCCTCTCTTCCTCTCCTTGCCCTCAGGAAGTGTGACAGCCAGCCAATAGAGAGCTTAGCCAGAGTACAGAATCTTCCACTAAGGGCACCTAAGAATTCAACCCTCTGGAGAACGGCCCAATGGGACAAAGGGGAACAGGGAAGAGAGGATGTGCCCAGCCTTGACCAGCTTCAGGCCCTGACAAGACCCACACCCCCTGTTCACGTTTTGAGGACACGGCCAGTGGAAACAGGGGCAGACACTAGCCTTGGGTTTCCTCCGGAGCTGGGATTTCCTCAAAGGCCCCCCGGAAGCAGCTGAGGCCTAAGCAGAGACCATCTGCTGTCAGCCCCACCACCCAGTGCTGTCGCGCAGCATCACGGGCAGGAAATGGAAGGTCCCCAAAGGCTCAGGTGTTGAGGACTTTATCCTGCAACAGTGGTCAGAAGTGGCTGGCTGACAAGGGCACTGAGCTCCTTAGTGGGCTACTCCATTGATGAGTGGCCGCATAGAGTGCGAGGCCTGATTGGAAGGAGCGGGTGGCCTGGGGGAGGAGGAGCGTGACCTGAGGCACATCCTGGCCTTTCCCCTTCTCTCTCTGCTTCCTGGCTGCCACAAGCTAAGCAGGCTTCCACCAGGTACTGCACCAGGGCAGGTCTGAAGGCACCAGGGCCAGCTGACTGGGGGTGAAACCCCTGACACCATGAGCCAACATGAATATTTCCTCTTTTAAAAGCTAATGTTCTCAGGTGTGTTGTCACAGTTACAAGAAGTGATAGACACTCCTGGGGCTGGGTGTGGTGCAATGTTTATCAGCGTTCTCTAATGTGCAAAGAAACTTCACAAGTGGGTTTTTTTGTTTGTTTTGTTTTTTTGTTTTTATAATATCCATAGGCCAATTCTTCAATGCCGTAGACATTTACCGACAGAGAGTCTTCACTTTCAACACGTTTACAAATGTATAAAAACAAAGCTTGTTAATAGGCACCCAGCGTCAGTTGCCAAAAAAGAGAAGGCGGACGCAGACGAAGAGAAAACCATACACTGAGAGCGAGCACTGCTCAGGGCTGCATCTTTCTATGAAGAAGGAAAGGCGGCCTGAGTGTAGAAGTATCAAAGGCCCGTCAGCACCAAATCCACACTGTCCCTCTGGTCCAGGCTTGTTCATTGTTGATAAGCTTCTGCGTGGATGAAGTCCGCAGTTGTCCTCCAAAACGCACTCTCACTTTCCACAGCCATACTAATGGCTGGCCCCTGAGTGAGACTCCCCCCGCTTCAGGCCCCATGGTGGGTTTAGGATGTGCTAAATAGGATGTGAGTGGCGGCCACTGCCATGCTAGAACTTCAAAGCATCAGCTTCCTCTTTCCTCTTCTGGCCCATCAGCCCATGTGGCTGATGAACAGCTCGGGAGAGAGCTGTCCCCACCCACAAACAACTAAGGAGAATGAATGAACAAGAAATGCGTGCCTGAGTCTATTTGTTACAGCTGCTCAGCCTGCTGTAACATTTTTCTCCCAGTGATATTCATTTCTGCTCAGGGAAGTTACAATAGCAGGGACCCAGAGTCACAGGCTGTGATTCCTGACTTTGTCACCTGCGACAAGTGTAAACTTGAGGTAGTTAGTGAGCCTTTTCCGAGCCTTGTTACAGTGGGCCCCACCCACACGCCTTCCACAGAATGGTTTGAAAGTTAAATGAGATGATTTGTACTTAACTCATTCCTCTGGCAAGTTCTGGGTTGTTTTGGTTTAGTTTGTGATTCTGTGAGTGTTGTATGGGAATGGTAGTGTGTGGGGGTGAATGTGTGCGTATACAGGTGTATGTGCATGTGTGTGCATGTTAGTCTGTGTACATAGGTGCATGTATGTATATGTGTGTGTGTGACATGTGAGTGAGTGAGTGTGTGTGTGTGTGACATGTGAGTGAGTGTATGTGTATGTGTGTGCATGCATGCGCACGCGCGTGCACAGGTGCATATGTGTGTGTTCCATATGGAAGTTTAAGGATAACCTAAGGTGTTTTTCCTCAGGTGCCATCCTGGTTTTTTTGTTGTTTGTTGAGATAAAGTCTTTCATTGGCTTAGAGCCTACCAATTTGGCTAGGCTGACTGGCCATGCCAGCCAAGGAATCTGCCTGCCTCCACCTGTCCCGCACTGGGATTTCAGGCATGTCACTGTGCCTCGCCTATTTACATGGGTTCAGGGGAATCACACTCAGGCTGCCTGCTCACTCACAACATGCACTTTACAGAGTGAGCTGCCTCCCAGCGCTTGCTGGTCTCACATGTTCACATTCTGAGATGCACCTATCTAACTGATGGATGATGCATCAACTAGGGTCATTTCATTCCTTTTTCTTTCTTCTCTTTGTGAGAAGCACTTGTGTGTAAACAGTGCAGAGGTCATCTTGGTGCCAAGGACAGGCCATTAGATGAAAGTCACTGTCAAGACCCAAGAATGAGCAGCCGCAACCAACTAAACCAGAGGTTGCAAATAAGAGGCCTGTCAGCCAGCTATGGCTGCTGTGCATGTTTCCATTTGCTGGGTCCTTTATTTTGTGGGGGTTTTTTTAGAAGATAATTTTATAAATGTGTGTGTCTGTGTGTAAAAATGTGCTCGTGAGTGCAGGTGCTTCCAAAGGTCAGGAGAGGGACCTGTCGGACCCTCTGGACCTGGAGTTGCAAGTTGTTATCACCCGATGTGACTACTGAGGGGGGACTCTGTCCTCTGCCAGAGCACTTCATACTCTGAACCACTGAGCCATCTCTCCATGCCCTAGCCAGCTCATTTAAATAAACTGCCCCCAAAGAAAACTAAAAGGCTTCATAGCCCCATCGTCTTTTAAAACAAATTATTAAATATGACTTCACTGGCCTTCATCCCTTTTCACAGTCACCAGACAAAACGGCACATGGCTGCCTTCAGTGGAAGCCACTATCCCACCACTTCTTCTAGGGGACCTTCCCTTACCCAAGCCCCCTGCCCGCCCCTGTTCCCTTCCTCCACCTCACCTCACCCCACCCCACCCCACCCACCCCACTCCACCCCCCCATCCCCGTGCCCCTGCCCTTACAGCCTCTTCCGGCAGCCCACTGTGAGACCGGAAAGGATGAAGTGACTATCCTGCGTTTGTGCTGTTTTCACCAAGTAGTGAAGCAGTCTGGAAGCAGAGTGGTGTCGGTGGCGGGTGGTGCTGCCGGCTTCCTGCACAGAGCAAAGCGCCTGAAAAGAGCAGGTGTGAGGGGTTCCAGAAGGCCATGCCTACAGTGAGGAAAGCCTTGACAGAGATCTCTCTGCCTAAGCTCAGGCCTGGAGTCTCTCTCTCTCTCTCTCTCTCTCTCTCTCTCTCTCTCTCTCTGTATTTCTGTCTCTCTCTGTATTTCTGTCTCTCTCTCTCTCTTTCTCTCTCTCTCTCTTTCTCTCTCTCTCTCCCTCTGTATTTCTGTCTGTCTGTCTGTCTCTGTCTCTGTCTCTGTCTCTGTCTCTGTCTCTGTCTCTCTCTCTCTCTCTCTCTCTCTCTCTCTCTCTCTCTCTCATGCTGTTTGGTAGATAACAGAAGTTCCTCTTTTTAAGATATTTCAATGCTCGTGTTTTGTTCTGCTGGACTAGCAATCACTCCTATGTGCGGGTGATGCTTCAGGTTACCTGTGAAAATCCATTTTCCTTTTGAACTGTGCCAGCTAAACAAGCTGCTTTCCCTGCCGCTCTCCTTGGAGATAATATGGCCGTCTGCACAGCTTAGTCTTATGAGACAGACACATGTCTAGTGCAAAGAAGGGGACTTCTGGGAATTTGTTAACTTCCTGCTAAAATGATTGGCTTGTGGCTGGTCCATCTCTCTGTGCACTGGTGCACGTTGGATATGTGGAGCTGCAGCAGTCACTTTTCAAGCAGGAGGCAAAGGCCAAGACCACCACAATGACATATTCTCATCTGCTGCCTACTAGTCCTCGGCCTGTCACTGTGTGACACAAGGACTCCCTGTGGGTAGCTTCCTGTGACTTGGAGTCATTTCCTTCTTCTCTCCTATAATTCTTCTCACTACATTTGCTGGGCTCATCTTCCTGTGACCTGGCCAGGCACGTGGATGCTTGCAACACCTTCTGTCCTGGCTTTTTAACAGAACGTTTTTTTCCTTAGATTTATATATTTTATTTTATGTGTGTGGGTGTTTGCTTGCATGTACGTGTATGTACCGCAGGCATACCTGGTACCTGCAGAGCTCAGAAAAGGGCATCAAAGCGCATAGAGTTGGAGTTACAGATGTCTATAAGCTCCCATGTGCGGGGTGAGAGCTGAACCTGTGTTTTCTGCAACAGCAACAGCACTCGGCCAGTGAGCCATCTCCTCAGCCCTTCTATGCTAGTTTTTAGAGCTTCCAAAACCTGAGCAGAGATTCGGTCTCTATTCATCTTTTTTAAAACTTGCATTAATAACCACACATTTATTGTAATATGATGTTTCAGTGTACATGTATATTCATTGTGTAATGTTTGTATATAAATTGCTTTAAACCTTTTCCATTTTTGTGTGTTTGTGTCCGTGTCCATGTCCGTGTGTGTGTGTGTGTGTCTGCTCATGCACACTGATGCTTGCATGTGTGTGAACATACATGTTGGGGGTTGTGTGTGCTTCTGGAAGGCCAAGGTCAGTGTTGGGAATCACTGTCCATCACTCTTCCACCTTATTCAATGAGGCAATTAATTGATCAGTCAATCAAGTCCAGAGCTCACCCTTAATGCTCATCTAAACGGCCAGCTTACTTACTCTGAGCATCACCTCTCCCTGCCTTGTGAGGCTGGAATTACAGGTAAGCCTCCACACCCACTCAGCATTTACTGGGGTCTGGGGATCTGAACTCTGATCTTTTTCCTTACACTGGCAAGTGCTCTAGACACGGATCCATCTCCTCAGCCCCATCAGCTGTTTGTACATTAGCAACCGATCTATTTGGTTTGGCACGAGCTGTCAGGGCACTGCCAGGAATCACGGTGCTTAACACATCCATCACCTCGAACACTTGGCCATTCCTCTGTTGTAAGAGCATTCGAAAAATCTCTTTTCACATTCTGAGCATTTAAAATCCCATTTATGGGAGGGAGGAATGGGAGGATACAAGGGAGGGGATAACCACTGAGATGTAATATGAATAAATTAATAAAATAAAATTAAAAAAATAAAATAATTATATAATGCAAACAAAAAATATTTTTAAAAATTTAAAAAAATAAAATCCCATTTACTTCCAAGCCACATCATTCCCACTCTGCTCCTTATTGGCCTGTTTACCTCCCCGCCTGGAGTGCTGAATTTCCCAGGAGATGGAAATATTATTCACATGTACAGAGAACTGGAAGATGTTCTCAAACTGCCACTCATTCTGGGAAAATCCACTTGGGGACTTGACACAGCCACTGGGCAAGCGAACCCACATGGAGAGCCAGTGTGTGAAGAACACCTGCCATGATAGGACCACGGTGCCCCAGCAAACAGAACACAGCGCCATGCCTAAAGAAAGGAAGGAAGCCTCAATAACCACAGGTACCAAGAGAATGATAAAGGGAACAAATTATCTCAAATACTAAAAGAAGCATCCTTGCAACACTGACCACCACTTTCTTCAGGGAGCATCATTTAAGGGCGAGGCCAAACAAAATAGGCAAATCGTCTACATCCAAACAGCTAATGATCACTCAGATGGGCAGGTGCAGGTAACAAAAGCTGCAAAGGCATCAACAGTCAGTCCAGAAGCTGAGGAAAAGCAGGAAATAGTTCAACCTTACTAACAATTAACTAGGTTTAACTAAAAAAAAAAAAAAAACACATATGTGTAGCTAACAAACACATTAATTAGCATATGTGCTTAAGTAACAAATAAGACAGATATATATTGCTGACATGGTTAAATTCACCTAATAATAACTAGTATTTGAGATAATGAAGAGGAACAAGCTCTCTCTTGTGGACTGTTGGTGGGTCTAGGACACAGTGTGACCTGTGTGGTGTGGTCCTCACAGCCTCTGTTTTAAAATAAGATACATGCAATAAAGAGCTCTCCAGACATCCCTAGACAGTGCTGAACAAGCAAGGCTGGGGCTCTTTTGGTGGTGGTGGGGGTTATGTTACTTGTGAAAATGTTCGACATGTAAGAATGACACTCTGGAACTATCCCAGGTAACTGGCAGTTTTATGGCCTTCGGTGTGTCCCTCTGGCTTGCCAAAGGATGCTTTGCAGTTCCACTGGATGTCACCAGCCAGTGCCACTAGTGTATGTTGTTCGGAACTGCCACACACAGCGCTATTTCCCACGGTCCTTGTTCTGTGGTTCCACTCAACATCCTAACCCCAGACTCCAGCTGAAGTCTAACCTTGACCTTGACTATCAAAACAGTGAATGTGGGGGAGAGAAACACAGCACAGAAGTCAGCTGACACTGCTGCTCCGGGTAATTTGTGCCAGGGAACAAGCTGAACTCCAACCCTAGGGACTGTCTACCTCCCAACAGGTCTCCATAGGGCGGGCAGTGAAAGCCCAGCCTACTCAAGACTTGCAGATTCTGACTTGAGTAGAAGACACATCTTGCCAGATTGCACAGTCCAGTGTTTACATCTGTATGATGATGATGGTTTGACTTGTGATCAGAAAAATGACATACCCACATGCTAAAACTATTGGGGGGTGGAATCTATCCAGTAATGTTAAGTGGATCCAACTAACTAACAGTCCGGGTATCCAGAACAAGCAAACCAGTGAAGGAACACCCTTCCTGGAGCACATCGTGTTCCTGTCTGGGTGTGCCACATGTTATAGGCACTCATTAAATGTTTGTTGAATGAATAAATTAATGTTGATTCCCCCATCGCCTTGGGAGATAAAGTCCAAGAGCATCTGAGTGGACGCCAAGTCTCCATGTCCAGTGTTAAAGCTGTCATTTCCACTAGTCAGGCTGACATAGTCGTGGGCTCATTGTCTTCACCAACCCTTCCTTCCCTTGTACTTCAGGCCAGGTCTCTTTTTTACCTGTGAGAAGAAAGAGCCTCTAGCTATAGTGGCCTTTTCTCCCGGTCTAATCCCTGCTCACTCTTTATTCCATCTCACTTTATATTTTAGTTCTTCTTTGGTTGGTTGGTTGGCTGGCTGGCTGGTTGGTTTTGGTTTTTCGAGATAGGGTTTCCCTGTGGTAACTGAAGAAAAGTCACTCAGGCATGAGATAGTTTTGATGAGAAGATTTGATACAAGAAGCCTATACCCTCCTAATTAATTGAGACATTTTATGGATTTCGTTGGTTTTAATCTTTTGTTTATCTGTTTTGTTTTGTTTTGTTTTGTTTTGTTTTTTGAGACAGGGTTTCTCTGTGTAGCCTTGGCTAGCCTAGACTTGATTTGTAGACCAGGCTGGCCTCGAACTCACAAGATCAGCCTGTCTCTGCCTCCCTGAGTGCTGGGATTACAGGTGTCTGCCACTGTGCCCAGCTAGTTCTTTTGTAGGTGGTGAGGGGTGGTGGTGTGTGTGTGCGTGCGCGCGCGCATGCATGCATGCATAACCTCTTACTGAACCTCAAGCTCATTTATTTGAACAGCCAGGCTGCCTAGTGAGCTTTAGGGGACTGCCTGTCTTCACCTCCTAAAGCTGGGGTTACTCACACGCCATCATGCCAGGCTTTTACATGCATCCTAGGGATCTGAGCTCAGCAGGCGCTTCACTGACTGAGCCATCCTCCCGGCTCCAATTACCTTTCTGTACATGAGAATCTCTTCTCTTTAAGATTCACAGCCGGTCACGGTAGAACATTCTTACAATTCCTGTGCTCTAGAAGGCTAAGGCAGGAGCATTGTGAGCTTAATCTTGGCAGAGGGTACATAGTGAGACTCTGTCCCTTAAAAAACAAAACTTACACACACACACACACACACACACACACACACACACACACACACATACACACACACACACACACGGGTTCATTTCCAGCTCTTATTTCTTCTATGTTGCTGGTAATCCATATATATTTATTGGTTTCTAATTCCACTCTGCACTCCCGTCTGTTCAGGAATCATCAATTAGATTCTGTCTTAGGCTTGGTTCCCCAGATATGTGCAGACTTGGTGACAGTGCGATGAGGACATCCCCCCATGGAAAACCGGGAAGAGAGCTGGCAAGTGTGGAAGGGGAGATAAAGCTGGATGTGTTATCAAGTGACGTCATGAATTACATGGAGCAACAGACTTATTGCATTGCTAGGTACGGAATCCAGTGCCTTCCATGGTCTAGGCATAGCTCTACCACTGAACTACCCATCCAGACTTAGAGAGGACACTATGACTCAGTCCTCCAGGAAATTTTGGAAACAGTATAGATGAGACCCTAGTGTTACCCCAGTAGGGGCAGGAGCTTCATATTCCCTGAGAGTCAGTCACTGGTTGAGGGCTGTCTTTAGAACACAGGAGCCTCTAGATACTGTTGTGTTTCTGGGACAAATAGAAAAAGCAAGTCCTGGCAGCCTGAGGCCAGCCTTTCAAGGTAGCGAAGGGCATGCTGGCTTTAGGAAAAGAAACGCCCAGGAGCCCACACTAAACAAAAAGGCAAAATAATCAAGAGAATAGGTGGAGTGGGAGTGATGAATCCATCTCATTTCAGTAACATGAACTCAGGGTTTCTTGCTGCAGATAGACCATGCAGCTTGCTGAGACACAGGCTCGGCCTGCGGGGGTCCAGCCCTGAGGTCTTGAAAGAGACACAACTGAATATGGTCATGACTCATCCAGAGATGGGTGGGAGCCCAGAGAAGACTGACACGTGCTTCCCGAGTGTGACATGGGACTTTAAAGGATGAGTAAGGGGGAAGACGGAATTCCTAACCAAAGGAACAGCCTGTGCATGGGCAGAGAAACAGAAGCACACGTTTGTTTGGAATTGGGGAGTAGCTTGCTGTAAGCAGAACACAGGGCGTGGAAGAGAGGAGGTGACCTGGGAGCTGAGGTCATAAAGGCAGGCTGAGATGGGGAAGAGCCTTTGACACCTGCTAAGAGACACTTTAAAAGGACTCTAGCTATGATTAAAGAGCTATTTTTAGGAATGGGGTGACCGTATAAACCATGTACTGGGTACCAGATGTTCTGAAAGCTCAGCATCTATGACCCAACCAGAGAGTTTCATTTCTCTAGCACCAGGGATTGGTTTGGGGATAGGCAGGTTACCATGGTAAGTGAAGGAAAATTGGGTCTGTACTGCTGGCGTTTCTGGGGAAGTTTGCTAAATTTGCACATTCAGTGGAGGTAGGCCTGAGGCAATGTAAAAAGAAAATGAGTGAGGACTGGGGATAAGGCTCAGCTGTCAGAGTGCTTGCCTAACTTACAAGGAGCCCTGGCTTCCGCTCCCAGCACTGCATGGAACCAGATAAAGTGTAAATACTTCTGTAAGCCCAGCACTCAGGAGGTGGAGGATCAGAAACTCAAAGTCATCCTCAGATGTATAACACCTTGTATGGGCTACATGAGACTTTGAAAGACAGACAGACAGACAGATGGAAAGACAGACAGAGACTGAGAATGTGGAGAATATTGGGATATGAAGTGTGGCCTCCTGGGACACGGGTTCAGTCCTCGGTCCTCAGCTGGACTCAGCAGCATCAGATGCTCTCTGTGACAGTGAATATGAGTTAATTCTAGCAGAACGCCCCGTCCTGAGGCATCACTTCAAATGCCATTCTATTTTAAAGAGTATAAGTCCTCAACTAACTCTGAGTGTAAGACTTGCATAGGGTGATGGCATATGATTATAATCCCAGCCTTCAAAGGATCCTTAGTGCCAGCCTGGGCTACCTGAGGAGATGTTGTCCCAAAACAAACAAACAAACAAACAAACAAACAACAACAAAAAGCTAAAAATATCTCCAAACCAAAAATGTAAAGAACCATTCCAGATATGCAACTAAAGCATTTCACAGTAGAGGATCAATTACATATGTGGTTTAAAAAAAAAAAAACAGGCAATTAGAGGCACGCTGAAAAGCATGCCCGTCGCCACACATACCCATTTCTCTGTTGCGTGTAGCACAGCTAGGCTTTGGGGAAGCTAAGGGAGCTCTGATGCCCAATCACACTGAAGTCCGTCATGAACATCCAGAGAAGAGAAGGTCCCAGCAAAGCTATTCTGAGCCCTCTGTGCCTCCATCAGTGGATATCTGGAACCCCAAGAACTTCAGGGACATGAGTCAGCAAAGCCTGCAGAGTCTGAGCTGCCCCTGGAGTTATGACGCAGCTAGTTTTCTGGAAAGAGGACCTTACATGCCAAGAAAGCTGTACGTCAAGGAGGGATTAGAAGAAAAATGCTTACCCTTAAATGACACTGTTAAATAAGAAAGTTCTGAATGAAATGGAGTATTCAACTCAAGGAAAAGGGAAAGACAAAAGCAAGTCAAAAGGAAGCAGATGGTTCTGTGAGTGACAGAGCTAACTGCACGAGCCAGAGTGCCTGGATTCAGATGCCCAGCTAGGGTGAGAGGCAGCAGATAGGAGGCTGGGTGGATCCCGCTGGTCAGTCACCCTAGCCAAAAATTCAAGCTCCCTGTTCAGTGAGAGGCTGCCTTAAGAGGACATGGTGGGGCCTGGGGCTGAGTAGTTAGGAGCACCAACTGCTCTTCCAGGGGACATGGGTTCAATGCCCAGCACCCTCATGGCGACTCACAACTGTCTGTAACTGCAGTTCCAGGGGACCCGACACCTTCACACAGACAGAGAGACATGTGGGTAAAACACCAGTGAACATGAAATTAAAATAAATTATTTTTAAAAAGAGGACAGGATGGATAGTGACAGAGCAGGACATTGGATCTGTCCTTCTCTAGGGTCTAGGCATGCACTGGCATTCACACCCATACCCATACATGTGAGGCCATAACACACACACACACACACACACACACACACACACACACACACACACTACCAATAAGCAGAAGGAGAAAACATAAAAGTACAAATAGACATTGAGCAAAGCAAAGTGAGAAACGGAAGACTCTTAAATATGAGCTGTTTATTGAAAGGACTAGTGAATACCTCCCTGTGTGTGTGTGTGTGTGCTTGAGTGCATGTGTGTATATGTGCATACATGTGTATATATGTGTATGTGTGTAATATATGTGTGCATGTAGACAGGTGTATATTTATGTGGATGTGTGTGTGGTTATGAACATAAAATCCCTTTTTTCCAACCCACTTCTAACATCCTCTTTTTGTGTACTTCCCCCCGGGTCCTTCTCCTATCTGTTATAACTATTACAGACTTCCAGTAGTCGGTGTATTGCAGTCAACCTAATAATGAAATGCTGAAGAGGGGTGTGGTGAAGCTCAGTGTCTTAATTTCCTGTTGCTTTGATAAGACACCCTGACAAAAGCTACTTAAGAGAGGAAGGGTTGATTTTGACTCACAGTTCAAGGTACAGTCCCTCACAGCAGGGACGTCACTGTGGCCGGAACCTGAAAAGCTGCTCCCATCAGGTCCACAGTCAGGAAGCAGGGAATGAGGGAATATTGTACTCAGCTACACACACACACACACACACACACACACACACACACACACACACACACAGTCAGGAAGCAGGGAATGAGGGAATATTGTACTCAGCTACACACACACACACACACACACACACACACACACACAGTCAGGAAGCAGGGAATGAGGGAATAATTGTACTCAGCCCCCCCCCCACACACACACACGATGTCCTGCTCTAAGAACGGTTGTCCTGTGGTTAAGAAGGGCCGTCCCACGTCAGTTAACATGGGGGCTCAGAGACTGAAGTGGCAGTCACAGAGCTGCACAGGACGGGTCTGCGCTAGGACCTCTGCATACATGCTGTGATTGTTTAGCTTGAGGATTTTGTGGGACTCCCAAGAGTGGGAGTGGGGGTGTCTCTGATTCTTTTGCCTGTTTGTGGGACCCCTTTCCTTCTGCTGGGTTGCCTTGTCCAGCCTTGATATGAGGGTTTGGGCCTAGCCTTACTGTAACTTGTTATGCTGTGTTTGGCTGATGGGCCTAGAAGGCCTGCTCTTTTCTGAAGGGAAACAGAGAAAGAGTTTGTCTTCGGGAGAGGGGAGGCTGAGGGGGGCTGGGAAGTGGGGAGAGAAGAGAAGCTTGGGGAGGGAAGAGGGAGAAGTGGAGGGGTCGGGAGGCCATGGTCAGGATGGATTGTAGGAGAGAAAAATAAAATTAAAAATAATTACCAAGACCATCCCCCGAGAACATTCTCAGAGGCTAACCCTAAGCTAGGTAATCCTCACAGGTGTGTCCAGAGGCTCACCTCATGAGTGAGTCTGTGGAGTTAACAACAAACAGCAACCATCACACTGAGGATAACAGTTCATATGAAACAACGTGATGGCTTGGCCCAGAGGGGGCTCCTGGGAGAGGAGAGGAGAGGAGAGGAGAGGAGAGGACAGGACAGGACAGGACAGGACAGGACAGGACAGGGCAGGACAGGACAGGACAGGACAGGACAGGAGAGGAACACATGAGGACACTTCATATGGAGATAACCCAGATAAAAAGGACCAAGCAACATGATTCAAATCCCCTCAGGCCAGCAAGAGATCTCAGTGAGTAAAGAACTTTCTGGCAAGCTAGAGAACCTAAGTCCAACCCCTGGAACCCACATGGCTGTGGCAGGAGAGACCCTGCTCCACAGAGCTATCCTCTGAAGGCTGAGGCAGGAAGGTCAAGAGTTCAAGGCCAGCTTGGGTTACATAGTAGACCCTGTATCAGAGGCTGGAGAGAGAGTTCAGTCATTAAGAGCACTTGCTGCTCTTTTTGCGGCGGGGGGTGGGGGGGTGGGGGGGGAGAAGGAATCTTTTTGAGACAGGCTTTCTCTGTGTAGCCTTGGCTGTCCTTGAACTCACAGGGACCTGCCTGCCTCTGCCTCCTGAGTGTTGGGATTAAAGGCGTGCGCCACCACGCCCGGGTACACTTGCTGCTCTTGAGGAGGACCCAGGTTCAGTTCCCAGCACCCATACTGGACGGCTCACAGCTGCCAATAACTCCAGTCCCAGGGGACCCACCACCTCCTTCCGGCTGCCACAAGCAACTTCACACATGGGGTGCGTACATACATACATACATACATACATACATACATACATACATACAGTCAGGCACATGGACCATGCACACAAAGAAAATAACTCTTTATGCAAAAGAAATAGGTGGTGTGTTACTATTGTAGTGGGAGTTATGTAGGAAGCACTTCTTCCCGGAAGCACCACACACACACACACACACACAGCCTTAGTGGGCTACTAGCATAACAGCCTTAGAGCCCTACTCTCATGATTTCTGAGAGTAATATTCGTTCCCTAAGCTCTTCATCTCAAGTGGATACAAGGAGCTCTAAGAGAGCAGAGCTGAACGTAAGAGGCTTCTGTCTCAACATGGCGCTGGAGGCAGACGAGCACGGAGCTGAGTAGGACACGGGCCAGTCGAAGTCAGTATCGAGGCTTCTACAGACATGTACAGTAGGTCCTCTTTCTGACCTGAGACCCCAAGACGGTGTTCCACAAGGGACAACTGAGCTGAACCTTCAACCATAAAGGCATCACTTACTGGATGGGGGTGGGGGTCAAAGAGTCCAGGAAGAAAACACAGCATAGGAAGTCACCCACCCACAGAGGGACAGTCAGTGGGGTGAAGGAGGTCACCCAAGTTGACTCTTCTCTGAGTGGCACACACACACGACTGGGATGCTGATCTGAAAGTCGTGGGGGGTTTTGAAACGGTGCTGACTCACCTCATCCAGGGAAGTTGACTAAAGAAAGGCCCAGGGTCTGGGAGAGGATGGCATGTGTCTGCATGTGCTCATGAGTCTAAGGTGCCGACAGACATGCCCATAGACACACTGGATCCCCTGGAGTTACAGATGGCTGGAAGATGTCTCACCTGGGTGCTTGGAATTCAACTCTGGTTTTCTGGAAGGGTAGCAAGTGCTCTATAACCCATGAGCCACCTCGCCAGTCCCTGGTTGCTCTATCTAGTGATGTCATTCCTTGGGTTCTAGCTTCCCTTCCTCCCTCTTCCTCATTAAGAGCACCTGTGACCACATTGGACCTGCCTGGAGAATCTGGGATAATTCTCCATCTCTGGGTCAATTGAGTCCCCTCTACAGCCTTCATGCCTCTTACTTGTAATCTGACATACTCCTAAATCCCAGGGATTCGGGCCTGGATATTTTTGGGGTGCTGTTATTCTGCCTCCCACACAGACCAATTGTGGTACAGAGCGGGACATGAATACCACATGGGGAGGGTCCCCAGGAGTCAAGGACAGTTCCTCCTCCCTTTCTACCCTGAGCTTTTTAGTTGAAAACACCTGTACACAGCACTGCAGCCTGGGCTCTGTCACGCCAACAGAAAAGGGAACTGAGGTCGGCTTTTTGTCATTTGCATGGTCTGGTCATAATGATCTAGTCCCACCTGGGCCACAGGAAGATCCTCATGGAGTTAGGGGAGAGGTGCAAAAAAGTCTGGTTTCATAAAATGCCACTGAACCCAGCTGGTACTTTGTCACCACACCTGCCTTCCTAAAAGCAAAGACAACGAGCAAAGTCCTAATGTGACCTTCCTCTTCCCAGCGCCTCCTCTTCCCTCCCCCGCCAGGCAAATCCATTCTTTGTTTCACACAGTAGACAAAACAAAATATAACACAAAAAGCAGGTGGGAGCTTAGGAAACATCCTATGTTTGGGACAACGAAGTCCCGAGGGTTAAAAGCACCGGTTTCAAGGTGACAGGCTGCAGAAGTGTGACGTCTCTGTCCCCTTGCTCTTCAGGTCTCACTGTGATGCTGAGAAGTTGCAGTGTTTTCCACCGTTACCCTCCACTGACTACATCTTCCAGCTGTATTTTCAACAGGAGGTTTCTGGTTATGCAATAAGCATCCCGAGATGTGGAAACAGATCAGGCATCAGCCAAGGTCACTGTGAGGTCATCTTCATGGTCAAACTGGTTGTAGGCAACTGTCTGAGCTGTCTGGTCCACACTGGAGCACCAGAAGTTTAAAAACAAGGGGTGGGTGGGGGGTGCTTGCCTGTCCATTTGTTTTTAAAGATTTTATTTTTAATCATGTGTATGTATGTATCTGTGAACGTGTGCCATGTGGGGTGAGGAGACCAGAGCGGTCAGATCCCCTGGAACTGGAGTTACAGGTGGTTGTTAGCCACTTAATGTGGGTGCTAGGACTCGAACTTGGATCCTCTGTAAGAGTAATGCATCTTCTTAACATTTGAGCCATTTCTCCAGCCCCTTTAAATGATTTTTTATTTTATTATCTTATCTATTTTATTTTATTTTTGTGTGCACATGCACAGTGTATGTGTATATATGCAGAGGCTTGAAGTTGATGCCTGTTATCTTCCTCACTCACTCACCATCTTATTTTTTTGAGACAGGGTCTCTCCCTGAACCTGTAGCTCTTCAATTTGGCCAGACTGTCTGGCCAGAAAATCCCCAGGATCCACTTGTCTCCACACCCCAGCACAGGGGTTACTTACACGCATACCGCACCACGCCTGACTGGGCACCCCACTACCACTAAACTGGCTTAACAGCAGGATTTGTAGCTTTAGTGCCCTGAACATCCCTAGTGTCTGTTTTGCCTCTGTTCTCCCCAGCAGCAGCATCTAGGACTTGAACTTATCATCCTCTTATAAATGGCCCTGTTACCCTTTCTGGCTTGGCCCAATGCTCTCTTAAGCACCTAGAGTGGATCATCATGGCCTCTGGACTCCAAGGCTCTGAATCTGGGGACCCACACAACTTTAAATGGAAAGTTAAGATAGCATCTGAACCCATGACAACTTTGTTTTCTTGTCATCATTTACACTGTGGTATGTGCTATTAAGCACCATAGAGTGGTTTAAGTAGACAGAAGACCATCTCTAGGTTGTATGCCAGTGTCACACCATTTTATATAAGGGGATTGAGCAGCCCTGGGAGTTTGGTGCCTGTGCTGGAGTACTGACATCCATCCCCCCCTTGGGTATTGAAAAATGACTGTAGTGCCTTCCCTACCATACTCAATGAAGACGCAAACCCTCGCATGACCCACAGGGTCCTTTATGTCATGGTCTCTCTCTGCCTTTCATTCACAGAGGCTCCCTACAGCGAAATGTCTGCCCTTCCATCACATCCCAGCTGCTCTGGGCACTTGTCCGCCAACTTCTAACCTCTGGCATTTGCTTTATTTAGTTGGGGAGATTCCTCTGGCATTTTAAGTGGCTTATCTAGCTCACCTGAAACAGGACTGAGAAGGGTAGGTGTACCCCAGCTCAATCACCTCACATGGGTGGATCACTCCAGTGTGTGTTCTGGGATCCCACGACATTGAGACCAGGTGACCCACAGTGGTCACTATTTTGACTGCTGTGACAGTTCGTTTTATGTGTCCACTGGGCTAGGCTGTAGCACCTAGTTGTTCAATCAAACGCTAACGTGGGTGTGACACTAAAGGTATGTGATAGATGCAGTTCACGTCTACAGCCCGTCGACTTTGATGGAAGGAGATCGCTCTCTTTAGCTCAGGTGAGCTTCGGGCCACTAAAGGCAAAATCTGAGGTCCCTTTAAGAGGAAACTATACCTCTGGATTGCCTGCTCTCCTGCCTCGGTTTATAATCTTGCTAAGCTGCTCTACATATAGTGGACTTGCCAGTCCCCAGAATCACATCACAGGATCTAACTCTTTAATATAAATAAGTATGTCCATATCTGTCTGTCATGCCTTTCATATACAGGCAGTAAATAGTAGATGATAGATTCTTTCATGCATGCAAAGATATAGATGGAATATTTTTAAAAAAATTAAACCACAGATGGCTTACATCACTTGTCAGTCTCACCATTTTGAGCTTTTTGAAAAGCACCTACACAACTAAGATGCTACAATATTGCTAGCTGATACAATCTTAAAGGACCACCGTCCATAAGCGGTCCAGTGGCAGAGCATTGTGAAGCCATGCAAGACTAGATACAATGTATCCTTCTGGTTCTGTTCCTCACATACAAGACGGCATCCCTTTTCAACTCCCTTCTCTTCTCTGTACTGCTTCCTACATCCTACTCTTTAACTCCCAAATAAATACCAGGCACAGAAGTCCTCTTTTCAGGTCTGCCTCTGAAGAGCTCACCCTAAGCACCTTCAGGGGCTCCAGAGTGCCACAAATATTTCGGCCTGTGGTCAGGTAGGCTGAGTTGGATGATTTCAGTAGTCTCAAAATAATGGTCTCTACGTGCCAGGTGTTTGTCCCTGGGATGCTTAAGACAAAGGAATTTTGCATCCTAGCATCAGGACAGAGGGAAGAGTGTAGTTCCAGGTTGGATGGTTTGCAAGTCAAAGATGCTCTGGCAGCTGTGCTCTTTTCTACCTCTAAGAACTTCAGGGCCTACAGGCCAGGAGAGGGATTCCTGAGCAGGTGTCTAAGAGGTCAAAACATCAGAATACACAGAACGTGAAACACACGTCCCATACAGTGCTGCACAAGGGTTCGGCCTCCATTGAAGCATGCGATGAATGAATGTGTTGCACTAATAAAATTTGGGTCAGTAAGAGCTGTAAAGCCAAAAATAAGAAATAAGGAGAGAATTCATAGACACCATTAAAGTAGGAGTCAAAATAATAAAAAAATGTTTTGTTGTTAGCAGAGGAAAAACAACAAAAATATCCTGTAGCCCAAACTGATATAACCCGAGTGTCTGCATTTGAGTTAAGAGTGCTGTAACAGGATATAAGATGTCATGTAGGGATGCTGGCAAGGGTGCATAGGGGATTTTCCACTGCTGTCCAGCTTCTCCTGAGTCCTAAACTATTCCACAGTAATAATTTATAATAAAAATGGTTATATGTTATATTAGTTGTTTGTCTCATTGCTGTTATAAAATACCTAACTGAAACAACTTAGGCTTCACAGGGAGGCTTTACTGTGGCTCACAGTTCCGAGGATCACAGTCCATCATGGCGGGGATTCACTGCAGCAGAAGCTGGAGGCAGCTGGGCCCACTGCATCCACTCATGCAGCAGAGAACAATCAGTGCTTGGGCTCAGGTTCTTTTACCATTTTTTAATTTGGTCTAGGACCCCAGTCAGTGAACTGCTACCATCCATATTCAGTGTGAGCTTCCATCTTGGTTAACCTAACCTAACTTCACAGACTTGTTCAGAGATTTGTTTCCACTGTGATTCTAAAACCCATCACACCGGCAATCAAGGTTAACAAACACATGGGCCTACCCCCCAGTGATTGCTAATTCTGCATATATGTCAAGGTGCACAAAAATACACATTTAATACTCCCTGGCTTTTCTTTTGCCTCATTCAACCACACTAGAGGCTAAAGAACCTGATCTAAAAATATGAGTTGGCATAGACCAAAAGAATCCCCCATCAAAAGTTTGTTTCTCTAGATAGAGAAAAGAGAAACGGTGGCATAGAAGATAGGAAACAGGTAACAATGGATTCATCACAGCAAAATGCTGCGGACTAGCCCATCCCACTCCAGAAAAGCCCAAGGGACTAAGCAAGGCCACCACTGTCACCCAAGGACTTCTACTGGAAAAGAGATTTTACCATTACTTGGTGGAATTAAAATCACCTGCTGTTGGTATCAGCAGAGAGCATGTGGAAGGCCGGTGCTCAGACTTCCACCTCCATCTGGGCAACTGAGCAGCAACAGGGGCCTCCTCAGCCTCCCTTATGAACCACTGGAGTCCAGATCAGATCTTCTACATGGATTTATACCCTCACCAGGCAAGACAAAGTAGGCATACCCCCTGCCTCCTGGATCACTGTCAATAAAGCAGAAAATTTAAGTAAGATCCAGCCGGGTGTGGTGGTACCCACCTGTAACCCCAGCATTCAGAGACTGAGGCGGGAGGATTATAAATTTTGAGAACAGCCTGAGGCCTTATCTCAAAATTAAATATATAAGGTTCAGCGTCTCATAGTGTAATATGTGAAAATGTAAACATAGTGAACTCACCCTTCATCCATAAGCAAGAATGTCCCAAAAGGATAATCAATAGATTGACAAGGTGTCAACATTTTAAAAGTATTTTAAAGCAGCTATAATAAAAGTGTTTGAACAATCAATTACATGCATACTTGAAACAAAGGTATAAAAATCCTTGCCAAAGAATTAAAATACACAAAGGGCAACTACAGAATCATGTTTGTGCTGCCTAGTTTTATGTCAACTTGACACAAGCTAAAGTCATCTAAGAGGAAGGAACCTCAAATGAGAAAATGGCTCCATAAGCTCTGGCTGCAGGCAAGCCTGTGAGGTATTTTCTTAATTAGTGATTGATGAGGAAACACCTAGCCCATTGGGGTCTGGGTGGTCTGGGGTTCTATAAGAAAACAAGCTGAGCAAGCCACAAGGAGCAAGTCAGTAAGCAGCACCCCTCCATGGCCTCTGCATCAGCTCCTGCCTGCAGGTTCCCCTCCCCCCCATCTGAGTTCCTGTGATGGGGTATGTAAGCCAAAGAAAGCCTTTCCTCCCCAAGTGACTTTTGGTCATGGTGCTTCATCACAGTAATAGTAACCCTGACTAACACATATTGTGTGTGTGTGTGTGTGTGTGTGTGTGTGTGTGATTTATTATATACATATAAAGTGTACATATGTGTATGTATGTATATGTGTATATATACTGTATATGTGTATATACACAGTATATATACTGTATATGTACATATATACAGTATATATATATATATATATATATATATATATAGTACACACACAGTATATATATATATATATGCTGAAATGGAAGGGACAGGGGAAGCTGTCATTGAAGTGGGAGACAGAGGACAGAAAGTATCCTCTCTGGAAGATGAGAGTAGAGCTCAGAAGGATAGAGCCTGCCTAGTGTGCATGAGGACCTCTATCCCATCTTCAGCACCCCAAGGCAGGGCCAAAGCCCCACGACGACAGAAGAACATTTGAATGATTAGTGAGAACAAGTCAGTGGCCCCTGGGGTAAATAACAGAAGTTGGGGTGTTGACTTGAGATGGAACAAATGCTGGGAGGGTGACACGAGGGATCCTCATGGTGCTGGTGTTGTTCAACATGACTGAACCCAGGTCAGTGTCATCCCTGAGACACTGCACTACAGTTTTGTGTGTTACTATTGGCGGGAAACTGGAATTTGTCCGTGTAATGTCCAGCATTTGGTGGGACCTAGAATCATGTAGGAGACAAGTCTTCAGGCACAGCTGTGAGAAATAATCCTATTAGTTAACTGAGGTGGGAAGACCCACCCTAAAAGTGGGTGCCATCATTCTCTGGGCAGGAGTTTTGGACTGAATAAAAAGGAGGGAGGAAGCTGGGCCAGCACAAGCACCCCTCTCTCTCTGCCTCCTGACTGTGGATGTACCGTGGCCATAGGGCCTCAAGTTCCTGCTGCCATGACTCCCTGAGTATTCTGGAACTGTGAGCTAATGTAAAAACCTTTTCTCGTGGCTGTGGAAAAAGTAACTAAGACAGTCTGTGTCGTTTCATACAACTTCAAAGTCTCAAAGTCAAATTTAAATTAACTTAAAAAGATTCAAGCACCTGGGTCCCAGATCCATCAATAAAATTAGAATCTTTGGCCCTAGACCTGGGCATCAGTGTTACAAAAGGCTCTCCAGGGGAGTCTCATTACTGAGAATCACTGCCTTACCAACACATGATCAATATTTTCCCATGTCAAATAATTCTGCACCACAGTTTTCAGTGGCAGTGTCGCATTTCAGCATTTGAGTGTGCCAGGATCCGTTTAAACAATACCCTATTATTTGACAAGTTGTTTTCAGTGTACGGCAGTTATAAATAAATATACTTCAAGATTAATGTTTGGACACATCTATCATTATATCCTTTATTAAAGCAGGAATATGTTTGAGGTTCTCAATCTATCTTGCCAACCTGGCACCAGGGAAGGTTGGGCAATCCCAGTTCCTGTGTGTTGTTTCCCCAGCACAGGACACTGGAAGCCAGCATCATCCCTAACGTCCACACCAGGTTTGTGGTGGAGATTTTTCTCTTTCCTGCTTTAGTTTACATACATGAAGGAGGGTCCCCCTGCCGCCATGTTTTAGTTGTCTGCTTGTACTTCTCTGTGAATTTACATAACATTCCCATATTTCTAGCAGTGTGGGTTTTTTTTTCCCCTCTCCGGGCTCTTACAAAGAGTCAGTAAAGCCAGGTTAGCTCCTTTCTGTCATACATGCTGCACGGATTTCCCATAGGTTTTCTTTTTACATTCTTTTCTAACTCATTACATAATCAAGGATGGCCTTGAACTGTGGATCCTCCTGCCTGCTGAAATTACAGACATCTCAGAAACTGACATAGGCCTATGAGGACATGCTTTACTTTTTATAAAGCTGGCATTAAGGACCAGAGGAAAGTAGGGATCATGTAATGTATTATATTGGATAAGGTAGCTATTCAAAAGAAAATGATACCTTTTGTAAAATAAATCCTAGACTGAGTAAATATAACAAATAAGACTGCAAAACAGATTCTAAGACATATAGAAAAATATGTTGCATCCTAAATTCAGGAAAGCCTTTCTAAGACATCAGCAAAGGGGAGATTGGTGGATTTGCTATGAGGTTGAGGGACTAGAGAAATAGCTCAGTCACTAGAGTGCTTGCCTTGATTGCTTTCCTGATAGATGAAAACTTTCATGGGACATGCCCTTTGGGCTAGTGTCCAGTTATAAGTGAGTATATACCATTTGAGTGTTTCTGCTTCTGGGTTAACTCACTCATCATGATCATTTCTAGTTCAATCCATTTGTCCACAAATTTTGGGGATTCCTTGTTTTTAATAGCTGAGTAGTATTCCATAGTGTAAATGTACCACAGTTTCTTTATCCATTCTTCTTCTGAGGGACACTTAGGCTGTTTCCATGTTCTGGCTATTATGAATAAGGCCACTATGAACATGGTTGAGCAGATGTCCTTGTTGTGCGCTGGTGCATCTTCTGGGTATATTCCAAAGAGTGGAATAGCTGGGTCTTGAGGAAGCCCTATTCCTAAGCCTTAAGGTCAACAATTAACAAATGGGACCTCATGAGGCTGAGAAGCTTCTGTAAGGCAGGAGACACTGTCAGCAGAACGAAGTGACAGCCTACAAACTGGGAAAAGATCTTCACCAACCCTACATCTGACAAAGGTCTAATATCCAAAATATATAAAGAATTCAAAAAACTAAATACCACCAAACCAAAGATCCCAATTGAGAAATGGGGCTCAGAACTAAACACAGAATTCTCAACAAAGGAATATCGAATGGCTGAGAAACATTTAAAGAAATGCTCAACGTTGTTAGTCATCAGAGAAATACAAATCAAAATGACTCTGAGATTCCATCTTACACCCATCAGAATGGCTAAGATCAAAAATTCAAGTGATACCACATGCTGGCGAGGATGATGTGGAGAAAGAGGAACACTCCTTCATTGCTGGTGGGAATGCAAACTAGTACAATCACTTTGGAAATCTATCTGGCCCTTTCTCAGAAAACTGTACCTTTAATTTTAAAGCAAAATTATATTTTTTATAGAAAGTGGTGGCACTTGGTGTGGAGCAATATGTCTTTGGGAACACTGTCCTGGGGAAGGATTAGCACCAATCATCTGAGGTGAATAGTTCTCACGAGAATCGATCATAACAAAAAGCAGGTTGGAGTCATCGATCTCTCTAGCTTGCCATTTGGTTTTTTCCGTACGTGTTCCCAGCGTCTTGGCACTGTCCACTGGAGACTCTCATCACGGTGGAGCAGAAGTCAGCCCCATGCTCTTGGACTTGCAAAGATGTGAGCTAAATGAACCTCTTTCCTTATAAAGTACCTAGCCTGGGACAGTCTGTTAAAACCAGAAATGTGCTGATACGTAAAGACATAGCAAATGTGTGCCATACATATAAAGACAAGGGTTTACATATCTATAATGGCTGATAGGGAGCCAATGAGGGGCCAGCAAGATGGCTCAGTGGGCAAAATCACTTGCCACCTGAATTTGATTCCTGGGACTCACATGGTGAGAGGAGAGATTCAACTCCTGCAAGTGCCCTCTGACCTCCACAAGTTTGCCTTTCAGGCATGTGCCCATCAAGATTAAACACATGTTAAACAAACCTCATGCTAGTTGGGGAGCAGTAGGCAGGATTTGGCAACATGGCACACACATGCACACAAACATAAGAACAGATAAAAACATAGTAAGAAAAAGAAAAATAATCTATTGAAATGTAAAGCGTCATGCAAGCAACATGAAAAGAAGCACCAACAACTTCATGGCAACATTTTCAATCACAAGAAATACAAATTAAAGTAATAATAAAATACGTTCAGCTTTAAGAACAAGCATTGGCACAATTGCGAGGAAGCAAACTAATAAGAAGTAGCTAACATTTACTGAGCCCCACGAGCCGGAAAACCTCACATGGCTTTGGTGGCAGAACATATTATCACCACCTTTCTAGCAAATATTTGGAAAGATTAAGCAAAGTCTTTAATGTTTTTTTTGTAATTTTTCACCCAGACATCCTATTATAGTAATTAGATCTCCATATCTTAGAAATCATGTTAATGCAGTTATCACAGATGGGAACTAAAGGCTATATATACATTAGCAAACACATCATCTCAATGGTGGGAACGTGTCTTAAGTAGACAATGTGAACAACTAATAAAATCCAAATACTTAATCATATAGTCTGTAGATATCATGAGACAGGAGGATGGTGAATTTGAGGAAAGGCTGGGCTATAGAGTGAAACTCTGTCCAAGAAGACAAAATGAACTGGTTTTTAGAACATTCACCAACTTGAAGAACACCCATAAAATACTGTTATTAAATTTTCAGCTCACTAATAGTCAATATACATTTGTAAAGAAAAATATCAACATAGAGAAAGAACACCTCGGGATGCACCACAAAACCTGTGTCTGTTGAGCACAGCCCTGTCTGTCTGTTGAGCACAGCCCTGTCTGTCTGTTGGGCACAGCCCTGTCTATCTATTGAGCACAGCCTTGTCTGTTGTTGAGCACAGCCTTGTCTGTTATTGAGCACAGGCCTGTCTGTCTGTTGAGCACAGCCTTATAAGTTGTTGAGCACAGTCTTGTCTGTTGTTGAGCACAGTCTTGTCTGTTGTTGAGCACAGCCTTGTCTGTTGTTGAGCACAGCCTTGTCTGTTGTTGAGGACAGCCTTGTCTGTGTGTTGAGCACAGCCTTGTCTGTGTGTTGAACACAGCCTTGTCTGTCTGTTGAGCACAGCCTTGCCTGTTGTTGAACACAGCCTTGTCTGTTATTGAGCACAGCCTTGTCTGTTGTTAAGCACAGCCTTGTCTGTTGAGCACTCCTGTAAAGCTAACTTCTTTGCAAACTTGGCTAGTTTCCTCCTGCAGAGACCCTTGTAAAGGCTTTCACTGGGGCGAGGCTGGGACACAAAGAGATTGACACGGCAGTCTATTTGTGTGAGCCACGCCAAGGAGAGTGGGGAGATGAGAGAGCCACTTCAGGTGAGAGGTGGGGTTCATGTGTAGTGATGCTGACCCTGGATGTCTCGCATTGGGTTGTGCCAATAAAGAGATTCCTGTGTGTGGAGTCTTGACATCAGTATAAAAACAGAGATGGCGTGAGTGAGCAGCTCTGTGATGATCTTCCACCTGAATGAATTTAGAATCACCATGGAAACACACCTGTGGGCACATCTGGGAGAGTGTGAAGACCCATGTCAGGTGTGAATGGCACATTCTTCGGGCTGGGGCCCTGGGGCTAAAAAAGGAGACTGCGAGCAGGGCACCAGCATTCGTCTGGCTCTTCCTGTCCAGCCACTTCACACTCTGCCACGCCAGCCTGCATCCCCTGAACTGTGGACCAGGAGAAGCCCCTGCTCCCAGAGTTACTTCCTGTCAGGTATTTGGTTACATTGATGGGGGGAAAAGTGACTAAGCATAGCTCCATCTGTGGACCATAGAACCAAACTGCCTAGGTTCAACACTGGCTCCACATCTGTCCTGTGGACAGCCTTCCATGCCATTAGCTCTTCCTTCCGAGCCCCAGTTTTCTCATCTGGAAAGTGGGGACAACTATAGCATCTACTTCCTTGGATCACTGTAGAGAATAAAGGCATTGTGGGAAGTAATATAAAGAGGCACACTACGAGTCCCTTTTCAATTCTCCATAGTCCTTCAGATAAAACTGGCCCTAACGGCACTGACTGCTCTTCCAGAGGTCCTGAGTTCAATTCTAGCAACCACATGGTGGCTCACAACCATCTATAATGTGATCTGATGCCCTCTTCTGACCTGCAGGTATGCATGCAGACAGACAGAGCACTGTACACATAATAATAAATAACTTTTTTTTAAAAGAAGCTGGTAAATAATAACTTCCCAGTTAATCTGAACTGCTAGAGGCTGAAGCTCAGACGTAGAGTTCCTGCTTAGATGGGTAAAGACTGGGTTTGCTCCTTAGCAGTGACATACAAAGATTAGTTAAAATTTGTAATTACATTGTTGGGGTGGTGGGGGGTTGATTGGGCACATGCATTTTGTGGAGGCCAGAGGAAATTTTTGCGAGTCACTTCTCTCCTTCCACAGTGTAGATGTTGGGGATTGAACTCGGGTCGTCAGGCTTGGTCGCAAACACCTTTACTCATTGAGCCTCGTTATCATCCCCAAGATTCATTACAATTTTAAGGTCAGCTAGGCCTGGTGGCATAAGCCTGCAATCTTATTTTGGAAACTGAGGCAGAAGATCATACTATATCGTCAAAGCTTGCTGTGGCTTTCTAGCAAGTTTAGGGCCAACTCGGCAGCCTGGTGAGACCGTGTCTCAAATAGAAATTAAAAAGTGCTGTGGCCTACTGGTAGAGCACTTGCACAGTACAAGGGCCTGGGTTCAGTCCCCAGGCCTGCAAATTAATTAATTATACAGTTACTATGATTATGTATAGTTATTTCTAGTAAAATTTAAATGTAGGTGTGGATCTTCCAGGTCAGTAGAGAAAGGGAAGTCAGAGAAAGGATAAAAACATGACCATAAACTGGCACGGTGGTGCACACCTGTAATCCCAGCCCTTGGGGAGGCAGAGGCAGGTGGATCACTGTGAGTTCCAGGCCAGCCTGGTCTACAAAGTGAGTCCAGGACAGCCAGAGCTACACAGAGAGAAATTGTCTCAAAAAACAAAAAAGAAAGAAAGAAAGAAAGACCAAAACCAAAACCAAAACCATAGAGCTTGTAAGAAACGTGAGGCTGATGGCAGGCCTCCACACTTTCTTGTCCACAGCGGGCTCCAGGCTCCAGGTGTGACACTAAGCTCACTACAGACTCAGCCCTGTTCCCCTTCGCTCCTCACAGCAAGCGCTGAGGAAGGCTTTGCTGTCCACCTTGCACAGAGGAGGAAGAAGTGTGGAGCAGGGGGCTAGCCCACAGGGGAGAGATAACCATCTGGCCCAGCCTTCTGGAGCCTGACTTTCCAAATTGCTGTGGTCGCTAGTGTTTTTCCTCATCCTCCACCCAAGGTAAACACTTTCGTGAAGGCTGTGCTCCCGCCTTGTTTGGTAGGCCCTCTGGCATGTGAACTTTCTCCCTGCCATGTAGACGTCTGTGCATACTTGTACATAGACTTAGAAGTGGAATCACCTGTGCGCGCTCTAGAGCCGACTTCTCGTTGCCTTGGTCCACCTCCCTCCGCCATTTCTCTCTTCTTCCCTAGTCTCTTCCCTAGAACCTACACAGATCAGATGAGTGACCTTTGAATATTTTTTCCATTTTTATGTAATTTTATTATTCCCCACTCCCCAAAACATCTCTCTCATTAACTATGCATATACAAGTTATTTCTAATTTTGTCTTTTCATTTTTAAATATTTTTAATGTAAAATTATGTGTATGTGGAGGACGTGAGTATATGCAAGCAACCGTGAGTGCAGAGTCTGTAGAGGCCAGAAGAGGGCGTCAGATACCCTGGACCTGGATATACAGACAGTTGTGAGCCATCCCATGTGGGTGCAATGAACTGAATTCAGTTCCTCTGGGAGAGCAGGAAGCACCCTTAACTGCTGAGCCATCTCTGCAGCCCCAGCTCATTTAAGCAAAACCTTTGAAAATCAACTGGACCATCTGGCAGACTTTAGCCTACCATCCTGCAGGGTTCGACAGTTGCCCCCTCAGCTGACTGCCATGCTTAGGCACTCAAGGACTTCCTTGAATGCACACCCCTGGATACCAGTGCTTTTCTCTCTAAGGGAAGGAGTGTAAGGATTGTCTCCACTGCATGTGGGCTTTAATTAACACTTATAAATAAAATGTGGATATGGACAAGAGATCTAGACGTAAGTGTCAATAATCTCAGTTCCAAATTCCAGCACAAATGCATTCCCCTACGGTTGTGGAAATCAGAAGTCCTGCAAGTGAGGTGTGTCCTTTCTGTGTCCTTCCTTCGGCAGCTCCTCTGGCTGCCTGAGGTCCCTCCAGCCCGCATCTCCGTCCATCTTTAGTGGAGCAGCGACCTCGGCTTCTCTCCTCTGGTCCTCTGCCTCCTTGCTACTCAGAGCCTCTCCGTCACACCAACCACCAGACAATCCAGACTAATCCCATTCCTTGGTCCTTAGTTCACCTGCAAAGTCCCTTCTTTAGCCAGGTCTGATGACTGTACTCACAGGTTCCCACGATAGAAAGTGGCTATCTTGGGGAGAGAAACACTGGTCAGTGGCTATGCCAGTTTAATGTGTAAGAAATGCATCCCTCACCTTGACTACTCCCAGAACTCCCATTTCCAGTCTCTGACATATCCTCCCAGAGATGCCTTGAGCCTAGAGAGAGGATCAGTCGATAACACTTGCCCTGCAAGCACGGGGGGCTTGAGTTTGGACCCCCAGAACCCATATAAAAGTCAGGCACCTGCATCTGTTACCCCAGCACTAGGAGGTATCAGGGGGGCAGGGCTATGCAAATCCCTGAGACCCAGACAGCCAGTCTAGCCAAATCCATGGCCTCCCAGGTTCAGTGTGAGACCCTCTAGGAAGAACAAAGTGGAGAGCAACTGAGGAAGGCAGCTGACACGGACCACTGGTCTCCACCTGCACACACTTGTACGAACACGCATGAACATGTGTGTGCACATGCCACCCATCTATATATACATACCACACACAGAGAGACAAATAAATGTTTTTGTTCAAACTCCAATGTCTGTTTCTGTGTGTGTGTGTGTGTGTGTGTGTGTGTGTGTGTGTGTGTGTGTTTTATCACATGAATACATAACATACCTAGTCTTCTGTCCCTTACTTCTTTTTACAGCATGTTTTGGTGATGGTCTCCATGTCAGAGTGGAGCTACTGATCCGTTTGGAGGACTTGATGGACGCCCAGCTCCACAGGTAGACATGTGACTTTCAAACAGCAGACAGCTCACCCAGACGTTGGGGAGCAAGTGGGATCGTGACTGGTGGGTGGGTGGAGGCCCAGTCTGGGAACACTGGCAACACTGGGAATTCCAGCAGGTGGATCAGCTGCAGGAGCTGTGTCATCAGCTCCCAGGTTTCACAGGCGGGACTCAGTGCTCAGAGAGGAAGGGACCATTGCTGAGAGGTAGGAGGAATTCAGTCCTGGGCAGGTTACCAAAACAGGCACTCAGAGCTGGAGAGTACAGCAACCACAAAAACAATTCCACAAATATTTGCTCAGCGGCTGCCACAGGCCAGGTGTGAGCTGAATGCTGCTGAGAGGAAGCGGCCCGAGCCTTGTCCTCTCGCAGCTCAGCCAGTGAGCCCGCAAGTAGAGAGGCAGCTGCTGTACAGTGGCCCTGGCGTGGTCTGGAGAAAGGATTTCCTCACAAGAGTTGGGATGCTGCTGCCTGGTGTGGCGGCACAGGCCTTTAAGCCCAGCACTCAGGAGCCAGAGGGAAGGGGATCTCTGTGAGTTTGAAGCCAGCCTGATACGCATAGCAAGTTCTAGGCCACCCAAGGCTACAAAGAGAGGCCCTGTCTTAAAAAAGAAAAAGAAGAAAGGAAGGAAGGAAGGAAGGAGGGAGGGAGGAAGGAAGAAAGAAAGAGAAACAACATACACACATCTAAATAAAAACAGGAAAAGAAAAGAGGTAAAAAAAAAAAAAGGGAAAGCATAACTCCAGGTGTTTTCTCAAGGTGGGCTAATTTCTGTAACAACCTTCAAATCTCACAATATTTAATAGCACAAAGTTCATTGCTTTCATTAAAACTCATGCTGGCCTAGGCGTGATGGCACCCACATACATGTCATCTCAGCACTCAAGAGGCAGGAGGACTGTGGTGAGCGTAAAGCTAGCCAGGGCTACACAGCAAGTTCCTGTCTTGAAAGAAAAGAAAAGGAGGAGGAGGAAGAGTCCGAGGAATCATCATCATCCTCTGGACTTGAGATGGCTCAGCAGGTGAAGGCACGCGTTGCCAAGCCCAGCCACCCGAGCCCAGAGCTCGCGTGGTGGAAGGGGAGCACAAACTCCTGCAAGCTGTCCTCCGACCTCCACCGTGGCATGCCCTCCATCTGGAAAAAAAATTAATCTCATACTGCTGGTTGGGAAACAGGCAGATGGGATTTGTCTCCCCCTCACCCCCACACCCCATACAGGGACCCAGGCTTAGTCTATTTGCCACTTGGCTGCACTGCCCTTCCCTGGGGTAAGCAGTCTCCATGGGACCCTCTGTGAAGGAGAGCTGAAGAGGGTCCCATGGCTCCAGGTTTGACCTGGTATCAAGAGTTTGCTGGCTTCCCACCAGCCAGACTCAGCTGCAGTTACCACCCGTACTGGAGCGGTAGGTACTGGAAAAATATAGTCCAGCTGTGCACCCAAAATGTCAAAGAAGCAAGAATTGGTAAATTCATAGTATCCTGGACTTCATGAGACCTGGGCAGAAGGGAAAAGCCTCTTGGAGGGAGAGAGTCTATGCTGACAGTGGAGGTGACAGGGGAGTGAGTTGTGGATGGGAGGGGGTCAGAAAGAGCTGACAGACAGGCCAACTCCAGGAAGTACACAAAGCACCATGGTCTCAGTATGCTGGAAAGAAGCGAATTCCACCTCAGGGCTGCATCGGGAGGGTTAAAGAATTGGTCTTAACAGGATGTAATACCATTTGGAGGCTGAGGCAGGAGAATCGCCACAATTTCAAAGTCAGTAGGAGCTACATACTGAGTTCCAGGCCAGCCTGAGCTACACAATGAAACTCTGTCTCAAAAAAATAAAGCAAAAATAGAATCCAAGCCCTTGGAAGATTTAAAATTAGGACCACATTTGTCTTTTAGCTAAAGTTCTGAGGCCAGGTGGCATGTGGTGATTGGCACTAGGGAGGGAGGGCAGGTCTGTGAGTTCCAGGACAGCTGGGGGTCTGTGGAGAGACTGTATCTTGGAGAGACAGACAGAGACAGACAGAAAGACAAAGACATTGAGGGACAGAGAGAGAGTCAAGAGAGAGAGACAGACAAAGACAGAGACAGGAAGACAGAGGCAGAGGGGAAAATTCTATCTGTATAGAAGAGATGAGGGGAACTGGAGAAGATGCCAGAAAACTGACTGTTAGGCTGAGAAAAATTATGGTTTGGCTGTAGGTGTGGCAGACACCAGGAAATGGGATGCACAGGACTCCAGCTGAATTAAGATGCCCAGCAAAACGGAAATAACCAGAAGGCAGCATCCCCTGAGCCCTTGACTGTTTGCACGGGAACAGCACCCTTCTGTTTAGGGGCAGGTTGAGTTTCCCTTTGCATTGGCTGAGTGTGTGCTACCACCTGGACAGTTAGAGAGAGAACCACACACTGCAGTCGGTTGCAAACGAGTCTAGAATCAAATGGAGGTTTAGGCTGGTGACAGTCATGAGAGTCCATGAGGGCATTGCAGGGAGAGGAGGAAAGACAGAAGAATGTCCAGAACAGATCGCCATGGGATGCCCATGTGGTGGGCATCGAGGTGGAAAATGAAGGTGGCTGGCAGAGAGAGGCAGAACACACACAGTGCCAGCACTTAGGACCAAAGCAAATAAGGCTGTGACACCGTGGAAGCATGTGTTTTGATCCACTTTCTGTTGTTACAACAAAATGCCAGGTATTCATAAAGAATAGAAATTTATCCGTTTCATGGTCCTGGAGGCTTGGAAGTCCAAAGTCACGGCTCTGGCATCTACTGGCATCTACTGGGGAGCCGCTTTTGGTGCATCTGAACCTGGCAGAAATATTGCAATGGTGAAACAAGGCAAGAACGCTAACTCTCTTCCTCTTCATCCAAGCAACTGCAGCCCCACCTTCATGACCTCATCTAACCCTAATTACTCCCCCCCCCAAAGCCCCGCCTCTACATACCATTGACATATGATCTGGGGTTCCGTTTCCAATGCATGAGCTCTGAGAGATGAACGTCCGACCACACAGCACCGCGGAAGTTCAACTGTGTAAACCAGAGAGGCAAAGAAAACGAAGGACTGTAAATCACCTGTCAGTTTTGGCATCAAGGAAGTCAAGAGCTGACCTCAAAGACAGGACAGAAAGGGGAGGTGGAGGCAGAAACATGGGCAGCCTGATCGAGAGCACAGCCCCATGACATGTGACGCCACTGGGGACACTGTCACGGGGGGGGGGGGGGGTTGGTATGGCAAACAAAGGTTGGGACTTGAGTCTCCCAGGTTTTGCTTTGATGTGTGTGGGAGGAAACAGCCATGTGTATGTGTCCAGAGGTCTTGTCAGTCACCTTCCACATTTCTTTTTTGGATACAGGGTCTGTCACTGAACCTTCAGCTCACTGTTTTGGCAAGACCAGCTGGCCAGCAAGCCGTAGGGGTCCCCCTATCTCTACCTTCCCAGCTCTAAAAGCACAGGAACATGTCACCACACCCAGCTTTTTGTGTGGGTGCTCACTTTACCAACTGAGCCATCTCCCCAGTTCCTGATTCTGTGTGTTGAGACAGGTTCTCACTATGTAGCCCAAGCTGGCCTCATGAGTCCCTCCTGTCTTAGGCTCTCCAGTGCTAGAATTTACCGACATGCACCACCACACACACTAATGAACTATAAAATGGAAGGTCCAAATCCATGACTTTATCGAATGCTTATCAAGTGCTTCCTACACAGCAGGCAAACGCCTGCCCTGGTTTAGGCAAGGGAGGGCACAGCAGTGCCTCCAAACGTCATGGAGTCCTCACTCCTGGTGACTTACACTCTAAGAGGGGAGGGCAGCAGGGACATACACAGTAAGCGTGGTGAATGGGGGTAAGGGTGGCTTGAAGAAAACCGGATGGAGAAGCATCCCGGGAGGGGATGCAACTTAAAAAGCTCACATGGTTAGGGGCCGTTTAGACAAAGACCTGACTGAAACTAAACAAACCACTTAGCTACCTCTGTGGAAGAATGTTCCAGAAAGAACATGAGAACAAAAAGTTGAAGGAGGTGTGGACTGGAGAGAGTGATGGCTCAGCAGTCAAGAGCACTCGTCGCTCTTTCTAAGGACCCAGGTTCGATTTCCAACATAAACACAGTTGCCCACAACCATCTGTAACTCCAGTTCCAGGGGATCCAATGCCCTCTTCTGACCTGTGCTGGCACCAGGCATGTGTCTGTTGTACATATATATACACATGCAGGTGAAATACGCATACATGTAAGATAAATCTTTAAAATATTGAAATAAAAAAGAAATATTCATATGTTTTGATATTATAGATGCCAGCCTGAGTGGGCAGGTGACACAGGACAGAGATGGAGTACTAGGGACATTGTGGGGCATGTGCGATGCTGAGTGAGATGGGGCAGGCACCAGAGAGGTTCCAGTGGAAAAGGTTCTTCAGAGTCCATCACAGGATTAGTGTAGGAGGCAAAGAGGGAGACAGAAGCACAGAGGCCAGTAACCCAAGCCTCAGGGAGAGCTCTGCACCAGCATAGGGTCCATCCTCATCACGCATGTCACAAACCTGTCATCCCAGCCCTGGGAGATGCAGACAAGAGGATCCCAGAAGCTTGCTGGCCAGCCAGTCTAACTAACTGGTGAGCTCCAGGCTCAGTGAGAGGCCTTGTCTTAAAACATAAGATAAAGGGGCCAGCAGATGGCTCAGCAGATAAAGGTGCCCACTGCCAAGACAGACAGATGAGGTCAACCCCCAGCATCCACATGGTACAAAGAGAGAACACATAACCTCCACATGCACATCATGGCACATGTGCACCCACACATATGCATACACACAACACACACATGCACACACAAATACACACACACACACACACACACACACACACATACACGTAGTAATCCAGCTGAGATATGTAGGGACCAGGCATCAGTAGCAGAAAGGGTGGGAAGTGACTCCATTCTAAAATTATCTTGAGGACAGAGCCAGCTGGATTTGCTGGCTATTGGCTGTGAGATATAAAGACAGGCCTCCAGAATGACTCAACTATAAAACAGAACAAAGCGTCAGACGTGTCGCAGCATGCTTGGTCCTCAACATACCTTGCCAAGCAGAAGTCAGACACAGAAGAGCTTCTACTCGCTTGGTGAAATGCGCAGACTGGGTAAGTCACACACAGAGAATGTCACACGCGCAGAGCTATGGGTTACCAGGAGCCTGTGGGTGAGACACAGAGCAAATGCTCCATGTGGCATAAAAAGGCTAGCGGCCATGTTCATGCAGCATGGTGGCTGCATGCTGTACCACTGGACTGTCACCTTTGAAGTGGTTGAGGGCTGGGGAAGATGACTCACTGGGTAAAGTGCTTGCTGTGTAAACATGAGGGCCTGAGCTGGGATCCCCAGTTCCCTTGTAAAAGCCAGATGTGGTGACCCGGGGCTGTAACCTGGTGCTGAGGGGAGGGGGGTCAGACACAGTGGATCCCTAGATGTGCGTGGCCAGCCTAGCTGAACCAGCAAGCTTCAGGTGCAGTGAGAGACCCTGCCTCAAAAAACCAATGAGGAAGAGGGAGCACTAGCTCTGTGACTAAGAGCACTGGTTGCTCTTACAAAGGATTTGTGTTCAATTCCCAGCACCCACGTGGCAGCGCAAAATGGTTTATAACTCCAGTTCTAGGAGATCCAATGTGCTCTCCTGGCCTCCTCAGGCAGCAGGCATGCACACAGCACACAGACATACATGCGGGGAAAACACTCATTAACATAAAATAATAAAGCAAAGTATTCTAAAACTTTTTTAAAAAGGTGGAGAGTGATTGAGGAAAACACCTGAAGTCAGCTTCTGACCTATACATAGGCATGCATGAACACACATGCACATAAAACACATATACACACATTAGACACACATACACAGGCACACACACATGTGCGCACACACATACATATACATCACAAACAAACACATACATACACATCACAAATACAGTACGTACACATCACACATACAGACAGGCAGAAATACACAAAAAGATTGGTTTGATGGTCTGACTTTCACTTCCTTTATTTTTATTCTTACTTTATTTGTTTATTTATTTGAAACAGGATCTCACTATGCAGCCTAACCTGGTCGGGAAGTCAAGATCCTCTTGCCTCAACCTCCCTCGTGCTGGGATTCCAGCTGTGCAGTGCACACCAATTTTTTGCACTTAGAAAGATGCAGTATCTTTGGTGTGGACAGTAAGAATGGAATTGATTATCTAGTGCTGTACAGAGGGAAGGACGGCAAGATGAATGGTCCATGCAGCAGGCTTGGGAGAAAATTCTGGAGCCGTGCTGGGTCATCATGACCGCTGTGAGCATCCCAGAAGATCAGGCACACACAGATGCACTGGGATTTCAGGGTAAACATTGGGGCTCCTCAGGAGCTCAGTTTATACTTCCTGGGCGGGGGGGGGGGGGAATGGACAGAAATAGAATGCCATCACGAGAAGAAAGCAAACAGTTTTACGTGTGGCTCACCAGAGCTTGTAGACTGACAAATCACACTTTCTACATTAGAAAGCACTGCAGCTCTTTAAAACTATCCAGGCGTGACAGATCTGGAGCCAGGTAGGGCTGGACACATCAGAAGGGCAGAGGTTGACAGAAGCTGGGTGACCAGGGCTGCCTCTGCCTCCCTGCAGTCCCTGGAACCCAAGCATGTCTTTGGTCTTCTAACAGATCGGCGCCCCTTAGAGCTGACTTCATCTGCTGAGCCTTGTCTGTTTGAAAAGGCATGTCTGGTTCATGAACAGGGCAAACCTTTGCTAAAGGAAGAATGTGGTGTTTAGATCAACCCAGTATTGCTGATGTTTGTGGAAAATTAATACCGTCCACCACCAAATGACAGTAAGAGCTAATTTGTAAGCCCCAATCTTCTGCCAGGGCATTTGCATTCCGCGTCCAATTCTGCTCTCACGTGATGATGCCCCTAAGTGGGCATTACAGTTATGAACCCCAGTTTCAACAAGCACAGAGGGCTTAAGTGATCTGCCAAAGGACACACAGCAAGAAAATAGAGACACAAGAAGCGAACTCAAATATGTCCCAACCGAACGCCTTCTGTTTTAGAGGAATCAACACAGAAACTTCTGAGGACACGTGGCCTAGGACCCTCCAGATGACCACGGGTCTCCTCACCAGGCCTTACCACTGGGGTTGCCGTGTAATTGGTGCACAATTGGTGCTGAGTTTGCTGAATGAATGGATGGAAAGTACACAAAGGGATGATTAGCATATACCACGTGGCACTGTGCTCAGCATAGCATACACCATGGGTGCTTAGCATAGCATATGCCACGTGGCACTGTGCTCAGCATAGCACACACCACATGTGCTTAGCATAGCACACACCATGGGTGCTTAGCATAGCATATGCCACGTGTGCTCAGCATAGCATACACCACGGGTGCTTAGCATAGCATATGCCACGTGTGCTCAGCATAGCACACACCACGGGTGCTCAGCATAGCATACACCACGGGTGCTTAGCATAGCATACACCACATGTGCTTAGCATAGCATATGCCACGTGTGCTCAGCATAGCATACACCACGGGTGCTTAGCATAGCATATGCCACGTGTGCTCAGCATAGCACACACCACGGGTGCTCAGCATAGCATACACCACGGGTGCTTAGCATAGCACACACCACATGTGCTTAGCATAGCATATGCCACGTGTGCTCAGCATAGCACACACCACGGGTGCTTAGCATAGCATATGCCACGTGTGCTCAGCATAGCATACACCACGTGTGCTTAGCATAGCATATGCCACGTGTGCTCAGCATAGCATACACCACGTGTGCTTAGCATAGCATACACCACACGTGCTTAGCGCAGCATGTGCCACGTGTCACTGGCTTAGCAATCAGTAAACCCTTCACTTCTGCTAAGCTCCAAGCTAATGGAGGGGAAAGGCATCTACACACACACACTCTAACAATGAAGTTCTCCGGGGAAAACATTCCTGAAGACTGTTTATCTGGGGTTCAAACACACCCTCTCTTCTCTACCAGCTGCGTGACTTCTGGAGCAAATGATTCAGCCTCTCTGCTCTGCTAGTTTATCTGAAAACTGGAAAAATAAACACCTCATTAAACACAATTCTCTTGGCTAAATTAAGTAAAATAAACACTGTAGGTGTTCGATAAACATTAGTTATGTTTCTATGGAACAAGAAAGAAGTCCCTGCTGTCCCTGGTGGTATCAGGGACAGTTGATCCTTGCAACCAGAATAGCCTATGTGAGCTAAACACCTAATATATACCCTAGCAACACTAATAATATACCCTAGCAACACTAATGAGATAGAAGTCATTAGTATCCAACTTTCCTGATGAGGAGACTGAGGAAAAAAGATTAGGAGTTCAAGGCTATCTTCAGCCACTAAGCAAGTTTGACACCAGTCTGAGCTACATGAAACCTTGCGCAAGATAAATTTCAAGGGAAAGGAAAAGGAACAGGAGAAGGAGGGAAGGAGGGAGGGAGGGAGGGAGGGAGGGAGGGAGAGAGAGAGAGAGAGAGAGAGAGAGAGAGAGAGAGAGAGAGAGAAGTGAGCCAGGCGAGGTGGCACATGCCTGTAATCCCGGCACTCAGGGAGGCAAAGGCAGGTGTATCTCTATGAATTTGAAGCCAGCATGGTCTACAAATTGAGTCCAGGATAGCCAAGGCTACACAGAGAAAACCCTATCTTGAAAAAACCAAAGGGGGAAAAACGTGAATTGAGCACACAAAGGATACAACAGCTTGGGAGCCAACAAGAGATGGAGATGCAACCCAGGACCAGCCACAGCCAGAGGCAGCCCCTACTGTGAGCATTTTGACATCCATAGGCCAATCTGTCGAAAGGCAAGGCTATGGGACCAGTGTCCCCTTCTGGTGGCAGCAGCTGTGGGACCAGTGCCCCCTTTTTGGCTTCATCTGAAACAGGTCTCTGGCAGAGCTGGCTCAGGCTGGACCCCAGTGGAAGGGGGCATTGCAGATCTCTATTTCCTTGCCTCAAGGCCTGGAGCATAGTTTTTGCTATAGCTGAGCCTGTCGGGAAGGCGCCTCTTGGGTTTGAAAGATTTTGAAATTATTTTTACCAGTTCCTATATGGGGGTTTAGGAACCATCCTCAACCTTTTAGTTCAGCACCAATTTTGTCCCTTTTTTCCCCAAGACACGGTTTCTCTGTGTAGTCTTGGCTGTCCTGGACTCACTTTGTAGACCAGGCTGGCCTCGAACTCACAGCCATCGGTCAGCCTCTGCCTCCGGAGTGCTGGGATTAAAGGTGTGCGCCACCATGCCCGGCTCAGCACCAATTTTAATGATTAAAAAAATAAGATTCCAGGCAACAGCTATTATATGGAGTTCATTATGTGAGCATGGGGAGAGAAGGAAGAGAGGAAGAGACAGAAGAAGAGAGCAAGAGAGAGGAGGAGGGAGAGAAGAGTCAAGAGCTAAGAGGTGAGTCTGTCCTTTTATATACTGGGCAGGGCCACACCCAGTGGCAGGTAGGCCGACTGGGGCAGAATCCTAACACCTACTGCTGGGGCTCAGGGGCACAGGGCAGGGTGTCTGGGTACCCAGAGCATTGCATGCAGAAGAAGCTGGAACTAGGCTATGGCCATCTAGGGAGGAGCTACAGGACAGAAGAGATGCAGTCTGGAGGAGCGGGATGGACTGTGTGAAGATGGAGAAGGGGAGCTCGGGTCCGCCCAGTGCTTCCAGATGGTACTTTAGAGCTCAGTTTGACTAAAAGCCAATTGGCCAGTAAGAGGTGGGGGGGGGAGTGGGGGAGTGAGGAGGATGCAGTCAGCTGGGGGGAGGGTGAGGAGTGGAGCTAAGACAGCAGGAAAGGGCCGGGAGTCGCTTTGTAGCTGGGACAGAAAGGTGGAAGGGAGGGGACAGGGCAGACACACAGTGAGTTCTGTGTTCTTGGAGAGAATGGGGCCAGGTGCCTTCAGAATCTGGGTAGTTTCTACCAAGGCCTGGAGCAAACTGGTTATAAGGAGGAACCGCATCTGTCTAACCAGGGCAGCCCTGCTAAGCAGCACTGAGACTCAGCCAGAAGGCATAGACT
Source organism: Acomys minous (assembly GCF_964271855.1). Classification (NCBI taxonomy): domain Eukaryota; kingdom Metazoa; phylum Chordata; class Mammalia; order Rodentia; family Muridae; genus Acomys; species Acomys minous. Next base: position 77,212,854 of record NC_140484.1, on the reverse strand, counting down.
TCCAAAGCTATCTATGGCTTGATCTATGGCCTGATGACATCCTAGCACTCGAGAGACACAGGCAGGAAGGTTACAAATTCAAGGCCAGCCTGGCCTGCACAGTGAGACCTTGTCACCAAAGGAATAAATAAAGCTGCTGTCGAGAGTGTTGACTTCTCAGGAGAGACGGAAAGTCTTGATCGTCAGGGGTTCAGGAGATGGTTCAGTTGGTGAAACGCTTGCTTACATAGCACGAGGTCCTGAGTGGGGATCCCCAGTACCACAGAAAAGTCTGAGTTTGGGGCACAAGCCTAGAAGCCTGGAGCTGTGGGGGTAGCAACAGGAGGAGCAACTAGGCTGACCTGATGAGCCCCGGGTTCACCAAGGAACCCTGTTATCTCAAAACCCAAGGTGGAGGACCTCCAAGATGGCTCAGAGTGTAAAGGTGCTTGCCGCCATGCCCAACCATCTGAGTTCAATCTGAAAAACCCGTATGGTAGAGGGAGAGAACTGACTTCCACATAATGGCATGTACAAATACTACAAAAAATAAGTTTTAAAAAGTAAAGTAAAATTTATTTACAATAATGTGGAGAGTGATTGAGGAACTCTGGCTTCACATGCATGTACACACATGTGCATGCAGTCCCACAAACATGTACATAAATCACACACACACACACACACACACACACACACACACACACACACACATGAAACTCCTGATTGTCAAATTAATTCCACCACTTTTTAAATGTTGGCAAAGTGGTAGATCTAACTGGAAACATTTGGAAGTCAAATCCAGATGGGTGTAGGGCATATCGTTGGGTCATAAAGCAAAGAAACTTGTCAGAGGTAACTGGAGCTCGTAGCCATGTCACCAGCACACAGCGAGCCTGGCACTCCCACTTTCTGAGGCTGGACCACATTTGAGTATCAAAATTAAAGAAATGGGCTGTGAGTATAGCTCTGTTCTTAGAGCTGCTTTCCCAGCATGCAACTGGCTCTGACTATGACCCTCAGCTCCCCAGAAAAATCAGTGAAGGCTGATAGTAATGGACCAATACTGGTCTCTCAGTTTTGTCAAAATGTGCGTTACTTATGAGGGTAATTCGAGAAAGACAGTCAAGCTCTTTTCTTGCGTCTGTTGGAATGTCTTTGTGTTTTGTTTAAGAGTAACTTTTTATGAGTGTGTGTGTGTGTGTGTGTGTGTGTGTGTGTGTGTGTGTGTGTTCCAGAAGGCTTTGGGTCCCCTGGAGCTGGAGTTGCAGGCAGCTGTGAGCAGCCTGGTGTGGGTGTTGGGAACTAAACTTTGGTCCTCTGCAAAGGCAGCTAGGACTCTTAAGCACTGAGACACCTCTCTACCCTTTAAATCTGTTTTAAAGATTAGTGGGTAGCCTAACGATATTCAAGAGATAAAAAATAAATGTATCACTGGCATTGCCAGCCGTGGCATCAAATCCTCACTCTGAAAGCAGTAGTAATTAAGTGGAAAGAATCTACTACCCTCGTCGATGAAGGCAAAAGCTCTCTGCAGAATGACTGCTCGCCAGGTTGGAGGGAGGTGAGTGGTCAGATTTTGCAACCAGGAATGAAACCGTTGAGTCAGGTGAGGATCACAGATGGCTTTGGAGCCACAGGGCGCAAGGTTCGGGGAACGCTGGCTGCTATGCCGCCAGCACTGCCAAACTGTGGGCTCAGGGAGGGCTGACAGGTTATAAGAGAGGTAAGAGCTTGGCAGTGGAGGGATTGGGTTGTCACCACATGAACCCACAGATTAACCTCAGCTGCACGGGTGAAACAGCCTGTCACTCTACCGGGGTGTTCTCCCTGGGGACTCAGGACTAGCAGCACTTAGGTAGCTGTGTCCAGACCATGGAATGAGTCTCGCCTACAAGAAGTACGGCTGAGAGGGGGACCAGTGAGACAATTAAAAAAAAAAAAAGGTCTATTTATTCTACCATCAAGACAATGTTCTTTGTGGCTGTAGCAAGCCAACGACCTGGGAGAAGAGGGGGAAATGAGAAAGAAAACTGAGACTTAAAGAAACTGAAGACTGGCTAGAGAGATGGCTCAGTGGTTAAGAGCCCTGTCTGCTCTTCCAAGGTCCTGAGTTCAATTCCCAGCACCTACATGGTGGCTTACAACCACCTATACTAATATACAGTGCCCTCTACTGGCGTGCAAGCTAACATGCAGTCAGAACACTGTATAAATAATAAATAAATGAATCTTAAAAAAAAAAAAAAAGGAAACTGAAGACATAAGATCAATTTGTGAACTCTGGGTCCTGGTTTGAACCAACTATAAATGGTGTTTTAGGGGACGGCTGGTCAGCAGGTTGAGGGGCTTGCCACCAAGTCTGATGACCTAAATTCAATTCCCAGTACCACAGGATAAAGGGGGAGGACCAGCCCTGAGAGTTGCTTCCAGACCTCTGCAAGCATAACCGTACACAGCCAACAAATTAATCAAACAACCAACAACCCTTAGGGGGTGTTAAGAAAATGTAAATATGGAGGGATTGGATATTAATAAAGATTTGGGGCTCAGCTCGATAGGTGTTACAGTGATCCAGTGGCTGAATAAACAACAGGCTCTCTTGGTTAAGGATCCACTATTGACTATACATACTATAAAATAATTGAGCCAAAACAAAAGCAGATGAATGCAGCCAATATAGCGAAATGTCCCAGTGGTTACCGATGGGCGGGCGCTATGATGGCTAACTTCTGGTGACAGCATGACTGGATTCAGAAGTCCCTAGGACATGTACCTCTGGCTGTGAATCTGAGGGTGTTTTCAGAGAGTTCTAACTAAGGTGGGAAGACACGCCCTGGATGTGGGCTGCTCCGTGCCATGGGCTGGGTTCCCAGACTGAACAAAAAAGGGAAACGGAGGAGGCAAGCTGAACACCAGCATTCATCTCTTCCTGACTCTGAATGCCATGTGACCAGCCACCACGTGCTCCTGCCATAATGTCTCCCAACCATGAAGTACTATATCCTCAAGCCGAAACACAAAGTAAATCTTTTTTTTTTTTAAGTTGCTTCTCTCAGATCATAGAAATAAGTAAGATAGGGACGCTAACCACCTACATATTGGTAATACAATTTGTTCTGCTTTTCTGTCTCTTAAAAAGTATCCACAAGAACGAATACCATAGTTTAGACAAACAAGCCTATCATAAGAATGTTTTACTGATCTCTACTATGTGCCAAGCACTGAGTATATATCACAACTGCTGAGGATGGAACTGGGGAAATGGCTCGGTCAGTGACGTGTTTGCCGTGGGAGAAAGAGTCCTGAGTTCTTTCCAATGCCCATGTTTAAACGCCAGGCATGAGAGAGTGAGAGATTTTGAAACACTCAGTTCTAAATGAGATGTTTTCACCAAATAACTTCCCTCAAGGCTCAGATACCTATGTGGGAGAGGAGACCGAGAGATTGTAAAAGCCACACTGATGGTAGACATGGACACAGGCTCCTATTCCTTACTGAGAAGCTGCCTGCAGTTAGTACCCACTGGCAAGGGGAGAATCATTTCCCCAGTGGCATGTCACTGCTACGTCAGCCGCACTGCACAACAGGCAGTAGTAACCCTAACCCTAAGCCTAACCCTTTCCTAGGAGTAGTTGGCCAATAGAAAACAAACTCCATTGTGTGTGTGTGTGTGTGTGTGTGTGTGTGTGTGTGTGTGTGTGTTTCTTGTGGATGATTTGCTTTATTTTGTTTGGGCTATTTTTTTAATTTTTATTTTTTGTCTTATTGGTCTCTTTTGATTGTCATTTTTGTGGGGAAATTGTATATGTTTTTCTTGGGAGTTTGCTTGTTTGTTTATTTGTTTTGTGTGTGCATGTGTGTGTGTATGTGTGTGTGTGTGTGTGTGAGAGAGAGAGAGAGAGAGAGAGAGAGAGAGAGAGAGAGAGAGAGAGAGAGAGAATAAACAAGCAAATATTAAAATGTGTCTTTAAGTTGCTCTCGCAGTCCTATGGTGGCTAAAGGCCAAGGAGCAAGGTAAAACCTGCTGCAACTGTCATTCCGCACTAACCATTTCAACTTGATCTCACAGATGAAATGCTACGCCTGTCCGGAAGACAGGAGGCCTCGAGGGATCATCTGTTGTCTTTCCTGTGAAACTAGGCTAAGGAGACACACACCGCACACACAGTGTCCAGAGCAGTAGCCAGTGCAGCAGGGACTCTGTCCTCTCTTCCCACAGGCAGGCAAAGCTGCTCTTTATTCATGCTGTTTAGTGGCAGTAATGCTTTTGTGACTCCAATCCAAAACTCCATGCCTGGCCTGGCGTGAGCTGGGAGCCCCATCCCACCTGACTAGACCAGGCCAAACCTGGTGGTTTTGTGTCACTTGGACAGGAAACTCACCGCACGCACTGGTCTCCACCTGCTGCTCAAGCTCATTAAGCAGAGCCCCGCCTTGGAGCACTTGCTGGTCTAGCCTGGGCTATTCTTCTCCCGGAGGTCTCTAGAGCTAGCTTCCCTCAGTTCAATAGCATCTTACCCGCTGGGTCTCCTCTAAATTTAAATCCAGCCCTCTCACTTCTTTTGGCCTGTGTTCATTTTTCTCCTTATCAGTTCCTACTTTCTGGAAGATTCATTATCTTTCATACCTATGGGTGGCCAGCGCTAATTGTTGAATGAATCATCACAGTGCCATCTGGCTTTTCCTACACAGCCAGACTATGGCTCTATCTCCTTCCATCCCACACACAGCATTCATTAGTTTGAAAAACCACAGAGCCAGGCAGGCAAGGTGTGAGAGCTACTTGCTACCCAGCCTGACTATCTGAAATAGGTGGCAGGTCCCACGTGCCAAAAGGAGAGAACAAGTCTCCTCTCACTTCCACATGAGTGCTATGGCACGTGTGGTCCTCAAGAAATAAAAAAATAAAGTAAACTGTAAAAATGAAAACCACAGAACATATCGTTTCTTTTGCTTCACCAGCCCCCACCCCCTCACATAATACCTCACATGAGACCTTCTCAGCCTTTTCAAGGTCACCAAAGCCCAGCCTGGTCTTTCTCAAGGTTGCCGGATGCAACCAAAATCTTCCAGAGTGACATGGCAGAGTCTGTTCTCCAAGCGTCCTCTTTCCAGGCCAAGGCCTGGGAGCGCCGCCAGTGGGCAGAGAGAAAAGGGAAGCTATGTGCTGATGGCCAGGTAAGCGCCAGCACCAGTCTGGCTGTGCCCTGTGTGATCCTGGGGCTTCTGGTTGCATTTCTGGGAACCAGGGGTGGGGGAGGGCTTCTGGGCTTGGCAGGGACTGGAGGCCTTCGAGGCCACTGCTAGGGAAGAAGAAGAAAAAAAAATCAGACGAAGGAAGCTGAACATCCAAACACCTTCAGGGCACTGCCAAGAGATTATTCTGGGTTAAGATGACACTGGGCTCAGGCTGAGGTTTTTGTATCATATTTCCTGATTTTTAAGCAGTGGTTTTAAAGCAACAATGACGACAGGTGACCTGACAAAATGACTGAAACCTGGACCTCTCCCAAGCCCATGAGGACGACGGGCTGCATCCCCATGCAGTACCGAACTCTCAGACTTCAGTTCTGTTGGGGGGGGGGCGGGGGGAGGGGGCCAGGAGGGCTTTGCCTCGTGTCGGGGAGTTCTTTGACACTCTAGACTCCGTTTCTTCATCTGGAAACCAGAACCAAAAGATAACGCAACCTCGGAAGATTCTTTGGATAAAGAAGACTTAGCGTTTCAGCTGTAGTAGAGATGGGGGCATGAGGAGAGGCCTAGGGACTGTTAGAGAGTGAATGGGACCATAAAGGGACAGGGGTCCGGCCAGTTCAGAGGCAGGGGACACGCTATATAATCGCCAGGGCATTACCCAGGGGCCTGACTGTAAACAGTAATGTGCGATTGCAGAGGTGCAGACTCCACAGTGGGGCCTCTGGCCCTACAGGGGGCGCTGAGTCTCTGAGGGGGCCTTCTCCAAAGCCAGGTTTGCAATCCTGCACTCTGGCCAACCCCAGCACCATTGGTTTGGAGCCAAACCCTCAAGTCTGTCACAATTTTACAAATACGTGTCTTTAAAAAAAAATCTTAGCTGCCCCTATCTTTTGTATTTAAAATAAAAAACAAGCAAACAAACAAATAATAAAGCAATACAACATCAAACATCATAATTAGGAGGTTTTTTTTTTTTTTTTTTTGCTACAAACAACGAATTTCCATAGTAGCCTGGCGCAAAGTAAATACATAGCCCTGTGGGCTTGAACTGTCCAAACGGCAGGGCTAACTTGTGGGATAGCTGTGGGTGGGCCAAAGGACAATGCTGCAACCTTGTTTCCTTTTGCGCCTTTCTGGGCACTATCTCTTTTTTTCTCTGGGGTTTTGTTTTGAAGTGCCAGAGCTTGGACCCCAGGGCCTTGTGCTTGCTAGTCAAGTGTTCTAGCTCTGAGCCACACCCCAACCTCATCATTTATTCTTATATTTCATATATATATACGTATGAAATGTATATCCTTGGGGGTGGGGCACAGGCATCACAGCGTGTGTGTGAAGGTCCCAGGCATTGAACTTAGATCACCAGGCTCTGTGACAAGTGTCTGTACCTGCCAAGCCACCTCGCGGGCCCCAGCAGAGCTAAATTGGGTGCTGTTGCCTGAGCGAATGAGTGGGTTGTTAGTGCCACCTTCTCCCCGCAGAAAGAATACTTACCAAGTCTCCTACGCCAAGCGTTCTTCAAATTGTGTCTGTCGAGGGAACCAGGGCTTCAGCACCGAGCAGGGCTGGCTTAGTTAATCTCGGATCCTTTCCTAGTGCCATCCTCATCTCCTTGAATTATGCTATTCAAGGGGGGTGGGGGGTGGGGGTTTAGAGGGGGAGTGGGGGGGCGGAGTTTACTTCTATAATAGTATTAAATGTTCAATTGAAGTTCTATTGGCAGAAATCCACTTCCCAGAACCTGTCAAGGTTCCATCCAGAAATGAAGTCACTCTAACTCAGCCCACATACATTCCTCTAGAGAGGGAAAAAAAAAGGTATTCTAAACAAACAAGAATTAGCCAGTAGAACCATAGACCTGGCTACAATCTAGGCAGGTGCTCTGTGAGCTCAGAGCAACATCCTTATCTGAGAAGTGGAGGGGAGCAGATTTGCTCAGGCTGTCTTTGGGAACACAGTGCTCTTTGTTCACAGTGATTTAAAATCACAGCCTTAAAATTTATCAGGCTTGCTGGGCGTGGTGGTGCTGTAATGCCAACACTAGAGAGGTAGAGGCAGGAAGATGAATAGTTCAAAATCAGCTTCAGTGCATAGTGGTTTTGAGGCCAGCCTAGGCTACTTGAGACCCTGTCTCAAAAAAAAAAGCAACAACAACAAAATGTCAGCCAAGGTGGCTAAGTCAACAAAGAGGCTGTCATGCAAGCATAAAGACCTGTGTTTGGATCCCTAGCACATAGGCAAAATGCACACACGACAACATGCATCCCTAATTCCAACACTGGAGAGGTGGACACAGGTGGGGAATATCATCTGCTTTCTGTTGCTGTCATAAAAACTAACTTGGGAGGGAAGGGTTTATCACATCTTACAAGTTAAAGTCCGTCATAAAGGACAGCCAGGACAGGAACTCAGACAGGAACCTGGAGGCAGGAACTGAAACAGAGAGCACAGAGAAACAGTGCTTGCTGGCTTGCTCTCCAGGCTCGCAGTCAGCCTGCTTTTTATACCACCCAGGGCCACCTGCCCAGGGATGCACTGCCTACAGTGGGCTGGGCCCTCTCACTTCTATTATTAAACAAGAAAATGTCCCTCAGGCTTGCCTACAGGCCAATCTGATGGAGGTGGTTTCTCAATTGAGGTTCCCCCACTTCTCAGATAACCCTAGCTTGCATCAGGTTGACAAAAACAAAACAAAACCCACAGTGAGGAATTCCTAGAGGTGTCTCGCTAGCCAGCAAGCTCGATCAGTGGACTCCAGGTTCAGTGAGAGATCCTGTTTTTAAAACTAAGGTGAAGAGTGATAGAAGGCACCTGTGTTCACAAGTGCCCCTGCATGATCACACACACACACACACACACACACACACACACACACACACACAGTTGTCAGCCTGCCATCAGACAATCTGGACTTCTTTGATACCTTCAAACTCCAATCCTCCCTCCTTAGAAGTCATGCCCTGAAGAACAGGCAGCAACCGAGGCCCATTCATTCCAACTCAGGGGGCTCATTCTGAAAGCATCTATAACACAGACCAGCCAAAGGGAAAGTCCTCACAAAAACACACATCGGGTGGAGCCATATGAAACAGCCATTTTTGGAGGCAAATAATAGTCAATCAACAACCATTTCCCACCTGAAAGTGCTAGAGCAGCAGTTCTCAAAGACCCTTTCTAAGGGAATAAAAAGTCCAAATTAGTTTTCATAATGACACCAGGACATTTGTGTATCTTTTTTGTTTGGTTGGTTGTATGGTTGGGTTTGGTGAATTTGAGGGGGAGGACTTGGGGGGAGGTTGGTTTTTTGGATTTTTATTTTGTTTTTCAAGACAGGGTTTCTCTGTGTAGCTTTGACTGTTCTGGACTCACTTTGTAGACTAGGCTGTCCTCGAACTCACAGAGATCCTCCCGCCTCTGGGATTACAGGCGTGTGCCACTGCACCCAGATCGCTGTGTGTCTTTTTAAGCAAGCTGATAGCTGTATTCCCAGCGCAAAGGCAGAGCTGGCAGGATGGTTCTGCTGCTGATGGTGCGTGACATCAAGACTGATGACCAGAGTTTGATTCCCCAGGACTCTCGTGGCAAGAGAAGAGAACAGACTCATGCAAGTCGTCCTTAGAGCTCTGCATGTGCATGCACGCACGTACACACAACACACACACACACACACACACACACACACACACACACACACACACGCACGCAATGAATCAATGAACAAATATATAAACACATAAATGAATAAATAAGCACAATTTTAACAACAAACTACAAAAGCAATCGTAAGCACTTCAGCTTATTTTCTGGTGCTGTTATACAGTTCTACACCAGGGTCAAGGAGTGGCAACTTGCCTTCTTGCTGACAGAGTCCCAAGGTGACTTGGGCATCAACGCAATGGAAAAACAGATTCTGTGTCTCTCTCCTGTTTGCCTGCTTGCTTGCTTTTTTAAGACAGGGTCCCACAAATAGCCCAGGCTGGATTCAAGATCATGCTCTTCTTGACTCAGCTCCCGTGTACCGGGATTACAGGTATGACCACCAGGCCCAGCCCTTTCTCTTTCTCATAAAGCCACCAGTACTCGATCCCGAGCCTCCACCCTGATGACTTAGTGCTAATCACCTCCCAGAGGCCCCACCTCTCAATGCAATGGTTGGATTAAGAAATTGGAACAGCATCCTGTCACAATGGGGATTCAAACCTACTGTGAGTCCCCGATAGAGACAGGCCATCTTTAAGGCATGCCAAGGGGCCTTAGTGTTTGAAGCTGGGATTTCTTCATTGTCTTCCACCAAAACAACTCAGGGCAGCAGGCCGGATGCAGAAGCACACAGGATGGTCCAAGGGCCTGTGAGGAAGACAGGCATCAGAGAGATTCAGTGAAGTACTTACAGCGTCCTTCCAAAAGTTTTCATTCTGTGAAGACATGTTTTATAAAAGACATGTTTTACTTATATCGGGGCATAAGGAATTTGTTGCTACTGTGTGATGGCTTTGGAAATATTTTATTTTGTGGGCAAGGAAGGGTGTGTGTGTGTGTGTGTGTGTGTGTGCATGTGCGTGCATATGTGCTCGTGAGTGTGTGTGCACATAAGTGTGAGTGTGTGTGTGCCTGTGTGGGTTGGCGCACTCACGGGTGCAGGAATGGGCACGCTAGTGTGCTTGACTTCGAATGCATGTCTGGAGGTCAGAGGTAGACTTCACATGTCTATTTCAGGAATTTCCCTCTATCATTTGCCACCATGTTTTCTTGAGACAGAGTCTCTTACTGAATCTGAAATTTGCCATTTGGCTGGACTGATTAGCCAGGAGGCCCCCAGGATCCACAAGTCAAGCCTCCCTAGCACTGAGATTACAGGCTGTGCCACCACACCACTTACATGGCTGTAACTCAATTCCTCATAATTGCATAGCAAGCACTTTAGCCCCTGAGCCACATCATGCTTGGAAATATTTTTACAGTGTCAGTGTTGATCTAACTTTATTCATTCATTCATTCATTCATTCATTCATTTATTACTTAGAGCGGTCTCACTGTGCAGCCCAGGGTGGCCTCGTCCTCATTATGTAGCTCAGGCTAATCTTAGACTCTGGGTCTGTCTCTTCCCAAATGCTAAGATTGAAGGCATGTTCTGTGAGCTACTTTCTCATCTAGAAAATAGCAATAGGTATAACCCTTTGTGCTACTTTGTTGTTATTATTATTATTATGTTGTTGTTGTTTGGGGTTTTGTTTTGTTTTGTTTTTGTCAACTTAACACAAGCTCAGGTCTCCTGTAAAGAGGGAAACTCAACTGGGAAAATGTCTCCATCAGATCTCCCTGTAAGCAAGTTTGTGGGCGTTCTCAATTGATGTGGGAGGGCCCAGCCCACTGTGGGAGCTGCTCCCACACACACACACACACAGGTGGTCCTAGGTTGTATAAGAAAGCACGCTGAGCAAGCCAGGAGGCACAAACCAGTAAGCATCGTTCCTCCATGGCCTCTGCTTCCAGATTCCCGCCCAGCTTAGGTTCCTACCTTGGCTTCCTTTGAGAGGAACTGGAATGTGTAAAATGAAATAAGCCCTCTTATTGCCGAGTGTTGGTTTTGGTTATGGTGTTTATCACAGCAATATAAAGCAAACTAAGACACCCATGTAAATAAAAACTCTGGGGTCTTCAGTATTTTTACAAATATAATAAGTGCCTGTATCACAAACTTCAAGAACTCCTACATTAGGGGCACCCATGGATAGATAGATACTCAGGAAGTGAGACAGTGTGGTTACTGGAAAGAAGGGAGCTGAACCCAAGAGGAGGGTAACAGTCACCTAGGAGAGGAGCTGGGATTTTGAAGGGAAGGCAGTGAAGAGGACAGGAGCAGGCGTCCTTAGTCTGCTCTGTTGTAAATGCCACAATACTGGATACATATAAAAGAAAAGTTTGTTTTGGCTTCCAGCTCTGGACCAAGATCACTAGGTCCTTCACCTAGTGATGCCCTCCTTGTTGGCAGAGTCCCAGAGCAGTGCTGGAAGTCGGCTGCTCCTGGCAGACCTGGTCCAACTGACCGCAAAGGCACAGCCAGTCCAGAGATGACCATTCCTCCCTTGACTGTGGGGATGCGTTCGTCTGTTAACCGAGTAGCTGGGATGTCCCACTTCTCCACGGGGACTCCTAATCGCCTCTTAAAGTGCTGCTTCTTGTCCCCTCAAAATGGAGGTTCAGCTTCAACTTAGAAGGGACAAACCATCTTCAGTCCCTAGCACAGGAGTACCCAGGGATTACTTGAGGCTACACCACCAGTGCAGTGGGTGAACCCACTGGGAATGGCCAGAGATGCAAACTACCAAGTGGCCTGTCTGTTATCCCATTATCAGCCTGGGGCAAGAATGTTCTGGGGAGAACAGAGTGGGGGGGGGGGCTTTCCTAAAATCCCCAATTTCTGCAGTGAAGTCTCAGCATCAGTATAACCGGCTGTAACAAGCGATGTGTCAGTGTGTGTGTGATGCGCTCCAGCAAGGTAAGCATGACAGAAAGATGGAAAGTTTGTGTGTAGTGATATGGCTTATGGTGTTTATAAAGAGCGGGGACACGCGAAGGAAGGTATTTCTGCACCTATGTACGGTATGGAGTCTCTCCGGGGTATTGAGAATGGGACTGTTCAGTGAGAAGTGGCCTGTGAGTACTACAGAGGATGCGAGCCTGGAGCCTGTGAAGTGGGAAAGGGTGGCCAGGGAACCTGGCGGTGCAGACAGCCGGACTAACCCAAGCAGGCTCCTCCCGTAGGCGCTCCCGGGCTGGTGCTCTCCGCCCTCCACACTCCCTCCGCCTACAGCGTCTGTCAGGGCTCTTACAGGTGACCGGGCGCCACAGCCACTCGGACGCCACCACCTTAGCTGCCATCACCGGACACTGGAGCCGCCGCCCAATCAGGTATGACAGCGACCCCTGCGCGCGCGTGTACCCGGGCAGTGACCGCAGTCCTGTCCCTGACAGCGGCTGAGAGCCAGCCAGCCAGCCTCAGTTTCCCACCAGAGAGCTTTGGGGTGTCTGGTCACCACCAAGCTCTCCACAGCGGGGACGATGGAACTGGACCCGCTGGGGAAGCAGGAAGATAGGGAAAGACTCGCTCGGCGAATCTGGGAGAGATCCAAGGAGGGTTACACTCCTATCGCCCCTGGAGGGAAGTAGGGCTGTGGTCAAGTCCTCACGCGGAGTGGGCGGGGCGAGCTGTAGTTCAAAAGGTGAAGGTAACAAAACTCGAGCGCATCCCTGCCCAGTGGGTTCTCCCGGTCCCCTTTCACAGAGAGGAAATGGAGGATCAGAGTAGGAGTGGGGTGCTGGGGGTGGGGCACACCTGCAAGGATCCCAGAGACAAGGTGCTGCTTGCTTGCAGATCTGAGCCCAGGCATCTGCCCCCAGAGCCTGATTGTGGCCTCCACTGCCAGGCCACTTTTTTTTTTTTTTTTTTAGCACAAAGCTAACGTCTAAAGAATGTCACGTGACATAGACGTGCTGAACACAGGACCTGAGGGATGGAGAACAGAACATAGAGGGAGAAACTGAGGCTCGGGGTTCAGGGAGGAAGCTGCAGAATTTTTCCCACTCTCAAGAAATCTCCATCAGCGAGGGTCTTGGAACAGCTCAGCCTGGTGTGGTCCCTGGATGAGGCTCTAGAGAGTTCCACAATGGGACATCTGCCAGCAAGTCAATACAAGGGGCTGTTCTTTCTCTCTCTCTCAAACCTTCCAAATCCGGCTCTCTGTTCCCTAAAGATAACCACCATCTTCAAGTGGAGTATTTCTTCTAGGCCTTTCTCAATATCTATATGGTCATATATACAAGCCCATAAGAAATACATAAAATAGTAAGGTTGTGGGCAGATATGTAATGGCATTGGGCAATGGTAGCTTACCCTCAACCCCACATATTCCTTCTAGAAACATCTATGTTGCTGCATAGACGTGGAGCTAACTTATAAACGACCATTTCAGAGTCAAGTTCAAATGCTTGTTCTTTGTTCTTAACTAACTTAGCAGCATATGAATTGGGGAGGGGGTACAAGGCCCCTTCTTTTTCATTGCACACACAGAAGCCATGTATGCATACATGTATAGGCAGCCATATGAATACAAGTAGGCACTGACATAAGACAGACTCCACAGCCCACAGACATACCGACAGGCAAACCCAGCTCGGTGCTAGCTATCCGTGGTCAAAGACAAACCCATTTCCCCTCTACCCGCAGTTTCCACTGAGCCCAAGGGCCAGGAAAGGGTCAGTGATCACGCCCTGCCTGTGAGTGCCCAGTGGGCAGAGATGACACCAAGGACTTTCTGACTGCCGCCAGTGTCATTCTGGAGGCTCAGTAGCTAGCAGTGCTTGCTGCTCTGCCAGACGACCCAAGTTCAGCTCCTATGTCAAGCAGGCTCACAGCCACCTGTAACTATAGCTTCAGGGGATCTGACACACTCTTCTGACCTCTGAGAGTACCCCAACATGGGGTGCAAATGTAGAAAGACACATAAATTTAAGAACCATTGGCTGACAAAGCTGAGTGCTCAGTCTCCTGGAACGAACCCCATACTTTCTGGGTCTGGACAATACCATAAGAAGATTATGACCATCCTCAAAAGTCTGATAGGACCATCACAAGTTTGATGGAGCATGGCATGGTGGTACATGGCAGTAATTCCAGTACTCAAGAGGCACAGGTGGACCGCAGGTTCAAGGCCAACCTTGGCTGCATAGCAAATGCTAAGCCACCCAGGGTTTCATAGAAAGATCTTGTCTCAAAATATCAAAACAAACAAACAAGTGTCTTTGAATGTTTGATAACAGCCAGACTAGTAAGATGCTAAAGTCAAAGAGACTTCAAGTTCAATTCCAGCTTTTGCCACTTCTCAAGTCAAGCAAGTCCACTCCTCTCTCTGAGGCACAGTTTTCACATCTGTTAAATGGCCCTGTGGTAGAGGCAATGCTGAGCTGACACTTGGGACTTTTCCCACACCGCAAGGACAGCCAGAGTCCTGAGCACCAGGTAGGAGCCAAGCAGATATTTCTTTTGCAGAATGCCAAGTCCAGCTCACAGTAGAGTCTAAATATGCAATGATACTTTAAAAAAAAAAGTCCTGCCGGGCGTGGTGGCGCACGCCTTTAATCCCAGCACTCGGGAGGCAGAGGCAGGCGGATCGCTGTGAGTTCGAGGCCAGCCTGGTCTACAAAGCGAGTTCAGGACAGCCAAGGCTACACAGAGAAACCCTGTCTCAAAAAACCAAAAAAAAAAAAAAAAAAAGTCCTAGTGTGCATCCATACCTGAGTTAAGATGCCGAAATGACTTCCGGTGTCCACTTATGGAATATAGGAGACTGTTGAAGTCACAAAGATATCCTGAGGTGAGGGGCCTGGAAAGATGTCTCAGTGGTTAGAGTACAGGCTGCACCTGCAGAGAACCTAGATTCAACTTCCATCATCTACATGGTGTCTCGCAACCATCCACAACTGCATTTCCAGGGGATTCAATGCCCTTTTCTGGTCTCTGAACACCAGGCACACACCTGGTGAATACATGCAGGCAAACAAGCCATAGATATAAAATTCAATAAATAAATCGTTAAAAGATATTTTTAAAAAGCCAGCAGTGATGGTGCACACCTTTAATCCCAGCACTTGGGAGGCAGAGGCAGAGGCAAAGGCAGAAGCAGCCAGATCTCTGTGAATTTGAGGCCAGCCTGGTCTACAGAGTGAGTTCCAGGATAGCCAGAGCTACACAGAGAAACCCTATCTCAAGGAGCGGGTGGGGGGAGGGAGGGAGGGAAGGGAAGAGAAGAGAAGAGAAGAGAAGAGAGCTTTTGGGAGTCTTTCTAAGGCACACAATGTGTGTGTGTGTGTGTGTGTGTGTGTGTGTGCATGAATGGCCTTTTCACATGTCCCTATTGTGGCATCCATGCCTATGCATTTGTGTGTAGAGCCAGAAACTGACACCTGGTGTCTTCCTGCAGCCTCTCCGCTTTGCTTACTGAACCCAGAGCTCTTGTTCACCTGGTTAGTTTAGACAGTGAGCTTGCCCCAGGATTCTGCCCTTCCCCTGAGCACGGTGGTTACAGCCGGCCTCCACACCCGCCCAGCTTTTATGTAGGCTCTAGAGACGAAGCCCACGTCCCACCTTGCCCTTCGAGCATTTCATCCACTGAGTCATCTCCCCAGCCCCACATGTCCTTTTAAATAGATAGGCTAGCTGCTTTGAAGAGATGGCAGAGCCGCTAAGAGCGTGTATTGCTCTTGCAGAGTGCTTGACTTTGCTTCCCAGCACCCACACCGGGTGCCTCCCATCACTTATAACTCCATCTCCAGAGGAGCGGATGCTTTTGGTCTCCTTGGGTATCTGGACTCGAGTGCACATACCCACAGACAGACACATAGACACATAATTTAAAAAATAAAATAAAATAAAACTTCAAAATTGTAGCTTAGTCCTGAGATTTCTAAGCAGTGACAACTTCCCTTTAGACCAGGCAGGAACCTCCAAGCTCCCACAGTCCCCTGGAGGCCATCCCTTCTTCTCCAAAAGTAACACAATGGAAAATAGCAACAAGACTCCAAAGCCATTTCTGTCTCCCAGATGACAGACCTGGCATCTCAGGTCTCTAATTTAGGCTCTTTTGTGACCATTTCCTTGTGGGGGAAACAGATGACACACAGATGAAGGACTGTTTCAGGAATTAAATGACTCAAAACACTTAAACCACTCCAGTAATGCCTGGGTGACCGTAAATATGACCTGGGCATTCTGATAATGGCAGCGTACACCGGCCAGACCCTGTTACAACATTTCAGGGAAAGGTACAACGAGAAGGGAAATCTCTAAGGATCTGAAGGATGCACAGGAGTTCTCCTGGGGGCAGAGTGACAAAGGAAGGCCACATATAGGAAACAGCCTTTTAAAAGCCAGAAGGCAAGCCCAGCATGGTAGCCCTGGTCTTTAATCCCAGCACTCAGGAAGCAGAGGCAGGAGGATCTCTGTGAATTGAGGCCAGCCTACCTAGCGAGTTCCAGGCTAGTTTTTTACATGGATGCTGGGGACTTGAAATCAGACCCTGCACACTTGTGCAGGAAGCACTCAGTGAGCCACTTCTCTGGCCCTATGTATTAAGTTTTAACTGGCAATTGGATTTATAAAGCAGATGCTGTGATGACTAAAGAGCCAACACTGTATGAGCTCACATAGATACAAAGATGAGGTCCTCAAGGAAAGGGGCAACAGAGGAGGAGAGCTATGTCTCATGGTGCAGAGTCCCATGATGAAGGGCTCAGCAGTGGCAGCTATGCAATGGCAGAAATGTGCCTTCTTACACTAAATTGTGCACTTTAAAGTGGTTTATAATTTAGGAACAGGGTGCATGTAGCTCCATGGTAGAACACTTGCCTAGCATGTGCAAGACCCTAGGCTTGATTCTCAGCAACACACATACACACACACACACACACACACACACACACACACACACACACACACACACACACACCTTATGAGGCAACCATAACAAAAGAGGAGTTTGGCTGTCCTGGATTCCAGCTTTGGTTCCGACAATTCTCAAGATATGTGGACCCAATTAAGTGAGTCTCTCTCCAAGGTTCATTTTTCCCCTCTGCAAAATGGGGCAGGTAAAGTGCTGGCCTCACATGCCCTGTTCGAACATTCAGTCATTTTGTGCACACACAGGGCTTTGCTGCCTGGGGCCATCACCGATAAGGCTCAAGGGAGCAGGGCGGCTCAAACCAGCAACTGGAATCAGATCCTCAGACTTTGGGTAGAAGCTGACCTCTAAACCCAGGTGGAAAAGCTGGGTGTGGTGGTGCACACTTGCAATCCAGCCATGGGGAAGTGGAGCCTGGAGCTCCCTGGCCAAACTGTTGGCCTAATCCCAAAGTACCAGCCCCAGCTGCAGAGCCCATCTCAAAACAACAAAGTGGTCCACTCCTAAGAAACACCACCCAAAGCTGACTCTGGCCTAGACACACACACACACACACACACACACACACACACACACACACACACACACACACACACGAGGGGGTTTTCAGGGAACAAGTCTGTATTTTCCACCACTAACTTTGAACAAATTGGAAATTATAATCTTATAAGGCAAAATACAGTATGTTGAGTCAGGTAAACTCTTGCCAGCTGGTAAGGAACACAGAAAGATGCTATGTTTCTCAGCCTTGGCTTGTGATTCCACAGATAACAGAGATTCAAATCCAGCCAGCCCTACCACTTAGGGACTATGAGACTCAGACAAGTCTCTTCACTTGTCTGTGCCTCAGTTTTCTCGTCTGTAAACCGGAAATACTGACTCTTCCATCAGGATGGACACTCTGAGGGTTAAAGGGTGAAACATGTACCGCAGTGCTTAGCTCACAGAAAAGCCTGAGGACATGGATGTTATATAACTAGATTTGAAATGGCCTTAGAAATTATGTTTTGAGAGATGTTATTGTTTGTTTCAGTTTATTACAGCTGTATATGTACTTTGTCAGTGTGTGCGTAGGTATGAACATGCCACCACAGGTATGTAGAGATCAGAGGACAATTTACAGAAGTCAGTTCTCTCCTGCTGTGGGAGTGGAACTCAAGGCTTGGCAGCAAGCCCCTTTCCCACTGAGCCGTCTTGCAGGCCCCTGTTTGTTTTAGTTGATGAAGCTCTCACTATGCTATTCAGGCTAACCTGAACCCTGGGATTAGAGATGCAAGCTGCCACAAAGAGGTTATTTATTTATTTATTTATTTATTTATTTATTTATTTTGACACTAAAGATCCTTATCCTAGCCTGACTCGGAATTTTCTAGAAGGTCATTTGTGATCAGACAGGACCCTGGAGGCTCTGAGAGATTCCCAGACTGCCCAAGGCCTCACAGTAAAAACAACCTGAGTTCAGCTGCCTCCTTCCCTCACCCCAGCACCCCATGAGTAGGAAAATCTTAGGAGTAGTGGGCATGGGGGCTTGGAAACGCCTGTGCAAGCACGGCTGTTCCATTCCTTGCTGACCATGGGGTACAGACTTCAAGGACAAAGCCAGCCGTGCTTGCTTGCTTTCCCTCTGTGTGTGGGGAGCTCACTCCCGGGTGAAGGCTACAGGTGTGCTTTTTCTGTAACTGCTCTTGATCTGGCTCCTCTTAGCACTTCAGCAGAGATGGATGCAGCTTGGAAAACAGGCTCCCTTTCATGGGGATTGCTGGCATTCCTAGACTGGTGAGAGTGTGTGTTCCTCTCTCTCTCTCTCTCTCTCTCTCTCTCTCTCTCTCTCTCTCTCTCTCTCTCTCAGTGTGTGTGTGTGTGTGTGTGTGTGTGTGTGTGTGTGTGTGTGTGATTTTCCCTTTTTGAGATCTTGTGACAACACCCTCACACACAGAGCAGATCACCTCTTCCCTCTGCTCACACCACAGTGAGAAGCAGTTGGTTTTAGCCTTAATGGATTGTATGAAAGAAAGAAACTGCAGAAGCCTGCAGGGTCTGCGGCTGTACATTTTTTTGTTTTGGTTTGGTTTGGGTTTTGGTTTTTGGTTTGGTTTGGTTTTTCCAGACAAGGTTCCTCTGTGTAGCCTTGGATGACCTAGACTCGCTTTGTAGATCAGGCTGGCCTCAAACTCGCAGGGATCCACCTGCTTCTACCACCCGAGTGCTGGGATTAAAAAGGTGTGCGCCACCACTGCCTGGGAGCGGCTGTGAATTTAAGGGCAGCCTTTAAAGGGTTGTTGAGAGATTAGCGGGTGACAGGTGTCAAATAGCAATAGCATTCCTGGCACCTGATAGTAAGTGCTCATTAAAGGAAGGCAAAAGAGGACAGGACAGAGAAGGAGAGCGATGAAGAAGAAGGGAGGAGCCAGGGAGGAGGGGAGGCCAGAAGTCTGAGACGCGGCCCTAAACCTGCAGGGACAGAGAGGCCTGACTGGGCCCTAACCCTCTCTGCATGTGAGGGAGAAGAGCAGGGACTGGCACTGAGGGCTGCTGACTCTAAGAAGGAGTTCATTGTCTTGGAGGCAGGGCCTCTACTTGTTGGGGGGAAAAGGTCTTGGGGGCACCTTTGTTCATCCTGTTCCTGCCCTCCAGGCATCAAGACTGAGGTTTAGTCAAACTCGCCCAGTCCTTACTTCTGCCTCTTCCAAACAGTTTGTGTAACCTACACCCCTAGAGGCATCACTGTGCTTTCCCACCCTGAGATCTGGACCATAGTGCTACCGGGAGCTGACTTTTGACCCTCAGGGAGAGCATGAGGGTGGGGCAAATCCAAAAACACGCTCACTTACGCTTGGACCGCTGAAAGGTCAAGTTAGGGCTAGGAGTGCTGAGGAGGATGCCAATCCCCCGCCCTATCCCACCCCACCCCACCCTGGCTCTGGTCCACTGGCTGCAGAGGACAGCTAGGAGTTCACAGGGTTGTGAGCTAGTAGCAGAACCTGGTGTTCCATGGGAAGAGGCACTCAGAAGTCGGGGACATCCCAGACAGGATGCAGGGATGCCTCACATGCTGGGTACTGTAACTGACGTTGTAGGAATCTAAACCAGGGGCAAAGTGAAGGTGTTTGGATCACTGTGGGAGCTGAGGCTCCAAGCTGATGTCCAGTGAACATCTGGGAAGTGAGAGTGATGAGAGTGAAGGAAGGCAGTGCAGAGAGAGACGGGTGCGTGCTGGAGGTAGAGTGGACACTGAAAAGATAGCTGGAATACCAAGCCATGGCTCAGCTGCAGGAGCCTCATCTGCCCCTCACCTGGAGACCCCCAACCCACCCTCACCCAATCCTGCAACTCCCAGTAGGGCTAGCCTGAGGTGTGGGCTGGGTTGTTCCTGGTAGGGCTGGCAGTATAATGGGCCAAAGCCCTCTTCCCTGAAGACCCCTCTGAGAAGCATCTCAGCATCTCCTAGAAGCTCCTCCACTGCTCCGGGAAGCTGTTCCGCTGACTTTCAACAATGGTCCAAATGCCTGAATGGCTTCCTCCCATCAATACAGTAACAACAGGCAGCGGCGTTACTTTTTTTTGTTTTTAATCCTGGGCTTTGCACTCAGTAAGCATGTGTTCTACCCCCAGCCTGGGCCAGTTCTGTATGTTAAATGCAAGCAATTGCTTTATTTCATGGAATTCTTTTAGCACCCATAAGGCCTACATGGGGAAACTGAGTTCTCTCACTGGATGACTTCATTGCCACCTCACTCAGTCCTGTGGAACAGGTGACAGGGTTGTACGTCATGGCAGATGATAAAAAAAATGGAACCCAAGATGTTAAGTCACCTATCCAAGGTCACTGAGAGCTAGCAAATGGTGAGGCTGGATCTGTAACCTGGGCAGTCTGGCTGCAGAGTGCACTATTTGCCTGGCCCTGCCCTCTGGGTGTCACCTGAGCAACCAGAGTGGATGAAAAGTGAAGCACTCCTCTCTGAGACATAGCTCTCAATCAGTGCCTTTGGGCCACCCACGGCAGAAATTAAAGTTTCAGCTTTCAACTCAGCTGGGAATCACCGTGCATCACTGTGTGGGTTAAGATCTTGGTCCCTCCTAACAAAGAGGCTGGCAAGTGTTGGCATGCGACTGCCTTTCTAGGGTCCCCCTCTAACCTGAGGCACCAACATCAGCCTCCAAATGTCCCAACAGTAGCAATTTCGTCTGACCTGATGGCTCTGAAGGGGAGGGAGGCAAAAAGACTAGCAGCCGGGCCTACCTCCCAAGACTTCAGTCCCTGGGCCAGCCTGGCCCTGGCACAAGGAAGAGAATGTAAGACTCCATGTAGGGAAGAGAAGGTAGACTTCAGTAGGATGCTCAGAAGGCCGTAGAGGTGGGGGGGGGGGCGGCGGGGGACAATGGCACTGTCCTTTCCGGGTTTTCTGCAGTAGTAGGGCCAGAACCCAGGACTGTCCACTTGCTAGGCAAGTACTGTGACACTGAAGCCACACCCCCAGCCCTTCCTCCTTCCTCCTCCTTCCTGTTTCTGATCTCAGATTGAAAGGATCTAGTAAGCCCTGGTGCAAGGGGACCTGCTTCGGAGGTCTTTACAGAGGAGCCAGGGAACTTACAGAGAAATGGGCTGTCCGCCATTTCCTCGGTTGAGTCCGCTCACAAAAAACAGGGAGATGTGTACCTCCAGCACTCCCAACCCCCGCCATCATGATTACCCCTAAGTACCACTCTCACATCCGTTATCGTCTTTTACCATGACGACCATCACCACCATCACCAACAACAACAGGACCCACGCAGCTTTTCCAGAGCCAAGGTTAAGGCCCAGCTCGCAAGCAGACACACTCAGAGGACGTGATGCATCTTGTTCCCTGGACAGATAGTCAAGGATTTGGGCCTCACCAGTACAAAGGACACCTACTCAATACCTAGCTCTTTCTTTCACTCTCTAACTGTGTGACTTCGGGGAATTGACCCAGTGTCTCTGACCTACGAAGTGGAATGATTGCAATTCCTACCTCTTGGGCTCATGGGAAGGGACACATAAGCTCATTCAGGTACAGCCCTGGCACGGGGCCTGGCTTGGATTGTAAAAGCAAAACAAATACAGAAAAACACACAGGCCGGGGCATGGTAGTTAAGGACATGGCTTGAGGCTCTGGCTGTGAGTCAGTTCCCATCAGCTCTGGATTCCCAGAGGCAGGTGGAGTCCAGTGTGAGAACTGGGCTGGAATAAGGTGGCTTGAAGGCAGCCCAGCTAAGACCACCCAGAGGATGAGCACGGAGGGGAGAGCCAGCTCTTGCCTAGACTGGAGCAGAGATTCCCACTAAAGTTGTAATCTGCCCTGTTTGAGGCCAGTCAGGAAGGGTGCTTCTTCAGCTGGAGGCAGAGGTCCCAGAAAGAACCAACTAGTTCCTGTTCCCAATCCAAGCAGGTCCCCAAAGCATCGATGGGCACATAGCCCCTCCCCCATCATACCCGAAGACATTTCCTTTTGATGGGTTGTTTCTCAACAGCAATAAAAACAGAATCCCAGGGCGGCTCCTAACCTGGGTACCCTGAATGTCTTACCGCCAGCTTCCAGGGCTGCTGTGCACACACAGCTGCATGGAAGTGTGCGGCACCACCTCAGGACGTCACCCAACCAGCTCCATTATGAATGGCACCCCCTGCAGTTACGCAACCTGTGGGCAAACAAACAGGGCCAGCCTGCCAGCCTCCTTTCTCCTGAGTGGTATAGAATGATTTTTATCAGTTGCCAATACAGGCTCAAAGCAGAGGAGGAAGGTTGGATGGCTTCTAGATGCCAATCAAGGCCAGAGAGCCCAGGTTTGCTGCCCAAGCAGACCAAGCAGGTTTGTAGCTGACCTTGAGAAGTTTGTGCGTGGGCGTTGTGGGGACTGGGGACAGTGGCGGGTTATAGATGGTCATTAAGATAGATGACAAGGAAGCAGTGAACAGAGTGATCAGAAAAGAAGGCTCTGCAGTTAGATCCCCCGGCTGACTCTCCAGCACTGCCAAAAGAGAGAAGAAAAAAAAATCCTCCTGGTCTTTCTGTGTGACTTGCGGCAAATCACTTGACCTCACTGTGTCTCGGTTTCGTCTAAAATGTAGATATATAACAATTCTCACGGAGGTACACTAAAGAAGGAAAGGCTTGAGCCTCTGATCACCACACTTGCTGCACAGAACATTCATTTCAAGGCTCCGTTGTAGCCATTGCCTGTTGAAGGCAGGTCGCTAAAGTCCTCAGCTGACAGGAGAATCAGGGCCCAGAGGCAGATAGGGTCAATCAATACTAGATGGCGGTTTCTCCGTGACTTTGTCTTAGTTCAGAGCTGCTAAGGCAGCTGAGGCGGGGTAGAGGGCCCCTGTGCATGTAACTGCTAGAAGGAGAAGCTGGCCAGCAGGCTGGGCTCCCAGTCCCCAGGACTGCAGTTCAGTGCCCAAGCCCAGGGGTGTGTGGACAAGGGTTCTCCAGCCGAGCTGGGTCTACCCTCTAACTGTGGGTAGCATGTGAACTAAGCATGGACGTTATATGGCTGAAATGACATTAAGCATGGTGACCCACACCTGCCATCCCAGCTCGTGAGGCTAACGCAGGAAGATGGAGTTCAAGGCTAGTTGGGCTACCCAAGGAGACACAGTGTCAAAGTTTAGAAAGAAAACAAAATGTTTTCAGTGCTTGCCTAGTAAAACACAAATTTCTAGGTTCAACCCTTAGCATCTTATACACATATAAATAATAATAATAATAATAATAATAATAATAATAATAATAATAATAATAATAATAAATTACCTGGACCTCTAATAAAAGCATATCATCCTATCATCCTTAAGTTAATCCATTTTCCCAAACTCTGATTCTTGAGAATTTTGTCAACTCCAGGGTTACACCACACTCCAAACCAAGCAAATCAGGAGCTCTGAGGGCAAAGACAGCTGTCAATGTTGTTTAAACACCAGTGGGTGATTTAAGCATTCTCTCACTGGCCTCCTCTCTGATTTCCTCCTGTGTTTTCTGCCTGGAAGCAATGCCTGTTTCCACAATCAGAAATCACACTTGCTGTGCGAGTGTGATGACCTGAGTTCTATTCCCAGAACCCAGGCAGAAAGCCAAGGCACAGTACCACAGGTTTATAGTCCCAACACTGGGGAGGCAAGGCAGGAGGGTTCCTGGAACAGGCTGGCCACCAAGGCTAGCTTAATCAGTAAGGTCCAGGCCAATGAAGGACCCTGTCTCAAAGCAGGTGGGTGATGTCCCTAAGGATGACATCCCAGGTTGACATCCTCATGCATGTATGCCTGTGTACCCACACATACGCACAAGAAAATTTAATTCTTATATACCATGCACACATACACACATGGTGAGGGGCAGGGCAGAGGGAGAATGGGGAGAGACCACCAAATCACAGTCATGGTGTTCTTGTCTCTTAAGGCCTGCGTCACTATGTCCGGCTTTGGTGCCATCCTTGTGCACAGGATCACAAGCTGGTATTCCCAAGGTCTGACTGTGAGTCACACAGCATTTTTCTCTGGAATGGAGGATGTAAAGGAAGGAACTCAGGCCTTCTGAGCGTGCGAAGCGAATGCTCTACCACTAAGCCGTGCCCCAGCTATAGTCAGTTTGTCTTTCATCAAATTTCACCCGCATCTGGTTGTCAGATTCTGTCTAAACATCAAATCCCAGTTTCCAGTGGTGGCTTTGTTTTGTGACATCGTCTTCCATGAGAGCTTGAGGCTAAGGCCAGGGTGGCTCCAATTCCAACAAGCACACAAGTCACCCGGAATCTGGTTACAATGCACATTCTGGCTGGGGTGTGTGGGGGGTGGGACCCTTGCCTAGCAAAGCTCAAGGTCCTGGGTATATCCCCAGCATGGCGAAGAGTTAAAAGAGAAAGGTTCTGTGTTGGTGGGTCACACCAGGCTTGGAGTTTGTCTCTGCGAGTGGCTATTGGTCATTGTCCGGGCACCATCACCGCTTACCATTGTTTCTTATTTTATTTTTTTGTTTTTGTTTTCTGACATGGAGTCTCACTCGAGCGCTTTCCAACTTAGTTGAGGCCCAGGTTGAACTCTCCATCCTCCTGCCTCAGACTCTGGAGAGGCTGGCGTTTATAGGCATGCGCTACTGCGTCCTACTCTAGCCCCACCCTTTAAGCAGAGAGACGTTAGGGCAGTGGTTCTTGAGCTTGAACGTGACCCAGTACTCCAGAAGCCGGTTTGACCCTGGAGCTCTGATTCAGGAGGGCTGGATGGGGCCTAAGACGGCCTTGGCAGCTCCCAGGGGCTGCAGATACAGCCATACGGAGAACCAGACCTTGAAAACCGCCTCAGTCATACACCGGGCATCCAGCCCAGTGGCTCTCACTGAGCTGGGCTCCCCAGAGGGCCCCGGAAAACAGTTTTTATTCTGTCGAAGGCGCTCAGGTCTCACAGAAGATTCAGATCTTGATTTGCTTCGGTGGCCAAATTTGTGTCTTTAACCAGACCTGAGCGGTTTCCTCACGTTCAAACCCACGGTTTAAAGATAAAATTGCTGCTCAGAAGACAGAGCTGCTGTGGTCAGGCACCCTTCTTCCCCGTTCCATGGCTTCTGCCGTGTGCAGCTCAGTGCAGAAGGGGTCGTGGAGGATAACACAGCCGAGCCTGTCAAGTGCCCTTCAGCCTCACCTCTGGGGGTTCAGCTTCAGGCCAGGAGCCATGGGAGGGAGGGGACTAGGCCCAGTGCCACCCACCACAACTGCCTTGATCAAGAATGACCCCCCAGACCCCAACTGGCTCCCTGAGGCCTTGAACTTGAGAGGGCTGACAGGCAGGTCTGAGTGGGTGAGTAAGCTATTGGAGACCAGACAATAGAAGTGTAGGGGTTTTTTTCTTCCTACATTGGGGGGGGGGGGAGGGCAGGAGGCTAGCTACCTCTGGGTGGGGGTGGCGGTGACTCCTGTTGCTATGGTAACCAGAAGCACCAGTCCATGGGTGTCGGGGGTGGGAGGGTCAATAAAACTGCATCACTGTTCACTAAAGAAGGCTGGTACAGTGAGACCTTTCACTCGGCTTCTCTTGTCACAGCTGGGTGACCCTGAGTGGTGTTCTGTGCTGGAGAGGTGACAGTTCCTTTGCAGGCTTGACTCAAGGATTAAATGAGATGGTGTCATGTGATAGTTCCTGGTGCATACTAGGTGCTCAGCAAATGTTGCTGCCACCCTCACAGGGACAGATAGGAGCTACGGTTTCATTCTGCAAACAGCCTGAGAGCACCACTTCCCTATACCTGCTCCCTACACCCTGACCTCAGACCCCCACCCCAAGCCCCCACCCCAGCCCTCTTCATGCCTTTGTGGCCTGCTGCTCGCAAGAGTTGGCTCCAGATCAGAAAGCACCTGTTTGGCCCCAAACATGTTCATTGCAATAGCCAACCCATATTTAAGCACTTACTCATTGTTCGGCTCACTGCCGTCTTGTGTTAATATAATACGATCCGCAAACATGAGCCGTAGAAGCGATTAAACGTCCTGTTCTGTGATGTCCAGGATGGAGCCCAAGACCTTGAATGTGCGAACCAAGTGCACTTGCAATGGCAGGCCTAGATTTTTGAGACAGGGTCCATCTGTGGAACCCAGGCTGGCTGTGAACTCGTAATTCTCCTGCCTCAGCCTCCCAAGTGCTCACGTTAAAAATATATGTCACCGCACCCAGAGATATATTTTATTTTCAGTTGCGATTTAAAAACAACAAAAGATCTGAGACATACAAACTGTCACCTTTTTTTATTTTTAGTGCTAGGGATGGAGCCCAGGGCCTCAGATATGCAGAGCAAGGTTCTACCCAACCTCAACTCACCACCTTAAATCACTGGTTTTTTGTTTTGTTTTGTTTTGTTTTTTAAAGACAGGGTCTCACTATGTAGGCCTGGCTGGTCTCAAACTCACAGAAATCTACCTGCCTTTGTCTCTTAAGTACTAGAATTAAAGCCATTTCTGCCACCCCCGGTAACCCACTCTTTAATTTCCAAATTACATTATTTATTTTGAGGTGGGCACCCAGGTACCACAGCATGTATCAGAGGACCAATTTGGGGAGTCAGCTCTTTCCTCCTACCATTCATGGGTGCTGGGAATTGAACCTGGGTCCTCTGGAAAAGCAGTCAGTACTCTTATCCGCTGAGCCATCTCTCCAGAAGACCAGGCTGGCCTCGAACTCAGAGATCTGCCTGCCTCTGCCTCCTGAGTGCTGTGATTAAAGGTATGCTCCACCAAGGCTGGCTTACCTCCACTTTTAGCAACACATTCATCCGTGATTGTCAGTGGGACCACCATGGAGCCTTGAACTGTTAGCAAATCAACTTGATTTTTTTTTTACTCGATTCCACAGATTATCCAACTCCCTTCCTCCACTTACACACACACACACACACACACACACACACACACACACACACGGAGGCAGCAAGCAGATAAAAGCAGCCATGCTCTTCCCTCACAACCTGCCACCAGTACATGGCACCCCACCCACCCTGAGCAGGTGGCCACTTGAATGAGTGAGGGCAGAGCCAAGGGCTTGGATGCCTGCCATGGGTGCCCCCAAGTCATCCATGCACTGGAATAGGATGACAGAGCTCCCGGCTCTGGGCCTGGTGGAGGAGGTGTTCTCCCACACTGGGGATTGCAAAGGATAGGGCACCCTGGTGATAGGAAGAGCAAATAGTGGACGATGGAGGACATCAGTGTGAAGAGAGCCACCACAGCCACCTCCTCTGAAAGCCATCTTGGGCTCACCCCGTCCTCCAGAGGCAAGGCCAGGGTCACCTCCAGAAACTGTAGGAGTAAGTGTGAGCTTGCTGGAGGTCCCAGGTAGACTGGGCTTAGTTGACTGAGCACCTCTTTAGTTTGGTTTGTCGTGAATTGAAAACAAGTTATAAAGTAGCAAAAATTGGAGTTAAGCAGGGGCAAATAAATTATAAAGTAACAAAAACTGGAGCAAACGGGAACAAAGATTAGAAGGCAAGCTGAAGTGTGTGCCCAATTTTATGTTCTTTTGTAAACCTGTTTGGCCAAGTAATAGAAATTTGATCCCAAACAACTGAGGTGCTCTTTATAACACTGCCCCAGCTGCTCAATTCTAGAAAGCCAACATAAAAAAAAATAAGAGTTTTCTGAGCTGGATGGCACATTCCAGTAACCCCAGCCAGCACCCAGGAGGTGCCATGAGGCAAGCCTGGACTACATACTGAGTTCCAGAACAGTCAGGGCTATATAGCTAGATTTTTATCTTAAAAACAACAAACTGTATTTCCTGCTGACCTCCAACCACTTTCCCCTAAAAACTTTCTTTTTTCATACACAGCGTCTTTTCAAATCCACACAGGACTGCATCTAAGACCTAAGTCCTCACTGTTCAGCCCCTCATATAAAGTGATTCAGGGGCACACGCGACCTCTGTACTTCCCCTGGAGACTTGCTCATCTCTAGGTCACCTATTGTCACTACTACAATGTATGTGTTTACGGAATGAGGAGGACATCTGTACCTGATCAGGACAGGCACTACCTTAAAAAAAAAAAAGTCTGATCTGAGATTGCTTGAGTCCACAGATGATACAAGAGACCAGCTGTATTTTTTATTTATATTGGGGGGTGGGGAGAGAGAGAGTACCATAACATTGCCCTGATTGGCTGTCAGAGGGCAGCCTCTGGGAGCCTGTTCTCTCTTCAGCCTTCTCTGAGAAAGGCCAATCTTCTTTCCCCTGCTGTGCTGTTAAATTCTAGGCTCACTGGCCTGAGCTTCCAGAAGATTCTATTTGCAGTGGCGGTGCTAGGATTATGGGCATGCACTGCTAACTACTTCTGGTTTTTTTGTTGTTGTTGTTGTTTTGTTTTTGTTTTTATTTTTGTTTTTTTAACATGGGCTGATCATCAGGTTTATATGGCCAGTATTTTTACTCCTGAGCCATCCTGCTGGTTCTGTTTTATAATCTCTGTTTTCCAAGTAGAAATGCTGCCTAGAGACTTTTCCCACACCATTGCAAAACTAAGGATGTGCTTGTGGTATAAACAATATATGTTCATTACAGGAAAGTTGTAAAATGCAGATAAACTAAAAATACCATCCTTAGTAAGCCAAGCTCTTGCTTCTAAGAGGAAATCACATAAACACCCTGGTTAATGTCATCCCAGATGGCTTTTTCCTATGTACACAGATATGTGCATAATCCTACAGGTTGGTTTAATCTAGGGATGGGGGAACTGGGTCTCACCATGTAGCTCGGGCTGGTTTAGAACTCTCCATCAGTCTCCTGAAAACTGGGATTACAAGTGTATGTCAGCAAGATCAACTCTACAGGTGTGCATGTACGTGTGTGTGTGTGTGTGTGTGTGTGTGTGTGTGTGTGTGTGTAGCCCATGCACGTAGAGACAAGAGAACACCCTTGACCGTCATACCTCAGACACCTCTACTTTTTGGGTTGGAACTTTGCCAGGTTGACTTGACTAGCTGGCCATAGAGTTTCTAGAGATTGACATCCCAGTCCTCAGACTTGGAAGGGAAGTGCTTTGCCAACTAAGCCACCTTCCCAGACCCCACAGGTTATTTTACCCAACAACACTTAACCATCCTTCCTAATGACCTCCAGGATTCTTCCGTGTGTCTGGAATGTGCACAGCAAGCTGGGCGCTTCCAATTCCTACCACATATTTAGGTCTCCTCTCCGTGAGCCTCTGTAGTGTTGTAGAAAGACTGGGCATTGAGGATGGGACAGCCAAGGGTGTGGTTACCTTCCTAGGCCCAGTTGTGGAACTTAATCACCAGGTGCCCAAGGAAATGACAGGTGTTTCCTTAAAAGGCTATTGAAGGAAGGGCTGGGACATCGCTCAATGACAGAGTGCTTCCACCGCGTGCTGAAGGGCCTGCGCGGCCTCCCAGAACCTCCAGAAAGGAAACGCTTTCTAAGCTTGATATGGTGATATATGTGACCATAACCCTAGTCCTTCAGAGTCTGCGGCACAGGAAGACAGCATATTGCAGGCCACTCTGGGGATTGGGGGGGAGGGGGAGGCCAGCCTGGGGATTGGGGGGGAGGGGGAGGCCAGCCTGGGGATTGGGGGGGAGGGGGAGGCCAGCCTGGGGATTGGGAGTGAGAGAGAGTATTCAAGGGCTGGAGATGTGGCTCAGTGGTAAAAGACTTGACTAGCATGACACAAGGGCCCAGGTTCAAGCTCCAGCCTGGTCTGGGCAGGGCAACCAGTTAGACTTATCTGACAGCTGTGGCCACCTGAGGTCTTAGAGATCGGTAACCCCGGTCTGGGTTAGCTGGGCCCTTCTCAGACTGTTCCTGGGATGGAGGCCTATGCAACCCTAGGCTGGGTGGTAGAGGAACCTACAAAACAGGTCAGGCTAAGATCCACCAGGCATGACCACTCAGGGGGCGGGGTCAGCATGTCAGGCTGTCAGGCAGCAAGGCGATTTATCTAGTCTAGTGAGTTAGGAGAAGACAAGCCTCCTCTGCCTGGGAGAGGGTACCAGTGGCTTTCATATAGCACACACGGCACTCTTTCTCATCTCGCTCATAATTGTTTATGTTGAGGTGGATTAGAACACATATAATTAGTAACATCCAACCTGTGATTTAGTGGACACTGTTGCTTAGGACCAAGCTAAAGTGGGTATTTAAGCAAAACCAGGAGTGAGTCAACTGAAAGAAAGATATTAAGTAAATGGCAGTATAATTGGCTCCCAAAGGCAGCTCATATCATATCATGATTACTAGGCTCAAAGGATTCCTTGGCCATGAAGCAGCCAGGCACAGAAAGACAGGAAGCTGTTTTCCGTCTGCAGAGATAACCTTATGGAATTCTTCAACGGTTCTGCGAGCTGAACTCTAAGGTCTTGCCTAGAACTGGTAAACAGATGGCACATGGTCATCAGAAAGGGGGGGGTCACTGGATGTGGCCCCGGGATGTCCTTCATCTGCAGAAAGTGCCCTTGTTACTCCTGATTACTTCTCTTGTCCTGACTTTCACTGTGGAGCAAAGCGAGCTCCCATAATAATTAATGTTACTCTCTAATGACACTGCCATTAGGGAGGCAGATGCCGGGCATTTCGGGCCATAACAGGGGAGAGCACAGGGAAATAACATGTCCGGGGGAGTTGCTTTAAAGGGGAGGAAGGGAGGAAGAGGAGCGAGAAAATGGAGAACAGGAAGGTGGAGAATAGAAGAGAGCAAAGAGGGTTGGATTTGGGGAGCGTCCAGAGGTGTGTGGTGTGGTGTGGTGTGTACAGCTTGGGAATGCCTTCCCAAGGAAAGCTTGACATATTTTAACTTTTCAGAGTCAAAGTTTCCTTTCAATCTGGTCCTTGGGTGGAAAACATTTATTTAAAAAAAAAAACTATATCAAACTTTAAAATCAGGAAAAAGACATTCTCTGCGCCTGCAGTGACTGGAGCCTTTGCACAGATGGCAACTCCATGCCACACTTGGGCTGGGTGGGCTGTGCCCCACATCCTGTCCAACAGTGAAATTCCTCCCTGCTCTTCATTCGCCATCATTTACGTGTTGCCAGCAGAGAGTTACAGTCTATTTGTCTAGACATCGCTTAACCATTGCCCATTTTTAAAATGTGTGTTTGGTTTTGGTTTATTTGTGGGTTTTGGTTTATTTTTGTTTTGTTTTGTTTTGTTTTTGCTTGCTTCTTTTTGGTTTTTGGTTTTGGTTTTAGAGGGAAAAAAATCTCAAGTAGCCCAGGGCTGTCTTTAAATTGTCCTGTAGACAAAGATGATCTTGAACTCCTGATCCTCTGGCCTCCACCTGAGTGGTGAGATTACAGAACAAGCCACCACACCTGGCTCCTGTGTCCACTTTCCTTTTTGTGTTTGGAAGGCAGTGTGGCCTTTCACTTTCCTAGGTCCTTGAGAGAATAAAAGGCAGCAGAAACAGGTGTGCCAGGTGTGCTGTGAGCCACACACGGTCCTAAACACCCTTGGAGTAAGGCGTAACATCGGCTCTACACCTCAGATAAAGGAGTGAAGAGGCACAGAGACACCATGTGGTTTTCCCAGGGTTGCACAGCTTCTCTGGATTCACACCCAAAGCTTGCCTCTAGGAGGGGACTCTGGAGAAGCCTTTCTTGCAAGTTCTGTCTTGGTTGCATTAGTTTCCTTCTTGGAAGCAAGGGATGGGGATCTTTCTCATGTTGAAAATATGGCCCACTCGTGCTCTGAGCAGAAGCCAGCATCTAACAGCAGCATCCAGGTCCTACATGGGATCTCAGAGCAGGAAGGAGAAAGTCACTCTTTGGGTGGGTGTCATAGCTGAGGATGCACATCTGGGCCAGTATGGCTGATGCTGGTTTTGAGGTGCCACCACCTCCCTCTCCACCTTGCAGCTCAGCGGGCAGCTGGTATGGGAATTTATGGTACTTGGATGGTTAGGGAGGAAAACAGGTGGAAGCATCCATCCTTGAGGGCTTAGAGACTGCGTTCTCTTCATGCACGGGAACGTCTGTCTGTGTGGTATTGACCAAACCTTGCAAAGAGCCGTCCAGGCCTTCACAGGAGCTGGACAGAGGCCAGAGGGGGTGTGAAACCACTGGGCTCTGCAGCTTCTGCTTTCTGTGTGGTGCCTGAGCATGTGCAAACATGTGGAGGCCCGAGGATGACGTCAGAAATCATCCTCAGTCACTCTTCCGTATTATTCAATGAGACAGAGTCTCTCAGTCATGCCCAGAGTTCAGCAACATGGCTACTTCCGTGGACTGTTTGCTTCAGAATCTCCTGTTTCTGCCTCCCAGGGCTGCCATGCCCAGTTAGTATTACCATAGGTTCTGAATACCTGAACCTCAGTCTTCAGGGCTACACAAGGCCATCATTTAATTACTGAGCCATCTCCCCAGCCCAAGGAAAACAATTTTGATTTGACTGGGAGGAAAGGAAAGTGCCGAGTCCCGAGTCATTTACAGGATGATCTGGGGTTTTGAGAAGTGGCATTCTCTGACCCTCACCATATTGCAACCAACCTTTTCCAGAGAACACATACATGTCACTGCTTTGCCAGCTGCCCGGCTCCTCTCAGGCTGCTGAAATAAAATGCCAGAGTGTTGGTGGGACAATAACAGCACAGGTTTATTATGGTTCTGAAATCTGGAAACCTAAGAGCAGTGTGTTGGCACACCCTGTCTGGTGGTGAGGGTCTTTTCCACCCGCTGTCCTCCCATTAATGACTTCTTCAACGCCCCAGGGTGTTGTGTTCCTGGTGCGAAATGATAAGGAGAACGCCATCAACCCCCACCCCTGACAGCTACCTGCCAAAGACACTGCATGCAGGAGTCCCGTGCAGCCGCCCACAGAATCCTGACAACACCACAGAAGCCAGAGAACCTATTATCATCCCCTCCCCCCTTGCGAAGAAAGCTAAGACGGAAAGAGTCCGTGTTAGCTCTCGGCCACTGATGAAATCCCTGAGACAATTAACAAAAGAAGAGTCATGTTGGGTTCATTCTGTCAGGGCGGTCAGTCTGTGGTCACTTGGTCCTTCTACTTCCTGCCTAGAATAGTCCAGCATGACAGTCAGGTATGATGGAGGAGGCCTGTTTAGTGTCCAGGAACAAGGAGAGTTAAAAGGAGGGGAAGGAGCACTAATATCTCTTTCTTCTTCTTCTTCTTTTTTTAATAGCAATTTTTAAAAAAGATTTGTTTATTACTATGTATACAGTGCTCTGCCCGCACGTTCTCCTTCACACCAGAAGAGGGCATCAGATCTCGTTGTAGATGGCTGTGAGCCACCATGTGGTTGCTGGGAATTGAACTCAGGACCTCTGGGAGAGCAGTCAGTACTTTTAACCTCTGAGCCATCTCTCCAGCCCACTGATACCTCTTTCATGTGGCCCTGGCAACCTAACTTCCTCCCACCGAGCCCCACCTCCTCAAGATGTTGTCATTTCTTGTTAGTACACCAGGCTGAAAACCAAGCCTTCAATACACGGGTTCTGGGGTGCATTCAAGATCTAAATCCATTTTTTTTCATGGACAGAGCCTTCTCTAAGGATGCCGCAGAATCACCCATAACTGGGCTCCAATTGTACACCTGCCTCTGGGTAGGAGCAGTGATCCTAATGCAGTTTATATTTATGCTGTGGATGGAAATCTCTGATGCCCTCTGAGGGTGCCCTCTCTGAGAGTGATTCCACCATTACCCAATTGTTGGAGTAGACCAGAGAGCACCAATGACATGCCTCTCAGGTGCAATGCCACCAAAGGCCACCCCAAAACATGGTCAGCAAGCCCAAAGGGCATTCCTATACCATTGGTGAGTGTGGCCACTACTTTAATGCTTCCAGAGAAAAGAGTGACCTGTTCATGACCTGCCATGGAGGACAGAGAATGACATCAGCATGGCATTGCCACACATGTTAGCATTCCAGAGCTGGGATGCATATCTCTTAAAGTGCCTCTATGCCAACACTTGCTGGGCTTCTCCTCCACCACAGTTCACAAAGAGTCAAGGGGCAGCGCATTGAGCCACAGTAACTACACACAGGGCAGCCAGGGGCAGGGCTTAGGGCTACAAAGCTTGGCTACCATGCCTAAGGCTCAGCATCCCATGCCCTGCACCACAGAGAAACAATGAAAGAGAAAGTCAGAGCGGGGACCAAAGGAAGCAATGTGCATTGTTGGATTGAGTCCTGGGCAAAAAAAAAATAAGTAAGGATAGACATATAAACAAAAAGTAAGTAAGCACAAGCCAACAGATGGCAGTGGGGTCAAGGGTCAGCTCCCAAGCATCAATATGCCATTGACTTACCTGAAACCCAGAAGGCACACTCAAAGTCCAACCATGTGGTTTCTTTTCCTGGCTTTTTTTTTTAAGGTCCCTCTGCCACCCCTTTCATCTTGGGTGGTGTGCTGATTAATTCTTTTAATTATCAACTAGAATCAGCAGGGAAGAGAGTCTTAATGGGGAGGAATTATCTTTGAGGATTCTCTTGATGGTTAATGTGAGAAGGCCCAGCCCAGTGTGGGCAGCACCATTCCCTGAGCCGGGGGACCTGAGCAGTAGAGTTGAGGAGAAAACTGTCTGTCTGAGAGCACGCAAGCCTCTGACTGGGGGATATGATGATGTCCCTGCAGTAACAGACTATAACCTGGAGTTGTGAACCAAATGAACTCCTTTATCGCCACGCTTCTTCTTGTCAGGATGCTTTACCATAGCAACAGAAATGAAAGGAGAAGAGATGGTTTCTAGTCCGAGGGCGTCCAGTGTCACAATCAGCAACCGTACATTACGAGTGCTCACACACACTTGTGCACAGAGCCACTGGCGCACACTAGAAGTGCAAATACCATGGTGTGTATCACCTGTAATGTAACGAGACTCCAGCATGCATCAGTGCAAACCCCATTAGCACAGAGAAGAGTCCTTTTCCCTAGAGCCTGGCCAATAGTTGGTGCTATGAAACATTTTCATGAATGCTGCACGGTTTCTCTGACCTAACTCTGATGAATGTAAGGTTCAAACTTTAATTGTTCCTTTTCATACTTTTTGTCTCCTGTGGGCATGCACACGACACAGAGATGGATGTGTTACCATATTTGAACCCTAAGGAATGCCCAGGGCCTAAATAGTATTTAAGAAGTAGTTGCTGAGCAAGTAAGTACAAGGATTGATGGTAATGTGCCCAAACTTCAAGAAATGCAAAAGGAATGGTTTGTTTTTCCAGTCTCTTTGCCAGGCAGTTCCCTTCCTTGAAGACTGGTAATATTACCACTTCCTTAAATAGTCCCTGAGACGTAGACCACACATACTTAACCACGCCCCTTGCCTCCTCTCCCTCCTGACTGTTGCTCTGTCTGTCTGACTGTCTGTCTGTCTGCCTTTCAGCCCGTCCATCTGTCTCTATCTATCTGTCTCTATTTCTCTCGGCCTCTGCTGCGCCCTCAAATATCAAATCCAGGGCCTCATACATGCCAGTCAAGAACTCTACAACTGACCTCAAATTAGTAATCCTCCTGCCTCAGCTTCTGGAACAGTAGGATTGCCAACACGAAGGCTTTCTGTATCAAGCCTTCCTTTGTTCCTGTCAGTTAACCTTACACTGTGCATAACTTAGCTGTGGCCAGTGCCTCTCCCTTTCCAAAAGGCAATGCAGGAAACCACCTTTGCTATGGTTTCCACCTGTAAGTGCTGAGCCTGGCTCTCCGGGAGAGCACCTACCTAGACACTGGCACACGCAGCCTTGAGTGAAGGAGGTGCATATGTGCCCACGCATGCAGGCGGCCGCCCCATTGCTACACTTGTCACTTCCCCTGACGCCCACAGGAACAGGTGCAGGGTGTCAGGTGTCCTTTGAGAGTGTCGATGAGTGATGGCTGGTTTCTATTTCCAGAACGGCTGTGAGTCACCGTGACTGCGACTGCGCACACACCCCTCTGCGCTCTCATTACCTTCCCTGAGAAATGGGCTTAATTATATCTGTGCCAGCACTCTTAAAAAGATGGCATGCAAGCACACACAGGCACATGAGAAAAATACCTTGGAGGGAATCTTGTGTCCTTGGATGTCAGGTGCTTCAGCTAAAGGGAAACCATGGGAAGGCGAGCTCCTCTTTTGGCCCAGGGAGTTAAGCCCAAAGCCTCGCACAGACGAGGCCAGTACTCCACTCCTGAGCCACACGCCTGGCCCCTGTTGTTTTACTTTTTTATTTTGAGGCATGTTCTTACTAGCTTTCCTAGCCTGCTCTGAAAATTGCTATGCAGACCTTGGACTCGCAGAGAGCTGCCCACCTCTGCCTCCCAAGGGCAGAGACTAAAAGCATACACAGTCATGCCTAGCCCAAGGGACTGAGTGGCTCACAGAATAACCTATTTTTGAATGGTCTGAAAAGTTACTTAAGGGATTTTTTGGTGCTTCAAACTTATTATTTCACACATATAACTATCCACTTACTGTTCACAGTGCCTCTCAGGCTGAGGCTGCAGGGATTCCCGTAGCAAAAGCCAAACGATGTACCGTTAACTTTATACAAATCAGACACAAATGCTCCAAGGACTTAGTAGACAATGCATTGACCTATGGATGGCAGATGACTCAGAAACCATCCAACTGTTTGGGGGGAACAAAAATTAAACTTAAAACATGGGAAACCCTCCTATTATTAAAGGTTCCTTTTTATTTGCTGCAAGCACATACATATGGCACAGTACTCTGCTGTGACTCTGAAATGTCCTCACGGGCTCATGCTTTAAACACTCGCCCCTCTGCTGGTGACAGTGCTGGGGAGGGCAGAACCTTGATGAGGTGGGACCTAGTTGCACAATCAGCTCACCAGGGTGAGTGCCAGCCAACTGCCCCCAGTCCCAGCCTTTCTCTCTGCCCCTTGGTCCACCACAACGTGAGCAGCCTGAGCTACACCCTCCTGCTGCCCTGTCTTCACCACTGTGTTGGACTGGAGCCCCCTGAAACTGTGAGCTCAAATAAACCTCTCCTCCCTGAAGGTATAACGGGTGAGCTGTTAAAACAAAAAGTAAGCTGGAGGCACGTTTTTCTATAGAGTCAAATAGTTAAGATTTTGAGTTTTCTGGACTATATATCTCTATCACGTATTCTTTTTCTTTGTAAGACTGTAAAATTAAGATCTTGCTGGGCACACACCTTTAAATCTCAGCACTGGGAGTCAGAGGAAGCTGGATTTCTGTGAATTCCAGGCCAGACAGGGCTACATAATAAGACCTTGCCAAAAAACAACCAAATATGCTCAATGGTTTAGTGAGTAAAGTGCCAGCCATGAAAACATGTGGATTCCAAACACCCATGTAAAAGCTGGCCATGGTGGTGCATAGTTGTAACACCAGCACTTATGGGTGCAGAGACACATAGGAAAGCCCTGGGGACCAGTCTAGCCAAATCCATCAAGCTTTGGTTTCAGTGAAAGACCACGACTCAAAACCTATGCCGGATAGCAATAGAGGAAGATACCAGATGTCAACCTCTGGCCTCCACAGGCCTACAATGGGTGCTTACACCCATGCACACACACTGCATACACATTACAAGAATGTAGAATTCACTCTATGCTTAAGGATATCACAAACACAGGCCACACAGCAGGCTTTGAGCTGTAATGTACAGACTCTTGCTACAAACGAGTTTATAGTATATGCTCATTTCCAGAGGCCTGTTTATCGGTGTCATTTATTTACTAATGACTTTACCAGTTTACTTACTTTCCCATTTTTTATGTCCTCATGAACCCATGGAATTTTAATGGCTAATGTGTCTCCATTCAGCCCAAATCTCTTTCTATTTTAACATTGTAAAGGTGCCTAAAGTGCCCTACTGTTGCCAGTGACAATCTTTCCCAGGCACCCTTCTGATAAAAGCCAACAGACTTTGGTATTTCCCTTTCTTTCTAGTGTGATGGTAGCTCAAGATCGCCTTGTATTTCCTACAACACACTAGCATCAATTGTTTGCCTAGTAAGCCCTGGTTGCTTCAGTCAGCTGTGGTATGCAGACACCAAGATACAGGTGCTGGGATGCGCACAATACCAGACGCCAGAAGATACTGGCCCCTCCCTTTAGCCTCTCCCCTAAGCCAAGTGTGGTGGTGCACAGCTGTAATCACAGCTCTCAGGTGACTGCGGTGGAAAGATCCCACGAGCCCAGGAGCCCCAGACCCGACTGGGAAGCAGAGTGAGACTTTACCTCTTAGAAACAAAGCCTTGCCTTCAGCTCCTCTTTCCTAGCACAGCCAACCCCACCCCTGGCCCTGATACTACCTGGTTTTTTTAGAACAAAGCCCCAGTCATGTTCTGTGGCTCTGCAGCAAAGACACAACCATGGAAACTTTCTCAATAACCAGAGTCGAATCTGTGCTCAGGTTAACTTTCCATTAGGTTTCAAACCTAAGCAGCTGATACCTAGGTCGTCTTATACTCTGAGGTTTTGCTATAAAAAATAAATACAAGGAATGTAAATGAAAGAATTTCTGAAATACATAAAGATCACAAAGTTAGATGTCTATGTAAGCAAAGCAGCTAGTAAGGAAGATGAGTACAGTGGGCTGGGTATAAAAACATCCACAAATGGGGCGACTTGGGGAGAATGGGGGACACTTCCAGCAGCTGTTTCTATGCTGGGCTTTTTTTTTTTTCAAACTTAAAAGAAAAAAAAACTAGATTTTTATTTAATGCAGAATCTCATACATATGAAATGACAATGGGTACATTTTTCCAAAATTCACTAAGCTGTAATTTACATGCAATAAAAATACAGTCTTTGGGGCCTGGAGAGATTTCTCAGAGGTTAAGAGCACTTGCTACTACTCCTCCAGAGGACCTGGGTTCAATTCCCAGAACCTACATAGTGGCTCACAACTGTCAGTAACTCCAGTTCCAGGGGAGTTACTACACTCACACAGACCTTCACACACACGCACACTCACACACAGGCATTTTTAAAAGTAATTTAAAAAAAGACTTTACTGAACTGCCATGCAGGAGACTGACCTCTGCACATATGTTGTGTAGCTTGGTCTTTTTGAGGGACTCCTAGCAGAGGGAGCAGGGTCTATCTCTGGCTTTGCTGCCTGCCACTGGGACCCTTTCCTCCTGCCTCAGTAGGAGAGGACGTGCCTAGTCTTAATGCAACTTGATGCGCCAGGACTGGTTGATGCTCATGAGAGGCCTGCCCTTTTCTGAAGAGAAAAGGAAGAGAAACAGATAGGGGTAGGGGGGTAGAGGGAGGGCTGGGAGGGGAGGAGGAAGGAGGGGAAACTGGTTGGGATGTAAATTAATTAATTTAAAATAGTCTTTATAAATTCATAGTTTAGCACATCCAAATTAGTCACCATACCAGGGCCAATCTAAGCATGCCTATTATCTCCAGAAGATTCTTCTGTGAGACTTTCCAGCCAGCCCTCTCCTCACTAAGACACAGTCGTCTCCAATCTGCCTTCTCTCTCAATAACTTAGTTCTGCTCAGCCAGTGCTTTCTGAGAGGGAGTCTTACCAGGCTTCTCTTTTGTGACTAGCTCATTTTACTCAGCATAGTGATTGTGCATAACCATCCATGCCACTTTGTGTATTAATCATTGATTCCTGTTGACTGCTGAATAGTATTCCACTGTGGCTATGCCACAATTTCTTTTATGAATGGATGAAAATTTGAGCAGTTTTCCCCCTTTGAAGATATCATGACTAAGGCTGCTATGAAGAGGCATGGTTTGTTTGTTTGTTTGTTTTTGTTGTTGGGTTTTTTGTTTTTGTATTGTTTTGTTTTGTTGTTTTTTGTTTTTTTGTTTTTTTGTTTTTTGTTTTTTGTTTTGCCCAGCCAGCTCCTCCGACCCTGGCATGGATGTTTTTGTGTATGCACATACTTTAGGTTCTCTCAGATAAATAAAATTGGGGTTGTTGAATCACAAGAGATGTCATTTAACTTTATTTTTTTAAAAAGAATTATTTATCTTATTTTTATTTCATTTTTAACTTTTGTTTTGGGGGCACTATGGTGTGTATGTGGGGGGTCATAGGACAACTTGTAAGAGTTGGATCTTTCCTTCCACCATGTGGGTTCTGGGGATTAAACTTAGGTTTTTGGGTTTCACAATAGGCACCCTTTACCCACTGAATGAACTATCATCCCCCAGCCATTCAAATTTACAAGTCTCTGAGCTAGCTGCTTTTATGTCACCTCCAATAGTCAAAAGAGCTACCCTGGAGGGCAAGAAAGTGGGAGAACTAGCCCTGCACACTCACTGGCTGTAGAACTCGGGAGAGCAGGCCCTGCACCTCTCCTGGGCTGCACAGTGGAGGCCTGATGTCAAAGGCATGGGTTAGCCAGCTCCCGAGTGTGTGAGAGCGAGAAAGCTGGTCCAGTGCCCAGAAGGCTGCAGCACTTGGGATAGTAACCCCCGAGCCTTGACTGGGCAGCACAGTGGAGCTTGGAGGCATGGGTGCTGATGAGGCAGCCCCAAGGGCAGGAGAGCAGGAGAGCTGACCCTGCCTCCTGCCAGCACTGGAACTGGATAGCCTTCCTGGAGCAGTGCGGGAGGGCTTGTCCTCGTGGTGCATATAAGGGGGAGCCGGCTCAATAACCAGCTCAGCTACCACCAAGGCCTAGATCCAGGGCTCTAAGTTGCCCACCCCAAAATCTATATCATCTGTGAATGGCTGGGGTGTGAGAAGGGCCAGTCTTGCTGTTCCAAAGCAGCAGGCTCTCTATGACACAGGACAACAGCAAGATTAGTGGGAGGAGTCCCACTAATTGGACGAGGATCCAATATTGATGGTGTCACCGAAACCAGAGATCATGAACATTTGCAAATTAGGATGTGTGGACAGAGGGATATACTGTGGGACACACTGTGACGTACTACAGTTTCCACAATGAGATGTTTTCTATGCTTTGTTATTCTTTGTGTTTGGTTGATTTTTGGTGTGTGTGTGTGTGTGTGTGTGTGTGTGTGTGTGTGTGTGTGTGTGTGTTTTATTTGGAGGGAAGGTTGCAAGGATGATGGGGTGGATATGAAGGGATGAGGAACTGAGAAGAATTGGGTGCATGATGTGAAACTCACAAAGAATCAATAAAAAATTTTTAAAAAAAGAAAAGAAAAGAAAAAGAAGAAAGAAAGAAAATGCCTTCATCCAGGTGTGGTGTGCACACCTTCACTCCCAGCACCCAGCAGGTACACCCAGTAGGCACACTTATGTGAGTTCTAAGCCAGACTAGTTTACAAAGTGAGTTTCAGAACAACAAGAGCTACATGGTGAAACTGTCTCAAAAAAACAAAACAAACAAACAAAAAACCTTCCATAAAATCTGGCTGTAGGCAAACCTTTCTGCCGTAACTTGTTTTTTTTAATTATTAATTTAATTATTAATTTATTATTAATTTAATTATTAATTTATTCAGATTACAACTCAATTGTTCTCCCATCACTCGTATCCTCCCATTCCTCCTACCCTCCCACCCCCACCCTATTACCCACCCTTAGGTCCATGTCCGAGGGGGACCTCCTCCCCCACTTTATGGTCGCAGGCTATCAAGTCTCATCTTGGTAGTCTGCCTATTCTTTCTTTGAGTGCCACCAGGGCTCCCCACCAAGGAGAGCTCGTCAATAATGGGGCACCAGAGCTCATGTCAGAGTCAGTCCCTGCTCTCCTCATAATTGTGGAGGATGTTCTGTCCATTGGGTAGATCAGAGTAGGGGTTTGGTGTTTACTACTTGTATTGTCTTTGGTTAGTGCAATAGTTTGAGCAGATACCCCTGGGCTCTGATCCACCTGTTGCAATGTTCTTCTTGTAGGTTTCTAGGACTCTCTGGGTCCTTCTATTTCCCCATCTCCTATATTTCTCTTACCTAGAGTCCCAGTAGGATGTCCTCACATCTATCCCAATCTCCTGGTAAGTGAAGACATTCATGGGCTAGTGTCAAATTATAAGTGAGTATATACCATGTGAGTCTTTCTGTTTCTGGGTTGACTCAGTATGATCATTTCTAATTTTCTCCATTTGTCCACAAATTTCTGGATTTCCTTGTTTTTTATAGTTGAGTAATATTCCATAGTGTAAATGTACCACAATTTCTTTATCCATTCTTCAAGTGAGGAACATTTAGGCTCTTTCCAGATTCTGGCTATTATGAATAAGACTGCTATGAACATGGTTGAGCATATGTCCCTGTTGTGTGGTGGAACATTTTTTGGGTATATTCCAGAGAATAGAATAGCTGGGTCTTGAGGAAGCCCTATTCCCATTTTTCTGAGAAAATGCCAGATAAATTTCCAAAGTGATTGTACCAGTTTGCATTCCCACCAGCAATGAAGGAGTGTTCCTCTTTCTCCACATCCTCACCAGCATATGGTGTCACTTGAATTTTTGATCTTAGCCATTCTGATGGGTGTAAGATGGAATCTCAGAGTCATTTTGATTTGCATTTCTTTCATGAGCATTTCTTTAAGTGTTTCTCAACCATTCGATATTCCTCTGTTGAGAATTCTCTGTTTAGTTCTGAGCCCCATTTCTCAGTTGGGTGATTTGGTTTGGTGGTGTTTAATTTCTTGGGTTCTTTATATATTTTTGGAAATTAGACCTTTGTTAGATGTAGGGTTGGTGAAGATCTTTTCCCAGTCTGTAGGCTGTCATTTTGCTCTGTTGACAGTGTCTCCTGCCTTACAGAAGCTTCTCAGCTTCATGAGGTCCCATTTATTAATTGTTGACCTTAAGGCCTAGGCTGTTGGTGTTCTCTTCAGGAAGCTGTCTCCTATGCCAATGTGTTCCAAGCTCTTTCCCACTTTTTCCTCTAACCAATTTAATGTCTCTGGTTTTATGTTGAGGT
Source organism: Acomys minous (assembly GCF_964271855.1). Lineage (NCBI taxonomy): Eukaryota > Metazoa > Chordata > Mammalia > Rodentia > Muridae > Acomys > Acomys minous. The sequence continues at coordinate 77,169,913 of NC_140484.1, read as the reverse complement.
CTTTAATCCACTTGACTTGAGTTTTGTGCATGGTGACAAATATGGGTCTAATTGCATTTTTCTACATGTAGACATCCAGTTAGACCAGCACCATTTGTTGAAGATGCTATTCTTTTTCTATTGACTAGATTTGGCTTCTTTGTCAATAATCAAGTGACCATATATATGAGGATTCATTTCTGGGTCTTCAATTTTATTCCAACCAGCCTATAGATGTGCCAGTACCATGCTGTTTTAATTACTGTTGCTCTATAGTACAGCTTTAGACCAGAGGATCTTTTATTGTATAGGATTGTTTTAGCTATTCTGGGTTTTTTGTTTTTCCATATGAAGTTGAGGATTGACCTTTCAATGTCTTTAAAAATTGCGTAGGTATTTTGATAGGGATTGCATTGAATCTGTAAATTGCTTTTGGTAATATGGCCATTTTACTATGTTAATTCTCCCTATCCATGAAGGAGAAGATCCTTCCATCTTCTCATGTTATCTTCAATCTCTTTCTAGGGATTTAAAGTTGTTTTTTTTTTTTCAAACAGGTCCTTCACTTTTTTGGTTAGAGTAACTCCTAGATATTTTATATTGCTTGTGGCTAACATTAAGGGTGTGGTTTTCCTAATTTCTTCCTCTGCATGATTGTCATTTGTATATGTGAAGGCTACTAACTTTTTTGAGTTAATTTTGTATCCAGCCAATTTGCTAAAGGTGTTTATCAGATGTAAGCGTTCTCTGGTGGAATTTTGGGGAATCACTTATATACACTATCATATCATCTGCAAATAGGGATAATTTGACTTTTTCCTTTCCCATTTGGACCCCTTGATCTCCTTTTGTTGTCTTTTTGCTCTGGCTAGAACTTCAAGAACTATATTGAAGAGATATGGAGAGAGTGGGCAGCCTTGCCTTGTTCCCAATTTTAGAGGAATTTCCTTGAGTATCTCTCCATTTAATTTGATGTTAGCTATTGGCTTGCTGTATAAAGCCTTTATTATGTTTAGGTATGTGCCTTGTATCCCCGATCTCTCCAGAACTTTAAACATGAATGGGTGCTGGATTTTGTCAAATGCTTTTTCTGCATCTAAGGAGATGATCATGTAGGTTTTTCTCTTTCTGTTTGTTTATATGGTGGATTTCGTGGATGGATTTCCGTATGTTAAACCATCCCTGCATGCCTGGAATGAAGCCTACCTGGTCATGGTGAATAATGTCTTTGATGTTCTTGTAATCTTTTTGCGAGTATTTTATTGAGTATTTTTGTGTCAATGTTCATAAGAGAAATTGGTCTGATATTCTCTTTTTTTGTTGGGTCTTTGCGGGGTTTAGGTAGCAATGTGCCTGTGGCCTCATAGAAAGAATTTGGTAATGTTCCATCCGTTTCTGTCTTTTGGAGTAGCTTGGAGAGTATCAGTATATGCTCCTCTTTGAAGGTCTGGTAGATTTTTGCTCTGAAACCATCTGGCCCTGGGCTTTTTTTTTTTTTTTTTGAGAGACTATCAATAATTACTTCTATTTTTGTAGGTGAAATAGGGCTATTTCATTTGTTTATCTGATTTTGATTCAATTTTGGCATATGGATTCGATCAAGAAAATTGCCCATTTCCCTTAGATTTTCAAATTTTGTGACATATATGCCTTTAAAGTAGGATCTTATGATTCTTTGTATTTATTCAGTGTCTGTTGTTATGTCTCCCTTTTCATTTTTGATTTTGTTGATTTGGATAGTGTTTCCTCTGTCCTTAAGTTAGTTTGGCTAATGGTTTGTCTATCTTGTTGATTTTCTCAAAGAACCAACTCCTGGTTTTGTTGATTCTTTGAATTGTTCTCTTTGTTTCTAATTTATTGATTTCAGCCCCGAGTTTGATTATTTCCAGACCTCTACTCCTTTCTATTGGGTGTTTCCACTTCTTTTTTTCCTAGGGCTTCCAGATGTGTCGTTAAGTTGTTTATGTGAGATGTTTCCTTTTTCTTTCTAAAGGCACTTAGTGCTATGAATTTTCTTCTTAGCACCACTTTCATTGTGTCCCACAAATGTGGGTATGTTGGTCCTTCATTTTCATTTAATTTCAGGAAGTCCTTTATTTCTTCCTTTATTTCTTCCCTGACTCAGTTGTCATTAAGTAGA